>NC_141879.1:44390000-45015000 GCF_056163025.1 Triticum urartu | reverse complement strand
AAGGAGACTAGAAGGACTCATGAACATATAGGGCTAGTTGAAATCAACCAAAGCACTCATTTAGATGTTCCTGATGTCTATATTATGGCTCAACAGGCGACCCAAGTATTCTATCTACCGTGGGCCTGCCAAACTAATCCAAATCTGAAAGGTTGGGATGTCGTTTATGAAGTGCCGCCACGTGCTAGACTTTCTCCCCCAAAGGAAGAGGATTATGAACCTCACATTAACCCAGACACATATGAAGGAGAATTCTTCCAAGAGACACGTCTTTCCAAAAAGCGTTTCAAGAACCGCTATACTTCACCCCAAAACATTGAAGTAGACAGCGACAATGAATCCGACATCACCCCAGAGGAGGAACAAGAAGAGCCAGAACAAGAAGAGGTTACTGCTGCGGATGACCTGTCAATGCTTGACCGATTACGTCAAGGTGGCCTTGCACATGTTGATGCCAATGAACCCTATGAGCCCGTCATTGATTATAGTGATGATGATGATTATGCATTTATTGATGATACTGATCGAGATTATTAGTAGTGTCAGGTATTAATTTTTTTTATGTTGTACTTGATGATACTGATTGAGCTGGGAGCATTACGTGGCTGCCCCGGCCCCGCCGGATGAGATAATCGACGGTGTCGTGTGCGACACGAGGGCAGACATGGTGATCAGAAAGTTCTGGGTAATTTCTCCTTTACACATTTAAAAATCTTCAACTAGCTAGTTATTAATTGTACTAATCAATATTGTCTCATTTGATTGCAGACATTCTACAGGTGTGAGGAGGGATACGAGGAGGACGTGGCACATGTTATCGAGAACGTCTGCAAGCGCCTACTCCAGAACTTACGGCACGAGGCTCGGGTGCAGGCTGTTCGAGACTACTACGCCTTGCGTGGTATCAAGAAGACCAAGCCGGCGTGCCGTGATAAGTTCCTGAGTAAGGAGCAGTACATGAAGGTAATTCTTAAGGCCTTCTCTACTTAAGTTCCTTCATTTAGTAATTCTTAGCCATAGCGCTCAAGTTTCTATTTGCTAACTTAGGCGCCTCCGAGATGGTGTGCGGATCGGATGGATTGTTGGGAGGTGTTGGTCGATGAGTGGTGCTCAAAACAATGGCTAGCCCTCCACAACGAGGACAAGGACAAACGTGCCCAAATGGAAGGTGTGCCACACCATCAAGGCAGCTCCAACTTATATCAGTTCGGGCGCAACTGGGTATGTGGTTTGCTTCATGATTCATGCAATTCATTCATCATGCTAGCTTGAGCCCTTTAATTACTAATTTTCATTGCTTCTCTCTTTCAGGCACGCTACAATAAGGCGGATAAGGTGCCAGAGGTGTACGACCTGTATGCCATGGCCCACACTGCCTCTTTTAAGAAAGTCAAGGCTTTCTCTCAGTCTGACCTCGATGATGCAAACAACTTCACCAACATCTCCTCCCACAACAAGCTCGTGAGATATAGAGATGAGGGGAAGGCGAGGAAAGGGGAGGACTTTAACCCGAGCCAGGGTCCCATTGATCCAGAGCTGGTGATGATATCTGGTGGCGGGAGGTCCCATGGCTCCATAGCCATTGGAGATGGACTTATCCGTTGTCCTAGCACTCTCCCAGAGATCAAGGCGCGCCAGTCGAGCTCCGCTCCTGAGATAAGGCCTCGTGAACGGCCAGTGCAACTCGCCATCAAGGTTAGTGATACGTACTCAGTTATCTTTCTCCATTACATTGTGTGTGCTTCCATCAATGATTACAAATGGTCATGTGAGTGGTGTTGCAGGCTGCTATACAGAGTGAGAGAGATAGAACGGAGAAACTTCTGGCAGAGGCGGCGGAGAGGCAGCGGGAGTTGGAGGAGAGGACGACAAAGATGATGGAGGAGGAGAGGGCACGGAATGACATGCAGGCAAGGGCCATGTACGAGCTCCTTGTGGTAAGTTTCTTCTGCAGATTAGCCAAAACATTCATGTAGTGTTTGTCTCATTACTAACTAGTATGACTGAGTCGTCAAAACCAAATGTGCAGTCTGTGTGCGAGAAGACAGGTCAGAACGCTCCGCCGATGACAGTGATTGCTCCTGGGACCACGGTGAGTTTTATTTGAATGGACATTACTTGCTAGTCTTAACATTTGAGTGTCATCATGCTAACAAGACATTGGAAATGATCTTTGGTGCAGCGTAACTCCAGACAAGCATCGCACGATCCTTCTCCAGCTACCGACACGAGCCACCCCGCTCCTACACCTCCTGGATCTTGGTAAGTTTATATAGTGTTTTGCTTAACACATGCATAAAGACCTAGACTTAGCTTTATTTCCTCCAATGCTTACCATAATGACCTAGACTTAGCTTCTTCTCCTCCAAAATGACTTAATAAGCTTACTGACCTCCAAAACCATCCATTTAACCTAAGTTAGCTCTAAAACGATCTGTACTTAGCTTACTTATGTCAAAAATTGCATAATTAGCTTAGTTAGCTCATAGACGATCCATTTTACCTAAGTTAGCTCTAAAATGACCCATTTTACCTAGGTTAGCTTATAAATGATCCAGTTCATCCAAGTTAGCTCAAAAATGACCCATTTTACCTAGATTAGCTCCTAAATGATCCATTTTACCTACGTTAGCTTTAAAATGACCCATTTCAACTAGGTTAACTCCAAAATGACCAATCTTACCTAGGTTATCTCATAAACGATCCATTTCAACTAATTTAGCTCATAAACGATCCATTTCACCAAGTTAGCTAAAAAACGATCCATTTCACCTAAATTAGCTCTTAAATGATCCATTTCACCTAAGTTAGCTCAAAAAGATCCATTTCAACTAAATTAGCTCATAAATGATCCATTTCACCTAAGTTAGCTCAAAAACGATCCATTTCAACTAAGTTAGCTCATAAATGATCCATTTCACCTAAGTTTGCTAAAAACGATCCATTTCACCTTAGTTACCTCAAAAATGATCCATTTGACCTTAGTTAGCTCATAAACGACCCATTTCAACTAAGTTAGCTCATAAATGATCCATTTCACCTTAGCTAGCTCATAAACGACCCATTTCAACTTAGTTAGCTCATATATGATCCATTTCACGTAAGTTAGCTCATAAATGACATACTCTTCTTGTTCTAGTCTTCTTCTTGTTCTACTCTTCTTGTTCTAGTCTTCTTGTTCTACTCTTCTTCTTGTTCTACTCTTCTTGTTCCAAATTTCTTATTTTTCATTTTGCAGATTTCATTCACTTGACGAAAGCTTGCATAGATGGAGTGCTCCTTATCCCTTTCTCTGTTTCTTTTGTATCGTTGAACTATGCATGTATCGTTGGATGAAACTATTGTAATATATATGGTTGGATGCCTCTATGTTGAACTTGTTATGTATGATGGAACTATGCATGTAATATATATGGTTGGATGATGAAGTTATGTGTTGGATATCTTATATGTTTGCTCTGTAATGGCCTTTTGAAATATATCTATATATGTCATATATATTTGTGATGAAAATTGTTGGATTTAATAAAAATAGATAAAAGAGCCAATATGCAGGCTCTTTGCCGTCTGCCACCGACGGCAATGGGCTCTTTGCCGTCTGCCGCGGATGGCAAAGAAGACACGTGGCATCCAGCTGTGCTTCCTGGGAGCTGACCCATTTGGTCAGTTTGCCTACAGTGGCAGACGGCAAAGACTTTGCCATCAGTGGCAGATGGCAAAGAACCTGCACTTTGCCATCAGGGGCAGACGACAAAGAACCTGCCATGTAGTGACGTGTAGATGACATCATACGGCGGACGGCAAAGACACTAGAAATTTTGCCGTCAGCGGCGGATGGCAAAGGCCTGCCGTTAGCCACTTAACGGACTGACAGCGCAATTATTGCCATCCGCTCTCTTTGCCGTCCGCCGCAGACAGAAAAGGGCCTTTGCCGTCAGCCGCCAGGAAGAAGACGGCAAAGTAGCTGTTTACCGTAGCCTACTTTGCCGGAGCCTTTTGCCGTCCACGGCTGATGGCAAAGGCCTTTGCCGTCCGCCGTTCATGCCTTTGCCGTCCGCCGTGGCAGACGGCAAAATAGCTGATTTCTGTAGTGAAGGTAGAAATCAAGAAATAGCATCAAGTGTTGATGGTTAACAAGACCACTAGTTTCAAAAAAAAGGCAAGGGAAAGAAAGGGAACTTCGAGAAGAATGGCAAGCAAGTTGCCACTCCCATGAAGAAGCCCAAAACTATATCCAAACCTGAAACTAAGTGCTTCTACTGCAAAGGAAATGGTCACTGCAAGCAGAACTGCCCCAAAACTTGGCGGATATGGAGGATGGCAAAGTGAACAAAGGTATATTTGATATACATGTTATTGATGTGTACTTTACTAGTGTTTATATTAGCTCCTGGGTATTTGATAATGGTTTAGTTGCTAAGATTTGTAACTCGAAACAGGAGTTGCAAAATGAACAGATACTAGTTAAGGGCGAGGTGACGATGTGTGTTGGAAGTGATTCCAAGGTTGATAAGCTCACCATCACACACTCCCTCTACCTTCGGGATTAGTGCTGGACCTAAATAAACGTTATTTGGTGTTTGCGTTGAGCATGAATATGATTGGATCATGTTTATTGCGATACAGCTATTCATTTAAGTCAGAGAATAATTGTTGTTCTGTTTACATGAATAAAACCTTCTATGGTCATACATCCAATGTAAATGGTTTATTGAATCTCGATTGCGGTGATACACATATTCATAATATTGATGCCAAAAGATGCAAAGTTGATAATGATAGTGCAACATATTTGTGGCACTGCCGTTTAGGTCATATTGGTGTGAAGTGCATGAAGAAACTCCATGCGGATGGACTTTTGGAATCACTTGATTATGAATCATTTGATACTTGCAAACCATGCCTCATGGGCAAGATGAATAAAAGTCCATTCTCCAGAACAATGGAGCGAGCTAATGACTTATTGGAAATAATACATACCGATGTATGCGATCCAATAAGTGTTGAAGTTTGCGGCGGGTATCATTATTTTCTGACCTTCACAGATGATTTGAGCAAATATAGGTATATCAACTTAATGAAACACAAGTCTGAAACATTTGAAAAGTTCAAAGAATTTCAGAGTGAAGTGGAGAATCATTATGACAAGAAAATAAAGTTTCTACGACCTGATCGCGAAGGCGAATATTTGAGTTACGAGTTTTGCCTTCATTTAAACCAATGTGAAATAGTTGCATGACTCACGCCACCTGGAACACCACAGCGTAATCATCTATGATGTCTCTTATCGATTTACCACTATCGTTTTGGGGTTATGCATTAGAGACAACGGCATTCACGTTAAATAGGGGACCATCTAAATCCGTTGAGACGACATCATATGAACTGTGGTTTCACAAGAAACCTAAGCTATCGTTCCTTAAAGTTCGGGGTTGCGATGCTTATGTGAAAAGGCTTCAGCCTGATAAGCTCGAACCCAAATCGGAGAAATGTGTCTTCATAGGATACCCAAAAGAAACTGTTGGGTGCATTTTCTATCACAGATCCAAAGGCAAGATCTTTGTTGCTAAGAATGGATCATTTCTAGAGAAGGAGTTTCTCTCAAAAGAAGTCAGTGGGAGGGAAGTAGAACTTGATGAGGTAATTTTACCTTCTCTCGAATTGGAAAGTAGCACATCAGAGAAATCCGTTCCCGTGATGCCTACACCAACTAGAGAGGAAGCTAATGATGATGATCATGAAACTTCAGATCAAGTTACTACTTAACCTCGTAGGTCGAACGGAGCACGTTCCATACCAGAGTGGTATGGTAATCCTGTTCTGGAATTCATGTTACTAGACCATGACAAACCTACGAACTATGAAGAAGCTATGATGAGCCCAGATTCCGATAAATGGCTTGAGGCCATGAAATATGAGATAGGATCCATGTACTAGAACAAAGTGTGGACTTGGTGGACTTGCCCAATGATCGGCAAGCCATTGAGAATAAATGGATCTTCAAGAGGAAGACGGACGCTGATGGTATTGTTACTATCTACACAGCTCGAATTGTCGCAAAAGGTTTTCGACAAGTTCAAGGTGTTGACTACAATGAGATTTTCTCAAGCAGTGCTTAAGTCTGTCCAAATCATGTTAGCAATTACCACATTTTATGAAATCTGGCAAACGGATGTCAAAACTGCATTCCTTAATGGATTTATTAAAGAAGAGTTGTATATGATGCGACCAGAAGGTTTTGTCGATCCTAAAGGTGCTAACAGAGTGTGCAAACTCCAGCGATCCATCTATGGATTGGTACAAGCATCTCGGAGTTGGAATATACGCCTTGATGAGGTGATCAAAGCATATGATTTTATACAGACTTATGGTGAAGCCTGTATTTACATGAAAGTGAGTGGGAGCCCTGTCGCATTTCTGATATTATATGTGATAACATATTGTTGATCGGGAATGATATAGAATTTCTGGATAGCATAAAAGGATACTTGAATAAGAATTTTTCAATCAAAGACCTCAGTGAAGCTGCTTATTTATTGGGCATCAAGATCTATAGAGATAGATCGAGACGCTTGATTTAGGACTTTCACAAAGCACATACCTTGATAAAGTTTTGAAGCAGTTCAAAATGGATCGGTCAAAGAAAGGTTTCTTGCATGTGTTACAAGGTGTGAAGTTGAGTAAGACTTAAAACCCAACCAAGGCGGAATATATAGAGAGAATGAAAGTCATTCCCTATGCCTCACTATAAAGTACGCCATGCTGCGTACCAGACCTTTTGTGTGCCCTGTCATGAGTTTGGCAAGGGGATACAATAGTGATCCAGGAGTAGATCACTGGACAACGGTCAAAATTATCCTTAGGTACCTAAAGAGGACTAAGGAAATGTTTTTCGGTTATGGAGGTGATAAAGGGTTCATCGTAAAGAGTTACGTCGATGCAACCTTTGACACCGATCCGGATGACTCTGAGTCTTGATCTGGATACATATTGAAAGTGGTAGCAATTAGCTAGAGTAGCTCCATGCAGAGCATTGTAGACATAGAAATTTGCAAAATGCATACGGATCTGAATGTGGCAGACCCGTTGACTAAACTTCTCTCACAAGCAAAACATGATCACACCTTAGTGCTTTTTGGGTGTTAATCACATAGCAATGTGAACTAGATTATTGACTAATAAATACTTTGGGTGTTGGTCACACGGCGATGTGAACTATGGGTGTTAATCACATAAAGATGTGAACTATTGGTGTTAAGTCAGATGGCGATGGGAACTAGATTATTGACTCTAGTGCAAGTGGGAGACTGAAGGAAATATATCCTAGAGGCAATAATGAAGTTGTTATTTTATGTTTCCTTATATCATGATAAATGTTTATTATTCATGCTAGAATTGTATTAACCAGAAACTTGATACATGTGTGGATACATAGACAAAACACCGTATCCCTAGTTAGCCTCTACTAGAGTAGCTCGTTAATCAAAGATGGTTAAGTTACCTAACCATAGAAATGTGTTGTCATTTATTGAACGGGATCACATCATTAGGAGAATTATGTGATGGACAAGACCCATCCGTTAGCTTAGCATATTGATCGTTCAGTTTTATTGCTATTGCTTTCTTCATGTCAAATACATATTCCTTCGACTCTGAGATTATGCAACTCCCGGATACCATAGGAATACCTTGTGTGATATCAAACATCACAACATAACTGGGTGATTATAAAGATGCTCTATAGGTATCTCCGAAGGTGTTTGTTTGGTTGAAATAGATTAAGATTATGATTTGTCACTCAGAGTATCGGAGAGGTATCTCTGGGCCCTCTCGGTAATACACATCATAATAAGCCTTGCAAGCAATGTGACCAATGAGTTAGTTACGGGATTATGTATTACGCAACGAGTAAAGAGACTTTCCGGTAATGAGATTGAACTAGGTATTATACGCCCCATAGGGTCCGCACGCTTGACGTTCGATGACGATTTTGTATTATATGAGTTATGTGATTTGGTGACTGAATGTTGTTCGGAGTCCCTGATGAGATCATAGACATGACGAGGAGTCTTGAAATGGTCGAGAGGTAAAGATTCATATATATATATATATATATAGGTCGATGATATTCAGACACCGGAAGTGTTCTGGGGGTACCGGGTACATATCGGGTCACCGGAAGGGGTTTCGGGCATCCCCGGCAACTACATGGGCCTAATGGGGGCTGGTACGCCCCATGTAAGCCAAATAAGGGGGAAGGAAAGAGGGAAAGAGAGAAAGGAAGGGGAGCAATTTGGCCTCCCCTTCCTTCTCTCCTCCCTCCTCCTTCCTTCCCCCTCCAGATGGATATGGAAGGGGGGAGGCCGAAGAGGGAGGCGCCCAAGTAGGATTCCTCCTACTTGGGGCGCCCCCTTGGCTGCCTCTCCTCCCCTCCAACCTATATATATATATATATATATATATATGAGGAGGGGGCACCACTAGAACACACGTCAACAGTTTTTAGCCATGTGCGGCGCCCCCCTCCACAGTTTACGCCTCCGGTCATATTCACGCAGTTCTTAGGCGATGCCATGCGCCGATCACTTCACCATCACCGTCACAATGCTGATGTGCTGATGAAACTCTCCCTCGACACTTTGCTGGATCAAGAGTTCAAGGGACGTTATCGAGCTGGACGTGTGCAGAACTCGGAGGTGCCGTACGTTCGGTGCTTGATCGGTCGGAACGAGAAGAAGTTCGACTACATCAACCGCATTGTCAAACGCTTCTGCTTTCGGTCTATGAGGGTACGTGGGCACACTCTCCCCCTCTCGTTGTTATGCATATCCTAGATAGATCTTGCGTGAGTGTAGGATTTTTTTGAAAATGCATTCTACGTTTCCCAACACTTGATCTATGCCAACTCAACAAACACCTTATACCTGTAGAGCATCTTTATAATCACCCAGTTACTTGTGACGTTTGATAGCTCACAAGGCATTCCTCCGGTATCCGGGAGTTTCATAATCTCATAGTCGAAGGAATATGTATTTGACATGAAGAAAGCAATAGCAACAAAACTGAACGACCATTATGCTAAGCTAATGGGTGGGTCTTGTCCATCACATCATTCTCCTAATTATGTGATCCCATTCATCAAATGACAACACATGTCTATGGTTAGGAAACTTAACCATCTTTGGTTAACGAGCTAGTCTAGTAGAGGCTTACTAGGGACACGGTGTTTTGTCTATGTATCCACACATGTATTAAGTTTTCGTTTAATACAATTCTAGCATGAATAATAAACATTTATCATGATATAAGGAAATATAAAATAACAACTTTATTATTGCCTCTAGGGCATATTTCCTTTAGAGAAGCCAATATTTCCAAGGGCATCCTCTTTGCACTCGAAGTAGTCATTGTAGCCGACCACCCCATCTCTAGTACGGTTGAAAAGATGCCTACTCATATGGAAACGGTAGCAGAATTTCTGATGTTTGTACAACGGGTTCGTTCTGTCAAAGTAGTCCTTCCAAAGAAGGAAATGTCTGCTCTCTCATTTGCGATTCAACGCCGGAAGGTGCCCCGGAATGGATCCATGGAACAATGGTTGTTGGCTATTGATGTGGTGATGAACCCACACGGCAGCCAAGATCTCCTCCTCATCATCGGACGAGGAATCGTCGGAGTCGCAAAGGAAATTGTGAAAAAATAACTCGTCGGCGGAGTCCATTTTGTACCTTGTCAAACTATCGAACATTTTACAGGCGTCGACGAAGGAGCCGACCAGTGAAGGGAGTCGCGCCGCCCTCGGCCCAGCTTGCTGTCCTGGCTGCGCCCGACGAGCGTGTCGGTGTCAAGACGAAGGAGTTGGTCGGGCGGCGAGGCGGCTTCTTGGTGGCTAATGTTTCAGGGAGTGGGGGTTGGTAACCCACAAGTGTAGGGGATCGCAACAGTTTTTGATAAGTAAGAGTGTCGAACCCAACGAGGAGCTAAAGGTAGAACAAATATTCCCTCAAGTTCTATCGACCACCGATACAACTCTACGCACGCTTGACGTTCGCTTTACCTAGAACAAGTATGAAACTAGAAGTACTTTGTAGGTGTTGTTGGATAGGTTTGCAAGATAATAAAGAGCAAGTAAATAAAAGGTAGAGGCTGTTTAGATTAAGAAACAATAAAGTAAATATAGCGAGTGTGGAAAATTGGTGGTAGGAGTTGTGAAATTGCCCCTAATCAATTGACTACTTTACTAGACCGATAGCAAGTATTATGTGGGAGAGGCCACTGCTAGCATGTCATCCCTGACTTGAAATTCTATGCACTTATGATTGGAACTATTAGCAAGCATCCGCAACTACTAACGTTCATTAAGGTAAAACCCAACCATAGCATTAAGATATATTGGTCCCCCTTCAATCCCGTATGCATCAATTTCTATGCTAGGTTGAAGCTTCTGTCACTCTTGCCCTCCAATACATAGTCCTATCAACATACAACTAACCGTATGGTGTGATCCACGCGCGCGCTCATACGATGGGCACAAAAGGACAGCAACATAACCACAAGCAAATTAAATCAATCATAGCAATTCATCAACCACTGATAGGACAACGAAAATCTACTCAGACATCACATGATGGCAACACATCATTGGATAATAATATGAAGTATAAAGCACCATGTTCAAGTAGAGGGTACAACGGGTTGCGGGAGAGTGGACCGCTGTAGATAGAGGGGGGAAGGTGATGGAGATGTTGGTGAAGATGGCGGAGGTGTTGGTGTAGATCGCGGTGATGATGATGATGGCCACGGCAGCGTTCCGGCGCCACCGGAAGAGAAGGGGAGAGGGGGCCCCTTCGTCTGCTTCTTCCTTGACCTCCTCCCTAGATGGGAGAAGGGTTTCCCCTCTGGTCCTTGGCCTCCATGGCATGGGAGGGGCGAGAGCCCCTCCGAGATTGGATCTGTCTCTCTGTCTCTCTCTGTTTCTGCGTTCTCAGATTCTGCCCTTCCACCGTTTCTTATATTCCCGGAGATCCGTAACTCCGATTGGGCTGAAATTTTAACACGATCTCTATCCGGATATTAGCTTTCTTGCGGCGAAAGAAGGGCATCAACCGCCTTATGGGGTGGCCACGAGGGTCAGGGGCGTGCCCCCCTGCCTCGTGGCCCCCTCGGGCACCGTCTTGCGTGGATTTTTCTTCCCAAAAATCATATATATATATATATATATATATATATATATATATTTTAAAAAAATCTCTGTCAGTTTTTATCCCGTTTGGACTCCGTTTGATATGGATATTCTGCAAAACAAAAAACATGCAACAAACAGGAACTGGCACTGGGCACTGGATCAATATGTTAGTCCCAAAAATAGTATAAAAAGTTGCCAAAAGTATATGAAAGTTGTAGAATATTGGCATGGAACAATCAAAAATTATAGACACGACGGAGACGTATCAGGGGTGGGATGCTTTCGGATCACCGGCGGTGGCGACGGCGGTGGCGGCGGCGATGACGGAGGTGGCGGTGTTGTAGGGGGGATGTTGCAGCACCGGCAGTTGGCAGAGGAACCAGAAAAATGGGCGTCGACATCACGATGAAGTAGGCAGGTGAGGGTTTGCTATTGGAATGGCGTCTGTTTTGTGTCCTTGCCGACGCAAATGAGACTCAAAAATGGGCGGGGAATGGGTCAACAGGCGGACGAAAAGCAGACCCACGTCCGTTTATGTCGGTGCGTTGGGCCGATTTTCTATGGGCGCCGACCCAAACGGACGCGTGCAGAGGAAATGGGTCGCCGCATTGGAGTTGCTCTAAATTTCTCATTTCCTTCTAAAGCCAAAATATTGTTCGTCCAACCATTAATGAGTGTGGTCTTTCAGAGCTCGAGTTCCATGATACTCCCATGAAAGGTAAAAAATAGTAAACAAATCAATAAAAGTTTGAAATTTTGTGGCATTGATTATGACCAAATGTTGTAGGTGCTTGCAAATTTTGTGGCCAAATAACAGTCTATGACCTCAGACAAAAAAGAATTGGTGCTCAAACTTGTGTGCACTTTGAGCAGAACTTTTTTTGTCTTGAACTCGTAGGATGTCACGCGGGCACCAAATTTTGCAAGTATGTAAGACATTTGGTCATAAACAATGCCACAAAATTTCAGATTTTTTTACTATTTTTTTCAATTTTACTATTCATGAGAGTACCATGGAGCTCGAGCTAGATTACAACTTTCTGAACATTAATATACCAATAGCTTTACAATTTCTAGTTATAGAACAATACTTTCATTAATGCTTTTTAAATTTTAGTTGCATTTGCAGTTGAAGACGGCTTAATTTTACGCCAAATTCAGCAAAAATTTGGATGCCGAGAGATACACGGAGTGTGTTGGATTGGCTCTACGTCCAAAAAAGTGTGTGAGCTCCGGTTTAGATGGAATGACGAGCCACCCATTGAAATGCTAAGGCCTTCTTTGGTTCATAGGATAGGGATTTTATAGGATTAGGAAAATCATAGGAAGTGATCAATTCCAATAGAGAAAGAGATAAAATTTGGTGCATAGGATAGGATTTTTTTTCATTGAGTCTAGGCTAATTTTTTTTCCTCCAAAATGTTAAGGATCGATTTCTATCCTACATAGGAATAGGAATCCATTCCTACAAACCAAAAGGCTTCAAAGAAATTTTTCCTTTGCAAATCTTATATTATAAATTCCTACAAAAATCCTACAAATCAAAGGAGCCCTAATTTTTTTTTTCATTCCCGCCGCATGGTCCGCGTGCTGCACGCCTTGCCTTGCTCGTGCTAGCACGTGCGCAACACGAGGATTAGTAGAGTTGCCTTAGCTTACTATGCATGTCTCTATATTGGTCTTCAAACTGGCCACGACTGTATGTATATGAACGATCTTCACAATCTACAATGAGCACGAGTGTATGCATGCAATCTAAGGGCATGTACAATGATTGATATGATAATCTTATCTTAATCGTGCCATGTAAACTAGAGATGACAAAAAAAATGATGCACAATGGATGATCTTTTAACCGTATCTCTAGTTCCTAAAAGTGTGGTGAGAGATTTGTTGTTAAGAGATCATCTCTTAGATAATAGAAGACAAAGTCTTTTATTTGGTTTCTCTTTCCTCCACCTCAGCATTTATCCTACATGGCAGTGCTAAGATAGCGTCATTATACATGCCCTAACACTTTAAACTCATTACACACTGATGGGGGCATTTATATGGACCAAAAGATAAGAACATGCATGCACTTTAGGGCCAGTGACATGCCCCTTCAACTCCCACACCGTCCCCGGGCCACCTTTAAAATGTGTCCCATACTCCCATCCCCCCTCCCCCCTCCCCCTAGGCCTTCTCCACTGTTGACACGCATACTCACCCTCAAGACTATTTTAATGTTGTGGATTGATCAATTTTGTTTTGGCCCCTCTTTGGTTTTGTCGACTCATTCTATTGTCTGCCACAGTTTGAAGTGGTCTGGCTTGGTTTTCTCTTGTTGCTACCAGTACCAAGGCTCCCATTGACTCTGCGAGAAATGTGTTGTCGCAACTTAAATTCATTGGATTAGCTAAAATTAGAGTTGAGATTAAACTCAGAATTTGTGGCATTGGAAACGTTCTATGAAGCGTGCTTGAAGAGACCATGGTAAAAAAATAGAAGAACCTCACTTTATTTGTTCTTATAGTTGAGAAACAATTATTACAATGTTGTGTTACCATGATATTCAATTAATTTGACCTGATTATCATGTAAAATAATGATCTTTTATCCAAAGTCTTCAAGTGCGCAACATCTATTTCAAAATAATAATCAGAGGAAAAGTCTTCACATATACAAATGTGTTGCATATTTAACCTTTTTAAGTTAGTTTATTAGTTGGTTGATCACAAATGGGCCAAAAAATTCAAAATTAAAAGTTTATCTATTGAAGCAACTTCCCTTTTATACAACGCAAGGGCAATTGTGATGAATAAATATTGTGTATATTTGAGCAACTTCCTGGGGGGGGGGGGATGCATATTTATATGCTGTATTTTGCATGCACGTAGAATTTCCCCTCCCTGTCCACCGCCTCCTTTCCACTCTCTCAGGAGTGTCATTCCCTCTCTAGCCTCCTTGACATGCCCCCTTTTTCGTTCGTGGTGTGGGTTGCAGACGGCTATGGCATCTACAATGGTGCTATCTTAAGAGTGTCATGTAGGATAAACGTTGAGGTGGAGGTGAGACAAACCATAAGAAGAGAATTGTCTTCTCTTATTTAAGAGATGAGTGATCGCTTAGCATAATACGAGCGGCTCTTCTTCGAGATGGGCGTCACGGCATCGCAGGCGCACGCATTGAAGGAGGCTGACCTGAGCGTGATGAAGGCGGAGCAGGCGAAGCTCTACGTCGATCTCGACTCCTCCGACTCCGACTGAATGCCGCCGGTGGGCAGCTACCGTAGGAGCTCTGGTGAGCACAATTTTGTTGTAGTGGTACGGTAGCATAGGCCCTGTCTAGGTGCGGCAACCTTTAATATGTATGTATATGATGTGTACGAACTTACACGAAGAAGAATCATCTATGCGAGCGAGCTCCGGCGAGCTGTTACTTAAATTTCTCGCGCGAAACAATTTTTTTAAATATTACGGGTTTGTTTGCGGTTTCTGTTCTGCCGCCGCATTTTTCAGTCTGCATAAACGGTCCCGTACAAACTATAAATACAGTTTACAGTTCGGCAAAATACGGGATCTGCTAGAGTTGCTCTTAGCCCATGCAAGTGGCAGCGTATACAAAAACCAGGATGCCTAGACGAAGCGGCCGAAACGGCGCCGAGGACGATAGCAAGGTTGCAACTCAGTGCAACGCATGACCCACATAGAACTTGAATGGCTAAAACCACACGGTAGAGAAGCAAACACGTTAAGAAAATTTACGCGCTGGACATACGGCCACACAAGCCTTTGTACACGGCCACATCCCAATTTAATACACGTGCTGTGAACCAGTTTACCGCAGGGTCTTTTTCAACCAAGTGGCAAAACGTAGAAACAGATTCATCCCCAGATAAAGAGGTTTAGTTATGTCTCACCACATTTTTAGAAATAACTAGTTGTTGAATATAAGACTAAGAGATAACCCATTATAGACATGCTTTTATTATCGTCTCTAAATTACATGCAAGTTTTAAGATAAAAATGTCTTATGAATTACTGTACATGCCCTTAGTTTTGCCAAAAAACCAAAAAATAAAATAAAATTGGATGTCGAGAGGCATATGGAGTGGGTGAAGTTGCTGAAAAGAGGAGCTTGAGAGGGCAGCGGGAGTGGGGCTTATAAACCACTCCGAGCCCCTCTCAACTAGCGAGGTGGGACTAAAGTTCTGGCCGCGGCAGCAGCACTACCCTTTCGTCCCGGTTGGTGACACCAACCGGGACCAATACCCACCTTTGGTCATGGATCGTGTCACCAACCGGGACCAATGCCCCCCTTTAGTCCCGGTTGGTGCCCTCAACCGGGACCAAAGGTCTCTGCTTCCCACCATTTGGGCTGCTGAAAAGAGACCTTTGGTCCCGGTTGGTGGCACCAACCGGGACTAAAGGGGGCATTGGTCCCGATTGGTGCCATGATCCGGGACCAATGCTCTGTCTATATAATCAACAATTGTGAAAATTTTCGTTCAGTTCTTTGATCCCGCCCGACGACGCCGCCAGGCTGCCCTCTACCTCGCCGTCGTCACGCGCCGTCCCGCGCCGCTGTAGGATCTAGAAGTAGGTGTGTCTAGAGGGGGGTGATTAGACACTCAATGCTAAAGTTGCAATTTTTAAGCTTTTTCGGTTTAAGTGGAGTTTAGGCATAATTTCAACATTCACAATACATATCAAGCAAGTATGCAAAGAGTGTATAGGCAGCGGAAAGTAAAGCATGCAACTTGCAAGAATGTAAAGGGAAGGGTTTGGAGAATTCAAACGCAATTGGAGACACGGATGTTTTTCCCGTGGTTCGGATAGGTGGTGCTATCCTACATCCACGTTGACGGAGACTTCAACCCACGAAGGGCAACGGTCGCGCGAGTCCACGAAGGGCTCAACCCACGAAGGGTCCACGAAGAAGCAACCTTGTCTATCCCACCATGGCCATCGCCCACGAAGGACTTGCCTCACTAGCGGTAGATCTTCAC
The DNA here is from genome assembly GCF_056163025.1 of Triticum urartu. Lineage (NCBI taxonomy): Eukaryota > Viridiplantae > Streptophyta > Magnoliopsida > Poales > Poaceae > Triticum > Triticum urartu. The sequence goes on along the minus strand of NC_141879.1, from coordinate 44,998,825 downwards.
GAAGTAGGCGATCTCCTTGCCCTTACAAACTCCTTGGTTCAACTCCACAATCTTGTCGGAGGCTCCCAAGTGACACCTAGCCAATCTAGGAGACACCACTCTCCAAGAAGTAACAAATGGTGTGTTGATGATGAACTCCTTGCTCTTATGCTTCAAATGATAGTCTCCCCAACACTCAACTCTCTCACATAGGATTTGGATCTGATGGAAAGAAGATTTGAGTGGAAAGCAACTTGGGGAAGGCTAGAGATCAAGATTCATATGGTAGGAACGGAATATCTTGGTCTCAACACATGAGTAGGTAGTTCTTTCTCAGAAATAGGATGCTGGAAGTGTAGGCTTAGTCTGAGGGCTCTCTCTTCGAATGAAGAGAAGGTGGAGGGGTATATATAGCCTCCACACGAAATCCAACTGTTACACACAGTTTTCCAATCTCGGTGGGACCGAATCAACAAACTCGGTCGGACCGAAATAGTAAACCTAGTGACCGTTAGTGATTCTCGGTGGGACCGACTGGAACAACTCGATGGGACCGATGTGCTAGGGTTAGGGAAAATCCAAAACTCGGTTTGACCGATTACTCAAACTCGGTGGGACCGATTTGGGTAATAAGCGAAACAGAGAGTTGGCCAAGCAAACTCGGTGGGACCGATTGCATATCTCGGTGGGACCGAAGATATTGCAACAGGTACCAGAGAGTTTGCAAGCCCATCTCGGTGAGGCCGAGATCCCATCGGTGAGACCGAATTGATTAGGGTTTGGCAGTGGCTAAGTGACAAGTGAAACTCGGTGGCGCCGGATAGAAAGAATCGGTAGGTCCGAGTTTGGCTTTGGGTTTAGGTCATATGTGGAAGTGGGAAAGTAGCTGAGGATTTTGGAGCATATCATTAAGTACTTGAGCAAGAGGCTCATTATCAACACCTCATCCCTCCTTGATAGTATTGGCTTTTCCTATGGACTCAATGTGATCTTGGATCACTAAAAGTGTAAAATGAAGAGTCCTGAGCTTGAAGCTTTAGCCAATCCTTTGTCCTTAGCATCTTGAAGGAGTTCCCACAACCTTTAGTCCATGCCACTCCATTGTTGAACTTATCTGAAACATACTAGATAATAACGTTAGTCCAACAAGAGATATGTTGACATTAATTACCAAAACCACCTGGAGAGCATTTGTGCTTTCAATCTCCCCCTTTTTGGTAATTGATGGCAACATACATCAAAGCTTTAGATAAAGATATAAAGAACAGCAAGTAAAGCTTTGGAAGGACATGTAACAAGCATAGGCTCCCCCTACATGTATGCACTCATGTGAATATGAAATATAGAGGCATGTGAGAGCATAACCATGACAGAGTGGGCAATGTGTTACATGTATCTTGGCCATATGCATCAGAGCAAAAGATTGTTAAGGAAAATACCTTCATGCTCATGAGTCTTTCTTACAAACAATATGTACATAAGCAAGAACTCCTCATACTCATGATTTTGATGCACACATTTACCTTGTAGTCTTTGGTTGGCTTAGGATGGAATGAACCTGCACAAACAAGGTTAGATAACACAGGTACATCCACTAGCCAGAGCAACCGAAAGAAACCACAAGAATACCAAGACTGGGATGACATGTAGAGAGTAAGTACTAGGTATTACATTGAATTCAACATGTCCCCAAGAGTAAAGATAGTAAAGATATGCAATGATTTTGACTGATTTCTTTCCCATAGGTGTCTTGCTCCCCCTGAATCTTACATGGGATATTGGGAGAAGATAGGGAACAGAAAATCAGAGCTGAAAGATACAAATGAACATGTCTTTCCCCCTAAAAAGACATGTGACATCTCTCCTCTTGAACACCAAGCATCTGGGATCCTTGAGTATTGTCTCTCCCCCTAGAGATCTCTTTCTCCCCCTTAATACTTTATCTGGGACATCTGGGATCCTTGAGACTTTCTCTCCCCCTTTAGTGTGTTCTCTCTCTCCCACAAGCTTTGATGTGATCTCTCTCTCCCCCTTTGACATCAATTTCCAAGAAGGGTTTGGTCCTTGAGATTCAGCACAAAGCAATGGATAAAATTGGGATGCTTGCAGAGGACAAGATTCATTGAGTGGAGCTGGATCAGAAGAAATATAGAATATGTGACAAACTGTTTTTCCTGTTGCTAAATCGGTGGCACCGAGTGGTATGTTTCGGTGGTACCGAAGGTATTCAGTTGGACCAAAAATTACAATTCGGTGAAACCGAGTTCATTACAGAGAAAACACTTGTCACCTCAGCTCACTAGTCAAATAAGATCTCACAAAGATTTGCAAGGAATTAAATGCAGAAAATGCAGAACAAAAACAAATAGAAGAAACTGAGGGATCTAGATGAAGTAGAAGGAAACAAATAAACAAGCATGAGACAAATGCGGTAACACAGAAAAGAACACAAGAGAACTTCATCTAGAGTTGGGTGGTGACATAGCCACCTATGTTAGAGTATATTGACTTAGGAGTCAAGTGAGAGCACTTGATCATAGGTCATACTCATCGTTTAAGCTCAAAATGGGGTTACCATTTTTCGTTTAAGCATCTTGATGTATTCACATCTTGTTGAGTTGCTTTGACTCATGTCTTGGAGTAAAGCTTCTCGAAGATGGAATAACATACCTTGGGTGGTGGAGTGGTTCTTGCTCATGTAGTTGAACTTGTGTGGGTGCTCATGGTTGATGTAGCCCATCAAGAATTTGGAGCACCACTTGGAGTTTGAGTTCATCTACCTACACGGGTTAGTCCTTGCAAGGAAGAACACTTGTGTATCCAAAAATGACAGTCATGAAGCTCAACATAGAATTTGTCAAAGGATATGTTTGAACGGTTTTGTGCTTCCTTGTCTTCAACCACCATTGTGTAGAGACTTGGTGATGTAGAGATTGCTTAAGATGTGAGTGAGTCGCAATCTCATGGAATTAGTTTCAACCAAGCACCTACATGGGTTAGACAACATGCAAGGTACAAATATATCCAAGATATAGGATAGTCATCATAAGAGATATATCATGGATTAGTCATAAGCTCATGTCTTGCATGTATCCAATGGAGTTCCTACTCCACGTTTGAAGCATCAATGATGTTCAATTCTCCTCTCAACCTGCAAAACGCTCTCTCATCAAGTGGTTTAGTGAATATATCCGCTAATTGCTTATCAGTGCGAACATGCTTAAGATTAATGTCACCCTTAGCAACATGATCTCGAATGAAATGATGACGAACTTCAATATGCTTAGTTCGAGAATGTTGTACAGGATTATGACCAATTTTGATAGCACTTTCATTGTCACAAAGTAGTGGAACATGTTTCACATAGATTCCATAATCTATAAGAGTTTGGGTCATCCAAAGTAATTGAGCACAACATGAACCAGCGGCAATGTATTCCGCTTCGGCGGTGGATAAGGATACCGAGTTTTGTTTCTTGGAGGACCAAGACACAAGAGATCTACCAAGAAATTGACAAGTACCCGAAGTGGACTTCCTATCAACCTTGTCTCCGGCATAATCCGAGTCAGAATAGCCAACAAGATCAAAAGAAGACCTCTTAGGATACCAAATGTCAAAGTTTGGTGTATGAATTAAGTATCTCACTATCCTTTTTACGGCCTTAAGATGACATTCTTTAGGAGCAGCTTGATATCGTGCACACATGCACACACTTAGCATAATATCGGGACGTGAAGCACATAGGTATAGCAATGAACCAATCATGGAGCGATAAACCTTTTGATCAACCGGTTCACCACCTTTGGTCAAATCATTATGTCCACTAGTGGGCATGGGTGTAGACATACCTTTGCATTCTTGCATATTGAACTTCTTGAATAAGTCCTTGGTGTACTTCGTTTGAGAGACAAATGTACCTTCCTTAGTTTGCTTGATTTGTAAACCGAGAAAGAATTTGAGTTCACTCATCATAGACATCTCAAACTTCTCTGACATTAGCTTTCCAAACTTTTCACTAAAGAGAGGGTTAGTTGATCCAAATATGATATCATCAACATAAATTTGACATACAAATAGTTCTCCATTAACCCTTTTAGTAAAAAGAGTAGAATCAATTTTACCAATTTCAAAACCACTTGCAATAAGGAACTTGGTCAAGCATTTATACCATGCTCTAGGAGCTTGTTTAAGACCATAAAGAGCTTTGTGAAGTTTGTAAACATGATTTGGTTTCTTAGGATTGATAAAGCCAGGAGGTTGTTTAACATAAACTTCCTCCTCTATTTCGCCATTTAGAAAAGCACTTTTAATGTCCATTTGGTACAAGGTGATATTATGGTGATTAGCATAGGCAAGTAAGATGCGAATGGACTCAAGTCTAGCAACGGGAGCATATGTCTCACCATAGTCCATACCTTCGACTTGTGTGTACCCTTGGGCGACGAGACGTGCTTTGTTGCGAACCACTTGTCCATCTTCATCTTGCTTGTTGCGAAACACCCATTTTGTACCAATGATGTTGTGGTTGTTGTCGGGCTTCTCAACCAATGTCCAAACTTGGTTTCTCTCAAAGTTGTGTAGCTCTTCATGCATAGCGTTTATCCAATCCGGATCTTCCAATGCTTCTTCAACCTTCATAGGTTCAATGCTAGAGATGAATGAATAGTTTTCACAAAAGTTAGCTAAACGAGTTTTTGAGCGAGTGATTCTCCCGGTTTGTATATCATTGAGGATTTTCTCGACGGGATGATCTTTGGCAATTCTTGCTCGAACTCGTGAGAGCTTTTGCTTGGGTCTTCATTGAGCATCTTCTTCATATTGTTCTTATTCTTGGCCTTCTTCATTGTTGATGTTGTCGTTCTCTTGTCATGGTGGAGAAGGAGGTTGTTGATGTTCGTCTTGATGTACTTCCTCGTCTTCTTCATCTTGGCGTGTCCCACTTGTGGATGCTTCCATATCAATTCTTGGTTCACCTTGTTGTGAAGTAGAGGCTTCCACTTGCACGGACGAGGTACTCTCCTTCACCTCCGTTGGAAGGATTTTGCCAATGGACAAGTCTTGGATTGCTTCTGAAGGGTCTTTGTCTCCTACATCAATTGGCAATTGCTCTACTTGCGAGCCATTAGATTCATCAAACTTCACATCTACCGTCTCTTCAACCTTTCGGGTGAAATTGTTGTAGACACGGTAAGTGTGAGAGTTTGAGCCATAACCAAGTAGAAAACCTTCATGAGATTTAGGAGCAAACTTTGAACGACGATGCTTATCAAGAATGTAGCACTTTCAGCCGAATACTCGAAAGTATCCAACTTGGGGTTTGTTACCGGTGAGGAGCTCGTATGCCGTATTGCCGAGTAGCTTGTGAAGATACAAGCGATTTGTTGTGTGACAAGCTGTCTCAACCGCTTCTGCCCAAAAGTGCTTCGGCGTCTTGTATTCATCAAGCATCGTTCTTGCCATTTCGATGAGCGTCCGGTTCTTCCTCTCAACAACTCCGTTTTGTTGAGGTGTGTACGTAGCCGAAAACTCGTGTGAAATACCTTCCTCATTAAGAAAGGTATCCACATTTGCGTTCTTGAACTCCGTTCCGTTGTCACTCCGAACCTTCTTGATCTTCACGTCAAACTGATTTTGGGCCTTCCTAGCGAAGTTTTTGAAGATCTTCTGGACCTGCGACTTGTCATTAAGAAAGAACACCCACGTAAATCTTGAAAAATCATCAACTATAACTAGACCAAAAGAATTTCCACCGAGACTCTTGTAGGCGTTGGGACCAAAAAGGTCCTATGAAGTAGCTCGAGTGGCCTCTTTGTGGTCATGATGTTCTTCACGGGATGCCTTCCTCCAACCTGTTTACCTGCTTGACAAGCACTGCAAAGTCTATCCTTATCAAATATGACATCGTTAACTCCAAGGATATGATTTCCTTTAATAAGCTTGTCAAGGTTTCTCATACCAACGTGACCTAGTCGTCTATGCCACAACCAACCTTTTGAGGATTTAGCAATAAAGCAAGTTTTAGGTTGTGCCTTTTTACAGAAATCGACAATGTAAAGATCACCTCTACGCATACCGGTAAAGACCATTTTATGATTGTCTCGACGAAACACTTGGCAATCTACCTCAGTAAATAGAACATTCAAACCAAAATCAGCATGTCTAGATACTGAAAGTAAGTTGTAGCCGAGAGATTCAATGAGCATGACATTTTGAATGGAACTATCATGTGAGATGGCCATCTTACCAAGACCAACCACTTTACCCTTTGAATTATCACCAAAGGTGACATATTTTCGAGGGTCGTCATTTTCAGCAAGCTCACGGAACATCTCTTCATCTCCGGTCATATGATCAGTACATCCACTATCAAGAACCCATTCCTTTCCACCTGACGCATATCCCCGAAGATTTGCCGTAAGACCAAAATGTCTCATTGCATCATCAAGATCGAAGTCACTATCATCATCATAGTATCCATGTTCATCATGATCTTGTGACTCATCATTTCCTAGAGAGGGTAATTCATTAGATAAATGGTCATCAAAGTGGTCACTTTTATGAATTCTTATAGCTTCAAATATAATATTACTAATGATTCCAGCATCTCCTTTAGCATGCTTGAGATTGGTAAGCTCAAATAGACAATCACCAAAGTTAGGATCACTAGAGTTCATCTTACTAAATGTAATAGATTTATGGAGAATTTTGTCCAGATTTTTCAAGGAATGATCGGGAAATCGTTCCTCAAGAAATTTCCATATAGTATAGGCACAATTAAGAGTAGGCAAATTAGCAATCAAATTTTTGGGCAATCCTCTAATGATGAGCTCAATGGTTCTAAGATTGCGAATCATGTCAATATCTTCATCTAGGGTAGGATACAAAGGATCAATATGAGGTGCACAAGGGCTAGCAATATACTTGTTTAAATGATATTGATTGAAGATTACAAGCATCTCATTTTTCCACTCATGAAAGTACTCTCCATCAAGAATAGGCACTCTATGTCTAAGACTCCCTAAAGTAGACACATCCATCTTCCCCCAATGGTGATTAAACCAAGGCAATGGAGGCCAAAGCTCTGATACCACTTGTAGGATCTAGAAGTAGGTGTGTCTAGAGGGGGGTGATTAGACACTCAATGCTAAAGTTGCAATTTTTAAGCTTTTTCGGTTTAAGTGGAGTTTAGGCATAATTTCAACATTCACAATACATATCAAGCAAGTATGCAAAGAGTGTTTAGGCAGCGGAAAGTAAAGCATGAAACTTGCAAGAATGTAAAGGGAAGGGTTTGGAGAATTCAAACGCAATTGGAGACACGGATGTTTTTCCCGTGGTTCGGATAGGTGGTGCTATCCTACATCCACGTTGATGGAGACTTCAACCCACGAAGGGTAACGGTCGCGCGAGTCCACGGAGGGCTCAACCCACGAAGGGTCCATGAAGAAGCAACCTTGTCTATACCACCATGGCCATCGCCCACGAAGGACTTGCCTCACTAGCGGTAGATCTTCACGAAGTAGGCGATCTCCTTGCCCTTACAAACTCCTTGGTTCAACTCCACAATCTTGTCGGAGGCTCCCAAGTGACACCTAGCCAATCTAGGAGACACCACTCTCCAAGAAGTAACAAATGGTGTGTTGATGATGAACTCCTTGCTCTTGTGCTTCAAATGATAGTCTCCCCAACACTCAACTCTCTCTCATAGGATTTGGATCTGATGGAAAGAAGATTTGAGTGGAAAGCAACTTGGGGAAGGCTAGAGATCAAGATTCATATGGTAGGAATGGAATATCTTGGTCTCAACACATGAGTAGGTAGTTCTTTCTCAGAAATAGGATGCTGGAAGTGTAGGCTTAATATCATGGCTCTCTCTTCGAATGAAGAGAAGGTGGAGGGGTATATATAGCCTCCACACGAAATCCAACCGTTACACACAGTTTTCCAATCTCGGTGGGACCGAATCAACAAACTCGGTCGGACCGAAATAGTAAACCTAGTGACCGTTAGTGATTCTCGGTGGGACCGACTGGAACAACTCGGTGGGACTGATGTGCTAGGGTTAGGGAAAATCCAAAACTCGGTTTGACCGATTACTCAAACTCGGTGGGACCGATTTGGGTAATAAGCGAAACAGAGAGTTGGCCAAGCAAACTCGGTGGGACCGATTGCATATCTCAGTGGGACCGAAGATATTGCAACAGGTACCAGAGAGTTTGCAAGCCCATCTTGGTGAGGCCGAGATCCCATCGGCGAGACCGAATTGATTAGGGTTCACAAAAACTAAGGGTTTTGTGCAAGCCGCATTTGCAAATGGCCAAAAGAAAACCTGGTGCCCCTGTTTCCGGTGCGGCAATTGGGAAAAGAAGACAGAGGCTGAAATGGGCAAACACCTGCAGAAGAGTGGTTTTACGCCTGATTATACGGTGTGGACATTTCATGGTGAGTCTGCCCAACGTGACCGAGCTGAGGTGGATCGTCGTCGCACCGACGAGCATGGTACCGGGATGGAAAACATGGTGCAAGGCTATGATGATGCTCGGGATTCAGACGAGGAGATGGAGGAATCTGCAAAGGCCTTCAATGAAATGTTGGAGTCTTCAAAACGTCCGCTCCACGAGCACACTGAGCTTTGTCAGTTGGATGCCATCTCACAAGTAATGGCTCTGAAGGCTCAGTTCAACTTGGGAAGAGAATGCTATGACGCAATTATGACAGTATTTGGACGCTTTCTACCCAAAGGCCATGTAATGCCTGCAAACCTGTACCAGTCGGACAAAATCCTCCGTGCACTGAAGATGCCCTATGAGAAGATACATGCCTGTGAGAAAGGATGTGCCTTATTTAGGCTTGACTATGCGGACTTGAACTATTGTCCCATTTGCAAGTCTTCCAGGTATATTGTGGTAGACAACGGTATGGGTGAGAAGACACAGACCAAAATCCCCGTTAGTGTTCTTCGGTATATGCCAATCGTACCAAGACTTCAACGTCTTTTCATGGTTGAAGAGACGGCCAGACAAATGACATGGCACAAAACAGGCAAAAGAACCAAACTAGATGCAGATGGGAATCTAATGATGGTACACACATCGGATGGTGTTGCGTGGAAAAAGTTTGATGAATTACATGCTGACAAAGCGGCAGATCCGAGGCATCCTCGAGTCGGCATCAGCACGGATGGGTTCAGTGTGTTTGGTATGACGGCAGCCCAATACAGTTGTTGGCCCGTATTTGTCTTTCCACTCAATCTCCCCCCCGGACAGATTATGCAAAGAAAGAACATTTTCCTGACGTTGATAATTCCAGGACCCAACTATCCAGGAAAAAATATGAATGTGTACATGCAGCCGCTTAAGGACGAATTGCAAGAAGCCTGGGATAATGGGTTCAAGACATACGACGCCTTTAGCAAACGGAACTTCATAATGCGTGTCTGGTACATGTACTCGACGCATGACTTGCCGGCGTATGCGCTATTCGTTGGCTGGTGTGTGCATGGAAGGTTCCCGTGCCCCACATGCAAGGGAGCTCTTGAGTTTCGTTGGCTTCAGGCCGGTCGCAAGTTTTCTTGCTTCGACATGCATAGACAGTTCCTGGATCCTCGCCATAAGTTCAGGAAAGACAAGAAGAACTTCATCAGGGGTAGAGTTGTCAAAAACTCTGCACCACCTGCATTGACAGGCCAACAGACCCTGGATCAGTTAAACGCTCTCGAGCCAGATCCACAACGTCCAGGGTACTTCAAGGGGTATAATACTAAGCACGCGTGGACTCACAAAACATGCTTATGGGATCTGCCTTACTTCAAAGACCTCCTTTGCCCACACAACATCGACGTGATGCACACTGAGAAGAATATCGCCGAGGCACTTTTTGGTACATTGTTCGGCATAGATGGGAAGTCAAAGGATAATACTAAGGCTAGAGTCGATCTGGAGGCGCTATGTGATAGGCCGTTACAAAACATGAAAGAACCGAAAGGAAAGCAGAACTGGACGAAGCCAAAGGCATGGTTCAATCTTGGAAGGCCAGCTATGAGGGAAATTCTCTTGTGGGTGCAACAGCAGTTGATGTTCCCCGATGGGTATGCAGCGAATCTAAAGAGGGGAGCGAATCTTGATAAACTGAAGATATTTGGTCTCAAGAGTCATGATTGGCACATATGGATTGAGCGGGTAATGCCAGTGATGTTGCGTGGCTTCATCCCTGAGGATGAATGGCTAGTACTGGCAGAACTCAGCTATTTCTTCCGTGTTCTTTGTGTGAAAGAACTATCGCCAGGCGTGCTAGAAGAAATGGAAGAGTTGGCGCCGGAGTTGATCTGCAAGTTAGAGAAGATCTTTCCACCGGGCTTCTTTAATCCAATGCAGCATTTGATTTTGCATCTCCCGACCGAGGCAAGATTGGGGGGCCCGTGCAAAATCGTTGGTGCTACCCAACTGAGAGGATGCAGAAGACGCTTCGAGAAAAATGTAAAAATAAACGTAGAATTGAAGCATCGATGGCTGAGGCATTCATCACAGAGGAGGCGGCAAACTTCGTAACAGCGCACTACGAAGCCAAAAATCGTCATTTGCATAATTCGAAGCCTCGGTACAATGCTGACGAGCCTAAAAAGGGTGGATCCAACCTCAGCCTATTCAAAGGGAATCTCGCACCAGCTAGTGTTTCACATCCAGTATCTTTGGATAACGAAGAATGGCGGACCATTTTGTTGTATATCTTCAACAACCTGATAGAAGTGCGGCCGTACATCGAGTAAGTTCTCGGTACATTGTTTCGCAACTTCTATTTCCTTTGAACTACTCTTATTCCTGGATATGTCATACAGTCGATACGTCGCCATATTCTCGTATGGAGCGGAGATCCAAAAGGATTCCGTCGAAGAGTATGAGCTTCTCGCAAAGCAAGGAGGTGGCTATCCCGGTTTCATGTCTTGGTTCAAACAAACAGTAATTTATATTATACAATTTCATTTCATTCGCTAATTTGTGCATAATGCAACAATCCTTTCATATTAAACTTGTAGGCTAATTCAGTGTCTATGGACGCCGAATTGAGACAAGTCGCTAATGGTTTTGACTATAAGGTCCGTTCATTTGACAAGTACGGCATCAACGGGTATCGCTTTCGTACCTATGGCAAAGAGCTATCTATGGCCGACCGAAATTCTACAAATTGTTGTGTATCTGCTATCGGCGAAGGAGGTACCGAGTATTATGGGAGAGTTGAAGCAATTTATGAACTTCTGTTCTATGGTGAAAACCCACCGAATGTCGTAGTCTTCAAATGTTATTGGTTTCAGCCGAAGGAGACTAGAAGGACTCATGAACATATAGGGCTAGTTGAAATCAACCAAAGCACTCATTTAGATGTTCCTGATGTCTATATTATGGCTCAACAGGCGACCCAAGTATTCTATCTACCGTGGGCCTGCCAAACTAATCCAAATCTGAAAGGTTGGGATGTCATTTATGAAGTGCCGCCACGTGCTAGACTTTCTCCCCCAAAGGAAGAGGATTATGAACCTCACATTAACCCAGACACATATGAAGGAGAATTCTTCCAAGAGACACGTCTTTCCAAAAAGCGTTTCAAGAACCGCTATACTTCACCCCAAAACATTGAAGTAGACAGCGACAATGAATCCGACATCACCCCAGATGAGGAACAAGAAGAGCCGGAACAAGAAGAGGTTACTGGTGCGGATGACCTGTCAATGCTTGACCGATTACGTCAAGGTGGCCTTGCACATGTTGATGCCAATGAACCCTATGAGCCCGTCATTGATTATAGTGATGATGATGATTATGCATTTATTGATGATACTGATCGAGATTATTAGTAGTGTCAGGTATTAATTTTTTTTATGTTGTACTTGATGATACTGATTGAGCTGGGAGCATTACGTGGCTGCCCCGGCCCCGCCGGATGAGATAATCGACGGTGTCGTGTGCGACATGAGGGCAGACATGGTGATCAGAAAGTTCTGGGTAATTTCTCCTTTACACATTTAAAAATCTTCAACTAGCTAGTTATTAATTGTACTAATCAATATTGTCTCATTTGATTGCAGACATTATACAGGTGTGAGGAGGGATACGAGGAGGACGCGGCACATGTTATCGAGAACGTCTGCAAGCGCCTACTCCAGAACTTACGGCACGAGGCTCGGGTGCAGGCTGTTCAAGACTACTACGCCTTGCGTAGTATCAAGAAGACCAAGCTGGCGTGCCGCGATAAGTTCCTGAGTAAGGAGCAGTACATGAAGGTAATTCTTAAGGCCTTCTCTACTTAAGTTCCTTCATTTAGTAATTCTTAGCCATAGCGCTCAAGTTTCTATTTGCTAACTTAGGCGCCTCCGAGATGGTGTGCGGATCGGATGGATTGTTGGGAGGTGTTGGTCGATGAGTGGTGCTCAAAACAATGGCTAGCCCTCCACAACGAGGCCAAGGACAAACGTGCCCAAATGGAAGGTGTGCCACACCATCAAGGCAGCTCCAACTTATATCAGTTCGGGCGCAACTGGGTATGTGGTTTGCTTCATGATTCATGCAATTCATTCATCATGCTAGCTTGAGCCCTTTAATTACTAATTTTCATTGTTTCTCTCTTTCAGGCACGCTACAATAAGGCGGATAAGGTGCCAGAGGTGTACGACCTGTATGCCATGGCCCACACTGCCTCTTTTAAGAAAGTCAAGGCTTTCTCTCAGTCTGACCTCGATGATGCAAACAACTTCACCAACATCTCCTCCCACAACAAGCTCGTGAGATATAGAGATGAGGGGAAGGCGAGGAAAGGGGAGGACTTTAACCCGAGCCAGGGTCCCATTGATCCAGAGCCGGTGATGATATCTGGTGGTGGGAGGTCCCATGGCTCCATAGCCATTGGAGATGGACTTATCCGTTGTCCTAGCACTCTCCCAGAGATCAAGGCGCGCCAGTCGAGCTCCGCTCCTGAGATAAGGCCTCGTGAACGGCCAGTGCAACTCGCCATCAAGGTTAGTGATACGTACTCAGTTATCTTTCTCCATTACATTGTGTGTGCTTCCATCAATGATTACAAATGGTCATGTGAGTGGTGTTGCAGGCTGCTATACAGAGTGAGAGAGATAGAACGGAGAAACTTCTGGCAGAGGCGGCGGAGAGGCAGCGGGAGTTGGAGGAGAGGACGACAAAGATGATGGAGGAGGAGAGGGCACGGAATGACATGCAGGCAAGGGCCATGTACGAGCTCCTTGTGGTAAGTTTCTTCTGCAGATTAGCCAAAACATTCATGTAGTGTTTGTCTCATTACTAACTAGTATGACTGAGTCGTCAAGACCAAATGTGCAGTCTGTGTGCGAGAAGACAGGTCAGACCGCTCCGCCGATGACAGTGATTGCTCCTGGGACCACGGTGAGTTTTATTTGAATGTACATTACTTGCTAGTCTTAACATTTGAGTGTCATCATGCTAACAAGACATTGGAAATGATCTTTGGTGCAGCGTAACTCCAGACAAGCATCGCACGATCCTTCTCCAGCTACCGACATGAGCCACCCCGCTCCTACACCTCCTGGATCTTGGTAAGTTTATATAGTGTTTTGCTTAACACATGCATAAAGACCTAGACTTAGCTTTATTTCCTCCAATGCTTACCATAATGACCTAGACTTAGCTTCTTCTCCTCCAAAATGACTTAATAAGCTTACTGACCTCCAAAACCATCCATTTAACCTAAGTTAGCTCTAAAACGATCTGTACTTAGCTTACTTATGTCAAAAATTGCATAATTAGCTTAGTTAGCTCATAGACGATCCATTTTACCTAAGTTAGCTCTAAAATGACCCATTTTACCTAGGTTAGCTTATAAATGATCCAGTCCATCCAAGTTAGCTCAAAAATGACCCATTTTACCTAGATTAGCTCTTAAATGATCCATTTTACCTACGTTAGCTTTAAAATGACCCATTTCAACTAGGTTAAGTCCAAAATGACCCATCTTACCTAGGTTATCTCATAAACGATCCATTTCAACTAATTTAGCTCATAAACGATCCATTTCAACTAATTTAGCTCATAAACGATCCATTTCACCAAGTTAGCTAAAAAACGATCCATTTCACCTAAATTAGCTCTTAAATGATCCATTTCACCTAAGTTAGCTCAAAAAGATCCATTTCAACTAAATTAGCTCATAAATGATCCATTTCACCTAAGTTAGCTCAAAAACGATCCATTTCAACCAAGTTAGCTCATAAATGATCCATTTCACCTAAGTTTGCTAAAAACGATCCATTTCACCTTAGTTACCTCAAAAACGATCCATTTGACCTTAGTTAGCTCATAAACGACCCATTTCAACTAAGTTAGCTCATAAATGATCCATTTCAGCTTAGCTAGCTCATAAACGACCCATTTCAACTTAGTTAGCTCATATATGATCCATTTCACGTAAGTTAGCTCATAAATGACATACTCTTCTTGTTCTAGTCTTCTTCTTGTTCTACTCTTCTTGTTCTAGTCTTCTTGTTCTACTCTTCTTCTTGTTCTACTCTTCTTGTTCTAAATTTCTTATTTTTCATTTTGCAGATTTCATTCACTTGACGAAAGCTTGCATAGATGGAGTGCTCCTTATCCCTTTCTCTGTTTCTTTTGTATCGTTGAACTATGCATGTATCGTTGGATGAAACTATTGTAATATATATGGTTGGATGCCTCTATGTTGAACTTGTTATGTATGATGGAACTATGCATGTAATATATATGGTTGGATGATGAAGTTATGTGTTGGATATCTTATATGTTTGCTCTGTAATGGCCTTTTGAAATATATCTATATATGTCATATATATTTGTGATGAAAATTGTTGGATTTAATAAAAACAGATAAAAGAGCCAATATGCAGGCTCTTTGCCGTCTGCCACCGACGGCAACGGGCTCTTTGCCGTCTGCCGCGGATGGCAAAGAAGACACGTGGCATCCAACTGTGCTTCCTGGGAGCTGACCCATTTGGTCAGTTTGCCTATAGTGGCAGACGGCAAAGACTTTGCCATCAGTGGCAGACAGCAAAGAACCTGCACTTTGCCATCAGGGGCAGATGACAAAGAACCTGCCATGTAGTGACGTGTAGATGACATCATACGGCGGACGGCAAAGACATTAGAAATTTTGCCGTCAGCGGCGGACGGCAAAGGCCTGCCGTTAGCCACTTAACGGACTGACGGTGCAATTATTGTCGTCCGCTCTCTTTGCCGTCCGCCGCAGACGGCAAAGGGCCTTTGCCGTCAGCCGCCAGGAAGAAGACGGCAAAGTAGCTGTTTACCGTAGCCTACTTTGCCGGAGCCTTTTGCCGTCCGTGGCTGACGGCAAAGGCCTTTGCCGTTCGCCGTTCATGCCTTTGCCGTCCGCCGTGGCAGACGGCAAAATAGCTGATTCCTGTAGTGAAGGTAGAAATCAAGAAATAGCATCAAGTGTTGATGGTTAACAAGACCACTAGTTTCAAAAAAAGGCAAGGGAAAGAAAGGGAACTTCGAGAAGAATGGCAAGCAAGTTGCCACTCCGATGAAGAAGCCCAAAACTATATCCAAACCTGAAACTAAGTGCTTCTACTGCAAAGGAAATGGTCACTGCAAGCAGAACTGCCCCAAAACTTGGCGGATATGGAGGATGGCAAAGTGAACAAAGGTATATTTGATATACATGTTATTGATGTGTACTTTACTAGTGTTTATATTAGCTCCTGGGTATTTGATAATGGTTTAGTTGCTAAGATTTGTAACTCGAAACAGGAGTTGCAAAATGAACAGATACTAGTTAAGGGCGAGGTGACGATGTGTGTTGGAAGTGATTCCAAGGTTGATAAGCTCACCATCACACACTCCCTCTACCTTCGGGATTAGTGCTGGACCTAAATAAACGTTATTTGGTGTTTGCGTTGAGCATGAATATGATTGGATCATGTTTATTGCGATACAGCTATTCATTTAAGTCAGAGAATAATTGTTGTTCTGTTTACATGAATAAAACCTTCTATGGTCATACATCCAATGTAAATGGTTTATTGAATCTCGATTGCGGTGATACACATATTCATAATATTGATGCCAAAAGATGCAAAGTTGATAATGATAGTGCAACATATTTGTGGCACTGCCGTTTAGGTCATATTGGTGTGAAGTGCATGAAGAAACTCCATGCGGATGGACTTTTGGAATCACTTGATTATGAATCATTTGATACTTGCAAACCATGCCTCATGGGCAAGATGAATAAAAGTCCATTCTCCAGAACAATGGAGCGAGCTAATGACTTATTGGAAATAATACATACCGATGTATGCGATCCAATAAGTGTTGAAGTTTGCGGCGGGTATCATTATTTTCTGACCTTCACAGATGATTTGAGCAAATATAGGTATATCAACTTAATGAAACACAAGTCTGAAACATTTGAAAAGTTCAAAAAATTTCAGAGTGAAGTGGAGAATCATTATGACAAGAAAATAAAGTTTCTACGACCTGATCGCGAAGGCGAATATTTGAGTTACGAGTTTTGCCTTCATTTAAACCAATGTGAAATAGTTGCATGACTCACGCCACCTGGAACACCACAGCGTAATCATCTATGATGTCTCTTATCGATTTACCACTATCGTTTTGGGGTTATGCATTAGAGACAACGGCATTCACGTTAAATAGGGGACCATCTAAATCCGTTGAGACGACATCATATGAACTGTGGTTTCACAAGAAACCTAAGCTATCGTTCCTTAAAGTTCGGGGTTGCGATGCTTATGTGAAAAGGCTTCAGCCTGATAAGCTCGAACCCAAATCGGAGAAATGTGTCTTCATAGGATACCCAAAAGAAACTGTTGGGTGCACTTTCTATCAAAGATCCAAAGGCAAGATCTTTGTTGCTAAGAATGGATCATTTCTAGAGAAGGAGTTTCTCTCGAAAGAAGTCAATGGGAGGGAAGTAGAACTTGATGAGGTAATTTTACCTTCTCTCGAATTGGAAAGTAGCACATCAGAGAAATCCGTTCCCGTGATGCCTACACCAACTAGAGAGGAAGCTAATGATGATGATCATGAAACTTCAGATCAAGTTACTACTTAACCTCGTAGGTCGAACAGAGCACGTTCCATACCAGAGTGGTATGGTAATCCTGTTCTGGAAGTCATGTTACTAGACCATGACAAACCTACGAACTATGAAGAAGCTATGATGAGCCCAGATTCCGATAAATGGCTTGAGGCCATGAAATCTGAGATAGAATCCATGTACTAGAAAAAAGTGTGGACTTGGTGGACTTGCCCAATGATCGGCAAGCCATTGAGAATAAATGGATCTTCAAGAGGAAGACGGACGCTGATGGTATTGTTACTATCTACACAGCTCGACTTGTCGCAAAAGGTTTTCGACAAGTTCAAGGTGTTGACTACAATGAGATTTTCTCAAGCAGTGCTTAAGTCTGTCCAAATCATGTTAGCAATTACCACATTTTATGAAATCTGGCAAACGGATGTCAAAACTGCATTCCTTAATGGATTTATTAAAGAAGAGTTGTATATGATGCGACCAGAAGGTTTTGTCGATCCTAAAGGTGCTAACAGAGTGTGCAAACTCCAGCGATCCATCTATGGATTGGTACAAGCATCTCGGAGTTGGAATATACGCCTTGATGAGGTGATCAAAGCATATGATTTTATACAGACTTATGGTGAAGCCTGTATTTACATGAAAGTGAGTGGGAGCCCTGTCGCATTTCTGATATTATATGTGATAACATATTGTTGATCGGGAATGATATAGAATTTCTGGATAGCATAAAAGGATACTTGAATAAGAATTTTTCAATCGAAGACCTTAGTGAAGCTGCTTATTTATTGGGCATCAAGATCTATAGAGATAGATCGAGACGCTTGATTTAGGACTTTCACAAAGCACATACCTTGATAAAGTTTTGAAGCAGTTCAAAATGGATCGGTCAAAGAAAGGTTTCTTGCATGTGTTACAAGGTGTGAAGTTGAGTAAGACTTGAAACCCAACCAAGGCGGAATATATAGAGAGAATGAAAGTCATTCCCTATGCCTCACTATAAAGTACGCCATGCTGTGTACCAGACCTTTTGTGTGCCCTGTCATGAGTTTGGCAAGGGGATACAATAGTGATCCAGGAGTAGATCACTGGACAACGGTCAAAATTATCCTTAGGTACCTAAAGAGGACTAAGGAAATGCTTTTTGGTTATGGAGGTGATAAAGGGTTCATCGTAAAGAGTTACGTCGATGCAACCTTTGACACCGATCCGGATGACTCTGAGTCTTGATCTGGATACATATTGAAAGTGGTAGCAATTAGCTAGAGTAGCTCCATGCAGAGCATTGTAGACATAGAAATTTGCAAAATGCATACGGATCTGAATGTGGCAGACCCGTTGACTAAACTTCTCTCACAAGCAAAACATGATCACACCTTAGTGCTTTTTGGGTGTTAATCACATAGCAATGTGAACTAGATTATTGACTAATAAATACTTTGGGTGTTGGTCACACGGCGATGTGAACTATGGGTGTTAATCACATAAAGATGTGAACTATTGGTGTTAAGTCAGATGGCGATGGGAACTAGATTATTGACTCTAGTGCAAGTGGGAGACTGAAGGAAATATATCCTAGAGGCAATAATGAAGTTGTTATTTTATGTTTCCTTATATCATGATAAATGTTTATTATTCATGCTAGAATTGTATTAACCAGAAACTTGATACATGTGTGGATACATAGACAAAACACCGTATCCCTAGTTAGCCTCTACTAGAGTAGCTCGTTAATCAAAGATGGTTAAGTTACCTAACCATAGAAATGTGTTGTCATTTATTGAACGGGATCACATCATTAGGAGAATTATGTGATGGACAAGACCCATCCGTTAGCTTAGCATATTGATCGTTCAGTTTTATTGCTATTGCTTTCTTCATGTCAAATACATATTCCTTCGACTCTGAGATTATGCAACTCCCGGATACCATAGGAATACCTTGTGTGATATCAAACATCACAACATAACTGGGTGATTATAAAGATGCTCTATAGGTATCTCCGAAGGTGTTTGTTTGGTTGAAATAGATTAAGATTATGATTTGTCACTCAGAGTATCGGAGAGGTATCTCTGGGCCCTCTCGGTAATACACATCATAATAAGCCTTGCAAGCAATGTGACCAATGAGTTAGTTAGGCGATGCCATGCGCCGATCACTTCACCATCACCGTCACCATGCTGATGTGCTGATGAAACTCTCCCTCGACACTTTCCTGGATCAAGAGTTCAAGGGACGTTATCGAGCTGGACGTGTGCAGAACTCGGAGGTGCCGTACGTTCGGTGCTTGATCGGTCGGAACGAGAAGAAGTTCGACTACATCAACCGCATTGTCAAACGCTTCTGCTTTCGGTCTACGAGGGTACGTGGGCACACTCTCCCCCTCTCGTTGTTATGCATATCCTAGATAGATCTTGCGTGAGTGTAGGATTTTTTTGAAAATGCATTCTACGTTTCCCAACACTTGATCTATGCCAACTCAACAAACACCTTATACCTGTAGAGCATCTTTATAATCACCCAGTTACTTGTGACGTTTGATAGCTCACAAGGCATTCCTCCGGTATCCGGGAGTTTCATAATCTCATAGTCGAAGGAATATGTATTTGACATGAAGAAAGCAATAGCAACAAAACTGAACGACCATTATGCTAAGCTAATGGGTGGGTCTTGTCCATCACATCATTCTCCTAATTATGTGATCCCATTCATCAAATGACAACACATGTCTATGGTTAGGAAACTTAACCATCTTTGGTTAACGAGCTAGTCTAGTAGAGGCTTACTAGGGACACGATGTTTTGTCTATGTATCCACACATGTATTAAGTTTTCGTTTAATACAATTCTAGCATGAATAATAAACATTTATCATGATATAAGGAAATATAAAATAACAACTTTATTATTGCCTCTAGGGCATATTTCCTTTAGAGAAGCCAATATTTCCAAGGGCATCCTCTTTGCACTCGAAGTAGTCATTGTAGCCGACCACCCCATCTCTAGTACGGTTGAAAAGATGCCTACTCATACGGAAACGGTAGCAGAATTTCTGATGTTTGTACAACGGGTTCGTTCTGTCAAAGTAGTCCTTCCAAAGAAGGAAATATCTGCTCTCTCATTTGCGATTCAACGCCGGAAGGTGCCCCGGAATGGATCCATGGAACAATGGTTGTTGGCTATTGATGTGGTGATGAACCCACACGGCAGCCAAGATCTCCTCCTCATCATCGGACGAGGAATCGTCGGAGTCGCAAAGGAAATTGTGAAAAAATAACTCGTCGGCGGAGTCCATTTTGTACCTTGTCAAACTATCGAACATTTTACAGGCGTCGACGAAGGAGCCGACCAGTGAAGGGAGTCGCGCCGCCCTCGGCCCAGCTTGCTGTCCTGGCTGCGCCCGACGAGCGTGTCGGTGTCAAGACGAAGGAGTTGGCCGGGCGGCGAGGCGGCTTCTTGGTGGCTAATGTTTCAGGGAGTGGGGGTTGGTAACCCACAAGTGTAGGGGATCGCAACAGTTTTTGATAAGTAAGAGTGTCGAACCCAACGAGGAGCTAAAGGTAGAACAAATATTCCCTCAAGTTCTATCGACCACCGATACAACTCTACGCACGCTTGACGTTCGCTTTACCTAGAACAAGTATGAAACTAGAAGTACTTTGTAGGTGTTGTTGGATAGGTTTGCAAGATAATAAAGAGCAAGTAAGTAAAAGGTAGAGGCTGTTTAGATTAAGAAACAATAAAGTAAATATAGCAAGTGTGGAAAATTGGTGGTAGGAGTTGTGAAATTGCCCCTAAGCAATTGACTACTTCACTAGACCGATAGCAAGTATTATGTGGGAGAGGCCACTGCTAGCATGTCATCCCTGACTTGAAATTCTATGCACTTATGATTGGAACTATTAGCAAGCATCCGCAACTACTAACGTTCATTAAGGTAAAACCCAACCATAGCATTAAGATATATTGGTCCCCCTTCAATCCCGTATGCATCAATTTCTATGCTAGGTTGAAGCTTCTGTCACTCTTGCCATCCAATACATAGTCCTATCAACATACAACTAACCATGTGGTGTGATCCACGCGCGCGCTCATATGATGGGCACAAAAAGACAGCAACATAACCACAAGCAAATTAAATCAATCATAGCAATTCATCAACCACCGATAGGACAACGAAAATCTACTCAGACATCACATGATGGCAACACATCATTGGATAATAATATGAAGTATAAAGCACCATGTTCAAGTAGAGGGTACAACGGGTTGCGGGAGAGTGGACCGCTATAGATAGAGGGGGGAAGGTGATGGAGATGTTGGTGAAGATGGCGGAGGTGTTGGTGTAGATCGCGGTGATGATGATGATGGCCACGGCAGCGTTCCGGCGCCACCGGAAGAGAAGGGGAGAGGGGGCCCCTTCGTCTTCTTCTTCCTTGACCTCCTCCCTAGATGGGAGAAGGGTTTCCCCTCTGGTCCTTGGCCTCCATGGCATGGGAGGGGCGAGAGCCCCTCCGAGATTGGATCTGTCTCTCTGTCTCTCTCTATTTCTGCGTTCTCAGATTCTGCCCTTCCACCGTTTCTTATATTCCCGGAGATCCGTAACTCCGATTAGGCTGAAATTTTAACACGATCTCTATCCGGATATTAGCTTTCTTGCGGCGAAAGAAGGGCATCAACCGCCTTATGGGGTGGCCACGAGGGTCAGGGGCGCGCCCCCCTGCCTCGTGGCCCCCTCGGGCACCGTCTCGCGTGGATTTTTCTTCCCAAAAATCATATATATATTTCAAAAAAATCTCTGTCAGTTTTTATCCCGTTTGGACTCCGTTTGATATGGATATTCTGCAAAACAAAAAACATGCAACAAACAGGAACTGGCACTGGGCACTGGATCAATATGTTAGTCCCAAAAATAGTATAAAAAGTTGCCAAAAGTATATGAAAGTTGTATAATATTGGCATGGAACAATCAAAAATTATAGACACGACGGAGACGTATCAGGGGTGGGATGCTTTCGGATCACCGGCGGCGGCGACGGCGGTGGCGGCGGCGATGACGGAGGTGGCGGTGTTGTAGGGGGGATGTTGCAGCACCGGCAGTTGGCAGAGGAACCAGAAAAATGGGCGTCGACATCACGATGAAGTAGGCAGGTGAGGATTTGCTATTGGAATGGCGTCTGTTTTGTGTCCTTGCCGACGCAAATGAGACTCAAAAATGGGCGGGGAATGGGTCAGCAGGCGGACGAAAAGCGGACCCACGTCCGTTTATGTCGGTGCGTTGGGCCGATTTTCTATCGGCGCCGACCCAAACGGACGCGTGCAGAGGAAATGGGTCGCCGCATTGGAGTTGCTCTAAATTTCTCATTTCCTTCTAAAGCCAAAATATTGTTCGTCCAACCATTAATGAGTGTGGTCTTTCAGAGCTCGAGTTCCATGATACTCCCATGAAAGGTAAAAAATAGTAAACAAATCAATAAAAGTTTGAAATTTTGTGGCATTGATTATGACCAAATGTTGTAGGTGCTTGCAAATTTTGTGGCCAAATAACAGTCTATGACCTCAGACAAAAAAGAATTGGTGCTCAAACTTGTGTGCACTTTGAGCAGAACTTTTTTTGTCTTGAACTCGTAGGATGTCACGCGGGCACCAAATTTTGCAAGTATGTAAGACATTTGGTCATAAACAATGCCACAAAATTTCAGATTTTTTTACTATTTTTTTCAATTTTACTATTCATGAGAGTACCATGGAGCTCGAGCTAGATTACAACTTTCTGAACATTAATATACCAATACCTTTACAATTTCTAGTTATAGAACAATACTTTCATTAATGCTTTTTAAATTTTAGTTGCATTTGCAGTTGAAGACGGCTTAATTTTACGCCAAATTCAGCAAAAATTTGGATGCCGAGAGATACACGGAGTGTGTTGGATTGGCTCTACGTCCAAAAAAGTGTGTGAGCTCCGGTTTAGATGGAATGACAAGCCACCCATTGAAATGCTAAGGCCTTCTTTAGTTCATAGGATAGGGATTTTATAGGATTAGGAAAATCATAGGAAGTGATCAATTCCAATAAAGAAAGAGATAACATTTGGTGCATAGGATAGGATTTTTTTTCATTGAGTCTAGGCTAATGTTTTTTTTCCTCCAAAATGTTAAGGATCGATTTCTATCCTACATAGGAATAGGAATCCATTCCTACAAACCAAAGGGCTTCGAAGAAATTTTTCCTTTGCAAATCTTATATTATAAATTCCTACAAAAATCCTACAAATCAAAGGAGCCCTAATATTTTTTTTCATTCCCGCCGCATGGTCCGCGTGCTGCACGCCTTGCCTTGCTCGTGCTAGCACGTGCGCAACACGAGGATTAGTAGAGTTGCCTTAGCTTACTATGCATGTCTCTATATTGGTCTTCAAACTGGCCACGACTGTATGTATATGAACGATCTTCACAATCTACAATGAGCACGACTGTATGCATGCAATCTAAGGGCATGTACAATGATTGATATGTTAATCTTATCTTAATCGTGCCATGTAAACTAGAGATGACAAAAAAATGATGCACAATGGATGATCTTTTAACCGTATCTCTAGTTCCTAAAAATGTGGTGAGAGATTTGTTGTTAAGAGATCATCTCTTAGATAATAGAAAACAAAGTCTTTTATTTGGTTTCTCTTTCCTCCACCTCAGCATTTATCCTACATGGCAGTGCTAAGATAGCGTCATTATACATGCCCTAACACTTTAAACTCATTACACACTGATGGGGGCATTTATATGGACCAAAAGATAAGAACATGCATGCACTTTAGGGCCAGTGACATGCCCCTTCAACTCCCACACCGTCCCCGGGCCACCTTTAAAATGTGTCCCATACTCCCATCCCCCCTCCCCCCTCCCCCTAGGCCTTCTCCACTGTTGACACGCATACTCACCCTCAAGACTATTTTAATGTTGTGGATTGATCAATTTTGTTTTGGCCCCTCTTTGGTTTTGTCGACTCATTCTATTGTCTGCCACAGTTTGAAGTGGTCTGGCTTGGTTTTCTCTTGTTGCTACCAGTACCAAGGCTCCCATTGACTCTGCGAGAAATGTGTTGTCGCAACTTAAATTCATTGGATTAGCTAAAATTAGAGTTGAGATTAAACTCAGAATTTGTGGCATTGGAAACGTTCTATGAAGCGTGCTTGAAGAGACCATGGTAAAAAAATAGAAGAACCTCACTTTATTTGTTCTTATAGTTGAGAAACAATTATTACAATGTTGTGTTACCATGATATTCAATTAATTTGACCTGATTATCATGTAAAATAATGATCTTTTATCCAAAGTCTTCAAGTGCGCAACATCTATTTCAAAATAATAATCAGAGGAAAAGTCTTCACATATACAAATGTGTTGCATATTTAACCTTTTTAAGTTAGTTTATTAGTTGGTTGATCACAAATGGACCAAAAAATTCAAAATTAAAAGTTTATCTATTGAAGCAACTTCCCTTTTATACAACGCAAGGGCAATTGTGATGAATAAATATTGTGTATATTTGAGCAACTTCCTGGGGGGGGGGGATGCATATTTATATGCTGTATTTTGCATGCACGTAGAATTTCCCCTCCCTGTCCACCGCCTCCTTTCCACTCTCTCAGGAGTGTCATTCCCTCTCTAGCCTCCTTGACATGCCCCCTTTTTCGTGGTGTGGGTTGCAGACGGCTATGGCATCTACAATGGTGCTATCTTAAGAGTGTCATGTAGGATAAACGTTGAGGTGGAGGTGAGACAAACCATAAGAAGAGAATTGTCTTCTCTTATTTAAGAGATGAGTGATCGCTTAGCATAATACGAGCGGCTCTTCTTCGAGATGGGCGTCACGGCATCGCAGGCGCACGCATTGAAGGAGGCTGACCTGAGCGTGATGAAGGCGGAGCAGGCGGAGCTCTACGTCGATCTCGACTCCTCCGACTCCGACTGAATGCCGCCGGTGGGCAGCTACCGTAGGAGCTCTGGTGAGCACAATTTTGTTGTAGTGGTACGGTAGCATAGGCCCTGTCTAGGTGCGGCGACCTTTAATATGTATGTATATGATGTGTACGAACTTACACGAAGAAGAATCATCTATGCGAGCGAGCTCCGGCGAGCTGTTACTTAAATTTCTCGCGCGAAACAATTTTTTTAAATATTACGGGTTTGTTTGCGGTTTCTGTTCTGCCGCCGCATTTTTCAGTCTGCATAAACGGTCCCGTACAAACTGTAAATACAGTTTACAGTTCGGCAAAATACGGGATCTGCTAGAGTTGCTCTTAGCCCATGCAAGTGGCAGCGTATACAAAAACCAGGATGCCTAGACGAAGCGGCCGAAACGGCGCCGAGGACGATAGCAAGGTTGCAACTCAGTGCAACGCATGACCCACATAGAACTTGAATGGCTAAAACCACACGGTAGAGAAGCAAACACGTTAAGAAAATTTACGCGCTGGACATACGGCCACACAAGCCTTTGTACACGGCCACATCCCAATTTAATACACGTGCTGTGAACCAGTTTACCGCAGGGTCTTTTTCAACCAAGTGGCAAAACGTAGAAACAGATTCATCCCCAGATAAAGAGGTTTAGTTATGTCTCACCACATTTTTAGAAATAACTAGTTGTTGAATATAAGACTAAGAGATAACCCATTATAGACATGCTTTTATTATCGTCTCTAAATTACATGCAAGTTTTAAGATAAAAATGTCTTATGAATTACTGTACATGCCCTTAGTTTTGCCAAAAAACCAAAAAATAAAATAAAATTGGATGTCGAGAGGCATATGGAGTGGGTGAAGTTGCTGAAAAGAGGAGCTTGAGAGGGCAGCGGGAGTGGGGCTTATAAACCACTCCGAGCCCCTCTCAACTAGCGAGGTGGGACTAAAGTTCTGGCCGCGGCAGCAGCACTACCCTTTCGTCCCGGTTGGTGACACCAACCGGGACCAATACCCACCTTTGGTCATGGATCGTGTCACCAACCGGGACCAATGCCCCCCTTTAGTCCCGGTTGGTGCCCTCAACCGGGACCAAAGGTCTCTGCTTCCCACCATTTGGGCTGCTGAAAAGAGACCTTTGGTCCCGGTTGGTGGCACCAATCGGGACTAAAGGGGGCATTGGTCCCGATTGGTGCCATGATCCGGGACCAATGCTCTGTCTATATAATCAACAATTGTGAAAATTTTCGTTCAGTTCTTTGATCCCGCCCGACGACGCCGCCAGGCTGCCCTCTACCTCGCCGTCGTCACGCGCCGTCCCGCGCCGCTGTAGGATCTAGAAGTAGGTGTGTCTAGAGGGGGGTGATTAGACACTCAATGCTAAAGTTGCAATTTTTAAGCTTTTTCGGTTTAAGTGGAGTTTAGGCATAATTTCAACATTCACAATACATATCAAGCAAGTATGCAAAGAGTGTATAGGCAGCGGAAAGTAAAGCATGCAACTTGCAAGAATGTAAAGGGAAGGGTTTGGAGAATTCAAACGCAATTGGAGACACGGATGTTTTTCCCGTGGTTCGGATAGGTGGTGCTATCCTACATCCACGTTGACGGAGACTTCAACCCACGAAGGGCAACGGTCGCGCGAGTCCACGAAGGGCTCAACCCACGAAGGGTCCACGAAGAAGCAACCTTGTCTATCCCACCATGGCCATCGCCCATGAAGGACTTGCCTCACTAGCGGTAGATCTTCACGAAGTAGGCGATCTCCTTGCCCTTACAAACTCCTTGGTTCAACTCCACAATCTTGTCGGAGGCTCCCAAGTGACACCTAGCCAATCTAGGAGACACCACTCTCCAAGAAGTAACAAATGGTGTGTTGATGATGAACTCCTTGCTCTTATGCTTCAAATGATAGTCTCCCCAACACTCAACTCTCTCACATAGGATTTGGATCTGATGGAAAGAAGATTTGAGTGGAAAGCAACTTGGGGAAGGCTAGAGATCAAGATTCATATGGTAGGAACGGAATATCTTGGTCTCAACACATGAGTAGGTAGTTCTTTCTCAGAAATAGGATGCTGGAAGTGTAGGCTTAGTCTGAGGGCTCTCTCTTCGAATGAAGAGAAGGTGGAGGGGTATATATAGCCTCCACACGAAATCCAACCGTTACACACAGTTTTCCAATCTCGGTGGGACCGAATCAACAAACTCGGTCGGACTGAAATAGTAAACCTAGTGACCGTTAGTGATTCTCGGTGGGACCGACTGGAACAACTCGATGGCACCGATGTGCTAGGGTTAGGGAAAATCCAAAACTCGGTTTGACCGATTACTCAAACTCGGTGGGACCGATTTGGGTAATAAGCGAAACAGAGAGTTGGCCAAGCAAACTCGGTGGGACCGATTGCATATCTCGGTGGGACCGAAGATATTGCAACAGGTACCAGAGAGTTTGCAAGCCCATCTCGGTGAGGCCGAGATCCCATTGGTGAGACCGAATTGATTAGGGTTTGGCAGTGGCTAAGTGACAAGTGAAACTCGGTGGCGCCGGATAGAAAGAATCGGTAGGTCCGAGTTTGGCTTTGGGTTTAGGTCATATGTGGAAGTGGGAAAGTAGCTGAGGATTTTGGAGCATATCATTAAGTACTTGAGCAAGAGGCTCATTATCAACACCTCATCCCTCCTTGATAGTATTGGCTTTTCCTATGGACTCAATGTGATCTTGGATCACTAAAAGTGTAAAATGAAGAGTCCTGAGCTTGAAGCTTTAGCCAATCCTTTGTCCTTAGCATCTTGAAGGAGTTCCCACAACCTTTAGTCCATGCCACTCCATTGTTGAACTTATCTGAAACATACTAGATAATAACGTTAGTCCAACAAGAGATATGTTGACATTAATTACCAAAACCACCTGGAGAGCATTTGTGCTTTCAATCTCCCCCTTTTTGGTAATTGATGGCAACATACATCAAAGCTTTAGATAAAGATATAAAGAACAGCAAGTAAAGCTTTGGAAGGACATGTAACAAGCATAGGCTCCCCCTACATGTATGCACTCATGTGAATATGAAATATAGAGGCATGTGAGAGCATAACCATGACAGAGTGGGCAATGTGTTACATGTATCTTGGCCATATGCATCAGAGCAAAAGATTGTTAAGGAAAATACCTTCATGCTCATGAGTCTTTCTTACAAACAATATGTACATAAGCAAGAACTCCTCATACTCATGATTTTGATGCACACATTTACCTTGTAGTCTTTGGTTGGCTTAGGATGGAATGAACCTGCACAAACAAGGTTAGATAACACAGGTACATCCACTAGCCAGAGCAACCGAAAGAAACCACAAGAATACCAAGACTGGGATGACATATAGAGAGTAAGTACTAGGTATTACATTGAATTCAACATGTCCCCAAGAGTAAAGATAGTAAAGATATGCAATGATTTTGACTGATTTCTTTCCCATAGGTGTCTTGCTCCCCCTGAATCTTACATGGGATATTGGGAGAAGATAGGGAACAGAAAATCAGAGCTGAAAGATACAAATGAACATGTCTTTCCCCCTAAAAAGACATGTGACATCTCTCCTCTTGAACACCAAGCATCTGGGATCCTTGAGTATTGTCTCTCCCCCTAGAGATCTCTTTCTCCCCCTTAATACTTTATCTGGGACATCTGGGATCCTTGAGACTTTCTCTCCCCCTTTAGTGTGTTCTCTCTCTCCCACAAGCTTTGATGTGATCTCTCTCTCCCCCTTTGACATCAATTTCCAAGAAGGGTTTGGTCCTTGAGATTCAGCACAAAGCAATGGATAAAATTGGGATGCTTGCAGAGGACAAGATTCATTGAGTGGAGCTGGATCAGAAGAAATATAGAATATGTGACAAACTGTTTTTCCTGTTGCTAAATCGGTGGCACCGAGTGGTATGTTTCGGTGGTACCGAAGGTATTCAGTTGGACCAAAAATTACAATTCGGTGAAACCGAGTTCATTACAGAGAAAACACTTGTCACCTCAGCTCACTAGTCAAATAAGATCTCACAAAGATTTGCAAGGAATTAAATGCAGAAAATGCAGAACAAAAACAAATAGAAGAAACTGAGGGATCTAGATGAAGTAGAAGGAAACAAATAAACAAGCATGAGACAAATGCGGTAACACAGAAAAGAACACAAGAGAACTTCATCTAGAGTTGGGTGGTGACATAGCCACCTATGTTAGAGTATATTGACTTAGGAGTCAAGTGAGAGCACTTGATCATAGGTCATACTCATCGTTTAAGCTCAAAATGGGGTTACCATTTTTCGTTTAAGCATCTTGATGTATTCACATCTTGTTGAGTTGCTTTGACTCATGTCTTGGAGTAAAGCTTCTCGAAGATGGAATAACATACCTTGGGTGGTGGAGTGGTTCTTGCTCATGTAGTTGAACTTGTGTGGGTGCTCATGGTTGATGTAGCCCATCAAGAATTTGGAGCACCACTTGGAGTTTGAGT
Organism: Triticum urartu; assembly: GCF_056163025.1. Classification (NCBI taxonomy): domain Eukaryota; kingdom Viridiplantae; phylum Streptophyta; class Magnoliopsida; order Poales; family Poaceae; genus Triticum; species Triticum urartu. The sequence goes on along the minus strand of NC_141879.1, from coordinate 44,969,289 downwards.
TCATCTACCTACACGGGTTAGTCCTTGCAAGGAAGAACACTTGTGTATCCAAAAATGACAGTCATGAAGCTCAACATAGAATTTGTCAAAGGATATGTTTGAACGGTTTTGTGCTTCCTTGTCTTCAACCACCATTGTGTAGAGACTTGGTGATGTAGAGATTGCTTAAGATGTGAGTGAGTCGCAATCTCATGGAATTAGTTTCAACCAAGCACCTACATGGGTTAGACAACATGCAAGGTACAAATATATCCAAGATATAGGATAGTCATCATAAGAGATATATCATGGATTAGTCATAAGCTCATGTCTTGCATGTATCCAATGGAGTTCCTACTCCACGTTTGAAGCATCAATGATGTTCAATTCTCCTCTCAACCTGCAAAACGCTCTCTCATCAAGTGGTTTAGTGAATATATCCGCTAATTGCTTATCAGTGCGAACATGCTTAAGATTAATGTCACCCTTAGCAACATGATCTCGAATGAAATGATGACGAACTTCAATATGCTTAGTTCGAGAATGTTGTACAGGATTATGACCAATTTTGATAGCACTTTCATTGTCACAAAGTAGTGGAACATGTTTCACATAGATTCCATAATCTATAAGAGTTTGGGTCATCCAAAGTAATTGAGCACAACATGAACCAGCGGCAATGTATTCCGCTTCGGCGGTGGATAAGGATACCGAGTTTTGTTTCTTGGAGGACCAAGACACAAGAGATCTACCAAGAAATTGACAAGTACCCGAAGTGGACTTCCTATCAACCTTGTCTCCGGCATAATCCGAGTCAGAATAGCCAACAAGATCAAAAGAAGACCTCTTAGGATACCAAATGTCAAAGTTTGGTGTATGAATTAAGTATCTCACTATCCTTTTTACGGCCTTAAGATGACATTCTTTAGGAGCAGCTTGATATCGTGCACACATGCACACACTTAGCATAATATCGGGACGTGAAGCACATAGGTATAGCAATGAACCAATCATGGAGCGATAAACCTTTTGATCAACCGGTTCACCACCTTTGGTCAAATCATTATGTCCACTAGTGGGCATGGGTGTAGACATACCTTTGCATTCTTGCATATTGAACTTCTTGAATAAGTCCTTGGTGTACTTCGTTTGAGAGACAAATGTACCTTCCTTAGTTTGCTTGATTTGTAAACCGAGAAAGAATTTGAGTTCACTCATCATAGACATCTCAAACTTCTCTGACATTAGCTTTCCAAACTTTTCACTAAAGAGAGGGTTAGTTGATCCAAATATGATATCATCAACATAAATTTGACATACAAATAGTTCTCCATTAACCCTTTTAGTAAAAAGAGTAGAATCAATTTTACCAATTTCAAAACCACTTGCAATAAGGAACTTGGTCAAGCATTTATACCATGCTCTAGGAGCTTGTTTAAGACCATAAAGAGCTTTGTGAAGTTTGTAAACATGATTTGGTTTCTTAGGATTGATAAAGCCAGGAGGTTGTTTAACATAAACTTCCTCCTCTATTTCGCCATTTAGAAAAGCACTTTTAATGTCCATTTGGTACAAGGTGATATTATGGTGATTAGCATAGGCAAGTAAGATGCGAATGGACTCAAGTCTAGCAACGGGAGCATATGTCTCACCATAGTCCATACCTTCGACTTGTGTGTACCCTTGGGCGACGAGACGTGCTTTGTTGCGAACCACTTGTCCATCTTCATCTTGCTTGTTGCGAAACACCCATTTTGTACCAATGATGTTGTGGTTGTTGTCGGGCTTCTCAACCAATGTCCAAACTTGGTTTCTCTCAAAGTTGTGTAGCTCTTCATGCATAGCGTTTATCCAATCCGGATCTTCCAATGCTTCTTCAACCTTCATAGGTTCAATGCTAGAGATGAATGAATAGTTTTCACAAAAGTTAGCTAAACGAGTTTTTGAGCGAGTGATTCTCCCGGTTTGTATATCATTGAGGATTTTCTCGACGGGATGATCTTTGGCAATTCTTGCTCGAACTCGTGAGAGCTTTTGCTTGGGTCTTCATTGAGCATCTTCTTCATATTGTTCTTATTCTTGGCCTTCTTCATTGTTGATGTTGTCGTTCTCTTGTCATGGTGGAGAAGGAGGTTGTTGATGTTCGTCTTGATGTACTTCCTCGTCTTCTTCATCTTGGCGTGTCCCACTTGTGGATGCTTCCATATCAATTCTTGGTTCACCTTGTTGTGAAGTAGAGGCTTCCACTTGCACGGACGAGGTACTCTCCTTCACCTCCGTTGGAAGGATTTTGCCAATGGACAAGTCTTGGATTGCTTCTGAAGGGTCTTTGTCTCCTACATCAATTGGCAATTGCTCTACTTGCGAGCCATTAGATTCATCAAACTTCACATCTACCGTCTCTTCAACCTTTCGGGTGAAATTGTTGTAGACACGGTAAGTGTGAGAGTTTGAGCCATAACCAAGTAGAAAACCTTCATGAGATTTAGGAGCAAACTTTGAACGACGATGCTTATCAAGAATGTAGCACTTTCAGCCGAATACTCGAAAGTATCCAACTTGGGGTTTGTTACCGGTGAGGAGCTCGTATGCCGTATTGCCGAGTAGCTTGTGAAGATACAAGCGATTTGTTGTGTGACAAGCTGTCTCAACCGCTTCTGCCCAAAAGTGCTTCGGCGTCTTGTATTCATCAAGCATCGTTCTTGCCATTTCGATGAGCGTCCGGTTCTTCCTCTCAACAACTCCGTTTTGTTGAGGTGTGTACGTAGCCGAAAACTCGTGTGAAATACCTTCCTCATTAAGAAAGGTATCCACATTTGCGTTCTTGAACTCCGTTCCGTTGTCACTCCGAACCTTCTTGATCTTCACGTCAAACTGATTTTGGGCCTTCCTAGCGAAGTTTTTGAAGATCTTCTGGACCTGCGACTTGTCATTAAGAAAGAACACCCACGTAAATCTTGAAAAATCATCAACTATAACTAGACCAAAAGAATTTCCACCGAGACTCTTGTAGGCGTTGGGACCAAAAAGGTCCTATGAAGTAGCTCGAGTGGCCTCTTTGTGGTCATGATGTTCTTCACGGGATGCCTTCCTCCAACCTGTTTACCTGCTTGACAAGCACTGCAAAGTCTATCCTTATCAAATATGACATCGTTAACTCCAAGGATATGATTTCCTTTAATAAGCTTGTCAAGGTTTCTCATACCAACGTGACCTAGTCGTCTATGCCACAACCAACCTTTTGAGGATTTAGCAATAAAGCAAGTTTTAGGTTGTGCCTTTTTACAGAAATCGACAATGTAAAGATCACCTCTACGCATACCGGTAAAGACCATTTTATGATTGTCTCGACGAAACACTTGGCAATCTACCTCAGTAAATAGAACATTCAAACCAAAATCAGCATGTCTAGATACTGAAAGTAAGTTGTAGCCGAGAGATTCAATGAGCATGACATTTTGAATGGAACTATCATGTGAGATGGCCATCTTACCAAGACCAACCACTTTACCCTTTGAATTATCACCAAAGGTGACATATTTTCGAGGGTCGTCATTTTCAGCAAGCTCACGGAACATCTCTTCATCTCCGGTCATATGATCAGTACATCCACTATCAAGAACCCATTCCTTTCCACCTGACGCATATCCCCGAAGATTTGCCGTAAGACCAAAATGTCTCATTGCATCATCAAGATCGAAGTCACTATCATCATCATAGTATCCATGTTCATCATGATCTTGTGACTCATCATTTCCTAGAGAGGGTAATTCATTAGATAAATGGTCATCAAAGTGGTCACTTTTATGAATTCTTATAGCTTCAAATATAATATTACTAATGATTCCAGCATCTCCTTTAGCATGCTTGAGATTGGTAAGCTCAAATAGACAATCACCAAAGTTAGGATCACTAGAGTTCATCTTACTAAATGTAATAGATTTATGGAGAATTTTGTCCAGATTTTTCAAGGAATGATCGGGAAATCGTTCCTCAAGAAATTTCCATATAGTATAGGCACAATTAAGAGTAGGCAAATTAGCAATCAAATTTTTGGGCAATCCTCTAATGATGAGCTCAATGGTTCTAAGATTGCGAATCATGTCAATATCTTCATCTAGGGTAGGATACAAAGGATCAATATGAGGTGCACAAGGGCTAGCAATATACTTGTTTAAATGATATTGATTGAAGATTACAAGCATCTCATTTTTCCACTCATGAAAGTACTCTCCATCAAGAATAGGCACTCTATGTCTAAGACTCCCTAAAGTAGACACATCCATCTTCCCCCAATGGTGATTAAACCAAGGCAATGGAGGCCAAAGCTCTGATACCACTTGTAGGATCTAGAAGTAGGTGTGTCTAGAGGGGGGTGATTAGACACTCAATGCTAAAGTTGCAATTTTTAAGCTTTTTCGGTTTAAGTGGAGTTTAGGCATAATTTCAACATTCACAATACATATCAAGCAAGTATGCAAAGAGTGTATAGGCAGCGGAAAGTAAAGCATGCAACTTGCAAGAATGTAAAGGGAAGGGTTTGGAGAATTCAAACGCAATTGGAGACACGGATGTTTTTCCCGTGGTTCGGATAGGTGGTGCTATCCTACATCCACGTTGACGGAGACTTCAACCCACGAAGGGCAACGGTCGCGCGAGTCCACGAAGGGCTCAACCCACGAAGGGTCCACGAAGAAGCAACCTTGTCTATCCCACCATGGCCATCGCCCATGAAGGACTTGCCTCACTAGCGGTAGATCTTCACGAAGTAGGCGATCTCCTTGCCCTTACAAACTCCTTGGTTCAACTCCACAATCTTGTCGGAGGCTCCCAAGTGACACCTAGCCAATCTAGGAGACACCACTCTCCAAGAAGTAACAAATGGTGTGTTGATGATGAACTCCTTGCTCTTATGCTTCAAATGATAGTCTCCCCAACACTCAACTCTCTCACATAGGATTTGGATCTGATGGAAAGAAGATTTGAGTGGAAAGCAACTTGGGGAAGGCTAGAGATCAAGATTCATATGGTAGGAACGGAATATCTTGGTCTCAACACATGAGTAGGTAGTTCTTTCTCAGAAATAGGATGCTGGAAGTGTAGGCTTAGTCTGAGGGCTCTCTCTTCGAATGAAGAGAAGGTGGAGGGGTATATATAGCCTCCACACGAAATCCAACCGTTACACACAGTTTTCCAATCTCGGTGGGACCGAATCAACAAACTCGGTCGGACTGAAATAGTAAACCTAGTGACCGTTAGTGATTCTCGGTGGGACCGACTGGAACAACTCGATGGCACCGATGTGCTAGGGTTAGGGAAAATCCAAAACTCGGTTTGACCGATTACTCAAACTCGGTGGGACCGATTTGGGTAATAAGCGAAACAGAGAGTTGGCCAAGCAAACTCGGTGGGACCGATTGCATATCTCGGTGGGACCGAAGATATTGCAACAGGTACCAGAGAGTTTGCAAGCCCATCTCGGTGAGGCCGAGATCCCATTGGTGAGACCGAATTGATTAGGGTTTGGCAGTGGCTAAGTGACAAGTGAAACTCGGTGGCGCCGGATAGAAAGAATCGGTAGGTCCGAGTTTGGCTTTGGGTTTAGGTCATATGTGGAAGTGGGAAAGTAGCTGAGGATTTTGGAGCATATCATTAAGTACTTGAGCAAGAGGCTCATTATCAACACCTCATCCCTCCTTGATAGTATTGGCTTTTCCTATGGACTCAATGTGATCTTGGATCACTAAAAGTGTAAAATGAAGAGTCCTGAGCTTGAAGCTTTAGCCAATCCTTTGTCCTTAGCATCTTGAAGGAGTTCCCACAACCTTTAGTCCATGCCACTCCATTGTTGAACTTATCTGAAACATACTAGATAATAACGTTAGTCCAACAAGAGATATGTTGACATTAATTACCAAAACCACCTGGAGAGCATTTGTGCTTTCAATCTCCCCCTTTTTGGTAATTGATGGCAACATACATCAAAGCTTTAGATAAAGATATAAAGAACAGCAAGTAAAGCTTTGGAAGGACATGTAACAAGCATAGGCTCCCCCTACATGTATGCACTCATGTGAATATGAAATATAGAGGCATGTGAGAGCATAACCATGACAGAGTGGGCAATGTGTTACATGTATCTTGGCCATATGCATCAGAGCAAAAGATTGTTAAGGAAAATACCTTCATGCTCATGAGTCTTTCTTACAAACAATATGTACATAAGCAAGAACTCCTCATACTCATGATTTTGATGCACACATTTACCTTGTAGTCTTTGGTTGGCTTAGGATGGAATGAACCTGCACAAACAAGGTTAGATAACACAGGTACATCCACTAGCCAGAGCAACCGAAAGAAACCACAAGAATACCAAGACTGGGATGACATGTAGAGAGTAAGTACTAGGTATTACATTGAATTCAACATGTCCCCAAGAGTAAAGATAGTAAAGATATGCAATGATTTTGACTGATTTCTTTCCCATAGGTGTCTTGCTCCCCCTGAATCTTACATGGGATATTGGGAGAAGATAGGGAACAGAAAATCAGAGCTGAAAGATACAAATGAACATGTCTTTCCCCCTAAAAAGACATGTGACATCTCTCCTCTTGAACACCAAGCATCTGGGATCCTTGAGTATTGTCTCTCCCCCTAGAGATCTCTTTCTCCCCCTTAATACTTTATCTGGGACATCTGGGATCCTTGAGACTTTCTCTCCCCCTTTAGTGTGTTCTCTCTCTCCCACAAGCTTTGATGTGATCTCTCTCTCCCCCTTTGACATCAATTTCCAAGAAGGGTTTGGTCCTTGAGATTCAGCACAAAGCAATGGATAAAATTGGGATGCTTGCAGAGGACAAGATTCATTGAGTGGAGCTGGATCAGAAGAAATATAGAATATGTGACAAACTGTTTTTCCTGTTGCTAAATCGGTGGCACCGAGTGGTATGTTTCGGTGGTACCGAAGGTATTCAGTTGGACCAAAAATTACAATTCGGTGAAACCGAGTTCATTACAGAGAAAACACTTGTCACCTCAGCTCACTAGTCAAATAAGATCTCACAAAGATTTGCAAGGAATTAAATGCAGAAAATGCAGAACAAAAACAAATAGAAGAAACTGAGGGATCTAGATGAAGTAGAAGGAAACAAATAAACAAGCATGAGACAAATGCGGTAACACAGAAAAGAACACAAGAGAACTTCATCTAGAGTTGGGTGGTGACATAGCCACCTATGTTAGAGTATATTGACTTAGGAGTCAAGTGAGAGCACTTGATCATAGGTCATACTCATCGTTTAAGCTCAAAATGGGGTTACCATTTTTCGTTTAAGCATCTTGATGTATTCACATCTTGTTGAGTTGCTTTGACTCATGTCTTGGAGTAAAGCTTCTCGAAGATGGAATAACATACCTTGGGTGGTGGAGTGGTTCTTGCTCATGTAGTTGAACTTGTGTGGGTGCTCATGGTTGATGTAGCCCATCAAGAATTTGGAGCACCACTTGGAGTTTGAGTTCATCTACCTACACGGGTTAGTCCTTGCAAGGAAGAACACTTGTGTATCCAAAAATGACAGTCATGAAGCTCAACATAGAATTTGTCAAAGGATATGTTTGAACGGTTTTGTGCTTCCTTGTCTTCAACCACCATTGTGTAGAGACTTGGTGATGTAGAGATTGCTTAAGATGTGAGTGAGTCTCAATCTCATGGAATTAGTTTCAACCAAGCACCTACATGGGTTAGACAACATGCAAGGTACAAATATATCCAAGATATAGGATAGTCATCATAAGAGATATATCATGGATTAGTCATAAGCTCATGTCTTGCATGTATCCAATGGAGTTCCTACTCCACGTTTGAAGCATCAATGATGTTCAATTCTCCTCTCAACCTGCAAAACGCTTTCTCATCAAGTGGTTTAGTGAATATATCCGCTAATTGCTTATCAGTGCGAACATGCTTAAGATTAATGTCACCCTTAGCAACATGATCTCGAATGAAATGATGACGAACTTCAATATGCTTAGTTCGAGAATGTTGTACAGGATTATGACCAATTTTGATAGCACTTTCATTGTCACAAAGTAGTGGAACATGTTTCACATAGATTCCATAATCTATAAGAGTTTGGGTCATCCAAAGTAATTGAGCACAACATGAACCAGCGGCAATGTATTCCGCTTCGGCGGTGGATAAGGATACCGAGTTTTGTTTCTTGGAGGACCAAGACACAAGAGATCTACCAAGAAATTGACAAGTACCCGAAGTGGACTTCCTATCAACCTTGTCTCCGGCATAATCCGAGTCAGAATAGCCAACAAGATCAAAAGAAGACCTCTTAGGATACCAAATGTCAAAGTTTGGTGTATGAATTAAGTATCTCACTATCCTTTTTACGGCCTTAAGATGACATTCTTTAGGAGCAGCTTGATATCGTGCACACATGCACACACTTAGCATAATATCGGGACGTGAAGCACATAGGTATAGCAATGAACCAATCATGGAGCGATAAACCTTTTGATCAACCGGTTCACCACCTTTGGTCAAATCATTATGTCCACTAGTGGGCATGGGTGTAGACATACCTTTGCATTCTTGCATATTGAACTTCTTGAATAAGTCCTTGGTGTACTTCGTTTGAGAGACAAATGTACCTTCCTTAGTTTGCTTGATTTGTAAACCGAGAAAGAATTTGAGTTCACTCATCATAGACATCTCAAACTTCTCTGACATTAGCTTTCCAAACTTTTCACTAAAGAGAGGGTTAGTTGATCCAAATATGATATCATCAACATAAATTTGACATACAAATAGTTCTCCATTAACCCTTTTAGTAAAAAGAGTAGAATCAATTTTACCAATTTCAAAACCACTTGCAATAAGGAACTTGGTCAAGCATTTATACCATGCTCTAGGAGCTTGTTTAAGACCATAAAGAGCTTTGTGAAGTTTGTAAACATGATTTGGTTTCTTAGGATTGATAAAGCCAGGAGGTTGTTTAACATAAACTTCCTCCTCTATTTCGCCATTTAGAAAAGCACTTTTAATGTCCATTTGGTACAAGGTGATATTATGGTGATTAGCATAGGCAAGTAAGATGCGAATGGACTCAAGTCTAGCAACGGGAGCATATGTCTCACCATAGTCCATACCTTCGACTTGTGTGTACCCTTGGGCGATGAGACGTGCTTTGTTGCGAACCACTTGTCCATCTTCATCTTGCTTGTTGCGAAACACCCATTTTGTACCAATGATGTTGTGGTTGTTGTTGGGCTTCTCAACCAATGTCCAAACTTGGTTTCTCTCAAAGTTGTGTAGCTCTTCATGCATAGCGTTTATCCAATCCGGATCTTCCAATGCTTCTTCAACCTTCATAGGTTCAATGCTAGAGATGAATGAATAGTTTTCACAAAAGTTAGCTAAACGAGTTTTTGAGCGAGTGATTCTCCCGGTTTGTATATCATTGAGGATTTTCTCGACGGGATGATCTTTGGCAATTCTTGCTCGAATTCGTGAGAGCTTTTGCTTGGGTCTTCATTGAGCATCTTCTTCATCTTGTTCTTATTCTTGGCCTTCTTCATTGTTGATGTTGTCGTTCTCTTGTCGTGGTGGAGAAGGAGGTTGTTGATGTTCGTCTTGATGTACTTCCTCGTCTTCTTCATCTTGGCGTGTCCCACTTGTGGATGCTTCCATATCAATTCTTGGTTCACCTTGTTGTGAAGTAGAGGCTTCCACTTGCACGGACGAGGTACTCTCCTTCACCTCCGTTGGAAGGATTTTGCCAATGGACAAGTCTTGGATTGCTTCTGAAGGGTCTTTGTCTCCTACATCAATTGGCAATTGCTCTACTTGCGAGCCATTAGATTCATCAAACTTCACATCTACCGTCTCTTCAACCTTACGGGTGAAATTGTTGTAGACACGGTAAGTGTGAGAGTTTGAGCCATAACCAAGTAGAAAACCTTCATGAGATTTAGGAGCAAACTTTGAACGACGATGCTTATCAAGAATGTAGCACTTTCAGCCGAATACTCGAAAGTATCCAACTTGGGGTTTGTTACCGGTGAGGAGCTCGTATGCCGTATTGCCGAGTAGCTTGTGAAGATACAAGCGATTTGTTGCGTGACAAGCTGTCTCAACCGCTTCTGCCCAAAAGTGCTTCGGCGTCTTGTATTCATCAAGCATCGTTCTTGCCATTTCGATGAGCGTCCGGTTCTTCCTCTCAACAACTCCGTTTTGTTGAGGTGTGTACGTAGCCGAGAACTCGTGTGAAATACCTTCCTCGTCAAGAAAGGTATCCACATTTGCGTTCTTGAACTCCGTTCCGTTGTCACTCCGAACCTTCTTGATCTTCACGTCAAACTGATTTTGGGCCTTCCTAGCGAAGTTTTTGAAGATCTTCTGGACCTGCGACTTGTCATTAAGAAAGAACACCCACGTAAATCTTGAAAAATCATCAACTATAACTAGACCAAAAGAATTTCCACCGAGACTCTTGTAGGCGTTGGGACCAAAAAGGTCTATATGAAGTAGCTCGAGTGGCCTCTTTGTGGTCATGATGTTCTTCACGGGATGCCTTCCTCCAACCTGTTTACCTGCTTGACAAGCACTGCAAAGTCTATCCTTATCAAATATGACATCGTTAACTCCAAGGATATGATTTCCTTTAATAAGCTTGTCAAGGTTTCTCATACCAACGTGACCTAGTCGTCTATGCCACAACCAACCTTTTGAGGATTTAGCAATAAAGCAAGTTTTAGGTTGTGCCTTTTTAGAGAAATCGACAATGTAAAGATCACCTCTACGCATACCGGTAAAGACCATTTTATGATTGTCTCGACGAAACACTTGGCAATCTACCTCAGTAAATAGAACATTCAAACCAAAATCAGCAAGTCTAGATACTGAAAGTAAGTTGTAGCCGAGAGATTCAACGAGCATGACATTTTGAATGGAACTATCATGTGAGATGGCCACCTTACCAAGACCAACCACTTTACCCTTTGAATTATCACCAAAGGTGACATATTTTCGAGGGTCGTCATTTTCAGCAAGCTCACGGAACATCTCTTGATCTCCGGTCATATGATCAGTACATCCACTATCAAGAACCCATTCCTTTCCACCTGACGCATATCCCCGAAGATTTGCCGTAAGACCAAAATGTCTCATTGCATCATCAAGATCGAAGTCACTATCATCATCATAGTATCCATGTTCATCATGATCTTGTGACTCATCATTTCCTAGAGAGGGTAATTCATTAGATAAATGGTCATCAAAGTGGTCACTTTTATGAATTCTTATAGCTTCAAATATAATATTACTAATGATTCCAGCATCTCCTTTAGCATGCTTGAGATTGGTAAGCTCAAATAGACAATCACCAAAGTTAGGATCACTAGAGTTCATCTTACTAAATGTAATAGATTTATGGAGAATTTTGTCCAGATTTTTCAAGGAATGATCGGGAAATCGTTCCTCAAGAAATTTCCATATAGTATAGGCACAATTAAGAGTAGGCAAATTAGCAATCAAATTTTTGGGCAATCCTCTAATGATGAGCTCAATGGTTCTAAGATTGCGAATCATGTCAATATCTTCATCTAGGGTAGGATACAAAGGATCAATATGAGGTGCACAAGGGCTAGCAATATACTTGTTTAAATGATATTGATTGAAGATTACAAGCATCTCATTTTTCCACTCATGAAAGTACTCTCCATCAAGAATAGGCACTCTATGTCTAAGACTCCCTAAAGTAGACACATCCATCTTCCTCCAATGGTGATTAAACCAAGGCAATGGAGGCCAAAGCTCTGATACCACTTGTAGGATCTAGAAGTAGGTGTGTCTAGAGGGGGGTGATTAGACACTCAATGCTAAAGTTGCAATTTTTAAGCTTTTTCGGTTTAAGTGGAGTTTAGGCATAATTTCAACATTCACAATACATATCAAGCAAGTATGCAAAGAGTGTTTAGGCAGCGGAAAGTAAAGCATGAAACTTGCAAGAATGTAAAGGGAAGGGTTTGGAGAATTCAAACGCAATTGGAGACACGGATGTTTTTCCCGTGGTTCGGATAGGTGGTGCTATCCTACATCCACGTTGATGGAGACTTCAACCCACGAAGGGTAACGGTCGCGCGAGTCCACGGAGGGCTCAACCCACGAAGGGTCCATGAAGAAGCAACCTTGTCTATCCCACCATGGCCATCGCCCACGAAGGACTTGCCTCACTAGCGGTAGATCTTCACGAAGTAGGCGATCTCCTTGCCCTTACAAACTCCTTGGTTCAACTCCACAATCTTATCGGAGGCTCCCAAGTGACACCTAGCCAATCTAGGAGACACCACTCTCCAAGAAGTAACAAATGGTGTGTTGATGATGAACTCCTTGCTCTTGTGCTTCAAATGATAGTCTCCCCAACACTCAACTCTCTCTCATAGGATTTGGATCTGATGGAAAGAAGATTTGAGTGGAAAGCAACTTGGGGAAGGCTAGAGATCAAGATTCATATGGTAGGAATGGAATATCTTGGTCTCAACACATGAGTAGGTAGTTCTTTCTCAGAAATAGGATGCTGGAAGTGTAGGCTTAATATCATGGCTCTCTCTTCGAATGAAGAGAAGGTGGAGGGGTATATATAGCCTCCACACGAAATCCAACCGTTACACACAGTTTTCCAATCTCGGTGGGACCGAATCAACAAACTCGGTCGGACCGAAATAGTAAACCTAGTGACCGTTAGTGATTCTCGGTGGGACCGACTGGAACAACTCGGTGGGACTGATGTGCTAGGGTTAGGGAAAATCCAAAACTCGGTTTGACCGATTACTCAAACTCGGTGGGACCGATTTGGGTAATAAGCGAAACAGAGAGTTGGCCAAGCAAACTCGGTGGGACCGATTGCATATCTCAGTGGGACCGAAGATATTGCAATAGGTACCAGAGAGTTTGCAAGCCCATGTCGGTGAGGCCGAGATCCCATCGGTGAGACCGAATTGATTAGGGTTCACAAAAACTAAGGGGTTTGTGCAACCCGCATTTGCAAATGGCCAAAAGAAAACCTGGTGCCCCTGTTTCCGGTGCGGCAATTGGGAAAAGAAGACAGAGGCTGAAATGGGCAAACACCTACAGAAGAGTGGTTTTACGCCTGATTATACGGTGTGGACATTTCATGGTGAGTCTGCCCAACGTGACCGAGCTGAGGTGGATCGTCGTCGCACCGACGAGCATGGTACCAGGATGGAAAACATGGTGCAAGGCTATGATGATGCTCGGGATTCGGACGAGGAGATGGAGGAATCTGCAAAGGCCTTCAATGAAATGTTGGAGTCTTCGAAACGTCCACTCCACGAGCACACTGAGCTTTGTCAGTTGGATGCCATCTCACAAGTAATGGCTCTGAAGGCTCAGTTCAACTTGGGCAGAGAATGCTATGACGCAATTATGACAGTATTTGGACGCTTTCTACTCAAAGGCCATGTAATGCCTGCAAACCTGTACCAGTCGGACAAAATCCTCCGTGCACTGAAGATGCCCTATGAGAAGATACATGCCTGTGAGAAAGGATGTGCCTTGTTTAGGCTTGACTATGCGGACTTGAACTATTGTCCCATTTGCAAGTCTTCCAGGTATATTGTGGTAGACAACGGTATGGGTGAGAAGACACAGACCAAAATCCCCGTTAGTGTTCTTCGGTATATGCCAATCGTACCAAGACTTCAACGTCTTTTCATGGTCGAAGAGACGGCCAGACAGATGACATGGCACAAAACAGGCAAAAGAACCGAACTAGATGCAGATGGGAATCTGATGATGGTACACACATCGGATGGTGTTGCGTGGAAAAAGTTTGATGAATTACATGCTGACAAAGCGGCAGATCCGAGGCATCCTCGAGTCGTCATCAGCACGGATGGGTTCAGTGTGTTTGGTATGACGGCAGCCCAATACAGTTGTTGGCCCGTATTTGTCTTTCCACTCAATCTCCCCCCCGGACAGATTATGCAAAGAAAGAACATTTTCCTGACGTTGATAATTCCAGGACCCAACTATCCGAGCAAAAATATGAATGTGTACATGCAGCCGCTTAAGGACGAATTGCAAGAAGCCTGGGATAATGGGTTCAAGACATACGACGCCTTTAGCAAACGGAACTTCATAATGCGTGTCTGGTACATGTACTCGACGCATGACTTGCCGGCGTATGCGCTATTCGTTGGCTGGTGTGTGCATGGAAGGTTCCCGTGCCCCACATGCAAGGGAGCTCTTGAGTTTCGTTGGCTTCAGGCCGGTCGCAAGTTTTCTTGCTTCGACATGCATAGACAGTTCCTGGATCCTCGCCATAAGTTCAGGAAAGACAAGAAGAACTTCATCAGGGGTAGAGTTGTCAAAAACTCTGCACCACCTGCATTGACAGGCCAACAGACCCTGGATCAGTTAAACGCTCTCGAGCCAGATCCACAACGTCCAGGGTACTTCAAGGGGTATAATACTAAGCACGCGTGGACTCACAAAACATGCTTATGGGATCTGCCTTACTTCAAAGACCTCCTTTGCCCACACAACATCGACGTGATGCACACTGAGAAGAATATCGCCGAGGCACTTTTTGGTACATTGTTCGGCATAGATGGGAAGTCAAAGGATAATACTAAGGCTAGAGTCGATCTGGAGGCGCTATGTGATAGGCCGTTACAAAACATGAAAGAACCAAAAGGAAAGCAGAACTGGACGAAGCCAAAGGCATGGTTCAATCTTGGAAGGCCAGCTATGAGGGAAATTCTCTTGTGGGTGCAACAGTAGTTGATGTTCCCCGATGGGTATGCAGCGAATCTAAAGAGGGGAGCGAATCTTGATAAACTGAAGATATTTGGTCTCAAGAGTCATGATTGGCACATATGGATTGAGCGGGTAATGCCAGTGATGTTGCGTGGCTTCATCCCTGAGGATGAATGGCTAGTACTGGCAGAACTCAGCTATTTCTTCCGTGTTCTTTGTGTGAAAGAACTATCGCCAGGCGTGCTAGAAGAAATGGAAGAGTTGGCGCCGGAGTTGATCTGCAAGTTAGAGAAGATCTTTCCACCGGGCTTCTTTAATCCAATGCAGCATTTGATTTTGCATCTCCCGACCGAGGCAAGATTGGGGGGCCCATGCAAAATCGTTGGTGCTACCCAACTGAGAGGATGCAGAAGACGCTTCGAGAAAAATGTAAAAATAAACGTAGAATTGAAGCATCGATGGCTGAGGCATTCATCACAGAGGAGGCGGCAAACTTCGTAACAGCGCACTACGAAGCCAAAAATCGTCATTTGCATAATCTGAAGCCTCGGTACAATGCTGACAAGCCTAAAAAGGGTGGATCCAACCTCAGCCTATTCAAAGGGAATCTCGCACCAGCTAGTGTTTCACATCCAGTATCTTTGGATAACGAAGAATGGCGGACCATTTTGTTGTATATCTTCAACAACCTGATAGAAGTGTGGCCGTACATCGAGTAAGTTCTCGGTACATTGTTTCGCAACTTCTATTTCCTTTGAACTACTCTTATTCTTGGATATGTCATACAGTCGATACGTCACCATATTCTCGTATGGAGCGGAGATCCAAAAGGATTCCGTCGAAGAGTATGAGCTTCTCGCAAAGCAAGGAGGTGGCTATCCCGGTTTCATGTCTTGGTTCAAACAAACAGTAATTTCTATTATACAATTTCATTTCATTCGCTAATTTGTGCATAATGCAACAATCCTTTCATATTAAACTTGTAGGCTAACTCAGAGTCTATGGACGCCGAATTGAGACAAGTCGCTAATGGTTTTGACTATAAGGTCCGTTCATTTGACAAGTACGGCATCAACGGGTATCGCTTTCGTACCTATGGCAAAGAGCTATCTATGGCCGACCGAAAGTCTACAAATTGTTGTGTATCTGCTATCGGCGAAGGAGGTACCGAGTATTATGGGAGAGTTGAAGCAATTTATGAACTTCTGTTCTATGGTGAAAACTCACCGAATGTCGTAGTCTTCAAATGTTATTGGTTTCAGCCGAAGGAGACTAGAAGGACTCATGAACATATAGGGCTAGTTGAAATCAACCAGAGCACTCATTTAGATGTTCCTGATGTCTATATTATGGCTCAACAGGCGACCCAAGTATTCTATCTACCGTGGGCCTGCCAAACTAATCCAAATCTGAAAGGTTGGGATGTCGTTTATGAAGTGCCGCCACGTGCTAGACTTTCTCCCCCAAAGGAAGAGGATTATGAACCCCACATTAACCCAGACACATATGAAGGAGAATTCTTCCAAGAGACACGTCTTTCCAAAAAGCGTTTCAAGAACCGCTATACTTCACCCGAAAACAATGAAGTAGACAGCGACAATGAATCTGACATCACCCCAGAGGAGGAACAAGAAGAGCCGGAACAAGAAGAGGTTACTGCTGCGGATGACCTATCAATGCTTGACCGATTACGTCAAGGTGGCCTTGCACATGTTGATGCCAATGAACCCTATGAGCCCGTCATTGATTATAGTGATGATGATGATTATGCATTTATTGATGATACTGATCGAGATTATTAGTAGTGTCAGGTATTAAATTTTTTTATGTTGTACTTGATGATACTGATTGAGCTGGGAGCATTACGTGGCTGCCCCGGCCCCGCCGGATGAGATAATCGACGGTGTCGTGTGCGACATGAGGGCAGACATGGTGATCAGAAAGTTCTGCGTAATTTCTCCTTTACACATTTAAAAATCTTCAACTAGCTAGTTATTAATTTTACTAATCAATATTGTCTCATTTGATTGCAGACATTCTACAGGTGTGAGGAGGGATACGAGGAGGACGCGGCACATGTTATCGAGAACGTCTGCAAGCGCCTACTCCAGAACTTACGGCACGAGGCTCGGGTGCAGGCTGTTCGAGACTACTACGCCTTGCGTGGTATCAAGAAGACCAAGCCGGCGTGCCGCGATAAGTTCCTGAGTAAGGAGCAGTACATGAAGGTAATTCTTAAGGCCTTCTCTACTTAAGTTCCTTCATTTAGTAATTCTTAGCCATAGCGCTCAAGTTTCTATTTGCTAACTTAGGCGCCTCCGAGATGGTGTGCGGATCGGATGGATTGTTGGGAGGTGTTGGTCGATGAGTGGTGCTCAAAACAATGGCTAGCCCTCCACAACGAGGCCAAGGACAAACGTGCCCAAATGGAAGGTGTGCCACACCATCAAGGCAGCTCCAACTTATATCAGTTCGGGCGCAACTGGGTAAGTGGTTTGCTTCATGATTCATGCAATTCATTCATCATGCTAGCTTGAGCCCTTTAATTACTAATTTTCATTGTTTCTCTCTTTCAGGCACGCTACAATAAGGCGGATAAGGTGCCAGAGGTGTACGACCTGTATGCCATGGCCTACACTGCCTCTTTTAAGAAAGTCAAGGCTTTCTCTCAGTCTGACCTCGATGATGCAAACAACTTCACCAACATCTCCTCCCACAACAAGCTCGTGAGATATAGAGATGAGGGGAAGGCGAGGAAAGGGGAGGACTTTAACCCGAGCCAGGGTCCCATTGATCCAGAGCCGGTGATGATATCTGGTGGCGGGAGGTCCCATGGCTCCATAGCCATTGGAGATGGACTTATCCGTTGTCCTAGCACTCTCCCAGAGATCAAGGCGCGCCAGTCGAGCTCCGCTCCTGAGATAAGGCCTCGTGAACGGCCAGTGCAACTCGCCATCAAGGTTAGTGATACGTACTCAGTTATCTTTCTCCATTACATTGTGTGCGCTTCCATCAATGATTACAAATGGTCATGTGAGTGGTGTTGCAGGCTACTATACAGAGTGAGAGAGATAGAATGGAGAAACTTCTGGCAGAGGCGGCAGAGAGGCAGCGGGAGTTGGAGGAGAGGACGACAAAGATGATGGAGGAGGAGAGGGCACGGAATGACATGCAGGCAAGGGCCATGTACGAGCTCCTTGTGGTAAGTTTCTTCTGCAGATTAGCCAAAACATTCATGTAGTGTTTGTCTCATTACTAACTAGTATGACTGAGTCGTCAAAACCAAATGTGCAGTCTGTGTGCGAGAAGACAGGTTAGACCGCTCCGCCGATGACAGTGATTGCTCCTGAGACCACGGTGAGTTTTATTTGAATGGACATTACTTGCTAGTCTTAACATTTGAGTGTCATCATGCTAACAAGACATTGGAAATGATCTTTGGTGCAGCGTAACTCCAGACAAGCATCGCACGATCCTTCTCCAGCTACCGACACGAGCCACCCTGCTCCTACACCTCCTGGATCTTGGTAAGTTTATATAGTGTTTTGCTTAACGCATGCATAAAGACCTAGACTTAGCTTTATTTCCTCCAATGCTTACCATAATGACCTAGACTTAGCTTCTTCTCCTCCAAAATGACTTAATAAGCTTACTGACCTCCAAAACCATCCATTTAACCTAAGTTAGCTCTAAAACGATCTGTACTTAGCTTACTTATGTCAAAAATTGCATAATTAGCTTAGTTAGCTCATAGACGATCCATTTTACCTAAGTTAGCTCTAAAATGACCCATTTTACCTAGTTAGCTTATAAATGATCCAGTTCATCCAAGTTAGCTCAAAAATGACCCATTTTACCTAGATTAGCTCTTAAATGATCCATTTTACCTACGTTAGCTTTAAAATGACCCATTTCAACTAGGTTAACTCCAAAATGACCCATCTTACCTAGGTTATCTCATAAACGATCCATTTCAACTAATTTAGCTCATAAACGATCCATTTCACCAAGTTAGCTAAAAACGATCCATTTCACCTAAATTAGCTCTTAAATGATCCATTTCACCTAAGTTAGCTCAAAAAGATCCATTTCAACTAAATTAGCTCATAAATGATCCATTTCACCTAAGTTAGCTCAAAAACGATCCATTTCAACCAAGTTAGCTCATAAATGATCCATTTCACCTAAGTTTGCTAAAAACGATCCATTTCACCTTAGTTACCTCAAAAACGATCCATTTGACCTTAGTTAGCTCATAAACGACCCATTTCAACTAAGTTAGCTCATAAATGATCCATTTCACCTTAGCTAGCTCATAAACGACCCATTTCAACTTAGTTAGCTCATATATGATCCATTTCACGTAAGTTAGCTCATAAATGACATACTCTTCTTGTTCTAGTCTTCTTCTTGTTCTACTCTTCTTGTTCTAGTCTTCTTGTTCTACTCTTCTTCTTGTTCTACTCTTCTTGTTCTAAATTTCTTATTTTTCATTTTGCAGATTTCATTCACTTGACGAAAGCTTGCATAGATGGAGTGCTCCTTATCCCTTTCTCTGTTTCTTTTGTATCGTTGAACTATGCATGTATCGTTGGATGAAACTATTGTAATATATATGGTTGGATGCCTCTATGTTGAACTTGTTATGTATGATGGAACTATGCATGTAATATATATGGTTGGATGATGAAGTTATGTGTTGGATATCTTATATGTTTGCTCTGTAATGGCCTTTTGAAATATATCTATATATGTCATATATATTTGTGATGAAAATTGTTGGATTTAATAAAAACAGATAAAAGAGCCAATATGCAGGCTCTTTGCCGTCTGCCACCGACGGCAACGGCCTCTTTGCCGTCTGCCGCGGATGGCAAAGAAGACACGTGGCATCCAGCTGTGCTTCCTGGGAGCTGACCCATTTGGTCAGTTTGCCTATAGTGGCAGACGGCAAAGACTTTGCCATCAGTGGCAGACGGCAAAGAACCTGCACTTTGCCATCAGGGGCAGACGACAAAGAACCTGCCATGTAGTGACGTGTAGATGACATCATACGGCGGACGGCAAAGACACTAGAAATTTTGCCGTCAGCGGCGGATGGCAAAGGCCTGCCGTTAGCCACTTAACGGACTGACAGCGCAATTATTGCCGTCCGCTCTCTTTGCCGTCCGCCGCAGACGGCAAAGGGCCTTTGCCGTCAGCCGCCAGGAAGAAGACAGCAAAGTAGCTGTTTACCGTAGCCTACTTTGCCGGAGCCTTTTGCCGTCCGCCGTTCATGCCTTTTCCGTCCGCCGTGGCAGACGGCAAAATAGCTGATTCCTGTAGTGAAGGTAGAAATCAAGAAATAGCATCAAGTGTTGATGGTTAACAGGACCACTAGTTTCAAAAAAAAGGCAAGGGAAAGAAAGGGAACTTCGAGAAGAATGGCAAGCAAGTTGCCACTCCCATGAAGAAGCCCAAAACTATATCCAAACCTGAAACTAAGTGCTTCTACTGCAAAGGAAATGGTCACTGCAAGCAGAACTGCCCCAAAACTTGGCGGATATGGAGGATGGCAAAGTGAACAAAGGTATATTTGATATACATGTTATTGATGTGTACTTTACTAGTGTTTATATTAGCTCCTGGGTATTTGATAATGGTTTAGTTGCTAAGATTTGTAACTCGAAACAGGAGTTGCAAAATGAACAGATACTAGTTAAGGGCGAGGTGACGATGTGTGTTGGAAGTGATTCCAAGGTTGATAAGCTCACCATCACACACTCCCTCTACCTTCGGGATTAGTGCTGGACCTAAATAAACGTTATTTGGTGTTTGCGTTGAGCATGAATATGATTGGATCATGTTTATTGCGATACAGCTATTCATTTAAGTCAGAGAATAATTGTTGTTCTGTTTACATGAATAAAACCTTCTATGGTCATACATCCAATGTAAATGGTTTATTGAATCTCGATTGCGGTGATACACATATTCATAATATTGATGCCAAAAGATGCAAAGTTGATAATGATAGTGCAACATATTTGTGGCACTGCCGTTTAGGTCATATTGGTGTGAAGTGCATGAAGAAACTCCATGCGGATGGACTTTTGGAATCACTTGATTATGAATCATTTGATACTTGCAAACCATGCCTCATGGGCAAGATGAATAAAAGTCCGTTCTCCAGAACAATGGAGCGAGCTAATGACTTATTGGAAATAATACATACCGATGTATGCGATCCAATAAGTGTTGAAGTTCGCGGCGGGTATCATTATTTTCTGACCTTCACAGATGATTTGAGAAAATATAGGTATATCAACTTAATGAAACACAAGTCTGAAACATTTGAAAAGTTCAAAGAATTTCAGAGTGAAGTGGAGAATCATTGTGACAAGAAAATAAAGTTTCTACGACCTGATCGCGAAGGCGAATATTTGAGTTACGAGTTTTGCCTTCATTTAAACCAATGTGAAATAGTTGCATGACTCACGCCACCTGGAACACCACAGCGTAATCATCTATGATGTCTCTTATCGATTTACCACTATTGTTTTGGGGTTATGCATTAGAGACAACGGCATTCACGTTAAATAGGGGACCATCTAAATCCGTTGAGACGACATCATATGAACTGTGGTTTCACAAGAAACCTAAGCTATCGTTCCTTAAAGTTCGGGGTTGCGATGCTTATGCGACCAGAAGGTTTTGTCGATCCTAAAGGTGCTAACAGAGTGTGCAAACTCCAGCGATCCATCTATGGATTGGTACAAGCATCTCGGAGTTGGAATATACGCCTTGATGAGGTGATCAAAGCATATGATTTTATACAGACTTATGGTGAAGCCTGTATTTACATGGAAGTGAGTGGGAGCCCTGTCGCATTTCTGATATTATATGTGATAACATATTGTTGATCGGGAATGATATAGAATTTCTGGATAGGATAAAAGGATACTTGAATAAGAATTTTTTAATCGAAGACCTTAGTGAAGCTGCTTATTTATTGGGCATCAAGATCTATAGAGATAGATCGAGACGCTTGATTTAGGACTTTCACAAAGCACATACCTTGATAAAGTTTTGAAGCAGTTCAAAATGGATCGGTCAAAGAAAGGTTTCTTGCATGTGTTACAAGGTGTGAAGTTGAGTAAGACTTAAAACCCAACCAAGGCGGAATATATAGAGAGAATGAAAGTCATTCCCTATGCCTCACTCATAGGTTCTATAAAGTACGCCATGCTGTGTACCAGACCTTTTGTGTGCCCTGTCATGAGTTTGGCAAGGGGATACAATAGTGATCCAGGAGTAGATCACTGGACAACGGTCAAAATTATCCTTAGGTACCTAAAGAGGACTAAGGAAATGTTTTTCGGTTATGGAGGTGATAAAGGGTTCATCGTAAAGAGTTACGTCGATGCAACCTTTGACACCGATCCGGATGACTCTGAGTCTTGATCTGGATACATATTGAAAGTGGTAGCAATTAGCTAGAGTAGCTCCATGCAGAGCATTGTAGATATAGAAATTTGCAAAATGCATACGGATCTGAATGTGGCAGACCCGTTGACTAAACTTCTCTCACAAGCAAAACATGATCACACCTTAGTGCTTTTTGGGTGTTAATCACATAGCAATGTGAACTAGATTATTGACTAATAAATACTTTGGGTGTTGGTCACACGGCGATGTGAACTATGGGTGTTAATCACATAAAGATGTGAACTATTGGTGTTAAGTCAGATGGCGATGGGAACTAGATTATTGACTCTAGTGCAAGTGGGAGACTGAAGGAAATATATCCTAGAGGCAATAATGAAGTTGTTATTTTATGTTTCCTTATATCATGATAAATGTTTATTATTCATGCTAGAATTGTATTAACCAGAAACTTGATACATGTGTGGATACATAGACAAAACACCGTATCCCTAGTTAGCCTCTACTAGAGTAGCTCGTTAATCAAAGATGGTTAAGTTACCTAACCATAGAAATGTGTTGTCATTTATTGAACGGGATCACATCATTAGGAGAATTATGTGATGGACAAGACCCATCCGTTAGCTTAGCATATTGACCGTTCAGTTTTATTGCTATTGCTTTCTTCATGTCAAATACATATTCCTTCGACTCTGAGATTATGCAACTCCCGGATACCATAGGAATACCTTGTGTGATATCAAACATCACAACATAACTGGGTGATTATAAAGATGCTCTATAGGTATCTCCGAAGGTGTTTGTTTGGTTGAAATAGATTAAGATTATGATTTGTCACTCAGAGTATCGGAGAGGTATCTCTGGGCCCTCTCGGTAATACACATCATAATAAGCCTTGCAAGCAATGTGACCAATGAGTTAGTTAGGCGATGCCATGCGCCGATCACTTCACCATCACCGTCACCATGCTGATGTGCTGATGAAACTCTCCCTCGACACTTTCCTGGATCAAGAGTTCAAGGGACGTTATCGAGCTGGACGTGTGCAGAACTCGGAGGTGCCGTACGTTCGGTGCTTGATCGGTCGGAACGAGAAGAAGTTCGACTACATCAACCGCATTGTCAAACGCTTCTGCTTTCGGTCTACGAGGGTACGTGGGCACACTCTCCCCCTCTCGTTGTTATGCATATCCTAGATAGATCTTGCGTGAGTGTAGGATTTTTTTGAAAATGCATTCTACGTTTCCCAACACTTGATCTATGCCAACTCAACAAACACCTTATACCTGTAGAGCATCTTTATAATCACCCAGTTACTTGTGACGTTTGATAGCTCACAAGGCATTCCTCCGGTATCCGGGAGTTTCATAATCTCATAGTCAAAGGAATATGTATTTGACATGAAGAAAGCAATAGCAACAAAACTGAATGACCATTATGCTAAGCTAATGGGTGGGTCTTGTCCATCACATCATTCTCCTAATTATGTGATCCCATTCATCAAATGACAACACATGTCTATGGTTAGGAAACTTAACCATCTTTGGTTAACGAGCTAGTCTAGTAGAGGCTTACTAGGGACACGATGTTTTGTCTATGTATCCACACATGTATTAAGTTTTCGTTTAATACAATTCTAGCATGAATAATAAACATTTATCATGATATAAGGAAATATAAAATAACAACTTTATTATTGCCTCTAGGGCATATTTCCTTTAGAGAAGCCAATATTTCCAAGGGCATCCTCTTTGCACTCGAAGTAGTCATTGTAGCCGACCACCCCATCTCTAGTACGGTTGAAAAGATGCCTACTCATACGGAAACGGTAGCAGAATTTCTGATGTTTGTACAACGGGTTCGTTCTGTCAAAGTAGTCCTTCCAAAGAAGGAAATATCTGCTCTCTCATTTGCGATTCAACGCCGGAAGGTGCCCCGGAATGGATCCATGGAACAATGGTTGTTGGCTATTGATGTGGTGATGAACCCACACGGCAGCCAAGATCTCCTCCTCATCATCGGACGAGGAATCGTCGGAGTCGCAAAGGAAATTGTGAAAAAATAACTCGTCGGCGGAGTCCATTTTGTACCTTGTCAAACTATCGAACATTTTACAGGCGTCGATGAAGGAGCCGACCAGTGAAGGGAGTCGCGCCGCCCTCGGCCTAGCTTGCTGTCCTGGCTGCGCCCGACGAGCGTGTCGGTGTCAAGACGAAGGAGTTGGCCGGGCAGCGAGGCGGCTTCTTGGTGGCTAATGTTTCAGGGAGTGGGGGTTGGTAACCCACAAGTGTAGGGGATCGCAACAGTTTTTGATAAGTAAGAGTGTCGAACCCAACGAGGAGCTAAAGGTAGAACAAATATTCCCTCAAGTTCTATCGACCATCGATACAACTCTACGCACGCTTGACGTTCGCTTTACCTAGAACAAGTATGAAACTAGAAGTACTTTGTAGGTGTTGTTGGATAGGTTTGCAAGAAAATAAAGAGCAAGTAAATAAAAGGTAGAGGCTATTTAGATTAAGAAACAATAAAGTAAATATAGTGAGTGTGGAAAATTGGTGGTAGGAGTTGTGAAATTGCCCCTAAGCAATTGACTACTTTACTAGACCGATAGCAAGTATTATGTGGGAGAGGCCACTGCTAGCATGTCATCCCTGACTTGAAATTCTATGCACTTATGATTGGAACTATTAGCAAGCATCCGCAACTACTAATGTTCATTAAGGTAAAACCCAACCATAGCATTAAGATATATTGGTCCCCCTTCAATCCCGTATGCATCAATTTCTATGCTAGGTTGAAGCTTCTGTCACTCTTGCCCTCCAATACATAGTCCTATCAACATACAACTAACCGTATGTGTGATCCACGCGCGCGCTCATATGATGGGCACAAAAGGACAGCAACATAACCACAAGCAAATTAAATCAATCATAGCAATTCATCAACCACCGATAGGACAACGAAAATCTACTCAGACATCACATGATGGCAACACATCATTGGATAATAATATGAAGTATAAAGCACCATGTTCAAGTAGAGGGTACAACGGGTTGTGGGAGAGTGGACCGCTGTAGATAGAGGGGGGAAGGTGATGGAGATGTTGGTGAAGATGGCGGAGGTGTTGGTGTAGATCGCGGTGATGATGATGATGGCCACGGCAGCGTTCCGGCGCCACCGGAAGAGAAGGGGAGAGGGGGCCCCTTCGTCTTCTTCTTCCTTGACCTCCTCCCTAGATGGGAGAAGGGTTTCCCCTCTGGTCCTTGGCCTCCATGGCATGGGAGGGGCGAGAGCCCCTCCGAGATTGGATCTGTCTCTCTCTCTCTCTCTGTTTCTGCGTTCTCAGATTCTGCCCTTCCACCGTTTCTTATATTCCCGGAGATCCGTAACTCCGATTAGGCTGAAATTTTAACACGATCTCTATCTGGATATTAGCTTTCTTGCGGCGAAAGAAGGGCATCAACCGCCTTATGGGGTGGCCACGAGGGTCAGGGGCGCGCCCCCTGCCTCGTGGCCCCCTCGGGCACCGTCTCGCGTGGATTTTTCTTCCCAAAAATCATATATATATTTCAAAAAAATCTCTGTCAGTTTTTATCCCGTTTGGACTCCGTTTGATATGGATATTCTGCAAAACAAAAAACATGCAACAAACAGGAACTGGCACTGGGCACTGGATCAATATGTTAGTCCCAAAAATAGTATAAAAAGTTGCCAAAAGTATATGAAAGTTGTAGAATATTGGCATGGAACAATCAAAAATTATAGACACGACGGAGACGTATCAGGGGTGGGATGCTTTCGGATCACCGGCGGCGGCGACGGCGGTGGCGGCGGCGATGACGGAGGTGGCGGTGTTGTAGGGGGGATGTTGCAGCACCGGCAGTTGTCAGAGGAACCAGAAAAATGGGCGCCGACATCACGATGAAGTAGGCAGGTGAGGGTTTGCTATTGGAATGGCATCCGTTTTGTGTCCTTGCCGACGCAAATGAAACTCAAAAATGGGCGGGGAATGGGTCAGCAGGCGGACGAAAAGCGGACCCACGTCCGTTTATGTCGGTGCGTTGGGCCGATTTTCTATCGGCGCCGACCCGAACGGACGCGTGCAGAGGAAATGGGTCGCCGCATTGGAGTTGCTCTAAATTTCTCATTTCCTTCTAAAGCCAAAATATTGTTCGTCCAACCATTAATGAGTGTGGTCTTTCAGAGCTCGAGTTCCATGATACTCCCATGAAAGGTAAAAAATAGTAAACAAATCAATAAAAGTTTGAAATTTTGTGGCATTGATTATGACCAAATGTTGTAGGTGCTTGCAAATTTTGTGGCCAAATAACAGTCTATGACCTCAGACAAAAAAGTATTGGTGCTCAAACTTGTGTGCACTTTGAGCAGAACTTTTTTTGTCTTGAACTCGTAGGATGTCACGCGGGCACCAAATTTTGCAAGTATGTAAGACATTTGGTCATAAACAATGCCACAAAATTTCAGATTTTTTTACTATTTTTTTCAATTTTACTATTCATGAGAGTACCATGGAGCTCGAGCTAGATTACAACTTTCTGAACATTAATATACCAATACCTTTACAATTTCTAGTTATAGAACAATACTTTCATTAATGCTTTTTAAATTTTAGTTGCATTTGCAGTTGAAGACGGCTTAATTTTACGCCAAATTCAGCAAAAATTTGGATGCCGAGAGATACACGGAGTGTGTTGGATTGGCTCTACGTCCAAAAAAGTGTGTGAGCTCCGGTTTAGATGGAATGACAAGCCACCCATTGAAATGCTAAGGCCTTCTTTGGTTCATAGGATAGGGATTTTATAGGATTAGGAAAATCATAGGAAGTGATCAATTCCAATAGAGAAAGAGATAACATTTGGTGCATAGGATAGGATTTTTTTTCATTGAGTCTAGGCTAATGTTTTTTTTCCTCCAAAATGTTAAGGATCGATTTCTGTCCTACATAGGAATAGGAATCCATTCCTACAAACCAAAGGGCTTCAAAGAAATTTTTCCTTTGCAAATCTTATATTATAAATTCCTACAAAAATCCTACAAATCAAAGGAGCCCTAATTTTTTTTTTCATTCCCGCCGCATGGTCCGCGTGCTGCACGCCTTGCCTTGCTCGTGCTAGCACGTGCGCAACACGAGGATTAGTAGAGTTGCCTTAGCTTACTATGCATGTCTCTATATTGGTCTTCAAACTGGCCACGACTGTATGTATATGAACGATCTTCACAATCTACAATGAGCACGACTGTATGCATGCAATCTAAGGGCATGTACAATGATTGATATGATAATCTTATCTTAATCGTGCCATGTAAACTAGAGATGACAAAAAAAATGATGCACAATGGATGATCTTTTAACCGTATCTCTAGTTCCTAAAAATGTGGTGAGAGATTTGTTGTTAAGAGATCATCTCTTAGATAATAGAAGACAAAGTCTTTTATTTGGTTTCTCTTTCCTCCACCTCAGCATTTATCCTACATGGCAGTGCTAAGATAGCGTCATTATACATGCCTAACACTTTAAACTCATTACACACTGATGGGGGCATTTATATGGACCAAAAGATAAGAACATGCATGCACTTTAGGGCCAGTGACATGCCCCTTCAACTCCCACACCGTCCCCGGGCCACCTTTAAAATGTGTCCCATACTCCCATCCCCCCTCCCCCCTCCCCCTAGGCCTTCTCCACTGTTGACACGCATACTCACCCTCAAGACTATTTTAATGTTGTGGATTGATCAATTTTGTTTTGGCCCCTCTTTGGTTTTGTCGACTCATTCTATTGTCTGCCACAGTTTGAAGTGGTCTGGCTTGGTTTTCTCTTGTTGCTACCAGTACCAAGGCTCCCATTGACTCTGCGAGAAATGTGTTGTCGCAACTTAAATCCATTGGATTAGCTAAAATTAGAGTTGAGATTAAACTCAGAATTTGTGGCATTGGAAACGTTCTATGAAGCGTGCTTGAAGAGACCATGGTAAAAAAATAGAAGAACCTCACTTTATTTGTTCTTATAGTTGAGAAACAATTATTACAATGTTGTGTTACCATGATATTCAATTAATTTGACCTGATTATCATGTAAAATAATGATCTTTTATCCAAAGTCTTCAAGTGCGCAACATCTATTTCAAAATAATAATCAGAGGAAAAGTCTTCACATATACAAATGTGTTGCATATTTAACCTTTTTAAGTTAGTTTATTAGTTGGTTGATCACAAATGGACCAAAAAATTCAAAATTAAAAGTTTATCTATTGAAGCAACTTCCCTTTTATACAACGCAAGGGCAATTGTGATGAATAAATATTGTGTATATTTGAGCAACTTCCTGGGGGGGGGGGGGGGGGGGGGGATGCATATTTATATGCTGTATTTTGCATGCACGTAGAATTTCCCCTCCCTGTCCACCGCCTCCTTTCCACTCTCTCAGGAGTGTCATTCCCTCTCTAGCCTCCTTGACATGCCCCCTTTTTCGTTCGTGGTGTGGGTTGCAGACGGCTATGGCATCTACAATGGTGCTATCTTAAGAGTGTCATGTAGGATAAACGTTGAGGCGGAGGTGAGACAAACCATAAGAAGAGGATTGTCTTCTCTTATTTAAGAGATGAGTGATCGCTTAGCATAATACGAGCGGCTCTTCTTCGAGATGGGCGTCACGGCATCGCAGGCGCACGCATTGAAGGAGGCTGACCTGAGCGTGATGAAGGCGGAGCAGGCGAAGCTCTACGTCGATCTCGACTCCTCCGACTCCGACTGAATGCCGCCGGTGGGCAGCTACCGTAGGAGCTCTGGTGAGCACAATTTTGTTGTAGTGGTACGGTAGCATAGGCCCTGTCTAGGTGCGGCGACCTTTAATATGTATGTATATGATGTTTACGAACTTACACGAAGAAGAATCATCTATGCGAGCGAGTTCCGGCGAGCTGTTACTTAAATTTCTCGCGCGAAACAATTTTTTTAAATATTACGGGTTTGTTTGCGGTTTCTGTTCTGCCGCCGCATTTTTCAGTCTGCATAAACGGTCCCGTACAAACTGTAAATACAGTTTACAGTTCGGCAAAATACGGGATCTGCTAGAGTTGCTCTTAGCCCATGCAAGTGGCAGCGTATACAAAAACCAGGATGCCTAGACGAAGCGGCCGAAACGGCGCCGAGGACGATAGCAAGGTTGCAACTCAGTGCAACGCATGACCCACATAGAACTTGAATGGCTAAAACCACACGGTAGAGAAGCAAACACGTTAAGAAAATTTACGCGCTGGACATACGGCCACACAAGCCTTTGTACACGGCCACATCCCAATTTAATACACGTGCTGTGAACCAGTTTACCGCAGGGTCTTTTTCAACCAAGTGGCAAAACGTAGAAACAGATTCATCCCCAGATAAAGAGGTTTAGTTATGTTTCACCACATTTTTAGAAATAACTAGTTGTTGAATATAAGACTAAGAGATAACCCATTATAGACATGCTTTTATTATCGTCTCTAAATTACATGCAAGTTTTAAGATAAAAATGTCTTATGAATTACTGTACATGCCCTTAGTTTTGCCAAAAAACCAAAAAATAAAATAAAATTGGATGTCGAGAGGCATACGGAGTGGGTGAAGTTGCTGAAAAGAGGAGCTTGAGAGGGAAGCGGGAGTGGGGCTTATAAACCACTCCGAGCCCCTCTCAACTAGCGAGGTGGGACTAAAGTTCTGGCCGCGGCAGCAGCACTACTCTTTCGTCCCGGTTGGTGACACCAACCGGGACCAATACCCACCTTTGGTCATGGATCGTGTCACCAACCGGGACCAATGCCCCCCTTTAGTCCCGGTTGGTGCCCTCAACCGGGACCAAAGGTCTCTGCTTCCCACCATTTGGGCTGCTGAAAAGAGACCTTTGGTCCCGGTTGGTGGCACCAACCGGGACTAAAGGGGGCATTGGTCCCGATTGGTGCCATGATCCGGGACCAATGCTCTGTCTATATAATCAACAATTGTGAAAATTTTCGTTCAGTTCTTTGATCCCGCCCGACGACGCCGTCAGGCTGCCCTCTACCTCGCCGTCGTCACGCGCCGTCCCGCGCCGCTGTAGGATCTAGAAGTAGGTGTGTCTAGAGGGGGGTGATTAGACACTCAATGCTAAAGTTGCAATTTTTAAGCTTTTTCGGTTTAAGTGGAGTTTAGGCATAATTTCAACATTCACAATACATATCAAGCAAGTATGCAAAGAGTGTATAGGCAGCGGAAAGTAAAGCATGCAACTTGCAAGAATGTAAAGGGAAGAGTTTGGAGAATTCAAACGCAATTGGAGACACGGATGTTTTTCCCGTGGTTCGGATAGGTGGTGCTATCCTACATCCACGTTGACGGAGACTTCAACCCACGAAGGGTAACGGTCGCGCGAGTCCACGAAGGGCTCAACCCACGAAGGGTCCACGAAGAAGCAACCTTGTCTATCCCACCATGGCCATCGCCCACGAAGGACTTGCCTCACTAGCGGTAGATCTTCACGAAGTAGGCGATCTCCTTGCCCTTACAAACTCCTTGGTTCAACTCCACAATCTTGTCGGAGGCTCCCAAGTGACACCTAGCCAATCTAGGAGACACCACTCTCCAAGAAGTAACAAATGGTGTGTTGATGATGAACTCCTTGCTCTTGTGCTTCAAATGATAGTCTCCCCAACACTCAACTCTCTCACATAGGATTTGGATCTGATGGAAAGAAGATTTGAGTGGAAAGCAACTTGGGGAAGGCTAGAGATCAAGATTCATATGGTAGGAACGGAATATCTTGGTCTCAACACATGAGTAGGTAGTTCTTTCTCAGAAATAGGATGCTGGAAGTGTAGGCTTAGTCTGAGGGCTCTCTCTTCGAATGAAGAGAAGGTGGAGGGGTATATATAGCCTCCACACGAAATCCAACCGTTACACACAGTTTTCCAATCTCGGTGGGACCGAATCAACAAACTCGGTCGGACCGAAATAGTAAACCTAGTGACCGTTAGTGATTCTCGGTGGGACCAACTGGAACAACTCGATGGGACCGATGTGCTAGGGTTAGGGAAAATCCAAAACTCGGTTTGACCGATTACTCAAACTCGGTGGGACCGATTTGGGTAATAAGCGAAACAGAGAGTTGGCCAAGCAAACTCGGTGGGACCGATTGCATATCTCGGTGGGACCGAAGATATTGCAACAGGTACCAGAGAGTTTGCAAGCCCATCTCGGTGAGGCCGAGATCCCATTGGTGAGACCGAATTGATTAGGGTTTGGCAGTGGCTAAGTGACAAGTGAAACTCGGTGGCGCCGGATAGAAAGAATCGGTAGGTCCGAGTTTGGCTTTGGGTTTAGGTCAAATGTGGAAGTGGGAAAGTAGCTGAGGATTTTGGAGCATATCATTAAGCACTTGAGAAAGAGGCTCATTATCAACACCTCATCCCTCCTTGATAGTATTGGCTTTTCCTATGGACTCAATGTGATCTTGGATCACTAAAAGTGTAAAATGAAGAGTCCTGAGCTTGAAGCTTTAGCCAATCCTTTGTCCTTAGCATCTTGAAGGAGTTCCCACAACCTTTAGTCCATGCCACTCCATTGTTGAACTTATCTGAAACATACTAGATAATAACGTTAGTCCAACAAGAGATATGTTGACATTAATTACCAAAACCACCTGGAGAGCATTTGTGCTTTCAATCTCCCCCTTTTTGGTAATTGATGGCAACATACATCAAAGCTTTAGATAAAGATATAAAGAACAGCAAGTAAAGCTTTGGAGGGACATGTAACAAGCATAGGCTCCCCCTACATGTACGCACTCATGTGAATATGAAATATAGAGGCATGTGAGAGCATAACCATGACAGATTGGGCAATGTGTTACATGTATCTTGGCCATATGCATCAGAGCAAAAGATTGTTAAGGAAAATACCTTCATGCTCATGAGTCTTTCTTACAAACAATATGTACATAAGCAAGAACTCCTCATACTCATGATTTTGATGCACACATTTACCTTGTAGTCTTTGGTTGGCTTAGGATGGAATGAACCTGCACAAACAAGGTTAGATAACACAGGTACATCCACTAGCCAGAGCAACCGAAAGAAACCACAAGAATACCAAGACTGGGATGACATGTAGAGAGTAAGTACTAGGTACTACATTGAATTCAACATGTCCCCAAGAGTAAAGATAGTAAAGATATGCAATGATTTTGACTGATTTCTTTCCCATAGGTGTCTTGCTCCCCCTGAATCTTACATGGGATATTGGGAGAAGATAGGGAACAGAAAATCAGAGCTGAAAGATACAAATGAACATGTCTTTCCCCCTAAAAAGACATGTGACATCTCTCCTCTTGAACACCAAGCATCTGGGATCCTTGAGTATTGTCTCTCCCCCTAGAGATCTCTTTCTCCCCCTTAATACTTTATCTGGGACATCTGGGATCCTTGAGACTTTCTCTCCCCCTTTAGTGTGTTCTCTCTCTCCCACAAGCTTTGATGTGATCTCTCTCTCCCCCTTTGACATCAATTTCCAAGAAGGGTTTGGTCCTTGAGATTCAGCACAAAGCAATGGATAAAATTGGGATGCTTGCAGAGGACAAGATTCATTGAGTGGAGCTGGATCAGAAGAAATATAGAATATGTGACAAACTATTTTTCCTGTTGCTAAATCGGTGGCACCGAGTGGTATGTTTCGGTGGTACCGAAGGTATTCAGTTGGACCAAAAATTACAATTCGGTGAAACCGAGTTCATTACAGAGAAAACACTTGTCACCTCAGCTCACTAGTCAAATAAGATCTCACAAAGATTTGCAAGGAATTAAATGCAGAAAATGCAGAACAAAAACAAATAGAAGAAACTGAGGGATCTAGATGAAGTAGAAGGAAACAAATAAACAAGCATGAGACAAATGCGGTAACACAGAAAAGAACACAAGAGAACTTCATCTAGAGTTGGGTGGTGACATAGCCACCTATGTTAGAGTATATTGACTTAGGAGTCAAGTGAGAGCACTTGATCATAGGTCATACTCATCGTTTAAGCTCAAAATGGGGTTACCATTTTTCGTTTAAGCATCTTGATGTATTCACATCTTGTTGAGTTGCTTTGACTCATGTCTTGGAGTAAAGCTTCTCGAAGATGGAATAACATACCTTGGGTGGTGGAGTGGTTCTTGCTCATGTAGTTGAACTTGTGTGGGTGCTCATGGTTGATGTAGCCCATCAAGAATTTGGAGCACCACTTGGAGTTTGAGTTCATCTACCTACACGGGTTAGTCCTTGCAAGGAAGAGCACTTGTGTATCCAAAAATGACAGTCATGAAGCTCAACATAGAATTTGTCAAAGGATATGTTTGAACGGTTTTGTGCTTCCTTGTCTTCAACCACCATTGTGTAGAGACTTGGTGATGTAGAGATTGCTTAAGATGTGAGTGAGTCGCAATCTCATGGAATTAGTTTCAACCAAGCACCTACATGGGTTAGACAACATGCAAGGTACAAATATATCCAAGATATAGGATAGTCATCATAAGAGATATATCATGGATTAGTCATAAGCTCATGTCTTGCATGTATCCAATGGAGTTCCTACTCCACGTTTGAAGCATCAATGATGTTCAATTCTCCTCTCAACCTGCAAAACGCTTTCTCATCAAGTGGTTTAGTGAATATATCCGCTAATTGCTTATCAGTGCAAACATGCTTAAGATTAATGTCACCTTAGCAACATGATCTCGAATGAAATGATGACGAACTTCAATATGCTTAGTTCGAGAATGTTGTACAGGATTATGACCAATTTTGATAGCACTTTCATTGTCACAAAGTAGTGGAACATGTTTCACATAGATTCCATAATCTTTAAGAGTTTGGGTCATCCAAAGTAATTGAGCACAACATGAACCAGCGGCAATGTATTCCGCTTCGGCGGTGGATAAGGATACCGAGTTTTGTTTCTTGGAGGTCCAAGACACAAGAGATCTACCAAGAAATTGACAAGTACCCGAAGTGGACTTCCTATCAACCTTGTCTCCGGCATAATCCGAGTCAGAATAGCCAACAAGATCAAAAGAAGACCTCTTAGGATACCAAATGTCAAAGTTTGGTGTATGAATTAAGTATCTCACTATCCTTTTTACGGCCTTAAGATGACATTCTTTAGGAGCAGCTTGATATCGTGCACACATGCACACACTTAGCATAATATCGGGACGTGAAGCACATAGGTATAGCAATGAACCAATCATGGAGCGATAAACCTTTTGATCAACCGGTTCACCACCTTTGGTCAAATCATTATGTCCACTAGTGGGCATGGGTGTAGACATACCTTTGCATTCTTGCATATTGAACTTCTTGAATAAGTCCTTGGTGTACTTCGTTTGAGAGACAAATGTACCTTCCTTAGTTTGCTTGATTTGTAAACCGAGAAAGAATTTGAGTTCACTCATCATAGACATCTCAAACTTCTCTGACATTAGCTTTCCAAACTTTTCACTAAAGAGAGGGTTAGTTGATCCAAATATGATATCATCAACATAAATTTGACATACAAATAGTTCTCCATTAACCCTTTTAGTAAAAAGAGTAGAATCAATTTTACCAATTTCAAAACCACTTGCAATAAGGAACTTGGTCAAGCATTTATACCATGCTCTAGGAGCTTGTTTAAGACCATAAAGAGCTTTGTGAAGTTTGTAAACATGATTTGGTTTCTTAGGATTGATAAAGCCAGGAGGTTGTTTAACATAAACTTCCTCCTCTATTTCGCCATTTAGAAAAGCACTTTTAATGTCCATTTGGTACAAGGTGATATTATGGTGATTAGCATAGGCAAGTAAGATGCGAATGGACTCAAGTCTAGCAACGGGAGCATATGTCTCACCATAGTCCATACCTTCGACTTGTGTGTACCCTTGGGCGACGAGACGTGCTTTGTTGCGAACCACTTGTCCATCTTCATCTTGCTTGTTGCGAAACACCCATTTTGTACCAATGATGTTGTGGTTGTTGTTGGGCTTCTCAACCAATGTCCAAACTTGGTTTCTCTCAAAGTTGTGTAGCTCTTCATGCATAGCGTTTATCCAATCCGGATCTTCCAATGCTTCTTCAACCTTCATAGGTTCAATGCTAGAGATGAATGAATAGTTTTCACAAAAGTTAGCTAAACGAGTTTTTGAGCGAGTGATTCTCCCGGTTTGTATATCATTGAGGATTTTCTCGACGGGATGATCTTTGGCAATTCTTGCTCGAATTCGTGAGAGCTTTTGCTTGGGTCTTCATTGAGCATCTTCTTCATCTTGTTCTTATTCTTGGCCTTCTTCATTGTTGATGTTGTCGTTCTCTTGTCGTGGTGGAGAAGGAGGTTGTTGATGTTCGTCTTGATGTACTTCCTCGTCTTCTTCATCTTGGCGTGTCCCACTTGTGGATGCTTCCATATCAATTCTTGGTTCACCTTGTTGTGAAGTAGAGGCTTCCACTTGCACGGACGAGGTACTCTCCTTCACCTCCGTTGGAAGGATTTTGCCAATGGACAAGTCTTGGATTGCTTCTGAAGGGTCTTTGTCTCCTACATCAATTGGCAATTGCTCTACTTGCGAGCCATTAGATTCATCAAACTTCACATCTACCGTCTCTTCAACCTTACGGGTGAAATTGTTGTAGACACGGTAAGTGTGAGAGTTTGAGCCATAACCAAGTAGAAAACCTTCATGAGATTTAGGAGCAAACTTTGAACGACGATGCTTATCAAGAATGTAGCACTTTCAGCCGAATACTCGAAAGTATCCAACTTGGGGTTTGTTACCGGTGAGGAGCTCGTATGCCGTATTGCCGAGTAGCTTGTGAAGATACAAGCGATTTGTTGCGTGACAAGCTGTCTCAACCGCTTCTGCCCAAAAGTGCTTCGGCGTCTTGTATTCATCAAGCATCGTTCTTGCCATTTCGATGAGCGTCCGGTTCTTCCTCTCAACAACTCCGTTTTGTTGAGGTGTGTACGTAGCCGAGAACTCGTGTGAAATACCTTCCTCGTCAAGAAAGGTATCCACATTTGCGTTCTTGAACTCCGTTCCGTTGTCACTCCGAACCTTCTTGATCTTCACGTCAAACTGATTTTGGGCCTTCCTAGCGAAGTTTTTGAAGATCTTCTGGACCTGCGACTTGTCATTAAGAAAGAACACCCACGTAAATCTTGAAAAATCATCAACTATAACTAGACCAAAAGAATTTCCACCGAGACTCTTGTAGGCGTTGGGACCAAAAAGGTCTATATGAAGTAGCTCGAGTGGCCTCTTTGTGGTCATGATGTTCTTCACGGGATGCCTTCCTCCAACCTGTTTACCTGCTTGACAAGCACTGCAAAGTCTATCCTTATCAAATATGACATCGTTAACTCCAAGGATATGATTTCCTTTAATAAGCTTGTCAAGGTTTCTCATACCAACGTGACCTAGTCGTCTATGCCACAACCAACCTTTTGAGGATTTAGCAATAAAGCAAGTTTTAGGTTGTGCCTTTTTAGAGAAATCGACAATGTAAAGATCACCTCTACGCATACCGGTAAAGACCATTTTATGATTGTCTCGACGAAACACTTGGCAATCTACCTCAGTAAATAGAACATTCAAACCAAAATCAGCAAGTCTAGATACTGAAAGTAAGTTGTAGCCGAGAGATTCAACGAGCATGACATTTTGAATGGAACTATCATGTGAGATGGCCACCTTACCAAGACCAACCACTTTACCCTTTGAATTATCACCAAAGGTGACATATTTTCGAGGGTCGTCATTTTCAGCAAGCTCACGGAACATCTCTTGATCTCCGGTCATATGATCAGTACATCCACTATCAAGAACCCATTCCTTTCCACCTGACGCATATCCCCGAAGATTTGCCGTAAGACCAAAATGTCTCATTGCATCATCAAGATCGAAGTCACTAT
The DNA here is from genome assembly GCF_056163025.1 of Triticum urartu. NCBI lineage: Eukaryota > Viridiplantae > Streptophyta > Magnoliopsida > Poales > Poaceae > Triticum > Triticum urartu. The sequence continues at coordinate 44,932,136 of NC_141879.1, read as the reverse complement.
CATCATCATAGTATCCATGTTCATCATGAGCTTGTGACTCATCATTTCCTAGAGAGGGTAATTCATTAGATAAATGGTCATCAAAGTGGTCACTTTTATGAATTCTTATAGCTTCAAATATAATATCACTAATGATTCCAGCATCTCCTTTAGCATGCTTGAGATTGGTAAGCTCAAATAGACAATCACCAAAGTTAGGATCACTAGAGTTCATCTTACTAAATGTAATAGATTTATGGAGAATTTTGTCCAGATTTTTCAAGGAATGATCGGGAAATCGTTCCTCAAGAAATTTCCATATAGTATAGGCACAATTAAGAGTAGGAAAATTAGCAATCAAATTTTTGGGCAATCCTCTAATGATGAGCTCAATGGTTCTAAGATTGCGAATCATGTCAATATCTTCATCTAGGGTAGGATACAAAGGATCAATATGAGGTGCACAAGGGCTAGCAATATACTTGTTTAAATGATATTGATTGAAGATTACAAGCATCTCATTTTTCCACTCATGAAAGTACTCTCCATCAAGAATAGGCACTCTATGTCTAAGACTCCCTAAAGTAGACACATCCATCTTCCTCCAATGGTGATTAAACCAAGGCAATGGAGGCCAAAGCTCTGATACCACTTGTAGGATCTAGAAGTAGGTGTGTCTAGAGGGGGGTGATTAGACACTCAATGCTAAAGTTGCAATTTTTAAGCTTTTTCGGTTTAAGTGGAGTTTAGGCATAATTTCAACATTCACAATACATATCAAGCAAGTATGCAAAGAGTGTTTAGGCAGCGGAAAGTAAAGCATGAAACTTGCAAGAATGTAAAGGGAAGGGTTTGGAGAATTCAAACGCAATTGGAGACACGGATGTTTTTCCCATGGTTCGGATAGGTGGTGCTATCCTACATCCACGTTGATGGAGACTTCAACCCACGAAGGGTAACGGTCGCGCGAGTCCACGGAGGGCTCAACCCACGAAGGGTCCACGAAGAAGCAACCTTGTCTATCCCACCATGGCCATCGCCCACGAAGGACTTGCCTCACTAGCGGTAGATCTTCACGAAGTAGGCGATCTCCTTGCCCTTACAAACTCCTTGGTTCAACTCCACAATCTTGTCGGAGGCTCCCAAGTGACACCTAGCCAATCTAGGAGACACCACTCTCCAAGAAGTAACAAATGGTGTGTTGATGATGAACTCCTTGCTCTTGTGCTTCAAATGATAGTCTCCCCAACACTCAACTCTCTCTCATAGGATTTGGATCTGATGGAAAGAAGATTTGAGTGGAAAGCAACTTGGGGAAGGCTAGAGATCAAGATTCATATGGTAGGAATGGAATATCTTGGTCTCAACACATGAGTAGGTAGTTCTTTCTCAGAAATAGGATGCTGGAAGTGTAGGCTTAATATCATGGCTCTCTCTTCGAATGAAGAGAAGGTGGAGGGGTATATATAGCCTCCACACGAAATCCAACCGTTACACACAGTTTTCCAATCTCGGTGGGACCGAATCAACAAACTCGGTCGGACCGAAATAGTAAACCTAGTGACCGTTAGTGATTCTCGGTGGGACCGACTGGAACAACTCGGTGGGACTGATGTGCTAGGGTTAGGGAAAATCCAAAACTCGGTTTGACCGATTACTCAAACTCGGTGGGACCGATTTGGGTAATAAGCGAAACAGAGAGTTGGCCAAGCAAACTCGGTGGGACCGATTGCATATCTCAGTGGGACCGAAGATATTGCAACAGGTACCAGAGAGTTTGCAAGCCCATCTCGGTGAGGCCGAGATCCCATCGGTGAGACTGAATTGATTATGGTTTGGCAGTGGCTAAGTGACAAGTGAAACTCGGTGGCGCCAGATAGAAAGAATCGGTAGGTCCGAGTTTGGCTTTGGGTTTAGGTCATATGTGGAAGTGGGAAAGTAGCTGAGGATTTTGGAGCATATCATTAAGCACTTGAGCAAGAGGCTCATTATCAACACCTCATCCCTCCTTGATAGTATTGGCTTTTCCTATGGACTCAATGTGATCTTGGATCACTAAAAGTGTAAAATGAAGAGTCCTGAGCTTGAAGCTTTAGCCAATCCTTTGTCCTTAGCATCTTGAAGGAGTTCCCACAACCTTTAGCCCATGCCACTCCATTGTTGAACTTATCTGAAACATACTAGATAATAACGTTAGTCCAACAAGAGATATGTTGACATTAATTACCAAAACCACCTGGAGAGCATTTGTGCTTTCAGCCGCCCCGCACCACCCCTGCCCCGACCTCCCCGTTGCCGCCCAGTGAGCCCCTCCCTTCCCCTGCGCTGCCGCCCCTGCCTGCTCTCTAGTTTTTTCATACACTTTTTTGTTATTCATTGATGTATATATATGCAGATGTATGTATGAGCCATGGATATGTATGCATTGATGTATGATTTTTTTTTGTTCATAGAATTTTTTTTGTCAATTTATGTATATATATATGCATATTTAGAAAAAAAAAATAGTGTTGCAAAATTTACATTTAAGGTTAATTGATTTAGTGCATTTTAGGTTATTAGTTCTACCGTTATGCATTTTAGGATAGTAGATTCTAGGTTAGTGGATCGGAGAGGAAAAAGTAAAATAATAAAAAGGAAGAAAAAAAGGAAGAAGGAAGAAGAAGAAAAAGAAGGAGAGGAAAAAGGAAAATAAGAAGAGGAAGAAGGAGAAGAAGAAGGAGAAGAAGAGGAGAGGAAGAAGTGGAGAAATAAATAAGAAGAGAAAAAAAGAGGAAAAGAAGAATGAAATAGAGGAGGACTCTATTCCTTTCTTCTTCTCCTTTTTTAATTCTTTTTTTTTCTTCGATCTTCTTCTTTATTCCTTTCTTCTTCTCCTCTTTTTTTCTCCTTCTTCCTCTTCTTATTTTTTATCGGGTATGTCGTTGTCGATATACCCCCTCCCCGTTAACTTCGACATGAAGGGAGGGGTCGATAAATAATAGAACTAGTTAAACTAGTTTATTTTTAGTAAGTACTACTTTATTTTATTTATAGTAAGTGCTTAGTAGTTGAACTAGTTGATTTAATATAACTACTTTATTTTACTATAGAAGTAGTTTATTTTTAGTAAGTACTACTTTATTTTATTTATAGTAAGTGCTTAGTAGTTGAACTAGTTGATTTAATAAAACTACTTTATTTTACTATAGAAGTAGTTTATTTTTAATAAGTACTACTTTATTTTATGTATAGTAAGTGCTTAGTAGTTGAACTAGTTGATTTAATAAAACTACTTTATTTTACTATAGAAGTACTTTATTTTTAGTAAGTACTACTTTTTTTATTTATAGTAAGTGCTTAGTAGTTGAACTAGTTGATTTAATAAAACTACTTTATTTTACTATAGAAGTAGTTTATTTTTAGCAAGAAAATTAATAGAACTATTTTATTATTTTAGTTCAAGCAATTATTCTCGCATCGACGTCGACGATGCCTATCCCGCATCCTCGTCGTCGACTCGGCGGAGGAGGCCGGCTTGATCAGAGGGGCCATGTCTGGGACTGGGCTCCGTCGGGCTGGTATTGGGGGGTGCTACCTTCCGGGGGGCGTAGGTTGGTGAGGAGCCAGCCCGTCGTTGACCCGATTCTTTTTTGGTGGCGGACGCGTGGGCCAGTGACGGTGCCGAGGCTTCCGGACACCGCGGAGGTGGTACATCACCGTGTCAGCGAGGAGGACGAGCACGTCCGACGCTACATGGTTGCGTTGGAGGGCAGGTTCGACAATACCTGGCATGTTCTTCAGGGATCTCATTGGAGCTATGATCCTGTGATGGTTCCTTCTCTTTGGGTGTTCACCGCCCGTGCCAATACCCGTCGGGCGCTATGGTTCGAGCTGTATTAGCGATGCTATATGTATGATAGTATTCGAGGTGTATTAGTGATAATATTCGACGATGTACGGACGCAAGAGATGATGTAGTTTTGCTTATAATTGAATGCATCCTAATTTGAATACTACTTTATTTTAGGATTTGGTTTTGCTTATTGAGTGCTCAAATTGAAAAACTACTCCTACTTTGAATGCTAAAATTGGAGAGCACTATGCAAGGTGTATGCATTTGATTAGTTGATAGCTTATAGGGTTTTTGTTTCTACAGAAATCTAGGAGCCCCCTCCATCATCCCTGCCGTCGTCGGCGTCACTGACCCCCCTCCGACCTCGAGGTGAGACCAGCCAAATCTCCATGTCAATATTGTCCTATAAGATATTTTGAAATGTTTTTGCTCATATTTTCATCCATTGAAATGTAATGGCCATCAAGTTTGAATGCTCATATCATGTAGATAAAAACATCTATATTTCTGTTCTGGCAAATTTCAGGCACTCGATATGTCCTTTTTTAGAAAGATAATTAAATGATATTTTGGGTTGATTTTAAGTCGGTCGAGTCTCCACCATATATGAGAGGACGAAGAATCCCGACTGTTGTCGTGGGGGTAGCTTCTCCTTCGTTCCCGTGTGCTAGACAATTTGGTGTAATGCACTGGGGAATGAAAGGAGGAGGTACCATCACCGACGGTCGCAAATGTCAGAGAGGAATCAGTGAGGGAGAGTCTCCACCATATATATATGAGAGGACGAAGAATCCCGACTGTTGTCGTGGGGGTAGCTTCTCCTTCGTTCCCGTGTGCTAGACAATTTGGTGTAATGCACTCGGGAATGAAAGGAGGAGGTACCATCACCGACGGTCGCAAATGTCAGAGAGGAATCAGTGAGGGAGAGTCTCCACCATATATATATGAGAGGACGAAGAATCCCGACTGTTGTCGTGGGGGTAGCTTCTCCTTCATTCCTGTGTGCTAGAGAATTTGGTGTAATGCACTCGGGAATGAAAGGAGAAGTTACCATCACCGATGGTCGAATATGTACACCACGTGAGCTGAGAGTTTTCAAGAAAAGACTCGACAAATCGATAGTGAGACCGTGATGAATAATAATGATCTAATTTAGGTTTTTTAGTACATATATTTAATTGTACAAGTTTAATATTTGAATTATGAACATAGGAAATGGCGTACTCGGACGACGAAAGTCTCCCGGGGGAGTGCGACTGGTGCTGATAACCCACAAGTATAGGGGATCGCAACAGTTTTCGAGGGTAGAGTATTCAACCCAGATTTATTGATTCGACACAAGGGGAGCCGAAGAATATTCTCAAGTATTAGCAGCTGAGTTGTCAATTCAACCACACCTGGAAACTTAATATCTGCAGCAAAGTGTTTAGTAGCAAAGTAATATGATAGTAGTGGCAACGGTGATAAAAGGTAACGGTAGCAAAAGTAATATTTTTGGTGTTTTATAGTGATGGTAATAATAGCAATGGAAAAGTAAATAAGCGAAGAACAATATATCGAAAGCTCGTAGGCAATGGATCGGTGATGGAGAATTATGCCGGATGCGGTTCATCATGTAATAGTCATAACCTAGGGTGACACAGAACTAGCTCCAATTCATCAATGTAATGTAGGCATGTATTCCGAATATAGTCATGCGTGCTTATGGAAAAGAACTTGCATGACATCTTTTGTCCTACCCTCCCGTGGCAGCAGGGTCCTAGCGGAAACTAAGGGATATTAAGGCCTCCTTTTAATAGAGTACCGGACCAAAGCATTAACACATAGTGAATACATGAACTCCTCAAACTACGGTCATCACTGGGAGTGGTCCCGATTATTGTCACTTCGGGGTTGCCGGATCATAACACATAGTAGGTGACTATAGACTTGCAAGATAGGATCAAGAACTCTCATATATTGATGAAAACATAATAGGTTTAGATCTGAAATCACGGCACTCGGGCCCTAGTGACAATCATTAAGCATAGCAAAGTCATAGCAACATCAATCTCAGAACATAGTGGATACTAGGGATCAAACCCTAACAAAACTAACTCGATTACATGATAAATCTCATCCAACCCATCACCGTCCAGCAAGCCTACGATGGAATAACTCACGCACGGAGGTGAGCATCATGAAATTGGTGATGGAGGATGGTTGATGATGACGATGGCGACGGATTCCCCTCTCCGGAGCCCCGAACGGACTCCAGATCAGCCCTCCCGAGAGGTTTTAGGGCTTGGCGGCGGCTCCGTATCGTAAAACGTGATGAATCTTTCTCCCTTACTTTTTTCCCCGAAAGTGAATATATAGAGTTGGAGTTGAGGTCGGAGGAGCTCCAGGGTGCCCACGAGGTAGGGGGGCGCGCCCCCACCCTCGTGGCTAGGGAGTGGGCCCCCTGGTCTTGATCTTTTGCCAGGATTTTTTATTATTTCCAAAAATAGTCTCTGTAAAGTTTCAGGTCATTCCGAAAACCTTTGTTTTTGCACATAAATAACACCATGGCAATTCTGCTGAAAACAGCGTCAGCCCGGGTTAGTTCCATTCAAGTCATGCAAATTAGAGTCCAAAACAAGGGCAAAAGTGTTTGGAAAAGTAGATAGGACGGAGACGTATCAACTCCCCCAAGCTTATACCTTTGCTTGTCCTCAAGCAATTCAGTTGACAAACTGAAAGTGATAAAGAAAAACTTTTACAAACTCTATTTGCTCTTGTTGTTGAAAATATGTAAAGCCAGCATTCAAGTTTTCAGCAAAGATTATAAACTAACCATATTCACAATAACGCTTAGGTCTCATGTTTACTCATATAAATGGCATAATCAACTAGCGAGCAATAATAATAAATCTCAGATGACAACACTTTCTCAAAACAATTATAATATGATATAACAATATGGTATCTCGCTAGCCCTTTCTGAGACCGAAAAACATAAATGCAGAGCACCTTTTAAGATAAAGGACTGACTAGACATTGTAATTCATGGTAAAAGAGATCCAGTCAAGTCATACTCAATGTAAACTAACAGTAATGAATGCAAATGACAGTGGTGCTCTCCAACTAGTGCTTTTTAATAAGAGGATGATGACTCAACATAAAAGTAAATAGATAGGCCCTTCGCAGAGGGAAGCATGGATTTGTAGAGGTGCCAGAGCTCGGTTTTGAAATAGAGGTGAGTAATATTTTGAGCGCTATACTTTCATTTTCAACATAACAACCAAGAGATGTCGATATCTTCCATGCTACACATATTATAGGCGGTTCCCAAACAGAATGGTAAAGTTTATACTCCCCCTCCACCAACAAGCATCAATACATGGCTTGCTCGAAACAACGAGTGCCTCCAACTAAGAAGAGTCCCAGGGGAGTTTTGTTTTCAGTTATTTTGATTTAGTTTGCATAAAGCATGGGACTGGGCATCCCGGTGACCAGCCATTTTCTCATGAGTGAGGAGCGGAGTCCACTCCTCTTGAGAATAACCCGCCTAACATGGAAGATATGGACAACCCTAGTTGATACATGAGCTATTCGAGCATACAAAATAGGATATTTATTTGAAGGTTTAGAGTTTGGCACATACAAATTTACTTGGAACGGCAGGTAGATACCGTATATAGGTAGGTATGGTGGACTCATATGGAATAACTTTGGGGTTTATGGGATTGGATGCACAAGCAGTATTCCTGCTTAGTACAGGTGAAGGCTAGAAAAAGACTGGGAAGCGACCAGCTAGAGAGCGACAACAGTCATGAACATGCATTAAAATTAATTGACACCAAATGCAAGCATGAGTAGGATATAATGCACCATGAACATAAATATCGTAGAGGCTATGTTGATTTTGTTTCAACTACATACGTGAACATGTGCCAAGTCAAGCCACTCGAATCGTTCAAAAGAGGATACCACCCTATCATACCACATCACAGCCATTTTAGTAGCATGTTGGCACGCAAGGTAAACCATTATAAGCTCCTAGCTAATTAAGCATGGCATAAGACACTATGATCTCTAATTGTCATCGCAAACATGTTTATTCATAATAGGCTGAATCAGGAACAATGAACTAATCATATTTACAAAAACAAGAGAGGTCGAGTTCATACTAGCTTTTCTCATCTCAATCAGTCCATCATATATCGTCATAATTGCCTTTGACTTGCATGACAGAATGATGTGGATAATAATAATAGTGCACGTGCATTGGACTAAGTTGGAATCTGCAAGCATTTAATAAACAGGAGAAGACATGGCAATATGGGCTCTTTTGTCAGATCAACAATAATGCATATAAGAGTCACTTCAAAAATTTAATTATGGTCTTCTCCTATCGACCCCCAAAGAAAAAGAAAATAAATAAAACTATTTACACGGGAAAGCTCCCAACAAGCAAAAGAAGAACAGTAAATCTTTTTGGGTTATCTTTTTAATTACTACTACAAGCATGGAAAGTAAACTAATTAAAAGCTACAACTAATTTTTTTTTGGTTTTTCTTAAGGTTTATTAAACACACAAGAAGAAAGCATAAAAAGCAAATAAACTAGCTTGGATATTCCAATGAAAAAGTATGAGCACCGACATCTAGCAATGAGTGTGTGAACATGAATGTAATGTCGGTGAGAAATACGTACTCCCCCAAGCTTAGGCTTTTGGCCTAAGTTGGTCTATGGCCACGGTTGTCTTGGCGGATATCCATAGTAATAGTTTGGGTCGTACTACGAAGAAGAAGACTCTAATTGCCACTGGTTGGCAATCATCTCCGGATCCCACTAGTAATTAGACTGTCGTGGAGGATCAACTTGTGGTTCCGAATCTGGCTCTGTGGCTGATGTAGGGTTCCGATAAGCGTGAATGTCCTCCGGCGAGACGAGGTACTGGCCTGTAGATAAATCAAATAAGGAAGGAGCAGGCAAGGTGATAGTCTCAGGATGACGTTTATCAAAGGACAATTGTATTTAAGCTCCCCTTCCCTATTCTTTATAATAAAATCATGTGCTGCCATACTATTATAATCTAAATAAACAGTAGGCATCAATTTTTCTTATTTTTCATAGTGCCTAATGGGTATGTTATAATATGCAGCAAGGCGTGAAGCATAGATACCACCAAAGATGGGGCCCTTTGTACGGTTCAGACTTGACCGTTTAGCAATAATACCACCCATACTAACAGAGTCATCACGAAATAAACCATGGAACAAAATAAAAATATCATGAACACTAAGGTTTCCACAGTTTCCTCGACCAATTAAGCAACGACTAGCAAATATTGCAAAGTAGCGTAAAACAGGAAAATGTATGCTAGTGATTCTTGCATCGGAAACCTTCCTAGTTTCCCCTACAGTGATAGTGTCAATAAACCCATCCATGTCTTTATGATGTGGTTCCTCTAAGCTACCCTCGAAAGGTATTTTGCAAACCCTGCAAAATTCATATAGTGACATCTTCTTAACCACATCATATAAATGAAACTCTACTGAAGGAGGTGATTCCCTAGGATAATAGTAGAAGTTTTGCACAAAAGTATTGGTGAGTAAGAGATACTGTTCGCGCTGGTCATGGAGGAAGGCGGTGAGGCCTGCATTCTTAGCCAATTCATAGAAATCATCATAAATCCCGGCTGCTCTGAAGAAATCATCACAAGGCCATTCACACAGCCGAACCTCCACGATGCGAGGCAGATTATATTTGGGCTTCTTTCTTTTGCTTTTCCTTCGAGCTTCGGCTTGATGAGACCCTCAAAAATCTCTTCATTATTTTCTGAAAAATTCTGAAATTTTTAGTAACTTCAAAATAAAAGTAAGCCAAGCTCAACAAAATTGATAGCAACTACTCCTACAAGTGCCTAGAGCCTATATCATGCATTAGAACTACTTGGAACTATATAAATTTGACATGCAAGCTCAAGAACATGTTCACCAAGGAACAATCCCCCAAAGTAGTTTTGTGAGAGGTGCTTTGAGCAAGGAGATCAAAAAACGCAGCAAAATGAGCTAGAACTCGTGCTTGAGCTGGATAATAGTGTTTGTGGGAGGAAGAAGGAATGTGTAGGTGCATGAATAAGTGGAGGAGGGCCACCGTGGGCCCACGAGGCAGGAGGGCGCGCCCAGGGGGTAGGCCACCCTCGTGGCCAGGTGGATGCCCCCCTGCTGTGTTCTCAGTGCCAAATATTCTCAAATATTTCAGAAAAAATCATGTTTAAATTTCAGGGCATTTGGAGAAAAAAAAATTCGGGGTATTTTTATATTCCACGGATAATTCAGATAACAAACAGAAAATACTATTTTTATTTTATTTAATGTAAATAAGAGAAAGTAAATGGAGGGTACACAGAGTTGTGTTTTCTAAGTTCATCCATCTCATGATCATCAAAAGGAATCCATTAACAAGGTTGATCAAGTCTTGTTAACAAACTCATTCCGGATAACATGGAACCGGAGAATTTTCGAATAACACTAGGTTACCTCAACGGGGATATGCACATCCCCAACAATAAGAATATCATATTTCTTCTTGACAGTAGGAATAGGAAATTCAAAACCTCCAAAAATAATCGATGGAATTTTTCCAATAGAATTGATATTGTGGACTTGAGCTTGTTTCCTCGGGAAGTGTACTGTATGCTCATTACCATTAACATGAAAAGTGACATTGCCTTTGTTGCAATCAATAACAACCCCTGCAGTATTCAAAAAGGGTCTTCCAAGAATAATGGACATACTATTGTCCTCGGGAATATCAAGAATAACAAAGTCCGTTAAAATAGTAACGTTTGCAACCACAACAGGCACATCCTCACAAATACCGACAGGTATAGCAGTTGATTTAGCAGCCATTTGCAAAGATATTTCAGTAGGTGTCAACTTATTCAAATCAAGTCTACGATATAAAGAGAGAGGCATAACACTAACACCGGCTCCAAGATCACATAAAGCAGTTTTAACATAGTTTCTTTTAATGGAGCATGGTATAGTGGGTACTCCTGGATCTCCAAGTTTCTTTGGTATTCCACCCTTAAAAGTATAATTAGCAAGCATGGTGGAAATTTCAGCTTCCGGTATCTTTCTTTCACTACGGGAAACAACTAATTTGCCGTCAGTAGGCAGCTTTGCGGTCAGCTTTTCGTCGGGCAAGACGGCAAAGAAAGGGTTTGCCGTCATCAATAGACGGCAAAGAAAAACTGACGGTAAAATATACTTTGCCGTCTGTGGAAAAAAACACAAACGGCGAAGAACTCACTTCGCCGTCTGCAATAAAAAACACAGACATCAAACATCTTTGCCGTCTACATTTTTTATTACAGACGGCAAAATATACACTTTGTCATCTGTAATAAAAAATTACACACGGCAAAGATCTTTGCCGTATGTGTTTTTTATTGCAGATGGCAAAGTATACTCTTTGCCGTCTGTAATAAAAAATCATAGACGGCAAAGAAGAAACACATCACGCGGATCGATCCCGCGGATCGATGACGTGCCAGCCCATCCAAAACCCACCGGCCCTACCTACCCATCCTAACACACGCACTACCTAGCTAGGCCCACCCACCCACTAACCCACACCCCACCCCACCCACCCACGCACACTACACACCACACACCCACTAACGCACGCCCCACCCCACCCACACACGCACACTACACACCACACAACACATCTAGCACACATCCATGGCCGGCGCAGGCGAGCAGGGAGGCAGCGGCCCCGCCTCTACTCGCCACCGGCGTGGCTGGCCCCGCCTCTAGTCGCTTCCGGTCCAGCCGGCCCCCTCCATCGCCCGTCGGCACCGCTGTGCCGGCCCGGTGCCCGTCCAGCGCGGTCGGCCCCGCCTCCAGTCGCCTCCGGCGCGCCGGCCTTTCGCCCATCGCCTCCACTGTGCCGGCCGGGTGCCCCGTCGCCCAGGCGCGGTCGCCCGTCTCCCCTTGCCTACGCCGCGCCAGCCTCCCGTCGCCACCTCCACCAGAAGCGTCCGTCCGCGTCCGCCGCCCGTCGACCACGGACTCCCACCGGCCGGCCACCATACACCGCGGCCCGAGCTCTTCTCCCTTTCCTCATTTATTTCCCTCTCACACGAAGTTCTCTCTTCCGCAGGAGCTGGCCATGGAGGTCCTTCACGCTGCCGCCACCCGAGCTCCTGACGTCGCGCACGACCCTGCAGATCCGATCGAGGTCGAGCAACCATCGCCGGATCTGATGCCGATGACCCCGCCGGACCTCCCTGCCTCGCCATGTCAGCACCGCCGCACCCCAGCCACACCGCCGGCCCTGCCTTGCCCAGGAGAAGACGAAGACTCGATTGCTTTCTTACAATTTTTTGTAAGGTTCTTCTTGCAAGAAAGAAGGACTCATTTATTGTTTTTCTATGTGGAGGTCCTTCATGTAAAGTGTAACCATTGCATATGTATAAGCACTTAAGCAGTTCCTTGTTCGTATGTTTCCTTCACCGCGTACGTTTCTTCAGTCCACATGTGCATTGTGTATGGATATTGTGTACAGATTAGATATTTTTTTATTAAAAAAAATCTTTGCTTTGTCGTCTGGGCATACAAGGAAGACAGCAAAGACATAGCGTAACTGACAGCAAAGTACTTGACGCCGTCCGTCAACGCGACCGCTCCGTCTGTTGGCATATTTTGCCGTCTAGCTAGTCTACTGACGGCAAACCATATTGACAGACGGCAAACTCTTTGCCATCATCCCGACAAACAGTAGACGGCAAAGTATTCTTTGCCGATTTATCTTTGCCGTCTGCTTCCTGACGGCAAAGTCTTTGCCGTCTAGAATTAGGTCTTTGCCGTCTGTGATCCACAGACGGCAAATTACCTGTTTCATGTAGTGTTTTATTAGTAAAAATTTTCTTTCATGTACTTAGCATAAGGATTCATTTTAAGCATATCAGTTAATCGCATACGCAAAAAGATAGGTCTAATCATTTCAGCAAAGCGCTCAAAATCCTCATCATCCTTTTTCTTGGATGGTTTGGGAGGAAAAGGCATGGGTTTCTGAACCCATGGTTCTCTTTCTTTACCATGTTTCCTAGCAACAAAGTCTCTCTTATCATAACGTTGATTCTTTGATTGTGGGTTATCAAGATCAACAACAGGTTCAATTTCTATATCATTATCATTGCTAGGTTGAGCATCAACATGAACATTATCATTAACATTATCACTAGTTTCAGGTTCATTACCAGATTGTGTTTCAGCATCAGAAATAGAAATATCATTTGGATTCTCATGTGTTTCAGTAATAGGTTCACTAGAAGCATGCAAAGTCCTATCATTCTTCTTTTTCTTCCTTTTAGAAGGACTAGGTGCATCTATATTATTTCTCTGAGAATCTTGCTCAATTCTCTTAGGGTGGCCTTCAGGATACAAAGGTTCCCGAGTCATTTTACCAGTTCTAGTAGCCACTCTAACAACATAGTCATTATTCTTACTATTCAATTCATTGAGCAAATCATTTTGAGCTTTAAGTACTTGTTCTACTTGAGTGGTAACCATAGAAGCATGTTTACTAATAAGTTTAAGTTCACCTTTGACATTAGCCATATAATCACCCAAGTGTTCAAGCATATCAGCACTGCGTTTTAATTCTCTACCAAAATAAGCATTGAAGTCTTCTTGCTTAACCATAAATTTATCAAACTCGTCTAAGCATGGGCTAGCAAACTTAGTAAATGGAATTTCATCTTTATCATATCTATAGAGAGAATTTACCTTTACTACCCCTGTTCAAGAATTCATCCGATTAACCAGTTAACTTGCCGATTAATCCCTACTCATAGGGTCCCCGAGTAGCCGATTACCCGATAAATCGTCCGATTAATTGATTAAATGGCCGATTAACTTGTTGATTAGCCTATTAATCCTCTACTGACCAGCCGACCGAGCAGCTACCAGTTAACGATTTCCTCAACAATGTTACTACCTATGTCGGGTTATCAAGACCATGTGTTTCTTCAATAGGAGATGGATTAAAATTATGCATTTCTTCGACAGGCGGTAAACTAAGACCATGTATTTCTTCAATAGGAGGTAAATTCTTAACATCTTCAGCTTTAATACCTTTTTCTTTCATAGATTTCTTTGCCTCTTGCATGTCCTCGGGACTGAGAAATAGAATACCCCTCTTCTTCGGAGTTGGTTTAGGAATAGGCTCAGGAAGTGTCCAATTATTTTCATTAGTCAACATATTATTTAATAGAATTTCAGCTTCATCTGGTGTTCTTTTCCTGAAAACAGAACCAGCACAACTATCCAGGTAATCTCTGGAAGCATCGGTTAGTCCATTATAAAAGATATCAAGTATTTCATTTTTCTTAAGAGGATGATCAGGTAAAGCATTAAGTAATTGGAGAAGCCTCCCCCAAGCTTGTGGGAGACTCTCTTCTTCAATTTGCACAAAATTATATATATCCCTTAAAGCAGCTTGTTTCTTATGAGCAGGGAAATATTTAGCAGAGAAGTAGTAAATCATATCCTAGGGACTACGCACACAACCAGGATCAAGAGAATTAAACCATATCTTAGCATCACCCTTTAATGAGAATGGAAATATTTTAAGGATATAAAAGTAGCGAGTTCTCTCATCGTTAGTGAACAGGGTAGCTATATCATTTAATTTAGTAAGATGTGCCACAACAGTTTCAGATTCATAGCCATAAAAAGGATCAGATTCAACCAAAGTAATTATATCCAGATCGACACAGAATTCATAATCCTTATCAGTAACACAGATAGGTGAAGTGGCAAAAGCAGGGTCAGGTTTCATTCTAGCATTAGGAGATAGCTGCTTCCATTTAGCTAATAACCTCTTTAGATCATATCTATCATTGCAAGCTAAAATAGCTCTAGTAGCTTCTTCATCCATAACATAACCCTCAGGAACAACAGGCAATTCATATTTATTAGGGGGAGAGTCTTCATCATCACTTTCATCAATATTATCAGTTTCAATAATTTCATTCTCTCTAACCCTAGCAAGTTGTTCATCAAGAAATTCACCAAGTGGCACAGTAGTATCAAGCATAGAAGTAGTTTCATCATAAGTATCATGCATAGCAGAAGTGGCATCATCAATAACATGCGACATATCAGAATGAATAGCAGAAGCAGGTTTAGGTGTCGCAAGCTTACTCAAAACAGAAGGTGAATCAAGTGCAGAGCTAGATGGCAGTTCCTTACCTCCCCTCGCAGTTGAGGGATAAATCTTGGTTCTTGGATCTTTCAAGTTCTTCATAATGATAAGCAGATATAAATCCCAAGTGACTCAAAGAATAGAGCTATGCTCCCCGGCAACGGCGCCAGAAAATAGTCTTGATAACCCACAAGTATAGGGAATCGCAACTGTTTTCGAGGGTAGAGTATTCAACCCAAATTTATTGATTCGACACAAGGGGAGCCAAAAAATATTCTCAAGTAATAGCAGTTGAGTTGTCAATTCAACCATACCTGGAAACTTAATATCTGCAGCAAAGTGTTTAGTAGCAAAGTAATATGATAGTAGTGGCAACAGTGGTAAAAGGTAAGGGTAGCAAAAGTAATATTTTTGGTGTATTATAGTGATGGTAATAATAGCAACGGAAAAGTAAATAAGCGAAGAATAATATATGGAAAGCTCGTAGGCAATGGATCGGTGATGGAGAATTATGCCGGATGCAGTTCATAATGTAACAGTCATAACCTAGGGTGACACAGAACTAGCTCCAATTCATCAATGTAATGTAGGCATGTATTCCGAATATAGTCATACGTGCTTATGGAAAAGAACTTGCATGACATCTTTTGTCCTACCCTCCCGTGGCAGCGGGGTCCTAGCGGAAACAGGGATATTAAGGCCTCCTTTAAATAGAGTACCGGACCAAAGCATTAACACATAGTGACTACATGAACTCCTCAAACTACGGTCATCACTGGGAGTGGTCTCGATTATTGTCACTTCGGGGTTGCCGGATCATAACACATAGTAGGTGACTATAGACTTGCAAGATAGGATCAAGAACTCTCATATATTGATGAAAACATAATAGGTTCAGATCTGAAATCATGGCACTCGGGCCCTACTGACAAGTATTAAGCATAGCAAAGTCATAGCAACATCAATCTCAGAACATAGTGGATACTAGGGATCAAACCCTAACAAAACTAACTCGATTACATGATAAATCTCATCCAACCCATCACCGTCCAGCAAGCTGACACGTCTCCATTGTATCTACTTTTCCAAACACTTTTGCCCTTGTTTTGGACTCTAACTTGTCTGATTTGAATGGAACTAACCAGGACTGACGTTGTTTTCAGTAGAACTGCCATGATGTTGTTTTATGTGCAGAAAACAAAAGTTCTTGGAATGACCTGAAACTCCACGGAATATCTTACAATAAATAATAAAAATTCCTCGCCAAAGATGAAGACCAGGGGGCCCACGCCCTGTCCACGAGGGTGGGGGGCACTCCCCCCCCTAGGGTACGGCCCCCTACCTCATGGGCCCCCTGGAGACCTCCCGACTCCAACTCCAACTCTATATATTTGCTTTCAGGGAGAAAAAAATAGAAGAGAAGATTTCATCGCATTTTACGATACGGAGCCACCGCGAAGCCCTAAAACCACTCGGGGGGGTTGATCTGGAGTCCGTTCGGTGCTCCGGAGAGGGGGATTCATCGCCGTCATCATCATCAACCATCCTCCATCACCAATTTCATGATGCTCACCGCCGTGCGTGAGTAATTCCATCGTAGGCTTGCTGGACGGTGATGGGTTGGATGAGATTTACCATGTAATCAAGTTAGTTTTGTTAGGGTTTGATCCCTAGTATCCACTATGTTCTGAGATTGATGTTGCTATGACTTTGCTATGCTTAATGCTTGTCATTAGGGCCCGAGTGTCATGATTTCAGATCTGAACCTATTATGTTTTCATCAATATATGAGAGTTCTTGATCCTATCTTGCAAGTCTATAGTCACCTATTATGTGTTATGATCCGTTAACCCCGAAGTGACAATAATCGGGATACTTACCAGTGATGACCGTAGTTTGAGGAGTTCGTGTATTCACTATGTGCTAATGCTTTGTTCCGGTTCTCTATTAAAAGGAGGCCTTAATATCCCTTAGTTTCCATTAGGACCCCGCTTCCACGGGAGGGTGGGACAAAAGATGTCATGCAAGTTCTTTTCCATAAGCATGTATGACTATATTCGGAATACATGCCTACATTACATTGATGAATTGGAGCTAGTTCTGTCTCACCCTATGTTATGACTGTTACATGATGAACCACATCCGGCATAATTATCCATCACTGATCTGATGCCTATGAGCTTTCCATATACTGGTTTACGCTTATTTACTTTCCCGTTGCTATTGTTACAATCACTACATAATACCAAAAAATATTACTTTGCTTTCATTACTCTTTTGTTACCGTTACCACCACTATCATATTACTTTGCTGCTAAACACTTTGCTGCAGATACTAAGTTTCCAGGTGTGGTTGAATTGACAACTCAACTGCTAATACTTGAGAATATTCTTTGGCTCCCCTTGTGTCGAATCAATAAATTTGGGTTGAATACTCTACCCTCGAAAGCTATTGCGATCCCCTATACTTGTGGGTTATCAAGACTAATTTCTGGCATCGTTGCCGGGGAGCATAACTCTATTCTTTGAGTCACTTGGGATTTATATCTGATCTACACTATGAAGAATTTGAAAGACGCTAAGACAACAATTTATCCCTCAACTACGAGGGGAGGTAAGGAACTGCCATCTAGCTCTGCACTTGATTCACCTTCTGTTATGAGTAAGCTTGCGACACCTAAACCTGCTTCTGCTATCGTTCTGATATGTCGCATGTTATTGATGATGCTACTTCTGCTATACATGATACTTATGAAGAAACTACTTCTATGCTTGATACTACTGTGCCACTTGGTGATTTTCTCGAGGAACGACTTGCTAGGGCTAGAGAGATTGAAAATATTGAATCTGATTATGATGATGAAAGTGATGATGAAGAATCACTTGTTATTCCTAAGCGTTATTTATTTGATCAAGAAGTTTCTTTAGCTATTTTAGCTTGCAAAGATAGATATGAACTCAAAAGGTTATTAGCTAAATGGAATAAGCAATCTCTAAATGCTAGGATGAAACCTGACCCTCCTTTTGCTACTTCACCTATCTGTGTTAATGATAAGGATTATGAATTCTCTGTTGATCCTGATATAATTACTTTAGTTGAATCGGATCCTTTTCATGGCTATGAATCTGAAACTATTGTGGCACATCTTACTAAATTAAATGATATAGCCACCCTGTTCACTAATGATGAGAGATCTCGCTACTTTTATATCCTTAAAATATTTCTGTTCTCATTAAAGGGTGATGTTAAGATATGGTTTAATTCTCTTGATCTTGGTTGTGTGCGTAGCCCCCGGGATATGATTTACTACTTCTCTGCTAAATATTTCCCTGCTCATAAGAAACAAGCGGCTTTAAAGGAAATATACACCTTTGTGCAAATTAAAGAAGAGAGTCTCCCACAAGCTTGGGGGAGGCTTCTCAAGTTACTTAATGCTTTGCGTGATCATCCTCTTAAGAAAAATGAAATACTTGATATCTTTTATAATGGACTAACCGATGCTTCTACAGATTACCTGGATAGTTGTGCTGGTTCTCTTTTCAGGGAAAGAACACCGGATGAAGCTGAAATCTTATTGAATAATATGTTGACAAATGAAAATAATTGGGCACCTCCTGAGCCAGCTCCTGCTCCAATTAATGATCCTATTCCTAAACCAACTCCGAAGAAGAGAGGTCTTCTATTTCTCAGTCCTGAAGATATGCAAGAGGCAAAGAAATCTATGAAAGAAAAAGGTATTAAAGCTGAAGATGTTAAGAATTTACCTCCTATTGAAGAAATACATGGTCTTAATTTACCGCCTGCCGAAGAAACATATGATCTTGATCCTTTACTTATTGAAGAACCTCCAGACCTCGATAACCCGACACAGGTAGTAAAGGTAAATTCTCTCTATAGATATGATAGAGCTGAAATCCCTCCTACTAAAATTGCTAGTCAATGCTTGGATGAGTTTGATAATTTTATGTTTAAGCAAGAAGACTTCAATGCTTATTTTAGTAGACAATTAAAACAAGATGCTGATATGATTAAATACTTGGGTGATTATATGGATAATATTAGAGGTGAACTTAAACTTGTTAGCAAACATGCTTCTATGGTTACCACTCAAGTAGAACAAGTACTTAAAGCTCAAAAGGAATTGCTCAATGAGATGAATAGTAAGAAAAATGATTATGCTGTTAAAGTGGCTATTAGAACTGGTAGAATGACTCGGGAACCTTTGTATCCTGATGGCCACCCTAAGAGAATTGAGCAAGATTCTCAGAGAAATAATATTGATGCACCTAGTTCTTCTAAAAAGAAGAAAAAGAAAAATGATAGAACTATGCAAACTTCTAGTGAACCTAGTGTTGAACCATCTGATAATCCAAATGATATCTCTATGTCTAATGCTAAAACACAATCTGGCAATGAACATGAACCTAATGAAAATGTTAATGATGATGTTCATAATGATGCTCAACCTAGTAATGATAATGATGTAGAAATTGAACCTGCTGTTGATCTTGATAACCCACAATCAAAGAATCAACGTTATGATAAGAAAGACTTTGTTGCTAGGAAACATGGTAAAGAAAGAGAGCCTTGGGTTCAGAAACTGTTGGTGAACGCAGTAATTTCAAAAAAAAATCCTATGCACACGCAAGATCATGGTGATGCATAGCAACGAGAGGGGAGAGTGTTATCTACGTACCCTCGTAGATCGCAACGGAAGTGTTGACACAACGTAGAGGAAGTAGTCGTACGTCTTCCCAATCCGACCGATCCAAGCACCGTTACTCCGGCACCTCCGAGATCTTAGCACACGTACAGCTCGATGACGCTCCCCAGGCTCCGATCCAGCAAAGCTTTGGGGATGAGTTCCGTCAGCACAACGGCGTGGTGACGATGATGATGTACTACCGACGCAGGGCTTCGCCTAAGCACTACAACGATATGATCGAGGTGGAATATGGTGGCAGGGGGCACCGCACACGGCTAAGGAACGATCACGTGGATCAACTTGTATGTCTAGGGGTACCCCCTACCCCCGTATATAAAGGAGCAAGGGGAGGAGGCCGGCCGGCCAGGTGTGGCGCGCCAAGGAGGAGTCCTCCTCCTAGCAGGAGTAGGACTCCTACTAGGAGGGGGAAAGAGGTGGAGAGGGAGAAGGAAAGGGGGGGCGCCGCCCCCCTCCCCTAGTACAATTTGGACCAGGGAGGAGGTGGCGCGCGGCCCACCTCTGGCAGCCCCTCTCTCTCTCCACTAAGGCCCATATTGCCCATTACTTCTCCCGGGGGGGTTCCGGTAACCCTCCGGCTCTCCGGTTTTCTCCGAAATCACCCGGAACAATTCCGGTGTCGGAATATAGCCGTCCAATATATCAATCTTTATGTCATGACCATTTCGAGACTCCTCGTCATGTCCGTGATCACATCCGGGACTCTGAACTAACTTCGGTACATCAAAATGCATAAACTCATAATAACTGTCGTCGTAACGTTAAGCGTGCGGACCCTACGGTTCGAGAACAATGTAGACATGACTGAGACACATCTCCGGTCAATAACCAATAGCGGGACCTGGATGCCCATATTGGCTCCTACATATTCTACGAAGATCTTTATCGGTCAGACCGCATAACAACATACATTGTTCCCTTTGTCATCGGTATGTTACTTGCCCGAGATTCGATCATCGGTATCCAATACCTAGTTCAATCTCGTTACCGGCAAGTCTCTTTACTCGTTCCGTAATACATCATCTCGCAACTAACTCATTAGTTGCAATGCTTGCAAGGCTTATGTGATGTGCATTACCGAGAGGGCCCAGAGATACCTCTCCGACAATCGGAGTGACAAATCCTATTCTCGAAATACGCCAACCCAACATCTACCATTGGAGACACCTATAGAGCTCCTTTATAATCACCCAGTTACGTTGTGACGTTTGGTAGCACACAAAGTGTTCCTCCGGTAAACGGGAGTTGCATAATCTCATAGTCATAGGAACATGTATAAGTCATGAAGAAAGCAATAGCAACATACTAAACGATCGGGTGCTAAGCTAATGGAATGGGTCATGTCAATCAGATCATTCAACTAATGATGTGACCTCGTTAATCAAATAACAACACTTTGTTCATGGTTAGGAAACATAACCATCTTTGATTAACGAGCTAGTCAATTAGAGGCATATTAGTGACTCTTAGTTTGTCTATGTATTCACACATGTATTATGTTTCCGGTTAATACAATTCTAGCATGAATAATAAACATTTATCATGATATAAGGAAATAAATAATAACTTTATTATTGCCTCTAGGGCATATTTCCTTCAGTCTCCCACTTGCACTAGAGTCAATAATCTAGATTACATAGTAATGATTCTAACACCCATGGAGCCTTGGTGCTGATCATGTTTTGCTCGTGGAAGAGGTTTAGTCAACGGGTCTGCAACATTCAGATCCGTATGTATCTTGCAAATCTCTATGTCTCCCACCTGGACTAGATCCCGGATGGAATTGAAGTGTCTCTTGATGTGCTTGGTTCTCTTGTGAAATCTGGATTCCTTTGCCAAGGCAATTGCACCAGTATTTTCACAAAAGATTTTCATTGGACCCGATGCACTAGGTATAACACCTAGATCAGATATGAACTCCTTCATCCAGACTCCTTCGTTTGCTGCTTCCGAAGCAGCTATGTACTCCGCTTCACATGTAGATCCCGCTACGACGCTTTGTTTAGAACTGCACCAACTGACAGCTCCACCGTTTAATGTAAACACGTATCCGGTTTGCGATTTAGAATCGTCCGGATTAGTGTCAAAGCTTGCATCAACGTAACCTTTTACGGTGAGCTCTTTGTCACCTCCATATACGAGAAACATATCCTTAGTCCTTTTCAGGTATTTCAGGATGTTCTTGACCGCTGTCCAGTGATCCACTCCTGGATTACTTTGGTACCTCCCTGCTAAGCTTATAGCAAGGCACACATCAGGTCTGGTACACAGCATTGCATACATGATAGAGCCTATGGCTGAAGCATAGGGAACATCTTTCATTTTCTCTCTATCTTCTGCAGTGGTCGGGCATTGAGTCTGACTCAATTTCACACCTTGTAACACAGGCAAGAACCCTTTCTTTGCTTGATCCATTTTGAACTTTTTCAAAATCTTGTCAAGGTATGTGCTTTGTGAAAGTCCAATTAAGCGTTTTGATCTATCTCTATAGATCTTTATGCTTAATATGTAAGCAGCTTTACCGAGGTCTTTCATTGAAAAACTCTTATTCAAGTATCCCTTTATGCTATCCAGAAATTCTATATCATTTCCAATCAGTAATATGTTGTCCACATATAATATCAGAAATGCTACAGAGCTCCCACTCACTTTCTTGTAAATACAGGCTTCTCCGAAAGTCTGTATAAAACCAAATGCTTTGATCACACTATCAAAGCGTTTATTCCAACTCCGAGAGGCTTGCACCAGTCCATAAATGGATCGCTGGAGCTTGCACACTTTGTTAGCTCCCTTTGGATCGACAAAACCTTCCGGTTGCATCATATACAACTCTTCTTCCAGAAATCCATTCAGGAATGCAGTTTTGACATCCATCTGCCAAATTTCATAATCATAAAATGCGGCAATTGCTAACATGATTCGGACAGACTTAAGCATCGCTACGGGTGAGAAGGTCTCATCGTAGTCAACCCCTTGAACTTTTCGAAAACCTTTTGCGACAAGTCGAGCTTTGTAGACAGTAACATTACCGTCAGCGTCAGTCTTCTTCTTGAAGATCCATTTATTCTCAATTGCTTGCCGATCATCGGGCAAGTCAACCAAAGTCCATACTTTGTTCTCATACATGGATCCCATCTCAGATTTCATGGCTTCAAGCCACTTTGCGGAATCTGGGCTCACCATCGCTTCTTCATAGTTCGTAGGTTCATCATGATCTAGTAGCATGACTTCCAGAACTGGATTACCGTACCACTCTGGCGCGGATCTTACTCTGGTTGATCTCCGAGGTTCAGTAGTATCTTGTTCTGAAGTTTCATGATCATTATCATTAACTTCCTCACTTATTGGTGTAGGTGTCGCAGAAACAGTTTTCTGTGATGTACTACTTTCCAATAAAGGAGCAGGTACAGTTACCTCGTCAAGTTCTACTTTCCTCCCACTCACTTCTTTTGAATCGGAGCATGTCCAGACCAGCGCGCCCAGCACCGGTGACGAGTAGAGAGCCCACCCATCCCTCATGCACCCTTCCCAAACGTCACCCCTGACGCCCTGCCATGGCCTCCAGCCAGCTCCATGCGGCGCAGCAATGGCCACCCCGTCCACCGCGGCGAGGGTCGTCGGACCGTCCGAATCCTGTAACCAAAGAGGGCCTCCAAAGCGCCCAGCTGCCGATTACCCACGCCGCGGCACCCCTGCAGCAGCAGGCCGCACGCCGCCGTGGACCACGCCCCGAGCCACGACCTCGCAAGGTCATGGCCAGCCCCCGCGCCGCCTATCAAGAAGGAGCCGCCAGATCTGAAGGCCGGTTTGGAGCCCCGTCGCAGACAGGCCCGCGCCACCTCGGCCGCCACGACGAGCAACACCGCCGGCAACACGCGCAGCCCTCCACGCTGGAGCAGCCACACCAGCGTCGTCGCGCCCCACAAAGCGCCGCGTCCTGGAACGAAGGGGCCGTCTCGCGCTGCCACCACCGCTCGGAGAGGAAAGGAGGCCCCGCCGCCGCCGCTACCGGCCGGGCTTTGCCCGCCGGCAAGCTCTGGTAGCAGCGAGGAGAGATGAAGAGGAGTGGAAGGTAGGGGCTAGGGTTCGCCCCCGTCGCTCATGGGAGCGACGCGGGGGGATTCACAATGTGTTGTCCGGTGACTGCCCTTAAAGTCCTTGTTCCCCCTTTGTGCCCATGCAGGGCGGTCGTGTCCATGTCCAACGGCCGTGAGCCCCGCAAAGTGAAGGTGCGGCCACTGGAGAGGAAAAGTAGGACATGAGACACGGACCGGCTCACTGGACTCGCGGCCCCGCCATCTCCCATGCTCCTACTCGTTCTTGTCAGAGTTCGCGATATGTCCATCGTCAGTGGACGTGATGTTCATGATGGACGTGGACACGCTAGCCTCGTTGCCGCACCGGCATGAACAAAGCCCAGTTGGCGGTGCGAATGGCCCGCATCTACCACTATTCTCGTCCGAGTTCGCTACCGTCGCCTCCGCGTCCGCGTTGCAAGTGACGCGAGCGTGCGTGGCCTCGTACAGCGTTCGCTGCTCGGCAAAAAAAAGTCAGGGTTCTCCACTGCCATGGCTGCCCCTGCCTTCTGCTTGTGAACTCGCCGTACATTTGGCCCTTCGCCAGCCGATGTTATGCGAGGAGGGACAAGTTGTAACATTGCTCCTCCCGCGCCTGCCAGAACATCGACACTGGTTGCTCCTTCGTCATGAAAGCGTCGAAGTGCACCTACACGCTGCTCCATCGTCAAGCTGCATGGACATGCACGGACAGAGGCGTTGGCTCATCGTCGGAGCCTGTCTCCATCGTCGGGTCATCGTCGAAGACCTCGAGGGAGCTGGTGGACACTTTCATGTTAATATCATCCACACTTAGATTTGTCAGTTCTGTTTCTTGAGTTGTGAACTGAACTTACATCTAAAAAAAATTGAACATGGTAGATATATATTATGTCAATGTTGTCAGTTTTCTCATAACTTTCTTACGTGCAATGTAAAGGATGAGAGAATATCTTGTGGAAACCAACTTACATTAAAAAAAAAAGTAGCCTGGTACTCGTGTGAAGCCAAGGTATATGGCTTTGGCGACTTCTTGCTGAAATGGAAGGAACAGAACCACAGCAAATTGAGCGGTTGGTTGATAACAAACCTGCCATTTCGTTAAGCAAAAATACA
This sequence comes from Triticum urartu, assembly GCF_056163025.1. Taxonomy (NCBI): domain Eukaryota; kingdom Viridiplantae; phylum Streptophyta; class Magnoliopsida; order Poales; family Poaceae; genus Triticum; species Triticum urartu. The sequence continues at coordinate 44,907,240 of NC_141879.1, read as the reverse complement.
GTCCATCAGGGCATGTACAATGGTGCTATCTTAGGAGTGCCACGTAGGATAAATGATGAGGTGGAGAAGAGAGAACTCGTAAGAAAAGGCTTATCTTCTCTTATTTAAGATAAGACAAGAGATGATCTCTTAGCACAATTTGTCTCACCAAGTTTTAAGGAATTGCTAGTTATTAAAGATAAGGCTAAGATATTACCCATTATAGACATATTTTTTTGTCATCTCTAAATTACATGCAAGATTTAAGATAAGATTGTCTTGTCAACCATTGTACATGCCCTCATGGGCGAAGTAAAGACATAGTTATAGGATACCACTTCATCCGTGGCTCTGTTGAAACTGGAAAGATTGGGGTCAATTATACTAAGTCGCGCTGGTGTGTGTCAAATTCCTGGTCCTGGAGCTCGGGCAAAGGATTGGGAGGGTGGCCGTCAGTGATGTGCAAGGTTTAGTGGGAAGAATGTTAGCACAAACTAGCTGTATTAGAAATAGTTGAGTATGCAAATGTGTTTTGCACCATGAGGCGATGGTGGACTGCGTCTGTTGCAGCCATCAATCAAATCAGTCATGTAGTGGGTGTAGTGTGTGTACCCAAGTACTATTGTGGAGTGTGGTCTGTGTGCGGGAAAAAGTCCATTTTAAACCCTATATTCATAGAGGTTCGGCGAATCAAACTCTCAAGTCTAAATCACTGTCGTTTGCATCCTGAACTATGCAATCCCGGTCTAAATCAAACCCTAAGGTCGTTTGCCAAAAGGGAATTGCAAAGGATGGACAGGATTTTTTTTGTTTTTCGAGACAACGGGCCGGGATTGGCTGCGCTCCGAGGCGCACGGAGAAAAGACTGGGCCGTCCTAGTTCGCTGTCCACTTCGAGCACTCGGCAAGGCCCCGGAGGCCCAACAACCTACTCTCAGGCAGCAAACGCAAAAGAAAAAAAAAGGCACAACTTATTAATTTGAATTTGCGAGCAGTGAGATTCAAACTCCGGACGTGTACGTCGATGGATGTGCCGTTAACCACTAGATCGACTTCATTTTGTTCTGCACTATTAGGACAACAGACCTATTTGACCCTTCTTTTAGTTTACGGAAATGAAAAAAATCCATAGGAATCTGAAAAAGTTCATAGAAATGAAAAAAAGTTCATGAATTTGGCAAAAACTTCATGGACTTGAAAAATAAAATCACGAATTTGAAAGAAAAAAACTTCATGAAATTCTGAGGGGAAAACATGGATTTTTTTTAAACACGATTTTTTCAGAACTCACAAATTTATTTTTATAAATCAACAATTTTGAAAAAAAATCACAGATTTGGAAAAAGTTCTTTGTTTTTTAAAAACAATTCATCGCTTTTGAAAAAAAGTTCAAGAATATGATAAATTTTCATCGGTTTTGAAAAAAAATAGTCATTAATTCCAGAAAAAAATCAAGGAGTTGGAAAGAGTTCATCAATTTAGGAAAGAAAATCACAAATTTTCAAAAAAAAATGATGGATTTAGAAAAGGTTCAATGATTTTGAAAAGAAGTTCATGGATTTTTGAGAAGTCCACTAATTCGGAAGAAATCACGGATTTTGGAAAAAAAAGGAAAAAGAGTTCATGGATTGGAAAAAAGTTCACGGATTCGAAAAGGTCCACGAGTTTTGTAAAAAGGTTCACAAATTTTAAAAAATTGAATTGGAAAAGGCTTCACCCATTAGATAAAAAAGAAAAAAAAGAAAACAATTGTATAGGAGTCATCTAGCTAAGGAGCTTCCACGAACAAAATAAAGAAAAAGAAATAAAGTAGTCACAAGAGGTGAGGTGGCCTGGTTGGTTAGTGCAGTTTGCACTGAAAGAGCAAGTTGACAGTTTGAATCCTCTTGAACGCATCTTTTAGCAGTGTAACAGAAAAAAAAATGGGTCGGCCTAGCACGAAGGACGGGTACGCGCCGTGGTCAACACTGCCGCTCCCTGGCCCACCAGTCAAACGAATCCCGGTTGATATTTGTGACATCAGTGTTATGCCTCAAACGATGTCAGGGTTTTATTTAGACCGGGATTGCATAGTTCAGAATGCAAACAACAGGGATTTCGACTTGAAGGTTTGATTCGCCGGACCTCTACAAGTCCAGGGTTTCAAATGGACCTTTTCCACTGTGTGCGTACACTAGTATGGCTACGGTGTTGTGTTGGTTACGAACTAGACAACTCTCAGATAAACTAATTTTTTTTTCAGAGATACAAGTAGATACAAACTACAGTATTTAGGTAATCAATTCAATTCTAATATTCATCTTAAAAATCCTACAACGCATGAACTTCATGCACTGCACCAAAATGAGCATTGGAGCTTCAACAATCGTACGATTCTTGAACATAAAGGTATTTTAGAGCTTCAGCAATCATACATCTCAGACGGAGAACGAGAGGTCACAACACCATGGATGCCTATGGGCCCGTACTCGAACCTTGGGATCGTGATGTTCCCCTAACTTCACAACATCATGGACGTCCTTTCCATCTCGTGCTCTCGATGATGATCCTGTCATCGTCATGCCTTTCAATGCCCTTGCGGCACCGAGCTTCCTTATCTTTTACTCCGCCGTGACAATGTAGACGTCAATGTTGTCTGCGTTGGCTATGGGGCACGTGTTCTCCAGCTTCGTTGGTACCTTCTCCTTCTCCACTGCCTTGGTCTCCACTTCCATCCACTGCATTATCACCATTGTCACGCGGTGGGATCAAAGATGAAGTGTTTAGGAAGGAGCCAAATCATCAAACACTTCCCTGCTTGTGAGTAAGATAAATGGGGTTGTGTGAAAATTAGATTTAAATGGTAATGTCCATTGGTATTGCCAAGTATGTCCTCATGTCCATCTTTCTCTTGTGTCTCGCCTTGGTACCGCCACCCCTCGTCTCTCTCTCTCTCTCATTTTCTCTCCCCTCTCACTCCACCCAGTAGCTTGGCCGTACCCCCATCACTCTTTGTTGCCACCCCTCCTATCTCTTAGAGTGTCGTCTCCTCTTCATACTCCTCAGTGTGCCCCCTTTTCTTTGGTGTGTGGGTTGGACGAGGCTTAATTTTACCCCAAAATCATGAATTTTTGGATGCCAAGAGGCATAGAGAGTGGGTTGGAGTTGCTCTGTGTCCAAAGAAGTGTGTGAGCTCCAATTAAGATAGATGGAGTTACCAACCACCCATTTAAATGCTAATGTTTTCTCGTTGCTGCACATGACCCGCGTTGCACACCTTTTTCATGCCACCGCACTCAACTCGAGCATAACCGCAGTCCTCTAACTTACTATGCACTTCTTTGTGTAACAAACAATAACTTAATTTCACTAAAATGCTTTTTGTGAAGTAGATAGATAGGTAAGCGATCAATCCTCCCTGAACTATCTCATAAACTATGACTGGGCAAGGCCAAATACCCCTAGTCTATAAGAGTAGGTGAGAAATGTACATTTGGGTTGATAGCAACCGCGATTGTATCTACTATGAATCATCTTTTCAATCTACCATAGTACATTAGTATATATATACAGTCTCACATTTTTAGACTCATGATACCCTCATTGGGACATTTATATCGACCAAAATATAAGAACATTCATGCACCTTACTGGCGATGACATGCCCCTTCAACTCCCACCGTCACTGAGAGGCCTTTAAAATGCATCCCTCACACCCCCACCCCCTCAGCCCTTCACCACTGGAAACACACGTGCTCACGCTCAAGTCTATTTTAGTGGTGTGGATTGCTCCAAATCATTTTGATCCATTGATTGGTCTATCAAAGTTCAGATCGATTCGACCCCTCTCTAGTTTTGTTGAGTGCATCTATTGTTTGCCACGGTTTGGCGGTTTGAAGCAATTTGTCCTGGTTTTCTCTTGTTGCTATGAAGGTCCCCATTGAGCATGTGAGAAATGTGTTGTGACAACCAAAACATGTTGGATTAGCTAGAATTAGACTTAGGACTAAACTGGGAATTGTAGGCATCTAGAAAGTTTTGTGAAGATGACTATAAGGAGTTGCTAAAAAACTAAAAGAGGATCACTTCATTCTTCAAAGGTGGTGCACTGCAATCCTCGGTCTCCCATGGTGGTGGTTGCATCGCTGCCAAGAGAATCACCTTGCTCTCCTTTAGAAAGGGCATCACGAGCGACGCCGCTGACATTCTTGCCTTGTGGCGCGGCGAGGTCTTGTGCCAATGGAGATGCGCCAAGTGCAGCAACCATACTGGCCATTTCATCGGGCTTTGCCTCACCACTCCAAACCTGGACGTGTACCGGGATCCATTTAACAGTAAAAGTTTGTTCGGCGAAGTAAGCCCCCTCATCCCTTGTGGATCAGCTACTCTGCGTACATAAATCTACTTTGTATTGTTTTCTCCAAACCTTAATGAATCAACACACAAAGCTCTTGCATCTTTCAGAAAAATGTGCTGTTGCTTTCCTCTGTTCTGGCGTGAGTCCCCATTACGGTCGAGTAGCTTTAGTGCGAGTTGAATCCATCAAATCCAGTGAAAAAGTGAGCTGAAGGTGGCCAACACCGCGCCCCGCGCCTCGACGCCCAAGGCACTCCCCACTTTGTGATTCCACTCCGCCTTGATGGCCACTGGGCCTGGTGCCCCATCCCGGCCCCGCCGCTTCTCACGAGCCCATGTCGTGGCGCTAGGAGGAAGTGGGGCATCTCAGGATAATTCATTGCGAGTCCACATGTTTGAGCCTCCTTTAGCGGTGAAGGCACCTTCTCCTTCGACACGGCGTACCACCGATGGCGCAAAGAGGGCGCATAGGAGCTGCCCGTAACGGGTTGGGCGATCTTGCTCCCAGACTCCACTTTTGCTTCATCAAGATGGACACCAACCCAGGATCACCAGTTCTTGGCCGGAGGCCATTCTCTCCCGGCTGGTGCGGTGTGTCGGACACTACGCACTCCTCGACATTGCCCGCTGTTGGGGAACGTAGTAATTTCAAAAAATTCCTACGCACACGCAAGATCATGTTGATGCATAGCAACGAGAGGGGAGAGTATTGTCCACGTACCCTCGTTGACCAAAAACGAAAGTGTTATGACAACACGGTTGATGTAGTCGTACGTCTTCACGATTGAGCGATCCTCAGTACCGAACGTACGACACCTCCGCGATCTGCACATGTTCAGCTCGGTGACGTCCCGCGAACTCACGATCCAGTAGAGCTTCGTCAGCACGACAGCGTGATGACGGTGTTGATGAAGTTACCGACGCAGGGCTTCATCTAAGCACTACTACAATACGACTAAGGTGGATTATGATGGAGGGGGGCACCGCACACGGCTAAGAAAGATCAATGATCAACTTGTGTGTCTATGGGGTGCCCCTTGGCCACGTATATAAAGGAGTGGAGGAGGGGGAGGGCCGGCCTAGCTATGACGCGCCCTGGAGGAGTCCTACTCCCACCGGGAGTAGGATTCCCCACCCCCTTCCCTAGTTGGACTAGGAGAGAAGGAAGGGGGACACAGGGAGGAAGGAGAGGGCCCCCCCCCTAGTCCAATTAAGACCAGAGGGGGGCGCGGCCTGCCCTGTCCTCCTCTCTCTCTCTCCACTATGGCCCATTAAGGCCCATACAATTACCCGGGGGTTCCGGTAACCTCCCGGTACTTCGGTAAAATCCCGATTTCATCCAGAACCATTCCGATGTCCAAATATAGCATTCCAATATATCGATCTTTACTTCTCGACCATTTCGAGACTCCTCGTAATGTCTGTGTTCATATCCGGGACTTCGAACTACCTTCGGTACATCAAAACACAAAAACTCATAATATCGATCGTCATAGAACTTTAAGCATGTGGACCCTACGGGTTCGAGAACTATGCAGACATGACCGAGACACGTCTCCGGTCAATAACCAATAGCGGAACCTGGATGCTCATATTGGTTCCTACATATTCTATGAAGATCTTTATCGGTCAAACCGCATAACAACATACGTTGTTCCCTTTGTCATCGGTATGTTACTTGCCCGAGATTCGATCGTTGGTATCTCAATACCTAGCTCAATCTCGTTACCGGCAAGTCTCTTTACTCGTTCTGTAATGCATCATCCCGCAACTAACTCTTTAGTTGCATTGCTTGCAAGGCTTATAGTGATGTGCATTACCGAGAGGGCCCAGAGATACCTCTCCGACAATCGGAGTGACAAATCCTAGTCTCGATCTATGCCAACTCAACAAGTACCATCGGAGACACCTGTAGAGTACCTTTATAATCACCCAGTTACTTGTGACGTTTGGTAGCACACAATGTGTTCCTCCGGTAATCGGGAGTTGCATAATCTGATAGTCATAGGAACATGTATAAGTCATGAAGAAGGTAATAGCAATAAACTAAAACGATCAAGTGCTAAGCTAACGGAATGGGTCAAGTCAATCACATTAGTCTCCTAATAATGTGATCCCGTTTATCAAATGACAACTCATGTCTATGGTTAGGAAACTTAACCATCTTTGATAAATGTGTCGGGGAACGTAGTAATTTCAAAAAAATTCTACGCACACGCAAGATCATGGTGATGCATAGCAACGAGAGGGGAGAGTGTCGTCCACGTACCCTCGTAGACCGTAAGAGGAAGCGTTATGAGAATGCGGCTGATGTAGTCGTACGTCTTCACGATCCGACCGATCCAAGTACCGAACGCACGGCACCTCCGAGTTCAGCACACGTTCAGCTCGGTGACGTCCCGCGAGCTCCGATCCAAGAGAGCTTCGAGAGTTTCGTCGGCACAACGGCGTGATGACGATGATGATGATACTACCGAGGCAGGGCTTCGCCTAAGCACCGCTACGATATGATGGAGGTGAATTATGGTGGAGGGGGGCACCGCACACGGCTAAAAGATCAACTGATCAACTTGTGTGTCTTTGGGTGCCCCCCGCCCCCGTATATAAAGGAGCAAGGGGAGGCCGGCCAGCCTTGGTGCACCCCAAGGAGAGGAGGAAGAGGATTCATCCTTTCCTAGTCCAACTAGGAAGAGGGAAGGGGGAAGGAAAGAGAGGGAGAGGGAGAGGGAAAGAGGGGCCGCGCGCCCCTCCCCTAGTCTAATTCATACTCCTCATGGGAGGGGGCGCACCACCTCCTAGGCTGCTGCCCTCTCTCTCCCCTCAGGCCCACTAAGGCCCAATACTTCCCCGGCGAATTCCCGTAACTCTCCGGTACTCCGAAAAATACCCGAATCACTCGGAACCTTTCCGATGTCCGAATATAGTCGTCCAATATATCATCTTTATGTCTCGACCATTTCGAGACTCCTAGTCATGTCCCCGATCTCATCCGGGACTCCGAACTACCTTCGGTACATCAAAACACATAAACTCATAAACACATAAACACATAAACTCATATTCGGGAGTTGCATAATCTCATAGTCATAGGAACATGTATAAGTCATGAAGAAAGCAATAGCAATATACCAAACGATCGAATGCTAAGCTAACAGAATGGGTCAAGTCAATCACATCATTCTCTAATGATGTGATCCCATTAATCAAATGACAACTCATGTCTATGGTTAGGAAACTTAACCATCTTTGATTCAACGAGTTAGTCAAGTAGAGGCATACTAGTGACACTTAGTTTGTCTATATATTCACAAATGTACTAAGTTTCCGGTTAATACAATTGTAGCATGAATAATAAACATTTATCATGATATAAGGAAATGTAAATAACAACTTTATTATTGCCTCTAGGGCATATTTCCTTCAAAACGAGCTAGTCAATTAGAGGCATACTAGTGACACTATGTTTGTCTATGTATTCACACATGTATTATGTTTCCGATTAATACAATTCTAGCATGAATAATAAACATTTCTCATGAAATAAGGAAATAAATAATAACTTTATTATTGCCTCTAGGGCATATTTCCTTCAGTCTCCCACTTGCACTAGAGTCAATAATCTAGATTACATAGTAATGATTCTAACACCCATGGAGTCTTGGTGCTGATCATGTTTTGCTCGTGAGAGAGGCTTAGTCAACGGGTCTGCAACATTCAGATCCATATGTATCTTGCAAATCTCTATGTCTCCCACCTGGACTTGATCGCGGATGGAATTGAAGCGTCTCTTGATGTGCTTGGTTCTCTTGTGAAATCTGGATTCCTTTGCCAAGGCAATTGCACCAGTATTGTCACAAAAGATTTTCATTGGACCCGATGCACTAGGTATGACACCTAGATCGGATATGAACTCCTTCACCCAGACTCCTTCATTTGCTGCTTCCGAAGCAGCTATGTACTCCGCTTCACACGTAGATCCCGTCACGACGCTTTGCTTAGAACTGCACCAACTGACAGCTCCAACGTTCAATAAAAACACGTATCCGGTTTCCGATTTAGAATCGTCCGGATCAGTGTCAAAGCTTGCATCGACGTAACCATTTACGATGAGTTATTTGTCACCTCCATAAACGAGAAACATATCCTTAGTCCTTTTCAGGTATTTCAGGATGTTCTTGACCGTTGTCCAGTGATCCACTCCTGGATTACTTTGATACCTCCCTGCTAAACTAATAGAAAGGCACACATCAGGTCTGGTACACAGCATTGCATACATGATAGAGCCTATGGCTGAAGCATAGGGAACATCTTTCGTCTTCTCTCTATCTTCTGTAGTGGTCGGGCATTGAGTCTGACTCAACTTCACACCTTGTAATACAGGCAATAACCCTTTCTTTACTTGATCCATTTTGAACTTCTTCAAAAACTTTATCAAGATATGTGCTTTGTGAAAGTCCAATTAAGCGTCTTGATCTATCTCTATAGATCTTGATGCCCAATATATAAGCAGCTTCACCGAGGTCTTTCATCGAAAAACTCTTATTCAAGTATCCTTTTATGCTATCCAGAAATTCTATATCATTTCCAATCAACAATATGTCATCCACATATAATATTAGAAATGATACAAAGCTCCCACTCATTTTCTTGTAAATACAGACTTCTCCAAAAGTCTGTATAAAACCATATGCTTTGATCACACTATCAAAACGTTTATTCCAACTTCGAGAGGCCTGCACCAGTCCATAAATGGATCGCTGGAGCTTGCATACTTTGTTAGCACCTTTTGGATCGACAAAACCTTCTCATTGTATCATATACAACTCTTCTTCTAGAAATCCATTCAGGAATGCAGTTTTGACATCCATTTGCCAAATTTCATAATCATAAAATGCAGCAATTGCTAACATGATTCGGACAGACTTAAGCATCGCTACGGGTGAGAAAGTTTCATCATAGTCAACCCCTTGAACTTGTCAAAAACCTTTTGCAACAAGTCGAGCTTTGTAGACAGTAACAATACCGTCAGCGTCAGTCTTTTTCTTGAAGATCCATTTATTCTCGATGGCTTGCCGATCATCGGGCAAGTCAACCAAAGTCCACACTTTGTTCTCATACATGGATCCCATCTCAGATTTCATGGCCTCAAGCCATTTTGCGGAATCTCGGCTCATCATCGCTTCCTCATAGTTCGTAGGTTCGTCATGGTCAAGTAACATGACCTCCAGAATAGGATTACCGTACCACTCTGGTGCGGACCTTACTCTGCTTGACCTACGAGGTTCGGTATTAACTTGATCTGAAGTTTCATGATCATCATCATTAGCTTCCTCACTAATTGGTGTAGGTGTCCCAGGAACCGGTTTTCTGTGATGAACTACTTTCCAATAAGGGAGCAGGTACATTTACCTCATCAAGTTCTACTTTTCTCCCACTCACTTCTTTCGAGAGAAACTCCCTCTCTAGAAAGGATCCATTCTTAGCAACAAATGTCTTGCCTTTGGATCTGTGATAGAAGGTGTACCCAACAGTATCCTTTGGGTATCCTATGAAGACACATTTTTCCGATTTGGGTTTGAGCTTATCAGGTTGAAGCTTTTTCACATAAGCATCGCAACCCCAAACTTTAATAAACGACAGCTTTGGTTTCTTGCCAAACTATAGTTCATAAGGCGTCGTCTCAACGGATTTAGATGGTGCCCTTTTTAACGTGAATGCAGCTGTCTCTAAAGCATAACCCCAAAACGATAGCGGTAAATCGGTAGGAGACATCATAGATTGCACCATATCTAATAAAGTACGATTACGACGTTCGGACACATCATTACGCTGTGGTGTTCCGGGTGGCGTGAGTTGCGAAACTGTTCCGCATTGTTTCAAATGAAGACCAAACTCGTAACTAAAATATTCTCCTCCATGATCAGATCGTAGAAACTTTATTTTCTTGTTACGATGATTTTCCACTTCACTCTGAAATTCTTTGAACTTTCAAATGTTTCATACTTATGTTTCATTAAGTAGATATACCCATATCTGCTCAAATCATTTGTGAATGTGAGAAAATAATGATATCCGCCGCGAACCTCAGTATTCATCGGACCACATACATCAGTATGTATGATTTCCAACAAATCTGTTGCTCGCTCCATTGTTCCGGAGAACGGCGTTTTAGTCATCTTGCCCATGAGACATGGTTCGCAAGTATCAAGTAATTCATAATCAAGTGATTCCAAAAGTCCATCAGAATGGAGTTTCTTCATGCGCTTTACACCAATATGACCTAAACGACAGTGCCACAAATAAATTGCGCTATCATTATCAACTCTGCATCTTTTGGCTTCAACATTATGAATATGTGTATCACTACTATCGAGATTCATTAAAAATAGACCACTCTTCAAGGGTGCATGACCATAAAAGATACTACTCATATAAATAGAACAACCATTATTCTCTGATTTAAATGAATAACCGTCTCGCATTAAACAAGATCCAGATATAATGTTCATGCTTAACGCTGGCACCAAATAACAATTATTCAGGTCTAAAACTAATCCTGAAGGTAGATGTAGAGGTAGTGTGCCGACGGCGATCACATCGACTTTGGAACCATTTCCCACGCGCATCGTCACCTCGTTCTTAGCCATTCTTTGCTTAATTCGTAGTCCCTGTTTCGAGTTGCAAATATTAGCAACGGAACTAGTATCAAATACCCAGGTGCTACTGCGAGTTTTAGTAAGGTACACATCAATAACATGTATATCATATATACCTTTGTTCATCTTGCCATCCTTCTTATCCGCCAAATACTTGGGGCAGTTCCGCTTCCAGTGGACAGTCCCTTTGCAGTAGAAGCACTCAGTCTCAGGCTTAGGTCCAGACTTGGGTTTCTTCTCCTGAGCAACAACTTGTTTGTTGTTCTTCTTGAAGTTCCCCTTCTTCTTCCCTTTACCCATTTTCTTGAAACTGGTGGTCTTGTTGACTATCAACACTTGATGCTCCTTCTTGACTTCTACCTCCGCAGCCTTTAGCATCGCAAAGAGCTCGGGAATTGTCTTATCCATCCCTTGCATGTTATAGTTCATCACGAAGCTTTTGTAGCTTGGTGGCAGTGATTGAAGAATTCTATCAATGACACTATCATCCGGAAGATTAACTCCCGTTTGAATCAAGTGATTGTTATACCCAGACATTTTGAGTATATGCTCACTGACAGAACTATTCTTCTCTATCTTGCAGCTGTAGAACTTACTGGAGACTTCATATCTCTCAATCTGGGCATTTGTTGAAATATTAACTTCAACTCCTGGAACATCTCATATGCTCCATGACGTTCAAAACATCGTTGAAGTCCCGGTTCTAAGCCGTAAAGCATGGCACACTGAACTATCGAGTAGTCATCAGCTTTGCTCTGCCAGACGTTCATAACATCTGGCGTTGCTCCTGCAGGGGGTTTGGCACCCAGCGGTGCTTCCAGGACGTAATTCTTCTATGCAGCAATGAGGATAATCCTCAAGTTACGGACCCAGTCCGTGTAATTGCTACCATCATCTTTCAACTTTGCTTTCTCAAGGAACGCATTAAAATTCAATGGAACAACAGCACGGGCCATCTATCTACAACAACATAGACATGCAAAATACTACCAGGTACTAAGTTCATGATAAATTAAAGTTCAATTAATCAAATTACTTAGGAACTCCCACTTAGATAGACATCCCTCTAATCATCTAAGTGATCACGTGATCCATATCAACTAAACCATGTCCGATCATCACGTGAGATGAAGTAGTTTTCAATGGTGAACATCACTGTGTTGATCATATCTATTATATGGTTCACGCTCGACCTTTCGGTCTCAGTGTTCCGAGGCCATATCTGCATATGCTAAGCTCGTCAAGTTTAACCCGAATATTTTCTGCATGTGCAAAACTGGCTTGCACCCGTTGTATATGAACGTAGAGCTTATCACACCCGATCATCACGTAGTGTCTCGGCACGACGAACTTTGGCAATGGTGCATACTCAGGGAGAACACTTGTACCTTGAAATTTAGTGAGAGATTATCTTATAATGCTACCGTCAATCAAAGCAGAATAAGATGCATAAAAGATAAACATCACATGCAATCAATATAAGTGACATGATATGGTCATCATCATCTTGTGCCTTTGATCTCCATCTCCAAAGCACCGTCATGATCACCATTATCACCGGCGCGACACCTTGATCTCCATCGTAGCATCGTTGTCGTCTCGCCAACTATTCCTTCTACGACTATCGCTACCGCTTAGTGATAAAGTAAAGCAATTACATGACGATTGCATTTCATATAATAAAGCGACAACCATATGGCTCCTTCCAGTTGCCGATAACTCGGTTACAAAACATGATCGTCTCATACAATAAAATTTAGCATCATGTCTTGACCATATCACATCACAGCATGCCTTGCAAAAACAAGTTAGACGTTCTCTACTTTGTTGTTGCAAGTTTTACGTGGCTGCTACGGGATGAGCAAGAACCGTTCTTACCTACGCATAAAAAACACAACGATATTTCGTCAAGTTAGTGTTGTTTTAACATTCACAAGGACCGGGCATAGCCACACTCGATTCAACTAAAGCTGGAGAAACTGACATCCGTCAGTCACCTGTGTGTGAAGCACGTCGGTAGAACCAGTCTCGCGTAAGGGTACACGTAATGTCTGTCCGGGCCGCTTCATCCAACAATACCGCCGAATCGAAGTATGACATGCTGGTAAGCAGTATGACTAGTATCGTCCACAACTCACTTGTGTTCTACTCGTGCATATAACATCTACGCACAAACCTGGCTTGGATGCCACTGTTGGGGAATGTAGTAATTTCAAAAAAATTCCTACGCACACGCAAGATCATGGTGATGCATAGCAACGAGAGGGGAGAGTGTTGTCCACGTACCCTCGTAGACCGAAAACGGAAGCGTTATGACAACGCGGTTGATGTAGTCGTGCGTCTTCACGATCGACCGATCATCAGTACCGAACGTACGGCACCTCCGCGATCTGCACATGTTCAACTCGGTGACGTCCCGCGAACTCACGGTCCAGTAGAGCTTCGGGGAAGAGCTTCGTCATCACGACGACGTGATGATGGTGTTGATGAAGTTACCGACTCAGAGCTTCGCCTAAGCACTGCTACGATATAACCGAGGTGGATTATGGTGGAGGGGGGCACCGCACACGGCTAAGAAAGATCAGTGATCAACTTGTGTGTCTATGGGGTGCCCCTGGCCACGTATATAAAGGAGTGGAGGAGGGCTGGCCTAGCTATGGCGCGCCCTAGAGGAGTCCTACTCCCACCGGGAGTAGGATTCCCCCTTCCCTTGTTGGACTAGGAGAGAAGGAAGGGGGAGATAGGGAGGAAGGAAGGGGGGGAGCCGCCCCCCTCCTAGTCCATTTCGGACCAGAGGGGAAGGGGCGCGCGGCCTGCCCTGGCCTCCTCTCTCTCTCCACTATGGCCCATTAAGGCCCATACAATTACCGGGGGGTTCCGGTAACCTCCCGGTACTCCGGTAAAATCCTGATTTCACCCGGAACCATTCCGATGTCCAAATATAGGCTTTCAATATATCGATCTTTACATCTCGACCATTTCGAGACTCCCGTAATCTCCGTGATCATATCCAGGACTCCGAACTACCTTCGGTACATCAAAACACAAAAACTCATAATACCGATCGTCACAGAACTTTAAGCGTGCGGACCCTACGGGTTTGAGAACTATGTAGACATGACCGAGACACGTCTCCGGTCAATAACCAATAGAGGAACCTGGATGTGCATATTGGTTCCTACATATTCTATGAAGATCTTTATCGGTCAAACCGCATAACAACATACGTTGTTCTCTTTGTCATCGGTATGTTACTTGCCCGAGATTTGATCGTCGGTATCTCAATACCTAGCTCAATCTCATTACCGGCAAGTCTCTTTACTTGTTCTGTAATGCATCATCCCGCAACTAACTCATTAGTTGCATTGCTTGCAAGGCTTATAGTGATGTGCATCACCGAGAGGGCCCAGAGATACCTCTTCGACAATCGGAGTGACAAATCCTAGTCTCGATCTATGCCAACTCAACAAGTACCATCAGAGACACCTATAGAGCACCTTTATAATCACCCAGTTACGTTGTGACTTTTGGTAGCACACAAAGTGTTCCTCCGGTAATCGGGAGTTGCATAATCTTATAGTCATAAGAACATGTATAAGTCATGAAGAAAGCAATAGCAGTAAATTAAAATGATCAAGTGCTAAGCTAATGGAATGGGTCAAGTCAATCACATTATTCTCCTAATAATGTGATCCCATTTATCAAATGAGAACTAATGTCTATGGTTAGGAAACTTAACCATTTTTGATAAACGAGCTAGTCAATTAGAGGCATACTAGTGACACTCTGTTTGTCTATGTATTCACATATGTATTATGTTTCCGGTTAATACAATGCTAGCATGAATAATAAACATTTATCATTAAATAAGGAAATAAATAATAACTTTATTATTGCCTCTAGGGCATATTTCCTTCACCCGCTTGGCCTACCTTGGAGGCGACAAGTTTTGCATCTCCATGGCGGTCTTCAGCGGATACTTCGATCATAAATATACCCTCGTCGGCAACATGATCGTCGAGGTCTTCCCGAAACTGCATTTGCTTCAACACAAGTTCTTCTGGTACTCAAGTCTATGCCATGAGGCTTGAGCTCAACACTAGCCTATGTACTATACTAGCTCATGGGCCATGGTTGCCAAACTAAAAACAAAGGGCAACTTTTATATATGTTCATATTTTCAAATGAGTGAGAAGAAACACACAAGTGTTTGAGTTCTTCCACAATTTCAATCTGACAAAAGAACCAACTAGGCAACTGTCAGACAAACTATATTTTTTAGAGATACAAAAATATACAAACTACAGTATTCAGAGATTCATATGGCATTCTACTATTCATGTACAATATCTTTTATACACATAACATCAGAAAAAGATTCATGTGAAAAGAAAAGTGATCGCAGAAGCTGTTGACCTTGTCCTCAAGCAATTCAGTTGACAAACTGAAAGAAAGAAAGAAAAACTTTTACAAACTCTGTTTGCTCTTGTTGTTGTAACTATGTCAAGCCAGCATTCAAGTTTTCAGCATAGATCATAACTAACCACACTTGCAATAATTCTCAGGTCTCATCATTACTCATATCAATAGCATAATCAACTAGCAAGTCATAATAATAAATCTCGGATGACAACACTTTCTCAAAATAATCATAATATGATATAACAAGATGGTATCTCGCTAGCCCTTTCTAAGACCGCAAAACATAAATGCAGAGCACCTTTAAAGATCAAGGACTGACTAGACATTGTAATTCATGGTAAAAGAGATCCAATCATAGTCATACCCAATATAAATTAATAGTGATGAATGCAAATGACGGCTGTGCTCTCCAGCTAGTGCTTTTTAATAAGAGGGTGATGACTCAACATAAAAGTAAATGGATAGGCCCTTCGCAGAGGGAAGCAGGGATTTGTAGAGGTGCCAGAGCTCAGTTTTGAAATAGGGATAAATTGTATTTTGAGTGGTATACTTTCATTGTCAACGTAACAACTAAGAGATGGCGATATCTTCCATGATAAACACATTATAGGCGGTTCCCAAACAGAATGGTAAAGTTTATACTCCCCCTCCACCAACAAGCATCAATCCATGGCTTGCTCGAAACAACGAGTGCCTCCAACATACATCAGGTCCTAGGGGGAGTTTTGTTTGCAATTAATTTTGATTTAGTTTGCATAAAGCATGGGACTGGGCATCCCGGTGACCAGCCATTTTTCTCGTGAGTGAGGAGCGGAGTCCACTCCTCTTGAGAATAACCCGCCTAACACGGAAGATAAGGACAGCCTTTGTTGATACATGAGCTATTCGAGCATACAAAACAGAATGTTTATTTGAAGGTTTAGAGTTTGGCACATACAAATTTACTTGGAACGGCAGGTAGATACCGCATATAGGAAGGTATGGTGGACTCATCTGGAATAACTTTGGGGTTTAAGGGATTGGATGCACAAGCAGTATTCCCGCTTAGTATAAGTGAAGGCTAGCAAAAGACTGGGAAGCGACCAACTAGAGAGCGACAACAGCCATGTACATGCATTAAAATTAATAAACATTGGATGTAAGCATGAGTAGGATATAATCCACCATGAACATAAATATCGTGAAGGCTATGTTGATTTTGTTTCAACTACATGCGTGAACATGTGCCAAGTCAAGTCACTTAAATCATTCAAAGGAGGATACCACCCTATCATACCACATCATAATCATCTCAATAGCATGTCGGCATACAAGGTAAATCATTATAACTCATAGCTAATCAAGCATGGCACAACCAACTCTGATCTCTAATTGTTATTGCAAACATGTTTATTCATAATAAGCTGAATCAAGAACGACGACCTCATCATATTTACAAAAACAAAAGAGGTCGAGTTCATACCAGCTTTTCTCATCTCAGTCAGTCCATCATATATCATCATAATTGCCTTTCACTTGCACGACCAAACAGTGTGAATAATAATAAGAGTGCACGTGCATTGGACTAAGCTGGAATCTGCGAGCATTCAATAAATAGGAGAAGACAAGGCAATATAGGCTCTTGGTTAAATCAACAATAATGCATATAAGAGCCACCTCAATAATTTAATTATGGTCTTCTCCTACTGACCCCCAAATAGAAGAAAAGAAATAAAACTATTTACACGGGAAAGCTCCCAACAAGCAAAAGAAGAACGGGAAATATTTTTGGGTTTTCTTTTTAATTATTACTACTACAGCATAAAAATAAGCTACTACTAATTTTTTTGGTTTTTCTTAAGGTCTAACAAACACACAAGAAGAAAGCAGGAAAAAGAAAATAAACTAGCATGGATATTACAGTGAAAAAGTATGAGCACCGACATCTAGCAATGAGTGTGTGTGAACATAAATGTAAAGTCGGTGAGAAATACATACTCCCCCAAGCTTAGGCTTTTGGCCTAAGTTGGTCTATGGCCACGGCTGGCCTGGCGGATATCCATAATAATAGTTGTTGGGGTCGTACTGTGATGAGGAAGAAGACTCTGACTGCCACTGGCTGACAGTCATCTCTGGATCCCAAGAATAAACAGATTGTCGTGGAGGCTCATCTTGTGGTTCCTGTTCTGGCTCCTCGACTGGTGCAGGGTTCCGGTAGGCGTGAATAGCCATCAACGGAACAAGGTACGTGCCTGCAGTCAAATCAAACAAAGAAGGAGCAGGCAAGGTAATAGTCTTAGGATGATGTTTATTAAAGAACAATTGATATTTAAGCTCTCCTGCCCTATTCTTAACAATAAAATCATGTGCCACCATACTTTTATGATCTAGATAAACACGGGGCAGCACCTTTTCTTCCTTCTCAGCATGCCTAATAGGTATGTTAAAATGTGAGGCTAGGCGTGTGGCATAGATGCCTCCAAAGATGGGGCCCTTAGTACGGTTCATATTTAACCGTCTAGCAATAATACCGCCCAAACTAAAAGTGTTATCACTGTATAAACCTTGGAGCAGAATAATTAAATCAGGGATGCTTAGGTTTCCAGAATTTCCGCGTCCAATTAAACAGACTAGCAAATAATGCAAAGTAACGCAAAACAGGAAAATGTATGCTAGTGACTCGTGCATCGGAAACCTTCCTGGTTTCTCCTACAGTGATATTATCAATAAACCCAGCCACATCATCATGATGTGGTTCTTCTGTCTTGCCCTCAAAAGGGACTAAACAAATCCGACAGAAATCGTAAAGTGACATTTCCTTATGCTCATCATATAAATGAAACTCCACCGTAGGTGGTGAGTCCCTAGAGTGAAAATGAAAGTTTTGCACAAAGGTATTTGTGAGTAAGAGATACTGATCGCATTGGTCATGGAGGAAAGCGGTGAGGCCTGCATTGTGAGCCAATTCATGAAAATCTTCATAGATACCGACTGCTCTCAAGAAATCATCAGAAGGCCATTCACATGCCCGAATCTCCGCGGTGCGTGGCAAATTATACTTAGGCTTTGGTGCCTTTTCCTTCGAGCTTTGGATCGATGAGCCCCTCAATAATATCCTCATCATTTTCTGAAAAAATCTGAAATTTTTAGTAACTTCAAAATAAAAGTGAACCAAACTCAATAAAACTGATAGCAACTACTCCTACAAGTGCCTAGAGCCTATATCAAGCATTACAACTACTTGGAACCATATATATTTGACATGCAAGCTCAAGAACATGGTCACCTATGCAGCACAAATTTGTAAAGAATAAAGCACTAGAACAAAAACTAATTGGACCAATGGAGGAGTCACATACCAAGGAACAATCTCCCCAAGCAGTTTTGAGAGATGTGCTTTGAGCAAGGAGATCGAAAATCGCAGCAAAAGTGGCTGGAACTCGTGCTTGAGTTGATTTTTCGGGTTTGTGTGAGATAAAGGAAGAAGATGGGTGCTGGGATAAGTGGAGGAGGGCCACCGTGGGCCCACGAGGCAGGGGGCGCGCCCTATAGGGGGGGGGCGCCCACCACCCTCGTGGCCAGGTGGCAGCTCCTCCCGCGGTAATTTTTGCACAGTAAATCCTCAAATATTCCCGAAAAAAATCATATTAAATTGGCATGGCATTCTGAGGACTTTTATTTTCGGGATATTTTTATATTGCACAGATAAGTCAGGAAACAGACAGAAAAATACTATTTTTTACTTTATTTAATATAAATAACAGAAAATATAGAGAGGGTACAGAAGTTTGTGCTTCTAGTTTCATCCATCTCATGCTCATAAAAAAGAATCCACTAACAAGGTTGATCAAGTCTTGTTAACAAACTCATTCCGATAATCATGAAACCAGAGAAATTTCGAATAACACTAAGTTACCTCAACGGGGATATGCACATCCCCAATAATAAGAATATCATATTTCTTCTTGACAGTAGGAAGAGGAAATTCAAAACCTCCAAATATAATCGATGGAATTTTTTCAATAGAGTTGATACTATGAACTTGAGGTTGTTTCCTCGGAAAGTGTACCATATGCTCATTACCATTAACATGAAAAGTGACATTGCCTTTGTTGCAATCAATAACAGCCCCTGCAGTATTAAGAAAAGGTCTTCCAAGAATAATAGACATACTATCATCCTCGGGAATATCAAGTATAACAAAGTCTGTTAAAATAGTAACGTTTGCAACCACAACAGGCACATCCTCACAGATACCGACAGGTATAGCAGTCGATTTATCAGCCATTTGCAAAGATATTTCAGTAGGTGTCAGCTTATTCAAGTCAAGTCTACAATATAAAGAGAGAGGCATGACACTAACACCGGCTCCAAGATCACATAAAGCAGTTTAATATAATTTCTTTTAATGGAGCAAGGTATAGTAGGTACTCCGGGGTCTCCAAGTTTCTTTGGTATTCCACCCTTAAAAGTATAATTAGCAAGCATGGTGGAAATTTCAGCTTCTGGTATCTTTCTTTTATTAGTAATGATATCCTTCATATATTTAGCATAAGGATTCGTTTTGAGCACATCAGTTAATCTCATACGCAAAAAGATAGGCCTAATCATTTCAGCAAAGCGCTCAAAATCCTCATCATCCTTTTTCTTGGATGGTTTCGGAGGAAAAGGCATGGGTTTCTGGACCCAAGGTTCCCTTTCTTTACCATGTTTCCTAGCAACAAAGTCTCTTTTATCATAACGTTGATTCTTTGATTGTGGGTTATCAAGATCAACAATAGGTTCAATTTCTACATCATTAACATTACTAGGTTGAGCATCATCATGAACATCATCATTAATATTTTTACTAGGTTCATGTTCATTACCAGATTGTGTTTCAGCATCAGACATAGAAATATCATTTGGATTATCAGGTGGTTCAGCAATAGGTTCACTAGAAGTTTGCACAGTTCTATCATTTTTCTTCTTCTTCTTTTTAGAAGAACTAGGAACATCAATATTATTTCTTTGAGAATCTTGCTCGATTCTCTTAGGGTGGCCTTCAGGATACAAAGGTTCCTGAGTCATTCTACCAGTTCTAGTAGCCACTCTAACAGCATAATCATTTTTCTTTCTATTCATTTCATCAAGCACTTCTTTTTGAGCTTTAAGTACTTGTTCTACTTGAGTGGTAACCATAGAAGCATGTTTGCTAACAAGTTTAAGTTCACCTTTAATATTAGCCATATAATCACCCAAGCGTCTAATCATATAAGCATTTTCTTTTAATTGTCTACCAAAATAAGCATTGAATTCATCTTGCTTATACATAAAGTTATCAAACCCATCCAAGCATTGACTAGCAATTTTAGTAGGAGGGACTTCAGCTTTATCATATCTATAGAGAGAATTTACCTTTACTACCTGTGTCGGGATATCGGGATCAGGAGGTTCTTCAGTAAATAAATAATTGAGATAATAGGTTTCTTCAACAGGCGATGACTTAAGACCCTGTAT
Source organism: Triticum urartu (assembly GCF_056163025.1). Lineage (NCBI taxonomy): Eukaryota > Viridiplantae > Streptophyta > Magnoliopsida > Poales > Poaceae > Triticum > Triticum urartu. The sequence goes on along the minus strand of NC_141879.1, from coordinate 44,886,371 downwards.
TTCTTCAATAGGAGGTAAATTCTTAACGTCTTCAGCTTTAATACCTTCTTCTTTCATAGATTTCTTTGCCTCTTGCATATCTTCGGGACTGAGAAATAAAACACCTCTCTCCTTCGGAGTTGGTTTAGGAATAGGCTCAGTAATTGGAGAAGGAGATGGCTCAGGAGATGGCTCAGGAGGTGCCCAATTATTTTCATTTGTCAACATATTATTCAATAGAATTTCAGCTTCATCCGGTGTTCTTTCCCTGAAAAGAGAATCAGCACAACTATCCAGGTAATCTCTGGAAGCATCGGTTAGTCCATTATAAAAGATATCAAGTATTTAAGGTTTCTTAAGAGGATGATCAGGCAAAGCATTAAGTAACTTGAGAAGCCTCCCCCAAGCTTGTGGGAGACTCTCTTCTTTAATTTGCACAAAGTTTTATATTTCCCTCAAAGCAGCTTGTTTCTTATGAGAAGGGAAATATTTAGCAGAGAAGTAATAAATCATATCCTGGGGACTACGCACACAACCAGGATCAAGAGAATTAAACCATATCTTAGCATCACCCTTTAATGAGAACGGAAATATTTTGAGTATATAAAGGTAACGCGATCTCTCATCATTAGTGAACAGGGCAGCTATATCATTTAATTTAGTAAGATGTGCCACAACAGTTTCAGATTCATAGCCATAAAACGGATCACATTCAACCAAAGTAATTATATCAAGATTAACAGAGAATTCATAATCTTTATCAGGAACACATATAGGTGAAGTAGCAAAAGCAGGGTCGGGTTTCATTCTATCTCTAAGTGATTCTTTGTTCCATTTAATTAATAACCTCTTAAGCTCATATCTATCTTTGCAAGCAGAAATAGCGGCAGAAGATTGCATATCAAAAAGATAACCTTCAGGAATAACAGGCATATTTTCATCATCACTATCATCATCGTATTCAGATTCAATAATTTCTTTTTCTCTAGCCCTAGCAATTTGTTCATCAAGAAATTCACTAAGGGCACAGTAGTATCAGGCATAGAAGCAGTTTCATCATAAGTATCATGCATAGCAAAAGTGGCATCATCAATAACGTGCGACATATCAGAACGAATAGCAGAAGCAGATGTAGGTGTCGCAAACTTACTCATAGCAGAAGGTGAATCAAGTGTAGAGCTAGATGGCAGTTCCTTACCTCCCCTCGTAGTTGAGGGATAGATCTTAATTTTTGGATCTCTCAAGTTCTTCATAGTGATAAGCAGATATAAATCCCAAGTGACTCAAAGAATAAAGCTATGCTCCCCGGCAACGGCGCCAGAAATTTGTGTTGATAACCCACAAGTATAGGGGATCGCAACAGCTTTCGAGGGTAGAGTATTCAACCCAAATTTATTGATTCGACACAAGGGGAGCCAAAGAATATTCTTAAGTATTAGCAGCTGAGTTGTCAATTCAACCACACCTAGAAACTTAGTATCTGCAGCAAAGTGTTTAGTAGCAAAGTAATATGATAGTGGTGGTAGCGGCAACAAAAGTAAAGATAGCAAAAGTAATGTTTTTGGTATTTTGTAGTGATTGTAACAGTAGCAGTGGGAATGTAAATAAGCGAGAACTAGTATCTGGAAAACTCGTAGGCACCGGATCAGTGATGGATAATTATGCCGGATGCGGTTCATCATGTAACAGTCATAACATAGGGTGACACAGAACTAGCTCCAATTCATCAATGTAATGTAGGCATGTATTCCGTATATAGTCATACGTGCTTATGGAAAAGAACTTGCATGACATCTTTTGTCCTACCCTCCCGTGGCAGCGGGGTCCTATTGGAAACTAAGGGATATTAAGGCCTCCTTTTAATAGAGAACCGGAACAAAGCATTAGCACATAGTGAATACATGAACTCCTCAAACTATGGTCATCACCGGAGTGGTCCCGATTATTGTCACTTCGGGGTTGCCGGATCATAACACATAGTAGGTTACTATAGACTTGCAAGATAGGATCAAGAACTCACATATATTCATGAAAACATAATAGGTTCAGATCTGAAATCATGGCACTCGGGCCCTAGTGACAAGCATTAAGCATAGCAAAGTCATAGCAACATCAATCTCAGAACATAATGGATACTAGGGATCAAACCCTAACAAAACTAACTCGATTACATGATAAATCTCATCCAACCCATCACCGTTCAGCAAGCCTACGATGCAATTACTCACGCACGGCGGTGAGCATCATGAAATTGGTGATGGAGGATGGTTGATGATGACGACGGCGATGAATCCCCCTCTCCGGAGCCCCGAACAGACTCCAGATCAGCCCTCCCGAGAGGTTTTAGGGCTTGGCGGCGGCTCCGTATCGTAAAACGCGATGATTTCTTCTCTCTGATTTTTTTCTCATCGAAACTCAATATATGGAGGTGGAGTTGGAGTCGGAGACGCAACAGGGGGCCCACGAGGTAGGGGGCGCGCCCCCCACCCTCGTGAGAAGGGTGTGGGGCCCCTGCTCTTCATCTTTGGCGAGGATTTTTTTATTTTTTCTAAGATGTTCCGTGGAGTTTCAGGTCATTCCGAGAATATATTTTTTTGCACATAAAACAACACCATGGTAATTCTGCTGAAAACAGCGTCAGTCCGGGTTAGTTCCATTCAAATCATACAAGTTAGAGTCCAAAACAAGGGCAAAAGTGTTTGGAAAAGTAGATACGACGGAGACGTATAATAACTCTACAGAGTTGTACAACTAGGGGGGGTGATATGCGGTGTCGCGGCCTGGACGTCGATCACGTTGATCGAGTCATCAAACATAAAGCGAGGCAACTGGGACAAGGTGGGGGGTCACTGATGGATCACTAACCAACCTATACTAAGCAGTTTAGAATAAGCAGGTAACAAAAACAGGCTATGCATCAGAGTAGGATCATACAGAAAGCAATAGCAGTTCTAATGAAAGCATGAGAGGGAAAGAAATGGGCGATATCGGAATGCTCAAGGGGGTTTTGCTTGCCTGGTTGTTCAGGCAAGAAGGAGGGGTCGTCGGTGACGTAGTCGATCACAGCGACATCATCGGTCTCGGGGTCTACCGGAGAGAAGAGGGGGAAGAAACAGTAAATATAAAGTAAACATAGCACCACAAAGCATAACATGGCAATAAGATGTGCCGGGTGTGACCTAACGCGGTAGGAGGTGATACCGGCGAAGGGGGGAAACATCCGGGAAAGTATCCCCGGTGTTTTGCGTTTTCAGACAGATGAACCGGAGGGGGAAAGTTGCATGTTCGCTATGCTAGGGATGCATGGCGGACGAACGGGCTGCGTATCCGGATTTGTCTCGTCGTTCTGAGCAACTTTCATGTACAAAGTTTTTCCATCCGAGTTACGGTTTATTTTATATTAATTTTAAAAGATTTAAAACATTTTTAGGATTTATTTAATTATTTTAAATCAACATTATCCAGAATAGTGCTGGCTGATGTCAGCATGACGTCAGCAGTCAACAGGGGTGTTGACTGGGCCACTGACGTGTGGGTCCCACTGGTCATTGACTTAGTTAACTAACAAGATTAGTTAATTTAATTAAAGCGATTAGGTTAATTAATTAGGCTTAATTAGATTAATTAACGGGATTAATTAAGTTAATTAATTAATTAATTAACAGGATAGGGCCAATGGGGCCTATCGGGCGTGGCCCGAAAGGTCATGCGGGCAACGGGCGAAGCGCCCGTGAGGCCGGCCCGAGGCGACGGCGCTCGTCGGCGGGCGGTGGCTGCGGCGGCCGGCAACGGGCAGGGACAAGCGGGGTCGACCGAGCGTGGCCTGGGTGGAGCGGCACGGCGCCGTGGGCGGCGGCCGGCTGCGGCTACGCAGGCGATGGCTGCGCTAGGTAGCAGCGGGCGCGGCGAGCTGGAGGGGAAGCAGTGCAGGTGCGGCGGCCGGAGCAGCGACATGCGGAGGGCGCGACCGGCAGCGGCGCTGGGCGCGGACGAGCAGCGCCACAGGTGAGCGTGGCCGGGGCGCACAGGCCGGCGTACGAGGCGGGTTGCGGGGCAGCGAGCGCAAGCGCTCACGCGCGAGAACACGAGCACGGGCGCGCGGGGGGGGGGGGGGGGTGAGCGTGCGTGCAGGAGAGGGGGCGGGCGCGGCCTTGGCAGGGTGTGCGCGTGCACGACGGCGCGAGGCACAGAGGCGGCAGAGCGGGGGCGTCCCGGGTGCGGCAAACATGGGCAGGGAAAGATGAGGAGATGCCGAGGCCTCACCACAGGGTTGTGGGGTCAAGGGCAGCGGGGGTTGAGGAGGAGGTCGGAGATGTCGTTCCGGCGGGGAGGCAGGCCGTTGTGGTGGTTTCGGCCAGCAGCAGGGCCCGGTGACGATGTCGTGCGGCGTCCGGGGCGTCGAGCGGTGACGGGGTCGGGAGCGGCTCCGGGCTCAGGGCGGTCCGGCGATGACGACGGCACACAGCGGGCAACGGCAAGCGGCGTCGGGCAGCACTGGGTGGCGAGGCGCGGCCTTCGGGGCGGTGCCAGGGGCAGCGGTCTCGGGCGCAGGGGGTTCGATCCTCATCCAGATGGGATCGGGAGAGGGGGGGAGGAGCGACCGAGAGAGAGGGGATCGTGGGAGAGTGCGGGGTGTGGTGGTGGATCGGGTTCGGGGGAGTGGGGGAGAGGATAAGGGAGTGGGGTGGGGAGCTGCCTATTGGGCCGGGGAGGGAGCTGGGCCGGTTCGGTGGGCCGTGGCCCAGGAGCGGCAGGGGGCCTCTCTCACTTTTCTGTTTTTTTATTTGACCTTTTTATTTATTTTCATTAGATTAGGGCATTAACCAATTTGCCAAAATTTTGGTTCACTGCCAAAATTAACAAATGAGAATTTGCCACGTGATGAACATTTTATTTTAGGTATTTGAAAACTTCTCAGTTTGACTTGACTTTGAATTTGGACCGGAACCGAACCAACTCGAGTCAGTAATCATGACGACATGGCATCATTAGCAGGAAATTACTATAGCTTAATTACCCGGGCGTCACAACATGGACAGCCTCAACAACATGGCCGTCGAGGTCTCCCCGAAACTGCATTTGCTTCAACATTACTGTAGCTTAATTACTATGCCATGAGGCTCGAGCTACTAGCTCATGGGCCGTGGTTGCCAAACTAAAAACAAAGGACAAATTTTATATCTGTTCATATTTTGCAATGAGTCACAAGAAACACACAAGTGTTTGAGTTCTTGCACAATTTCAATTTGACAAAACCAACGAACTAGACAACTCTTAAACAAACTATATTTTCTCACACATACAAAAAGATACAGACTACATTATTCAGAGATTCAGATAAAAGCAGCTCAACTCTAATATTCATCTTAGAAATCATGCAACGCATGAACTTCATGCACTGCACCAAAATATGCATCGAAGCGTCAACAATTGTAGGATTCCTGAAAGGAGAGGTATTTTGGAGCTTCAACAATCATACAGTTCTTGAAGAGAGAGATACTTTGGAGCTTCAACGGTCATGCACATGAAGCTAAACACAACAATTCTAAGATTGTACGAGAATGTCTTGAACGCATCAAGTAGACCATTTTTGTACTCAACTCACATTCCAAGTAAGGTGGATTTCTTTTATTTTTTGCTTTGTAGTGAATATCTTTTATACACATAACATCAGAAAAAGATTTCAAATGGCATTCTACTATTCATGTGAAAAGAAAAGTGATCGCAGAAGCTGTTGACCTTGAAGAAGCCAACCGACTGGCGGCGATTCGAAAACGGCCGTCGGCAGTTCCAAAAAAAAGAAAGAAAAGAAAACGGCCGTCGGCTCGCATAGCAGCCCACGACGGACAGGACAGGCACGAGACCGCCACGTCACCGATCCGCGCCCCCTCGCTCCGCAGCCAGCCAGCGCCGAGCACGCGGATCGCGTGCTTCCTGCACGCAACCCCCAGCCGTCAGATCAGGACGCAATCGGAGACCCTTTTCCAAACGGTAACAAGAAACCGAATCGGTCCACGCTTCCGCCGCGCGCCCACCCCCACCTATAAATTCCCAACCCACCTCCCTCCCCTCTCCCCACTACCCAAACCGACTTCCGCCGAGGAGGAGCAGTCGACCAGACGCCATGGCCCGTACGAAGCAGACCGCCCGCAAGTCCACCGGCGGCAAGGCGCCCCGCAAGCAGCTCGCCACCAAGGTGCGTCCCCTCCCGTCTTCTGAATTCGATCTGTTCATCCTTGTGGTTTCCAGATTTGTTGGCTGACGTTTTGGATTTGAATCGTTGTGTGTTTTCAGGCGGCGAGGAAGTCGGCGCCGACCACCGGCGGAGTGAAGAAGCCCCACCGCTACAGGCCCGGGACCGTCGCGCTCCGGGAGATCCGCAAGTACCAGAAGAGCACGGAGCTGCTGATCCGCAAGCTGCCGTTCCAGCGCCTGGTCCGCGAGATCGCGCAGGACTTCAAGACCGACCTCCGCTTCCAGAGCCACGCCGTGCTCGCCCTCCAGGAGGCGGCCGAGGCGTACCTCGTCGGGCTGTTTGAGGACACCAACCTGTGCGCCATCCACGCCAAGCGCGTCACCATCATGCCCAAGGACATCCAGCTCGCCCGCCGCATCCGCGGGGAGAGGGCCTAGGCCAGGGAGGCCAATCCAGCCCCTGCCGCCGTCGTCGCTGCATTCGGCATTCTGGGGCGCATGCCAACGTGCGCCAGCATTTGTAGTAGTAGTTGATTAGCCTCCCTTGTCGCGATATGCATCTTGTGGATCGTTGTAGAAAACCATGTTGGTTGGTTACCGTAGTTACAAAGGCTCTTGTCTGCTTAATTGGTTTTGGTTTTGGTTTGCGGTGATGCAAACCGATGCTTACTGTAATGAAATTGTTGGTTAATACAGCGTTGATTGACAATTATCGATCTACATGCAGTTGTGTGGTGTTGTGTCGTTGTCGCCTCCTGCTCTTAGAATCCGTTTGTGATTTTGTCAGTGGCGGATAGGATTCGGCACCTCCTTTGGTTATTTTGATTCGGCACCTCAGCAAACTTCACTGAAATAATATTTCTTCTTTATAATCACCGGGGCTGACTGAACTGAAGCTTGGCGCTCAATGATATTGGCTTTTATGTTGTTGTTGCTTTTAACTTAAAAGAACTTTAGACCTATTAGCACACAACCAACAGGTCGCGGGCTTTCCCTTGATATCAATCTTTGCTTCACTTTAGGAGTAGAATTTGCTGCCATTTTCTTTTGACTTCCTCACCCCTGGCACATTTTGTAGGTCTAACCTGCCATGGTAACAAGCTATCTGTTTATCCGGATCAGCTAGATCAGCAATCCAATTGGGGGAGAGCCTAGGCTAGAGTGAAGGGAATTTAACTCTAATAGGGAAGAGTGTGATAGGTGATGCTCTTACCTGATCCTTACTTAGTACATAATAAACAATTTCTTTGTTAGTGATTGGATAGGTTTTAGAATAGTTGCCGGCAGAACCACCCCATATACATAATTCAAAAAGGAATATTTTCCTCACAAACGAATAGAAAATATATTATTTTTTTACTTTGGCGCGATGTCCACCTAATTTGTTAGGGTCGTTAGTGGAAGACTTTTTTAAAACTAAAATAACACCTAAAGTTTGTTCAGAATAACTATATGTTTTTTCTTTTCTTATTATTTGAACAAAATAAATTGCATGGCATTTTAGATTGCAATCTTGATCTTTTGCAGCTATATTGAACATTCTAGACATAGAAAGGATATGCTTGGCTTGTATCTTCTCTTCTCCTAAGACATTTTGGTCATCTCTTGACATCCATAACTCATCATAGATGGTTCAAAAATTTATTATTCTATTTTTGTTTCCTTTAAGTTATGTCTTTGTTTGCATTACTTTGTAATGCAATCAGTGAGCTTAGCATTGTCATTACCTCCTGACAATAAATCATGCATGCTATTTTGCACATATCCTTTGACTTTTTTCAGAGTGATATGGATGACGCGAGGCATGAAAGTAGAAGCAGACCGCCCTCAGAATCGACAATCCTTGATTCATTTCACTAGTTGTTTCTCATTTTCAACAGTGTAACCAATTATCATGCAGGGTGCCTTAGCTTCGGTGCCCGAGCTCAGCTGCTCCCGAAATCACCGGCGTGCATTCCTCGCTCGGGATGCGAACAAAACAGCTTGTCGCGTCTGACACGGAATATAGAAAAAGGAGCGTATGCGGTAATACGGTAGGAAACAGTGCATCTTTCGTGGGCCCAGATCGTATCGGGGGAACGGAGGACGCGCGTGTGCGTTCTGGTCCGTGGACCAGAACGTTCTCATCTCAACCGAGCCACGGATCAGAACAGAGGAAACCCTTGTCGCCCCCCTCTCTTCCCCCAAAACCGGCGGCGCTCGATCTGCACCGGCGGCCACGTGATGGAAGAGGCTGGCCTCGATTTCCTGCTCGATGCCGTCCACAGGTTAGTTCTGAAGATCTATAAGTTTTGCGGATTTGTCGGTAAGCTGCCATACCGGTGGAAGAAATCTGACGGCAGGCATGTCCGTAGGCCATCGTCGTCTTGTTTCAGGGGAGGAGTTCGAGGACTATCTTGAACACCCAGATCCGGTTCCTCTGGCCTTGTTCCTGAGAAGCGAAGCCAGCCGCGCCGTCCCTGCGGACTCAAATGCCGGGTCTGGTTGCGGGCAACAGGACGGGGAGTGCGCCGGCGTCCTGATGCTTCTCTGACTCGGTCGGGGCAGTCAACTGACCCCGAGGCCTCTGGTTGGACAAAAAGGTCAGAACCCAAATCCTCCTGCTGTTGAACTGTATTTATTCCCACCGTCTGTACGTTTCTTCAAATTACAAATATGCTTGACACACTTCATTTTAGTTTTGAAACCATTCACAAAATCACTATATGATCTGGTTAGCTGAAGCATGGTAGCTGCTCCTAAGTATTATCTTCTTTTAACTGGCAGACGACAGTCCTTGCATGTTGGTATTGCTGAACTAAAACTACTGGACTGAATTTGTACATTTGGAAAATTCAGGTTTCAGCTCGGTAGTGCACCACCAGACCAGACACCTTGTCCCTGGGATGAGTGCTCACAATTATGCAGAGGAACCGACAAAGAGTGTAGTGCGACCTGCACTTGCTCGGGCGAGGCATATGATTTCTACAATTTGTACACTTGGGAGATCGGGTTCGGAATTAGATATGATAAGATCAGGCTCAACGCTAAGAGGACAAAATGCATGGAGGAGATAGTCTGCGGTTGCTTGGTGCCTACTGAACTCTGCTTACATAGTTATATTTGAGAAAATGGTGAGGCATGGCCGTCCTGTGGTATCTGTGTGTGTGGTAGTCTTGACATTTTGTTTGTTGGAAAATATGCAGGGATTGGGCCAATGTACTCCCCAAGTACTTCTGGTTACTGTACAACTTAGACTATACATGCTTGGCGAGCAGTCATAATTCTGAACGAATGAACAATTGGAGGCTAGGTCAGCATTGCCTTACAAATTCTACCTGTGTTCATGCACTCCTCCGGTTGTTGTAGCGATGATCTGTTCCTTTCTCAGTGGGACATGCGGGTCTTGAAAGGTTCAAGACAATAACAAGCAGTTACTACTTACTACCGGGGAGTGCATGGAATCATTGTAAGCCCTCATGGACACCCGTATTACTTTTTTATCATATTCTTGTGACACTCAACGCCGTCTTTTTGGAACTGTTTTACTCAGATGTAGTAATATAGTACTCTAGGATCGGTTGAATTGGTTCACAGTTTCACTTTAGCCATTGACCTGAACTTATCATTTTCACGGCTCGCTGTTATCTACATTTAGAAAATAATGTGATTTCTGTTGTACTGGCTAACATCTAACCGCCATTTTAGTTTGAGCTTACCTGTTATACTTGAATGGACAGAACAACGTATTGCTAATTGGCACACACCAAAAAAAACACTCTCAACTTGTTTCATGCTTGAAAGGTTGGCTTGCCTCTTTGTTCTTGATACTCTTCTTCGTAATGTGATTCTGATCTTTTCTATTCAAATATATAATGAAGTGACTAAAATATCAATGATTAGTTTCAGGCATTTGCGGAATCATTAGGAATGAATTTTCTTGAGAGTTATGCTACGGAATCCATCAATGTGGAGAGAACTTTCTTAAATATGTCATCAGAAATGAAGAAAAGATAACCAGGAGCTACACACTTTTAGAGGCCTTTTTTCTTCCCAGTTTCTCTGAAATGTTAGATCTCATCGAATGACATGTATTCTTGTGAAAAAGAAAGGCTTTGGGAATTCCGTCCAATATGTTTGCATTACTGGTTTAAAAAATATGATATGCTCATCTTTTTGTTGGGTTGTGTGCATGATCAAGAGAAGCCGAGAGAGCAATAATTTCTTGCTTTTCGGAAGAAAAACTGCAAGCAAGAGCAATGACGAACAATTTCTCAAATACTTCCCATGGAGCCTTTCATTACATTAATTCTGCAGAGTTCATAATTGACACAAACAGTTTATTTAGGTATTGGCTTTAGTTTTTCTGATGGCTAAGGACAGATCATGCAGTTATCTCCTCTTATGACTACTTCTGCTGCCTTCTAAAAATCTGGTGGGCATGCTTTCCATGTGGACTGCTAGTCTTGCCTTCTGTTCGAGTGAAGGATTTACTTGCTACTGAAATTTTTACATGCCTGCAGAATGACGAGCCAATCTGCCACGGAGAGGAAATCTACTGTCCATGTTCACATGAAAGGGCAGCCCATACAGCAGCAGAACAGCAGCTGCTGCTCCGCATAGGCTCAGCAAGACTCCATTCCCATGTGTTATGATATTGTTGAGTGGACATGATTTTGTTGTGTTACTGTTTACCATGGAGTACATATTTAATACCTGCCAATGTATTAGGTGCATTTGATGGATCTTAGGTAACGAAAATTGTGTGAAAACATGGTTAATTAAAGCTTAGTAATCATCGCCCTGTCATATTTCCCAAAGGATCATATTGTTGTTGACTATATCTTGATTTTGTCTTTTGGCACTGTTCTTTTAAAACCATCTTTTTGCACTATTTCGGAAGCTTGACTGCTTAATGATGTAATCCCGCAGTTACACAATATCAGTTGAGGGATAGAATCATTGATATCCGAGAGACATGAGGTGGTTACTGAAAAAAAGATATGTTTCTCCGACGTCCAAGTTGAAAATCAGATAAAAATTATTTAGTGTGGGAAACAAGCTTCGTTAACAACAGCTAGATCCTTACACAAACATACAGGTCCACTGGTAGTACTACGATAAACAGGCTTACAGCTAGATCGGTGTGGGGCGAGGCTGAGAGATGCATTTATGAGGAGCTGGTCTAGTGGCTGGTCTAGTGGCCGTTAGTGAGTGGGGGCGACGGGAAGGGCTCAGACAAGGGGCTGAGCCGTCGAACGGCTACCTGTTCCGTGCCCCTGCACCTGGCTATAAAATGTAATATACGGTCAGGAAATACATTTGCTGACACAGATCCAGAGATGAGTTTGTGGTGTAGATATCAGGAGCATCTGAGCTCGTGCTCAGAAATGAATTTTCGCCTGGCTAGCTTTTTCTCTCGATTCACAACTTCTTCATTCATATATCTCTGTCCACCACATCTTTCACATGAAAATAACAACCGGATGGTCGACAAATAATTCAATAATGGGCGAGGTGTGACGCCGCGCTTCTGCATTGATAGTATGTATTAAAAAAAAAGAAGAACCAATCTATGCCATGCGGACACGTACATGTATATCATGTATCCCAATATTTGTGCATAATAAAAAGAAAGAAAGAAAATACCAATCTTGCATACACGTACATGTAAATAATGTATCTTACTCATCACTTTCTGTTATCTCTTTCAACTATCATGAGCTCATTAAAATTAGTATGAGCTATTAATGGTCATCTTTCGATAGAAAACAATGGCTATCGGAAGGAGTAGAAAATAACATGTCCGTTCCTTTGCCCAGTGACCGTAAGCGCCCCAACTCCTCTATTTACTTGGACAAACATGAGCTAAAACCCTAACAACAGTAAGTATCGTATCAGATTCGAAGAAAGTATCTACTGGCAACATATCATTTGACTTTCTCGCTGCCATTGATTCCAAGCAACACCAGCACCCTTATCTCATACAAACTGGAATCGACTACCAAGAGCCAAGAAAGAAGGCCATGTTGCAATCCAGCGGTAATGTGCAATGACAAGGATTAACCGATTTGTAATTTTAGGAACCTAAATGGAGGACATATGATCTGTTGATAATGAATAGCAAGAAATTTATGTATTAGGGAAGAGGCTGGTAGAATTTGTGGGATTCGTAAATAGTATTGCGGCATTAGCTTCCTCAATTGGTTGTGTGAATTACGTCAAGTTAGTATCGCGCGCTCGCGCGTTGGCGCGATCGATTTCCGACCGGCCGTTGTCTTCTGGATTAGGAAAGTGCACAGCCTCTTTGTGTTTCGCTTGATTAGGAAAGTGCTACGTGATTATATGTAAAGTGCTACGTGTCAGTTGAGGGAAAAACAAGCTGTTGGAAACTGATCTGTTGAGCGGGGCGATCCGCGCGTTGCGACGCGCGCGTGCGAAGGGGTCATTTCGGTTAGTATCATGTTGCCTCCCTCTATCAAAGAGTATTTCTTAAAAACTATGGACTTGCAGTGGCTTGAAAAGTTATGGTTGCAACATGATGCAACTGGCTATGATTCTGAAGCACGCGATGGAGTTAAGGAAGGTACTATCAAAGTTTGTTGGTGCGGACGAGAGTATATTGGGCAACATAGTTTTAAAAATCTGTGTGAAGCTTGTTAACATACATGACTGATCGATATATGAGATGGAGTGATCACTCATAAGTAATATATCATAAGTAGTATATCGATCAGTCATGTATGTTTTTAAACTACTTGCTACTGTAACTACGAGTACATCGTCGCAGTCGCAGCTAGCCAAAGAATCATCCACACCTACGAAACCGTCCTGACCGGGTTCGCCTGCCGGCTGACCGCCGAGGAGGCCAGCCACATGTCCACCCTCCCCGGCGTCAGAGCCGTCTACTGGAGCAGGGTCTTGCACACGCAGACCACCAGGTCTCCTGCCTTCCTCGGCCTCCAGGAGGAGTCCGGGGCCTGGCCGGAGTCGGACTTCGGGGACGGCGTCATAATCGACCTCGTGGACACTGGCATCACGCCGGCCCACCCAAGCTTCGACGACGCCGGCCTGGGCCCCGTCTGCGCGTCCTGGAAGGGGATGTGTGTGCAAGGCGACGGCTTCGACGACAGCTCCTGCAACAACAAGCTCGTCGGCGCCGGAGCGTTCCTCGACGAGCTGGTCGACGGCGAGCGCAAGTTCACTCCCATCGATAGGGTCGGCCACGGCCGCTGGCTCACTGGTGCATGGCGCGAACCATCTCAACTTCTCGCGCGGCGACGCGCTGGGCACGGCCCCAAAAGCGAAGCTAGCCATTTATAAAGTGTGCAACCGCTATGCCGGGGGCTGCCCGGACTGGGCCATCGTGGCGGCCGTCGACGCCGCGGTGAGCGACGGCGTGGATATCATCTCCATGTCGCTCAGCGGAGACCCGACGCCCAGTGACATAGCTGGAGGGTGGACAGGGTGGTCCATGGAGCACCCTGTACATCGGCCCGGTACTTCAGTATACCTGTAAGAAAAAAATAATCAGGCCACAGTGCACATCTAAAGCCTAAGCCCAAAAACTATGGATCCGATAACTAACTCACTCGTTACTTCCTACGTTCTAGGTGTACGCTTTATCCAAGAAATGTTCCCTCGTATGCTTAAAGCAGTTTTTTTTGTACCCTAGAGGATGGACTTGATGACTCGGAGTCTCCAACCAACCACACCGCGACGGCAAACCCTAGCGCTTAGTGTGACAGAAGCCGATAATGCATTGCGCCATTTAGGCATAAGGCGGAGGAGTGCCAGCGAGGCAGATGGTAGTAATGCATGCACATAGTAGAGCTAAACACCGAGGCAAGAACTCCACAAACTTCACACCTTTACAATTTAAAAATATGATTTCCATTTTCAATTCAAAGTATGATTTTGCTTCAAGGTTTAACTATGAGCGGTTTTTATTGTAGAATTGCTGCAAAAATTAAACTTCCACATACATTATTGATAAATTCTATACTAGCATGCAATGGTGGAAAGACGACAAGTCAGTTTGGATCCTCGATCCTTCCTGTGCTCGCTATATGCCAATATTGGTGCGTCAAATAATTGGCAGAGGATTCTGCCGCCGGTCATTGGCTTAGAAACCAACAGGGAAAGTTGTTTGGGCTAGGGCGAACCAATAAATTAAATAAGGTCCAAATAGAGGCCAACATTGAAGTCAACGTCAATTTTTTTGTTGGATTGCTTGGAGTGCCAAACCAGATAGATCCTATATCTCTTCCCGTGGAGGGAACAAAACATGAGTGTTTGGGGGAGGGGGGGGGGAGGCTATAAATTTTCCTATCCAAGTCCTTACATTATTTTTTCAAAAATAAGTTTAAGCTGGGGGAGGGGGGCCATTGGCCCCCTCATCTTAACACACATAGCTCTTCCTAAATATATTGGTATGTCATATTTTTAATATAAATATTGTATATATCAATTGGACCACCCTGGCCGCAAATCCTGGCTACACCAATAACCTTAACTACCCGTCAATGGTGGTCCTCTTCGACGGCAGCGTCGTCATGCGCAGGATCCGCAGGACGCTCACATCGGTCTCCCGGACAGAAGAGACTTACGAGGTCACGGTGACCGCGCCGGACGGGGCCACAGTCACCGTCACCCCGACGCAGCTCACGTTCAGCAACTACATGGAGCATAACAAGTACATCGTCAACTTCATCAGGACCGAGGCGGTGAAGCCGGTCGGGATGTGGGAGTCTGGCGAGATCGTTTGGAAGGGCAAGAAGCACCATGTCAGAAGCCCGATGGCGTTCGACTATTGATGCATGCGAGCCAGCCAGCCGGGCAGCGGCCTTGGCCTTCCAATCAAAGTGATCCATTTCTCTCTCTAGTAGTATGTCAAGTATGCCTGTCTATGTGTGATGCCATGCCAGCAGCCTTGCATTGGACTTGGAGGCTTGAACTGCTGCTATGTGTGACCTAATCGACTGTGATGCCTTGCCAGCAGCTATTTAGTGAAGGCTATAAAATTTCCTATCCAAGCCCTTACATTATTTGTTTGAAAATAAGTTTATTGCTGGGGTGGGGGGGTGGGGGGGGGGGGCGTTGGCCCCCTCATCTTAACACACATATATCTCTTCCCAAATATATTGGTATGTCATATTTTTAATATAAATATTGTATATATCAATTGGACCACCCTGGCCGAAAATCCTGGCTACGCCACTGCTGACGCCCTTCGACGACGACGCGTTGGCGGTCGCCATGTTCGGCGTGGTTCGGGCGGGTGTGTTCGTGGTCCTGGCGGCGGGCAATAGCAGGCCGAACACGTCCACGGTGTGCAATGCCGCGCCGTGGATGACCAGAGTGGGCACGGCCACCCTGGACCGCGTCTTGCCGTCGACGCTCAAGCTAGGCAACGGGGTTCAGCTCACCGGGCAGTCGCTTTACAACATCAAATCGCTAGGCACGACGGCGATCGGGCTTATCGGAAGCACCTGCGACACCGAAGATATGACGCTCGACCAGGTCATGGGCAAGGTGGTGGTGTGCTCCGTCATGGCCCGAGCGGGAGCCTATACCGGCAGGTATGTCCAGCGAGCCGGGGGCGCCGACATGGTCACCATGGAGCCAATCGAGCGATGGGGAGAAGCGGTGATGGCGGAGCCGTTCGACATGCCCGGGCTCAAGCTTAGCTACACGGCCGGGAAGACCTTGGAGCAGTACGTGTCGGCCACACCCTACCTCATCGCGGCCTTTGGCTTCACATGCGACACGGTGACCGGGTCCGTGCGAGCCGTGCACCGTTGGTGGCCGGGTTCTCCTCCCGCGGCCCCAGCCGATTCACCCCAGAGATCATCAAGCCGGACCTCATCGCGCCTGGCGTCAACATTCTCGCAGCATGGAACTAGAAGCCGGTTGAGGGAATGGATCAACAGTTCCCCTTCAACATCATATCGGGCACGTCGATGGCGTACCCGCACGCCGCCGGCGTGGCGGCGCTTATCAATAAGCAGCACGGTGATTGGACACCGGCGATGGTCCGCTCGGTGTTGATGACCACTGCAACGATGCTGGACAACAAGAATTTGCCCATCGTGGACAGCGGCAATGACATGGAGGCGACGCCCCTGGTGTCCGGTTCAAGGATGGTCTACCCGACGCTCGCCATGGACCCGAGCCTGTTGTATGACGCCGGCGCTCAGGACTACATCGACTTCCTCTGGAGCTTTGTCTACACGACGGCGCAAATCCGGCCTTTCGAGCCCCACTTCCTCAAGTGCACCAGCACGGCGACTCCGAGAGGAGCGGCCAACCTTAACCAGTGGCGTAGCTGGAGGGTGGACAGGGTGGTCCATGGACCACCCTGTACATCGGCCCGGTATTTCAGTATACCTGTAAAAAAAAAATAATCAGGCCACAATGCACATCTAAAGCCTAAGCCCAAAAACTATGGATCCGATAACTAACTCACTCGTTACTTCCTACGTTCTAGGTGTTCGCTTTATCCAAGAAATGTTCCCTCGTATGCTTAAAGCAGGTTTTTTGTACCCTAGAGGATGGACTTGATGACTCGGAGTCTCCAACCGGCCACACCGCGACGGCAAACCCTAGCGTTTAGTGTGACAGAAGCCGGTGACGCATTGCGCCATGTAGGCATAAGGCGGGAGAGTGCTAGCGAGGCAGATGGTAGTAATGCATGCACAGAGTAGAGCTAAACACCAAGGCAGGAACTCCACCAACTTCACACCTTTCCAATTTAAAAATATGATTTCAATTTTCAATTCAAAGTATGATTTTGTTTTAAGGTTTAACTATGAGCGATTTTTATTGTAGAATTGCTGCAAAAATTAAACTTCCACATACATCTACCTATACTAATTACAGACTCCCTAAAAATTACCATGTTAATTAGATTTTACGGGCCATCAATCTCTCACGCCGAGGACATGTTGTCCAATACTACCACGTAAAGGCCCAATTTAACTTCCACCTGTGCCCTATGTTCATCTGGACCGGCCCAGTTTAACTCCCACGCCCTTTGTCCATCTAACAACGATACAAACCCTAAAAAATTTCTAAAACAATACAGCCACGTATATGATTGCATCGCCGTTCTACCTTTCGTCGCTTTCAACTTCCAACTCCTGCGACCTGCTGGATCTCGCGGTCACGATGACCAGAGGCAAATCCAGGGAACACCGGCACGCAGCACAGCTTTTGCGCTAGCGCCAACGTCCATGGAGGAAGTGTAGAAGTGCCACACGACATGATTTGCCGGCAACACTGACTGGCCACTACAGCTAGGGCAGCGATCAGGTATGCCGATAAAACAATCATCTTTTTGTCAAAGTATGTGAACTGCAAACCAGAAAATCATCAACCTATATTTCAGTGTTGATTAAGATATGCACGACTGGAAACATAGTAACTAAATCATGTCTTGCCTTAAGAAGTTTTCTGGTTACGTACGTGTATAGTGAAATAGAAAAGCTCTACCATCGTTCTGCCAGTTACGAATGCACGTGTTTGATCAGAATACCCAATCATGGTGAAGGCGTGAAGGTGAGTGCCGGTCAGCTACAGGAGCTCCTTTTGTATGTCGTTGGACACCACCGGCTCGGTCCTCTGTATGTGAATGCTGACGCCATGCATGTAGGTTTGATTTAAACAACTATACACGTGCTAATGCCAAAGCTCGGAGGATGGTTATTATTCTGCATGCATCTGCTTTATTTTTTTGCTTTTTACCTTATTACTTTTGAATGATGCATCCACGAGTAGCATGGTCAACTTTTTTAAAGCATGGGTTTTATTCGTTTTGCCGTCTATCTCATCTCTTATCCGTGCCTACACTGAAAACCTAGGTTCCGTATGGACAGCGAGAGCACAATACACAAGCACACCAAACTGTCTCTGTTTGTCTGTCATGACGAAAAGATATAAGCCCTAGCCGCCAAGTCATAATCACCTAGCATGGAGTCGTGCTGGCCGCCTTACGCCATTGTGGCATCATCTGATCAGATTGAGGTTAGACTTTAACAAGCATTGCGATACCATCGATCGTACAGCAGGCCGTCAAGCACACAGACGCATCAGACATGGAAAGCGTAGGTAACCCAACTTTAATCCTTTTCGGAGGCTAACTGAGACCACAAGAAGAAACAACAATTTCTGAGCATCAAAAAGTTTGGAAGGAAATTTTAAATGTGTGCCCAGCCATCTGTCACATTCAAAATGAAAAGACCATGTCTATGTACAACATGGACCTGTTGTACTGAACTGAAAATACACATGGGGTCAGTCAACACCAGAGACCTTCATCATGTTGTATTTTCGTGTCAAGGTGAGGTTCAAAGGAGTCAATGCAAGAAGGCCAAGAATGTATGAACGTGATACTCAACTAATTACTCCGCTTTACAACCTTTATATGTTCATCTAATTTCTATTTTTTCTTAACAAAAGGAGGGACATACCATGGAGGTTGATTGTGTAGGTCATCGAGTCATATATCCATATTACGTAGAAACTTTAACTCCCTCACAGAGCCAGAGTCTTTCATTTCCCCCCTCAATTGATTGGTCTTGCAGCCAAATTAATGGACAGGAGAAAAATCCAATGCAAAAGGCTGCAGCAATAGGAGCAACTATGGCATCAGGATCATGAATGTTGAGACAAATTGGATGGGCTCCTGTAGTAGTGCCAGGTCAAGCAATTTCTCGCAGATGCCCTAAGCAAAGATATAGCTAGCAGTTTATCAGCCGGCCAATCTTGCTTTGTTCAACGTTGTGCTTAATCGTTACACTTACAGGTAATTCTCAATCCAGTGTGATCAAAAGTAAAGTTTGTATAATGCATAACACATGTTTTGTACGTTCAATGTGCCAATGCCAGATCTGTACATGAATTATATCTTTTTGTAGCTGACGTGAAGCATATATTATTGTCCTTGCCGATTACTCTGTTGATTACTTGCCGGCTGCAGAACTGCATAGGTACAACTTTCCGCAGGTATGTAGCAAGACTCAATCCTAGAATTCATTGACGGCGGATGCTTTAGTCAACAGCAACATGCACAATGACATGTACACAAGCCGGCTGTGCAAGCAGGTAAGTGGATTAATTGATTCCTGTGTGAAAAAGAGCCTCCACAACCAATGCTTATGGCAGCCACCAGGTCACTGTTCACTGTGTGTATTCTATAAAGAGAAAAATATACTTTTCATCCCTCAATTCTTCGTGAAGTCTAGATTTGGTCCCTTAACTTCAAAACCGGACAACTTGCATCTTTAACTACTGAAACCGGACAAGATTCATCCCTAGTCACGGTTTTTGACCGGTTTTGGTGTTGTCACACCCCGGTTTTGACCGTGCCGACTCAAATCCGCGTACATTTTCTAATTCCGCTTAATGTTTTCAAATTCGGGTACTTTTTCAAATACGTGAACTTTTAAAAAAATTGTGTACTTTTTCCAAATCCGCGTACTTTTTCCAAGTACACATATTTTTTAAATCTGTGTACTTTTTTAAAGTTCATGTGGTTTTTTCAAATTCGTGTAATTTTCTAAAATTGACGTACTTATTCATATTCGCGTACATTTTTTTGGATTTGAAAATTTTATGCGAACTTGAAAACGTACGTGGATTTGAATTTCTTTCACGCAAAATAGAAAAAAAAGTGTGGAGTTGAAAAATTATGTCAACTTGAAACAAGTATCTGAATTTCAAACAAAGTTCATGGATTGGAAAAGGAACATGGATTAAAAAAATACACCAACTTTACAAAGTATGTGGATTTGAAACAAGTACGCGAAATTCAAAAACACTTCATAGATTTGAAAAAAAATACTTGGATTTGATAAAATCACACGAACTTGAAAAAATACACTGATTTGAAAACAGTACACAAATTTCAAAAAGTTCATGGATATGAAAAAATTAGACAAATTTGAGTCAGCACCGGTCAAAACCGGGGTCAGTCAGCACTAAAACCGGTCAAAATCGAGAGCAGGGACGAACCTTGTCCGGTTTCGTTAGTTGGGGGTGCAAGTTGTCCGGTTTCGGAGTTGAGGGACCAAATTTAGACTTCACCTAAAGTTGAGGGACGAAAAATATACTTTTCTCTTCTATAAATTCTACCGCATGTTCTATCTTTTTGGTTAGTTTGTTTCCCATGAAGTACAATAGATATGTACTGAGTATTTGTAATTTGGATAGATGAAAACATATTTATCTTTTCTAAATATCTTCATTAGATTTACTGTTATGCTCTGTTCAGTTAGCAGAGATTTAGATGATAATTTGTAACAATACCGAGGTCATATTTTGATCCATTATGTGTACTCTTCAGGTTATAAAGGATGCCATTTCAGTGGTTTAGTTCTGACTTCAGCCACATAAATAAAGCAATCCGTACAAGAGGTGTACTTTCTTAATTTTTTATTTATGTGTATTGCGGACAAAGCTGCCAAATAAAAATGGCACACGTACTAGCTTCATTGGTTTACCTTTCTCATGCTGCATTTCCATATTTATAGACCTTTGTGCTTGACGGAGAAACAAAATCCCTATCGAAGCTATTCTACCTAATGCTAAATCTAGCGTGTTCTGCTACACCTGCTAGGAATTTGCTCGCATTATTAAATGATCTACTCTTTATGTATTAGCCAACACTAATCATGTTTTTTGTTTTCATTCAATACAGAAATTTCACTTTTGGATAACAAAACTGCAGCTATTTTAGCTATGCTCCGGATTAAAATTGTTGCTTCAGCTTCCATTTTATTTCAGCCTTGCGTATATTGAAACATTAATAAGGAGAATTCTTTTGTCAATTGATCCGACCATACGTAGAATAGTTTATGTAACTTACTAATTGATTGTCAGTCCCTATCTACGGTACACTATTTTTTTAGAAAAAACGGTTACTAATGTTGATGCAGTGCTAATCCTGCTTATATTTTGTTTAGAGATAGCCTTATCAAATTTTGTTTAGGCAGTTTATTTTTTGTGTAAATACCTTTTGTGGATCTTTTACTTGATGATGATAATGAGTCAAAACAGTTCATTTTTTGAGTATATAGCGAGTATAATTACCTAATATATTTTTCCAAATATCAATTAAATATTTTAAAACCATCTGATTGTAATGACTATGGATATACGGATGCTATGGGTAAATAGTTGTCTTCTGAATTATGTTTGTACAAACTAATGCCTGCTTTGCTTTTCTGCCTACAATTTTTCATATATTTGATATCCGTCAGATGGTAAAAAATGAACACGTGGAATCACCTGGTAATTTTTGTATCATAGTACCTCTTAATTAGTATGTCATTGCTCATTTGCAAAGCAAGAAAACGTAATACAATAAATGAGGTACATGTGTTAACATCACGTGATCAATTGTTTTCAGTTTATCGCCTGACTTTTTTTACAATGTCATTACGTTTCTTTGAAATCTTAATATGATACAATGGTTGCTAATAAGTTACGTTCATTTTTCTTTGTATATTGGATATTCTTGCTCCGCAAACCATTTTATGGTTGTCTACTGTTTGCATTACAAAGAAAAAAAATGTTTATTTTCCACATCATGGGGACAAGTAAAATAAGGATATCTAAAATGAGGCTCCAACAATACATTCGAGAGTGAAAAATATCTCATAAAGGCCAAAACAATGAAATTATTTTCCAACATATTTATGCTACTTTGCAAACATAGTTGAGAATGCATTTTCCGTTACATTTTGATCATGAAACGTGGATATATGATTAGTGTACGTTTAAAGTTGGATATTTCTCCAAAATTCACCTAACATTTACTTATGTTCTTCTTTCAACTAACCAATCTCAGACATATTGACATATGGTAAGAAATGTTTGATGATTTTAATCCTAATATTTAATAGATTCATACTGGATTTCTTTATATTTAAATATGTAAGTGTCTATGTATCAAATAAGCTATTAATATATACATGCCTTTCCAAGATGACTAGCCCGTGCGGATGCACGGGTTGACGACTAGTTATTGATAAATTCTATACTAGCATGCAATGGTGGAGCAAGATGACAAGTCAGTTTGGATCCTTCCTGTACTCGCTATATGCCTATATTGGTGCGTCAAATAATTGGTAGAGGATTCTGCCGCCGGTCATTGGCTTAGAAACCAACAGGAAAAGTTGTTATGGCTAGGGCGAACCAATAGATTAAATAAGGTCCAAATAGAGGCCAACATTGAAGTCAACGTCAATTTTTTTGTTGGATTGCTCGGAGTGCCAAACCAGACAGATCCTATATCTCTTCCCGTGGAGGGCACGAACCATGAGTGTTTGGGGGGGGGGGGGGGGGGGGGCGAAGGCTATAAAATTTCCTATCCAAGTCCTTACATTATTTTTTCGAAAATAATTTTAATGCTGGGGGAGGGGGAGGGGCATTGGCCCTGTCATCTTAACACACATAGCTCTTCCTAAATATATTGGTTTGTCATATTTTTAATATAAATAGTGTATATATCAATTGGACCATCCTGGCCGAAAATCCTGGCTACGCCAATGACCTTAACTACCCGTCAATGGTGGTCCTCTTCGACGGCAGCGTCGTCATGCGCAGGATCCGCAGGACGCTCACGTCGGTCTCCCGGACAGAAGAGACTTACGAGGTCACAGTGACCGCGCCGGACGGGGTCGCGGTCACCGTCACCCCGACGCAGCTCACGTTCAGCAACTACATGGAGCATAACAAGTACATCGTCGACTTCATCAGGACCGAGGCGGTGAAGCCGACCGGGATGTGGGAGTCTGGCGAGACCGTTTGGAAGGGCAAGAAGCACCATGTCAGAAGCCCGGTGGCGTTAGGCTATTGATGCATGCGAGCCAGCCGGCCAGCAGCCTTGGCCTTCCAATCAAAGTGATTGATTTCTCTCTCTAGTAGCATGTCAAGTATGTCTGTCTATGTGTGATGCCATGCCAGCAGCCTTGCAGTGGACTTGAAGGCTTGAACTGCTGCTATGTGTGACCTAATCGACTGTGATGCCTTGCCAGCAGCTATTTAGCGAAGGCTATAAAATTTTCTATCCAAGCCCCCTCATCTTAACATACATATAACTCTTCCTAAATATATTGGCATGTCATATTTTTATTATAAATATTGTATATATCAATTGGACCACCCTGGCCGAAAATCCTGGCTATACCACTGCCGACGCCCTTCTACGACGACGCGTTGGCGGTCGCCACGTTCGGTGTGGTCCGGGCGGGCGTGTTTGTGGTCCTGGCGGCGGGCAATAGTGGGTCGAACGCGTCCACGGTGTCCAATGCCGCTCCGTGGATGACCACATTGCGCACGGCCACCCTGGACTGCGTCTTCCCATCGACGCTGAAGCTAGGCAACGGGGTTCAGCTCACCGGGCAGTCGCTTTACAACATCAAATCGCAAGGCACGACAACGATCAGGCTTATCGGAAGCACCTGCGACCACTAGTGCAGAACCAGGCAATAGCACCGGTTCGTAAGGCCCTTTAGTCCCGGTTCGGTAACCGGCACTAAAGTGTGGGCACTAAAGGTCCCCACCTTTAGTACCAGTTCAGCACGAACCGGTGCTAAAGGGCAACCACGTGGCACGAGCCAGCTCCGGTGGCACGGAGCCCTTTAGTACCGGTTGGTGACACCAACCGGTATTAAAAGGTTGGGGGGTTTTGGGTTTATGATTTCTTTTTCATTTAATTTTGTGTTTTCCATTTAATTCTTTTTCGTTTGCTGGTATTTTACGATGCTACATATTGTACACGTTATGCATATATATAAATAGAATTTCTAGTAGAACCGATCATATATATATATATATATATATATATATATATATATATATATATATATATATATATATATCATCGAATGTCTCACAACCACCATTAATTCACACATATATACACACATGTATATATGTATACAATTAGGTAGCTATATACAATTTCTCCTAATTGGTGCCTTCGGAGCCAGTGGCATTAGCCTAATTGGTGCCTTTGGAGCACGATAAAAATTGGAAGTGGTTCATGGGGGCGGTAGCGGGTAAAAGTATTCTCCTTTGGGATCTATGACCCGGTCGAGCAAAAATCCTGCTATTTCCTCTTGAATTGCTTCTATGCGGTCCTCTGCTAGGAGCTGCTCCCGCACCTCTTTGAACTGTTAAGAAGGAGATCAATATGCATGTGTATTAGTTGTGTGACTAGATACCAACAATGGTGTAAAAATTATGAATAGTGTTCTGACAAACGTACTCACTCCTGTCTTTGAGATCTGCTCCTTTCGGACGCCATCATGTGAATGTTCTCGCAAACGTAGTATGCACACAGATTATTCCCCGGTGCCTGCTTCAGGGCCTTTACGAGAATGGAATTTGATCAGATAATAATTAATCAAGCATGATAATTAAAAAGATGGCAGCTAGCTAGTACTACTTAATTACTTACCTTGGGTCGATACCATTTCAGATTTCGTTTCCATTGGCCTGGAGTGACGCTGATGAACTTTGCCCAAACCCTGCCCGCCGACAAAGAAAATGAATAAATGGGTTATTAAATAGTTGTTATCAGGAAATGATGAAATACAATAATGATTGAAATTACCTGTTGACTATCCCCTTCACGATGGTGTAGTCACTTGCTTTCTTAAGTAGTGAGTCTAGTACTTCAACTGTTCCTTCATCAACTTTAATGATTAACAAGATCCAGTGAAATCTGCATGCACACACGTTTGCATGTCTTAATTAAGCAGGCATATGTAAGCAAAAACATGTAGCTAGCTAGTAGGCAAAAACAGAATTTGTAGTACAAGACAGTGTGACTCACTCGAAGTTGTAAGGAAGTAGTATATCTTCATTGTATTTGAGGCGCTTGAAGAACTCTAGCATGCTTTCCTCTACACTTTTTTCGTAATATGGATCTAATTTCCATGTGTATTCATTAATGGTATTTGGGTCAACGAACCCAATGCCATAGCGTCCACCTTTTTTCATTTCATAAATCTTCACCCTGCATAATACGACAGAAAAGAATATAGTGATGATAATTACAGGTAATGATTGATCAAAATGATCACTACAGCTAGCTTGAGACTTAAATTATAGAAAGAAATCACTTACAGACAATAGCAACTGACGATTGATTTGTCGAGCGCGTCTTGATTGTATAACTGAAATAGTTCTGAATACTCAACGGACACATCTTTCTCATGGCAGTAATGATCCTTCTTGACATTCACCATGAGGGACTCTCGATTGGAAATCTTGGTAATGTCCATGGACCATTGATGCAATTCATACATTCTCGTTGGGAGCTTCTTGACCTCGTTTGGCTCGACCAAAGGTTGGCCCCGGACATATTTCCGTTTTATTTCCTCCTCTGTAATCAGAGACATGGGCTTGATATCGAGGAGTTGTCCAACAGTAATCATGAGGCTTTTAGCCTGCTCAATATGCTCCTCGGTTATTACCACATCGCCCAGCCCGGGAACGTTAACGGTTTGCCCACAATAATATTGGGCGCGCGTACTCTCATGTGTTGTTGGCACAACAAGCAGGGGGATTGATTGCGCCGCCTGTTCTCCCAGCTGGGGAACGGTTTTACCGCTCCTTTTGCCAGCTGATTTGCTCGAGCTCTCCTCTTTCTGTAGACGTGCTCGATTTAACTTCCTGAGGTGGCGCTCATAGTCTGTGTCAACAGGCTTGGGAGTTAGTGCTCTAGCCATACGAATGAAGTGGTCAATCTTTTCCTCAGGCACTTTCTCCCTTGGCGGCGGTGGCGGTTTCGGTGCAAAATGGGCTTCCACCTCGGCCTTCGATATGGCTGCGTTTTCCTCCTCGGACATGTCGTAAGGCCTCTGCGGAAGAGGCGCGAGGCTGCTTGGACCATATTGAAATCGCTTGCCTCCGCCTGTACCTCCATTACTACCTCGACTTGTACCGCTACGTACCAAAGCTGAGGAGGCTCTCTTCCATGATTGCTGAGGCGGCGAAGACGGCTGACGTGGCTGAGTTGGAGGAGGAGTGGCCTGAAGCTGTGCCGGACTTGGAGGAGGAGTGGCCTGACGCTTTGCCGGACTTGGAGGAGGAGGAGTGGCCTGAAGCTGTGCCGGACTTGGAGGAGGAGTGGCCTGACGCTTTTGTGGACTTGGAGGAGCGGGAGTCTGCTGACTCGGTGGCGGACTTCGACGAGGAGTCGTATGACGCGGTGTCGGTGGCCTTTGAAAGATTATGCAATCCTTTCTCCATAGGATGATACGATGGTTGGCCTCCCCCGGTGTGTGCTCCTCGTCACCTCTAGGAATGTCAAGCTCTAGCCCCGAATATTGGTCCACCACCTCATCAACCAAGACACGAGCATAGCCCACTGGAATCGGGTTGCAATGGAAGGTTGCCTCGGGGGGATTTGTAAAAGCAACGGCGTCCGCCACCTTCATGGATATGTTCTTCATTTTAAAGTGTAGCTCGCAGTTAGTGTTCTCCATGATGTCATCCACTAGGTAGCTATCCAGCAATGCGTCGCCCGTGGCGGAACCCACGCTGCTTCTCGGCATGGATGGGATGGTGCTATCCAATGCTGGATCATCCGCTAGCTGCTGCAGCTGCTGAAACCCCCTTTGCTGGCTAAGTGAGTCGATCTGCTCCTGCTGCCACTGGAATTGGACTGCCAAGTCCGCGTGCACTGATTCTAGGCCCTGAAGGCGTTCATAGTCCAGCTTCCTCTGCTCCTCCTCCATCTTCCTCTTCTTCTCCTCTGCAATCTTCTTTCTCGCACGGGTTCTATAGTCGGCGTTCCAGTCCGAAAACCCCTCATACCACAGAATATCGCCCTTGCCTCGTGTTCTTCCCGGGCGTTCAGGATTTCCCAGGGCACGCGTAAGCTCGTCGTTCTCTCTGTTGGGCTCGAACACCCCCGATCGAGCCTCTTCTATTGCAACAAGTAGCTTATCTTCGGCTCCGTCCAGACATGCCTTCTTCGAAACTTTGCCTGACTTCGGGTCCAACTCCCCCCCATGCGCATATAACCAAGTCCTGCACCTGGGTGGCTAGCTCAATGTTTCTGGAGTGACACATGCATCCTCCATCTCTTTCTCAGACTTATCCCACTTAGGCATTCCCACCGCATAGCCACCTGGCCCCAGCTTATGGAACTTATCCTTTTTTGCGGCATTAGCCTTGTTTATTCTCGACTGTTCCTTAGATAATTCTGAATCCTTGAATTTCACGAAATCGTCCCAATGAGCACTTTGCTTCTCTAGTGTTCCCTCGAATACTGGAGTCTTCCTTCCTCCCTTGACGTACTTGTCCCATACATGATTCTTGTGGTTGTTGAATGCAACCGCCATCTTCCTAAGAGCAGCGTCCTTGACTTTCTCCACATCTGCATATGTGAAATGATCTGGTAGGGTGAAATGTTCCATGAGCGTTTCCCAAAGCAGAAGTTTTTGTCTGTCGTCGAAAAAAGTAAGTCCTGGACATGGCTTTGCTGGCTCTCTCCATTCTTGAAGGGAGATCAGGAGTTGGTCCTTCACAAGAACTCCGCACTAACGAATGAACTTGTCCGCAATCTTCTTAGGCGCTAATGGTTCGCCATTAGGTTTGATGGCCTCGATATTGTACTTTACGCCCTCCTTCAACTTTTTGTTCGGGCCTCGTACTGTCCTGCTGCCTGAAGATTTGCTCGATCCGGATGGCTGAAAGAAGAAAGATCGATTCGTTAATATATATCTTCAAGTCATTTAAAACATGCGATGATCACCAGATGCCTGCTTATATAAATATACCTCGCCGGTCTTTGTTGTTTCAAGATCAACATTTTCTTCATCATGTTCATAGTTCATGACTTCATCAATTCGGTCGTCGCGATCGAATATCATATCACCCTCCCCGGTGTTGTTTAGATATTCGGAGCCGTCATAATCTTCTTCATTCTGATCATCATCTGGCCCGCGAGGATTGCGTATGATATTGAACAGGGCCTCTTCTCCCTCTCCGCCAGTATTGTCCACCATAGGTTTTATTTAACTAATCCAAAAGAAATATATTCAAATTACAATGCATGGATGCAATCAATTAATAAGGAAAAACTGAATCAATCATAGTACATAATAAGCATCATCGAATATAATCTTGAATACGTCGTGTTGAATAATAGATATAATCTCGAATACATCGTCTCGAATAATATATATAATCTCGAACAAATCATCTCGAATATTATATATCGAATACATCACTAGCTAGCTAGCTAATAAAGATCGAATACTAGAGAGTAATCTAGGCGGTGGACAACCAAAGTGAAGGAACCATCACTGGATCATAGCTCGGGTGATCTCCCCAAAGAACGTGCCAGGTATTGGAGAACCTGACGTCCATAGCAGCCATGTAGCGATGGACGTGCTCGTCCTCCTCCCTGACACGGCGACGTACCACCTCCGGCGGGGCCGACTCCCTCCACACCGAAAGTGGCCCACGCGAACGCCACCAAAGGAGATGAGGGTCGACGATGGGACCCAGGGCCGGGTTCCTCACCAAGCGTCGCGCCCCTGAAGGTAGCACCTCCCAGTGCCAGCCCGGCGGAGCCCAGTCCCAGACATGGGTCCTCTGAAGCAGGACGTCGTCGCGAACGGGTCGACGGCGAGGATGCGGGCCAGGCATCGTCGACAACAAATACTATATGCAAATGTAACACTAATTATGCTATCATTGCATATGTCAAAATTCTATATGTTATTTCATACTAATTAAGCATCTAACACTAAAAACAGAAAAAACAACTTCTATACATCCATTAAAAAACAGAAAAACAACATTATATAAAAAAATTCCATACTAATTAAACACTAATTATATCCATCTAACATGCATTCATACATATATACTAGTGAAAAAATAATAATAAAAAAATCTAAACTAATTAAACATACAAAATACGTATATACTAATTAACTTAAGGAAATGTGTGTGTGTGTGTGTGTATGGGCTCGGGGAGGGGCAGCGCCCATGGTTGCCGCCAGGGGCGAGGGAGAGGGGTTAGAGGGGGAGAGCTCATAGCGGGGCGATGGCGACGGCGAGGCGACGGCCAGGGGAGGCGACGGGCCGGGGCGTGACGGGGGCGGCGACGCGGGGATGGCGCAACGGGGACGGGCCCGGGGCGGCGACGGGGACGGGGGCGGCGACGGGGATGGGGGCGGCGACGGCAACGGCGCGCGACGGGGGCGGCGCAGGACGGGGCGGCGACGGGGACGGGGGCGGCGACGGGGATGGGGGCGGCGACGGCAACGACGCGCGACGGGGGCGGCGACGGCAACGACGCGCGACGGGGGCGGCGCGGGACGGGGGTGGCGACGGGGACGGGGGCGGCGACGGTGTCGATCGACCGGGGCGGGCGGTGCTTCAATGGGGAAACAGAGGAAGAAACAGAGGAAGAATGAAATTTTTCGAAGTGATGTATATATAGAAGGCACCTTTAGTACCGGTTGGAGCCACCAACCGGTACTAAAGGGGAAGGGCAGGCCTTCAGTACCGGGTGGTGGCTCCAACCGGTACTAAAGACCCCCCCTTTAGTACCGGTTGATGCCACGACCCGGTACTAAAGGGGGTGCGTGAAGGAAATATGCCCTAGAGGCAATAATAAAGTTATTATTTATTTCCTTATAATCATGATAAATGTTTATTATTCATGCTAGAATTGTATTAACCGGAAACATAATACATGTGTGAATACATAGACAAACAAAGTGTCACTAGTATGCCTCTACTTGACTAGCTCGTTAATCAAAGATGGTTATGTTTCCTAACCATGAACAATGAGTTGTTATTTGATTAACGAGGTCACATCATTAGTTGAATGATCCTATTGACATGACCCATTCCATTAGCTTAGCACCCGATCGTTTAGTATGATGCTATTGCTTTCTTCATGACTTATACATGTTCCTATAACTATGAGATTATGCAACTCCCGTTTGCCGGAGGAACACTTTGGGTGCTACCAAACGTCACAACGTAACTGGGTGATTATAAAGGAGCATTACAGGTGTCTCCAAAGGTAGATGTTGGGTTGGCGTATTTCGAGATTAGGATTTGTCACTCCGATTGTCGGAGAGGTATCTCTGGGCCCTCTCGGTAATGCACATCACATAAGCCTTGCAAGCATTGCAACTAATGAGTTAGTTGCAGGATGATGTATTACAGAACGAGTAAAGAGACTTGCCGGTAACGAGATTGAACTAGGTATTGGATACCGACGATCGAATCTCGGGCAAGTAACATACCGATGATAAAGGGAACAACGTATGTTGTTATGCGGTCTGACCGATAAAGATCTTCGTAGAATATGTAGGAGCCAATATGGGCATCCAGGTCCCGCTATTGGTTATTGACCGGAGACGTGTCTCGGTCATGTCTACATTGTTCTCGAACCCGTAGGGTCCGCACGCTTAAGGTTACGATGACAGTTATATTATGAGTTTATGCATTTTGATGTACCGAAGGTTGTTCGGAGTCCCGGATGTGATCACGGACATGACGAGGAGTCTCGAAATGGTCGAGATGTAAAGATTGATATATTGGAAGCCTATGTTTGGATATCGGAAGTGTTCCGGGTGAAATCAGGATTTTACCGGAGTACCGGGAGGTTACCGGAACCCCCCGGGAACCATATGGGCCTAGATGGGCTTTAGTGGAAAGGAGAAAGGGGCAGCCCAAGGTGGCCGCGCGCCTCCCCCCTCCCCCTAGTCCTATTAGGACTAGGAGAGGTGGCCGACCCCCTTCTCTCTCTTTCCCCCTCGGGGAATCCTAGTCCAACTAGGATTGGGGGGGGGGAGTCCTACTCCCGGAAGGAGAAGGACTCCTCCTGCGCCCTCCTCCTAGCCGGCGCCCCCCTCCCCCTTGGCTCCTTTATATACTGAGGCAGAGGCACCCCAGAAAGACAGAAGTTGATCCACGTGATCTATTCCTTAGCCGTGTGCGGTGCCCCCTGCCACCATAGTCCTCGATAATACTGTAGCGGAGTTTAGGCGAAGCCCTGCTGCTGTAGTGCATCAAGATCGTCACCACGCCGTCGTGCTGACGGAACTCTTCCCCGACACTTTGCTGGATCGGAGTCCGGGGATCGTCATCGAGCTGAACGTGTGCTCGAACTCGGAGGTGCCGTAGTTTCGGTGCTTGATCGGTTGGATCGTGAAGACGTACGACTACTTCCTCTACGTCGTGTCAACGCTTCCGCAGTCGGTCTGCGTGGGTACGTAGACAACACTCTCCCATCTTGTTGCTATGCATCACATGATCTTGCGTGTGCGTAGGAAATTTTTTGAAATTACTACGAAACCCAACAGTGGCATCCGAGCCTAGGTTATTTATGTTGATGTTATATGCACGAATAGAACACAAGTGAGTTGTGGGTGATATAAGTCATACTGCCTACCAGCATGTCATACTTTGGTTTGGCGGCATTGTTGGACGAGACGACCCGGACCAACATTATGCGTACGCTTACACGAGACCGGTTCCCCCGACGTGCTTTGCACACAGGTGGCTTGCGGGCGACTGTCTCTCCAACTTTAGTTGAACCAAGTATGGCTACGCCCGGTCCTTGCGAAGGTTAAAACGGAGTCTATTTGACAAACTATCGTTGTGGTTTTGATGCGTAGGTGAGATTGGTTCTTGCTTAAGCCCGTAGCAGCCACGTAAAACTTGCAACAACAAAGTAGAGGACGTCTAACTTGTTTTTGCAGGGCATGTTGTGATGTGATATGGTCAAGACATGATGATGAATTTTATTGTATGAGATGATCATGTTTTGTAACCGAGTTATCGGCAACTGGCAGGAGCCTTATGGTTGTCGTTTTATTGTATGCAATGCAATCGCGATGTAATGCTTTACTTTATTACTAAGCGGTAGTGATAGTCGTAGAAGCACTAGCTTGGCGAGACAACAACGATGCTACGACGGAGATCAAGGTGTCACGCCGGTGACGATGGTGATCACGTCGGTGTTTCGCAGATGGAGATCACAAGCACAGGATGATGATGGCCATATCATATCACTTATATTGATTGCATGTGATGTTTATCCTTTTATGCATCTTATCTTGCTTTGATTGACGGTAGCATTATAAGATGATCTCTCACTAAATTATCAAGAAGTGTTCTCCCTGAGTATGCACCGTTGCGAAAGTTCTTCGTGCGGAGACACCACGTGATGATCGGGTGTGATAGGTTCTACGTTCAAATACAACGGGTGCAAAACAGTTGCACACGCGGAATACTCAGGTTATACTTGACGAGCCAAGCATATACAGATATGGCCTCGGAACACGGAGACCGAAAGGTCGAGCGTGAATCATATAGTAGATATGATCAACATAACGATGTTCACCATTGAAAACTACTCCATCTCACGTGATGATCGGTTATGGTTTAGTTGATTTGGATCACGTAATCACTTAGAGGATTAGAGGGATGTCTATCTAAGTGGGAGTTCTTTAATTAATTTGATTAACTGAACTTAAATTTATCATCTTAGTACCTGATTAGTATCTTGCTTGTTTATGTTTGATTGTAGATAGATGGCTCGTGCTGTTGTTCCGTTGAATTTTAATTCGTTCCTTGAGAAAGCAAAGTTGAAAGATGATGGTAGCAATTACACGGACTGGGTCCGTAACTTGAGGATTATCCTCATTGCTGCACAGAAGAATTACGTCCTGGAAGCACCGCTGGGTGCCAGGCCCGCTGCAGGAGCAACGCCGGATGTTATGAACGTCTGGCAGAGCAAAGCTGATGACTACTCGATAGTTCAGTGTGCCATGCTTTACGGCTTAGAATCGGGACTTCAAATGACGTTTTGAATGTCATGGAGCATATGAGATGTTCCAAGAGTTGAAGTTAATATTTCAAGCAAATGCCCGAATTGAGAGATATGAAGTCTCCAGTAAGTTCTATAGCTGCAAGATGGAGGAGAACAGTTCTGTCAGTGAGCATATACTCAAAATGTATGGGTATAATAATCACTTGATTCAATTGGGAGTTAATCTTCCAGATGATTGCGTCATTGACAGAATTCTTCAATCACTGCCACCAAGCTACAAGAGCTTCGTGATGAACTATAATATGCAAGGGATGAACAAGACTATTCCCGAGCTCTTCGCAATGCTGAAAGCTGCGGAGGTAGAAATCAAGAAGGAGCATGAAGTGTTGATGGTCAACAAGACCACTAGTTTCAAGAAAAAGGGCAAAGGGAAGCAGAAGGGGAACTTCAAAAAGAACGGCAAGCAAGTTGCTACTCAAGAGAAGAAACCCAAACCTGGACCTAAGCCTGAAACTGAGTGTTTCTATTGCAAGCAGACTGGTCACTGGAAGCGGAACTGCCCCAAGTATTTGGCGGATAAGAAGGATGGCAAGGTGAACAAAGGTATATGTGATATACATGTTATTGATGTGTACCTTACTAATGCTCGCAGTAGCACCTGGGTATTTGATACTGGTTCTGTTGCTAATATTTGCAACTCGAAACAGGGACTACGGATCAAGCGAAGATTGGTTAAGGACGATGTGACGATGTGCGTGGGAAACGGTTCCAAAGTCGATGTGATCGCAGTCGGCACGCTACCTCTACATCTACCTTCGGGATTAGTATTAGACCTAAATAATTGTTATTTGGTGCCAGCGTTAAGCATGAACATTATATCTGGATCTTGTTTGATGCGAGACGGTTATTCATTTAAATCAGAGAATAATGGTTGTTCTATTTATATGAGTAATATCTTTTATGGTCATGCACCCTTGAAGAGTGGTCTATTCTTGTTGAATCTTGATAGTAGTAACACACATATTCATAATGTTGAAGCCAAAAGATGCAGAGTTGATAACGAGAGTGCAACTTATTTGTGGCACTGCCGTTTAGGTCATATCGGTGTAAAGCGCATGAAGAAACTCCATTCTGATGGACTTTTGGAACCACTTGATTATGAATCACTTGGTACTTGCGAACCATGCCTCATGGGCAAGATGACCAAAACACCGTTCTCTGGTACTATGGAGAGAGCAACAGATTTGTTGGAAATCATACATACAGATGTATGTGGTCCGATGAATATTGAGGCTCGTGGCGGATATCGTTATTTTCTCACCTTCACAGATGATTTAAGCAGATATGGGTATATCTACTTAATGAAACATAAGTCTGAAACATTTGAAAAGTTCAAGGAATTTCAGAGTGAAGTTGAAAATCATCGTAACAAGAAAATAAAGTTTCTACGATCTGATCGTGGAGGAGAATATTTGAGTTACGAGTTTGGTGTACATTTGAAAAATTGTGGAATAGTTTCGCAACTCACGCCACCCGGAACACCACAGCGTAATGGTGTGTCCGAACGTCGTAATCGTACTTTACTAGATATGGTGCGATCTATGATGTCTCTTACTGATTTACCGCTATCGTTTTGGGGATATGCTCTAGAGACGGCCGCATTCACGTTAAATAGGGCACCATCAAAATTCGTTGAGACGACGCCTTATGAACTGTGGTTTGGCAAGAAACCAAAGTTGTCATTTCTTAAAGTTTGGGGCTGCCATGCTTATGTGAAAAAGCTTCAACCTGATAAGCTCGAACCCAAATCGGAGAAATGTGTCTTCATAGGATATCCAAAGGAAACTATTGGATACACATTCTATCACAGATCCGAGGGCAAGACTTTTGTTGCTAAATTCGGAAACTTTCTAGAGAAGGAGTTTCTCTCGAAAGAAGTGAGTGGGAGGAAAGTAGAACTTGACGAGGTAACTGTACCTGCTCCCTTATTGGAAAGTAGTACATCACAGAAAACTGTTTCAGTGACACCTACACCAGTTAGTGAGGAAGCTAATGATAATGATCATGAAACTTCAGATCAAGATACTACTGAACCTCGTAGATCAACCAGAGTAAGATCTGCACCAGAGTGGTACGGTAATCCTGTTCTGAAAGTCATGCTACTAGATCATGATGAACCTACGAACTATGAAGAAGCGATGGTGAGCCCAGATTCCGCAAAATGGCTTGAAGCCATGAAATCTGAGATGGGATCCATGTATGAGAACAAAGTATGGACTTTGGTTGACTTGCCCGATGATCGGCAAGCAATTGAGAATAAATGGATCTTCAAGAAGAAGACTGACGCTGATGGTAATGTTACTGTCTACAAAGCTCGACTTATCGCGAAAGGTTTTCGGCAAGTTCAAGGGATTGACTACGATGAGACCTTCTCACCCGTAGCGATGCTTAAGTCCGTCCGAATCATGTTAGCAATTGCCACATTTTATGATTATGAAATTTGGCAAATGGATGTCAAAACTACATTCCTGAATGGATTTCTGGAAGAAGAGTTGTATATGATGCAACCAGAAGGTTTTGTCGATCCAAAAAGAGCTAGAAAAGTGTGCAAGCTCCAGCGATCCATTTATGGACTGGTGCAAGCCTCTCGGAGTTGGAATAAACGCTTTGATAGTGTGATCAAAGCATTTGGTTTTATACAGACTTTCGGAGAAGCCTGTATTTACAAGAAAGTGAGTGGGAGCTCTGTAGCATTTCTGATATTATATGTGGATGACATATTACTAATTGGAAATGATATAGAATTTCTGGATAGCATAAAGGGATACTTGAATAAGAGTATTTCAATGAAAGACCTCGGTGAAGCTGCTTACATATTAGGCATAAAGATCTATAGAGATAGATCAAAACGCTTAATTGGACTTTCACAAACAACATACCTTGACAAAATTTTGAAGAAGTTCAAAATGGATCAAGCAAAGAAAGGATTCTTGCCTGTGTTACAAGGTGCGAAGTTGAGTAAGACTCAATGCCCGACCACTGCAGAAGATAGAGAGAATATGAAAGATGTTCCCTATGCATCAGCGATAGGATCTATCATGTATGCAATGCTGTGTACCAGACCTGATGTGTGCCTTGCTATAAGTCTAGCAGGGAGGTACCAAAGTAATCCAGGAGTGGATCACTGGACAGCGGTCAAGAACATCCTGAAATACCTGAAAAGGACTAAGGATATGTTTCTCGTATATGGAGGTGACAAAGAGCTCGTCGTAAATGGTTACGTTGATGCAAGCTTTGACACTGATCCGGACGATTCTAAATCGCAAACCGGATACGTGTTTACATTAAACGGTGGAGCTGTCAGTTGGTGCAGTTCTAAACAAAGCGTCGTAGCGGGATCTACATGTGAAGCGGAGTACATAGCTGCTTCGGAAGCAGCAAACGAAGGAGTCTGGATGAAGGAGTTCATATCCGATCTAGGTGTCATACCTAGTGCATCGGGTCCAATGAAAATCTTTTGTGATAATACTGGTGCAATTGCCTTGGCAAAGGAATCCAGATTTCACAAGAGAACCAAGCACATCAAGAGACGCTTCAATTCCATCCGGGATCTAGTCCAGGTGGGAGACATAGAGATTTGCAAGATACATACGGATCTGAATGTTGCAGACCCGTTGACTAAGCCTCTTCCACGAGCAAAACATGATCAGCACCAAGGCTCCATGGGTGTTAGAATCATTACGGTGTAATCTAGATTATTGACTCTAGTGCAAGTGGGAGACTGAAGGAAATATGCCCTAGAGTCAATAATAAAGTTATTATTTATTTCCTTATAATCATGATAAATATTTATTATTCATGCTAGAATTGTATTAACCGGAAACATAATACATGTGTGAATACATAGACAAACAAAGTGTCACTAGTATGCCTCTACTTGACTAGCTCGTTAATCAAAGATGGTTATGTTTCCTAACCATGAACAATGAGTTGTTATTTGATTAACGAGGTCACATCATTAGTTGAATGATCCGATTGACATGACCCATTCCATTAGCTTAGCACCCGATTGTTTAGTATGATGCTATTGCTTTCTTCATGACTTATACATGTTCCTATAACTATGAGATTATGCAACTCCCGTTTGCCGGAGGAACACTTTGGGTGCTACCAAACGTCACAACGTAACTGGGTGATTATAAAGGAGCATTACAGGTGTCTCCAAAGGTAGATGTTGGGTTGACGTATTTCGAGATTAGGATTTGTCA
The DNA here is from genome assembly GCF_056163025.1 of Triticum urartu. Lineage (NCBI taxonomy): Eukaryota > Viridiplantae > Streptophyta > Magnoliopsida > Poales > Poaceae > Triticum > Triticum urartu. Next base: position 44,849,123 of record NC_141879.1, on the reverse strand, counting down.
CTCCGATTGTCGGAGAGGTATCTCTGGGCCCTCTCGGTAATGCACATCACATAAGCCTTGCAAGCATTGCAACTAATGAGTTAGTTGCGGGATGATGTATTACAGAACGAGTAAAGAGACTTGCCGGTAACGAGATTGAACTAGGTATTGGATACCGACGATCGAATCTCGGGCAAGTAACATACCGATGACAAAGGGAACAACGTATGTTGTTATGCGGTCTGACCGATAAAGATCTTCGTAGAATATGTAGGAGCCAATATGGGCATCTAGGTCCCACTATTGGTTATTGACCGGAGATGTGTCTCGGTCATGTCTACATTGTTCTCGAACCCGTAGGGTCCGCACGCTTAAGGTTATGATGACAGTTATATTATGAGTTTATGCATTTTGATGTACCGAAGGTTGTTCGGAGTCCCGGATGTGATCACGGACATGACGAGGAGTCTCGAAATGGTCGAGATGTAAAGATTGATATATTGGAAGCCTATGTTTGGATATCGGAAGTGTTCCGGGTGAAATCGGGATTTTACCGGAGTACCGGGAGGTTACCGGAACCCCCCGGGAACCATATATTGGAAGTTGTCTTTTTGCTGTATTTAGAGTTTCGTTGTGAATATTTTTGATAGTTTTTAGAAACTTTCAGTTAGTGCCGGTAGTTTTTAAATTTGAATAGTTTAAATTTTGAATTATTTGAAATTTGTGTGAATCACTTGTTTGTGAATAACTTAACTTTAAAAATACATTTTTCAGTGATTATTTTTTATTATGTTTAATATTAGTGTGTTTTATCATTATATTCAATTTGGTAATGCTTAGGTTATTTAAAAAATGAAATGCCTTTTTAGCTGGAAAAATCAGTAAAGGCATGAAAGAATTTGTTTGCACAAAAAATTTCTTCGCGTTTCAAATGCCAAAACACATAACTACCCGAACTATTACAGAGATTCCCTCCTGGGTGTGAAACACAGAAGAAAGTGATGATAGTGAAGCCGATCACATCCCAGATCTTTGGGCGTGAAACTTTTTCTTGATGTGTGTCCCTTTGCGCCGTAACCATGGAAAATCTTCATCATTTAACGGGATGCTCGGGTCAATATTCACTGTGAATGGAGCAATTTCATCAAACTTTTCATAATCTCCTGACATGTCTGTCTTGTCGTCCACTCCCATGATGTTTCTCTTCCCAGAAAGAACTATGTGCCGCTTTGGCTCATCGTACAATGCATTCGCTTCCTTATCTTTTCTTTTTCTCGGATTGGTAGACATGTCCTTCACATAGAAAACCTGTGCCACATTATTGGCTAGGACGAATGGTTCGTCTGCATACGCAAGATTGTTGAGATCCACTATTGTCATTCCGTACTGCGGGTCTTCCGTTACCCCGCCTCGTGTCATATTGACCCATTTGCACCGAAACAAAGGGACCTTCAAACCACGTCGATAGTCAAGTTCCCATATGTCCTGTATATAACCATAATATGTTTCCTTTCTCGTCTTGGTTTCTGCATCAAAGCGGACACCACTGTTTTGGTTGGTGCTCTTCTTATCTTGGGCGATCGTGTAAAATGTATTACCATTTATCTCGTACCCTTTGAAAGTCATTATATTCGAAGATGGTAACTGGGAAAGCAAGTACAGGTCATCTTCAATAGAGGCGTCATGCATGGTACGTGTCTGCAACCAGCTGGCGAAACTCCTGGTTTGTTCACGTGTAATCCAGTCATTAGACCGCTCCGGGTGTTTGGAGCGTAGCAAATTCTTGTGTTCATCCATATACGGAGCCACCAAGGCAGAATTCTGTAGAACTGTGTAGTGTGCTTCAGTGAGAGAATGTCCGTCCATACATATTATTTGTTCCCCTCCTAGCATGCCTTTTCCATCCAGTCTGCCCTTATGCCGCGATTCAGGAACACCAATCGGCTTAAGGTCGGGAATAAAGTCAATACAAGACTCAATGACCTCCTCATTTTCATGGCCCTTGGAGATGCTTCCTTCTGGACTAGCACGGTTATGAACATATTTCTTTAAGACTCCCATGAACCTCTCAAAGGGGAACATATTGTATAGAAATACAGGACCCAAAATGTTAATCTCTTCGCATAGGTGAACTAGGACGTGCGTCATGATGTTGAAGAAGGATGGTGGGAACACCAACTCGAAACTGACAAGACATTGCACCAAATCATTCTCTAACCTTGGTATGATTTCTGGATCGATTACCTTCTGAGAGATTGCATTGAGGAATGCACATAGCTTCACAATGGCTAATCGAACGTTTTCCGATAGAAGCCCCCTCAATGCAACAGGAAGCAGTTGCGTCATAATCACGTGGCAGTCATGAGACTTTAGGTTCTGGAACTTTTTCTCTGCCATGTTTATTATTCCCTTTATATTCGACGAGAAGCCAGACGGTACCTTAATACTGAGCAGGCATTCAAAGAAGATTTCCTTCTCTTCTTTGGTAAGAGCGTAGCTTGCATGACCCTGATGTATGCCATCTTTTCCGTGCATACGTTGCTGGTCCTCCCGTGCCTCAGGTGTATCTTTTGTCTTCCCATACACGCCCAAGAAGCCAAGCAGGGTCACACAAAGATTCTTCGATACGTGCATCACATCAATTGCGGAGCGGACCTCTAGGTCTTTCCAATAGGGCAGGTCCCAAAATATAGATTTCTTCTTCCACATGGGTGCGCGTCCGTCAGCGTCATTCGGAACAGGTTGTCCACCAGGAACCTTTCGAAAGACCACTTTCAAATCGTTGACCATATCATGTACATCAGCACCAGTATGGTGGCGAGGCTTCGTCCGGTGATCCGCCTCACCTTTGAAATGCTTGCCTTTCTTTCTTACGGGATGCCTGCTCGGAAGAAATCGATGATGTCCCAGGTACACATTCTTCTTACAATTAGCCAAATATATACTGTCGGTATCGTCCAAACAGTACGTGCATGCATGGTATCCCTTGTTTGTCTGTCCTGAAAGGTTACTAAGAGCAGGCCAATCATTGATGGTCACGAACAGCAACGCCTTTAGGTCAAATTCTTCCCCCATGTGCTCATCCCACGCACGTACACCTGTTCCATTCCACAGTTGTAAGAGTTCTTCAACTAATGGCCTTAGGTACACATCAATGTTGTTGCCGGGTTGCTTAGGGCCTTGGATGAGCACTGGCATCATAATGAACTTACGCTTCATGCACAACCAAGGAGGAAGGTTATACAAACATGAGTCACAGGCCAAGTGCTATGGTTGCTGCTCTGCTCCCCCAAAGGATTAATGCCATCTGCGCTTAGACCAAACCATACGTTCCTTGCGTCATCTGCAAACTCCTTCTCGTACTTTCTTTCGATTTTTCTCCACTGCGACCCGTCAGCGGGTACTCTCAACTTTCCATCTTTCTTACGGTCTTCTCTGTGCCATCGCATCGCCTTGGCATGCTCTTTGTTTTGGAACAAACGTTTCAACCGTGGTATTATAGGAGCATACCACATCACCTTGGCAGGAATCTTCTTCCTGGGGCGCTCTCCCTCGACATCACCAGGGTCATCGCGGCTGATCTTATAGCGCAATGCACCACATACTGGGCAAGCGTTCAAATCCATGTACTCACCGCGGTAGAGGATGCAATCATTAGGGCATGCATGTATCTTCTGCACCTCTAACCCTAGAGGGCAGACAGCCTTCTTTGCTTCGTACGTACTCTCGGGCAATTCGTTGTCCTTTGGAAGCATATTCTTTATCATTACCAGCAACTTTCCTAATCCCTTGTCAGATACACCATTCTCTGCCTTCAATTGTAGCAATTCCAGTGTGGTGCCCAGCTTTTTCTTGTCACCTACGCAATTCGGGTACAACAATTTTTTGTGATCCTCTAACATGCGTTGCAACTTCTTCTTCTCCAAATCATTTGCGCAGTTTCTCTTTGCATCGGCAATGGCCCGACCTAGATCATCAACGGGCTCATCTGATGCCTCTTCTTCAGCTTCTTCCCGCATTGCCGGCTCAGCTTCTTCCCGCATTACCGGCTCAGCTTCTTCCCTCATTGTTGTATCATCGTATTCAGGGAACCCATGGCCAGGCTGTCGTCGTCCTCTTCTTCTTCATTGTCTTCCATCATAACCCCTCTTTATCCATGCTTGGTCCAAACATTATAGTGGGGCATGAAACGGGACTCAAACAGGTGGACGTGAATGGTTCTTGACGTAGACTAAATGTGACCATTCTTACATCCAGCACATGGATAAGGCATAAAACCATCCGCCCGCTTGTTTGCCTCAGTCGCAAGCAGAAAAGTATGCACGCCATTAATGAACTCGGGAGAGCATCGGGTATCGTACATCCATTGTCGGCTCATCTTCAATACACAGCACCAAAAACACCAAATTAATACAATACATAAAGTTCATACAACACTTAAATGCAACAAACAAATAACTCTCTAGCTAAAGAATTTAAATGCAACAACAAATGCGATCAAGATCGCAACTAAGGTAACAATTGATCCAACAGCATAATGATACCAAGCCTCACTATGAATGGCATATTTTCTAATCTTTCTAATCTTCAAGCGCATTTTCTCCATCTTAATCTTGTGATCATCGACGACATCGGCAACATGCAACTCCAATTCCATCTTCTCCCCCTCAATTATTTTCAATTTTTCTTTCAAATCCTCGTTTTCTCTTTCAACTAAATTTAACCTCTCGACAATAGGGTCGGTTGGAATTTCCGGTTCAACTACCTCCTACTTAAAAATATCTATGTCAGCTTGATGGGCATAATTTTTCATAAACACGAAATGCAACAAATAGTTTTAAAAGAGAATATACCACATCCGAATCATAACAAGGGCGAGGGCCGACGGGGACGGATATCAAAACCATGGCACTATGTATAACAAACAAGATACGGGTAAGATAATTATACAAGTAACTATATATCCAAATCACACAAACATCAATTTTTTATATAAAATTTCATGAACAAGAGGCTCACCACAAGGTGGTGCCGGCAACGGGACGGTGCGGGCGATCGACGGTGGTTACGACGGAGATTTAGAAGGCACTAAGTAAACCACACCTACATATGCAAACTAAGTGTTATTTTGACCTCAATTTGCATATAAATCAAATACTACCACATATAATTCCTCCCAAATTACTAAAACCCACAATTAATCACTATATAAACCAATACAAGAGCTAATCTAGCAATGAGAGATGAAAGGACAAAGTTGCTAACCTTTGTGATCATTTGAATGGATGGGGGCCTGCAAATCTTGACAAATTTGGGGCAAATTTTGTGATGAACTCGAGAGGAAGAAGGGAAGAACAGAGGAGAGGGAGAGGCGAAAGGGGGAAGAACAGAGTGCTGGTGGATGAAGGGTTTATATAGGACGACCTTTAGTACCGGTTCGTGGCACGAACCGGTACTAAAGGTGCTGGAGGGGCCCCACTCTGACAACATCCTGCCACCACTCTCATTAGTACCGGTTCGTGGCACGAACCGGTGCGAAAGGTTCGCCACGAACCGGTACTAAAGAGCTCCTCCCGCCTAGCCGTTGGAACCGGCACTAATGGACACATTAGTGCCGGTTCTGTTACAAACTGGGACTAATGTGTCGCACATTTCACCCTTTTTCTACTAGTGGACATTGAAGATATGACGCCCGACCGGGTCATGGGCAAGGCGGTGGTGTGCTCCGTCATGGCCCGAGCGGGAGCCTATACCGGCAGGTATGTCCAGCGAGCCGGCACTACAAAAAAAAGACACATCTGTGACATTTTGGGCCGAACGAATTTTTTTTCTGTCATACATATGACACTTCTATGACGATAATTGTGACCTAACCCAGTATCATCATAGATGTGGTGGGCTCCTACTTCTATGACAAAAAATCATGACAGAAAATGGGCTTTTCGTCCTGGGCGGGCCGGAGACGCAGCTGCATGACATTCTTTGGGCCGTCCATGACGGAAAAAACCGTGGTAGAAGCGAGGGGGAGGAAATTTTCAGGGAGTTCCCAGTTACAGTGGGAGGTCGAGGGCCGAGCGATGCACGTTTCTCTCGTACACATACGCGCGTGTGTGTGATGCGTTGGCTCTAACTGAACCCGAGCGATTGCACTGCAGGCTACGCGTTACTGAACCTGAGCGATCTATGGATGGTTGTTAACTGAACCTGATCGAGCGATTCCTTCGCTATTGCTGCTAACTGAAGACGATCGATGATGCCTCTGGGATGAACAGTGATCGTTGGGGGGGTTGGATGAATAGTGAGCGGTGGCGTTGCCTCTGGATGAACATGACCCCGTGGTGTGGTGGAGGGCTGGATGAACAGTAGATGGTGGAGGGTGCCCGTGGAGGGGTGGATGAACAGGACCCCATGGTGTGGATGGCTGGATGAACAGTAGACGGTGGAGGGGTGCCCATGGAGGGGTGGTTGAACAGGACCCCATGGTGTGGAGGGCTGGATGAACAGTAGACGGTGGAGGGGTGGTTGAACAGTAGCCGGTGGAGTAGCGTGCGGTGGAGGCTGGATGAACAGGAGCCCGTGGAGGCTGGAGGAGGTCGACGGTGGAGATGAACAGTATCCCGTGGAGTCCCATTTTGCGGTACGCCACACCCCTCCCGATGAACAGGACCCCCGTTTCGACCGTAGGAGGTCCGTTTCGTCCGTTTTGCGGTACGCCACACCCCTCCCGATCAACAAGACCCCCGTTTCGACCGTATAGGAGGTCCGTTTCCTCCGTTTTGTGGTACGCCACACCCCCCCGATCAACAGGACTCCCGTTTCGACCGTAGGAGGTCTGTTCCTCCGTTTTGCGGTATGCCAGACCCCTCCCGATGAACAGGATCCCGTTTCGAACGTGGCTGGTCGAACACAAGGCCGTTTCCTCCGTTTTGCAGTACGCCAGGCCTCGTTTCCATCGCCTGTTCTATCCAAGCCCTCCCGATGAATACGACCACACATTCCGTTCCGACCCAGCCGGTTGGCTCCCACGCGTTCCGTTGCCTCTCGATGAACACGACGCATTCCGTTGCCTCCTCGTGAACACGAGGACGACGCTGTTTCTCCGTTCCGACCCAGCCATGTACACGAGCCCTGGCCGTACGTATGCGCGAGTAGGCGTTCGAGACCCCGCCCGTATGTACACATATGTGGCCGTATTTTCTTTCTTGCACCCTGGCCGCTGTACGTACGTGTACATGCTATGTGCGCGCCTCTACTACGACACGTACGCGCCTCTACTACGACACGTGCGCGCTCTACATCCACCAGTATATATGTACGTACACGTTCGCGACCAGAATGACAACGCTACGTACGCTTCGACCAGGTGGGTCCCGACTATCAGGCACTTCCTTGCGTGCGAAGATGCGTAGCTGGTGGGTCCCAGCAGTCAGGGGGCGAATCATTTTTTTTGCCCGGACACACTTCCTTGCGTGCGAAGATGTAGCTGGTGGGTCCCAGCAGTCAGGGATAAACGTTTTTTTCGCGAAACATGGTGGCCCGTCCGGTGGGTCCCCGCTATCAGGTGGAGGAATAATTATTTTGCACGTAATAAGGAGGCACTTCCTTGCTGCGGCCGTGGACCCAGCTGTCAGTCTCTCCACGTACAGTCCACGTCCGATGGAAGCCGTTCCTTGACAACGTTGACCACGCCGCACCAAGAGCACCAGGGCGGTGGACGACGGCGAGCCCTAGGAAGGGGACGACGTGGAGCCGGGGAAGACGCGGCAGTGGATGCCCACGCGTAGAGGAGTACGAGGGTTCACTGGTTCGCTGCGGTGTGAGGCTATCGTTGCCGAAGAATAACAGGGGGTGTGGGTGAGTAGAGGGATGGCCTGGCCAGCGGTGGGAGTAGTAGGGGGCGGTGAGGCCTCCGCCGCATCGCAGCCGACCATGGGAGGCAGGAACACGAGGCACGACCGGCGCTGGTTTAGGCGGCTAGAGCAAGAAGACCAGAGGTTGAAGAAGCACTACGGCCGTTGGATGGACATCGTACGGTCACTGGAGCTAGAATCGTGCATATTGACTAAGTTGACAAATCCCTCCATCCCCGTCAACTTAGTAGGCCCACAAGTCAGCCTGCCACTATACTGGGTCCCAGCTAACAGGGGGAGTATTCATTTTATTTGTGCGTAATAAGGAGGCACTTCCTTGCGTGCGAAGATATAGCTGGTGGGTCCGAGCTGCCAGCGGCGGTAACGTTTTTTCCCGAAATACAGAGGCCCTTTCGGTGGGTCCCTGATGTCAGGTGGAGGAATCATTATTTTGAGCGTAATAAGGAGGCATTTCCTTGCGTGCGGCCATGGACCCAGCTGTCGGCCTCTCCACGTACAGTCCACTCCAGATGCATGTCGGTCGTTGACCACGTTGACCAGATCGCGCCGAGAGCACCAGGGCGATGGACGACGGCGAGGCCTAGGAAGGGAACGGCACGGAGGCAGGGAAGACTCGGCAGTTGTTTCCCACGTGCAGGGGAGTATGACTGTACGAGGGTTTACTGGTTCGTTTGCCGTCGCCGGAGAATAACAGCAGGTGTGGGTGAGTAGAGGGATGGCTAGGCCAGCGATGGGAGTACGGTGGGGCGGTGAGGCTTGCGCGGCAGCAGAGCCGGCCACGGGGAGGAGGGAGCTGGCAGTCCCGCCGGCGCTTGTTTGAGCGGCTAGAGCAGAAAGTGCGGAGATTGAAGAAGCATGACGGCCGTTGGATGGCCATCCAACAGTCACTGCTTGTGCGTCAACCTTTTTTTAGGAAAGCCTCAAATCTATGGAAAACATCATACATCCCATCTGCCATTATTTCTAATAATTTACAGCCCATTTGCTAATTATTAAGGTTTTTTGGAGCCCATATTCTTTTTGTTAGCATTACAGCTCATATTGTGGCCACGATTAAAAAATTATACGAAATTTTCCATATTTCGGTGCGGTCCGAACTGTTTTTAATCCCGAAATTTCGACTCGCATTCAAACTGATTTTAAAAATAAATGTATATCAATATAAAATCCAACAAATTCTCCACGCATAAAAATTAATGTAATTTAAAATCTCGAAATGAAAAAAAAGATATTTGAAAGTAATTGCCGGTTTGATGTGTTTTAAAAATGTACAACCCATTTCTCATTACTGATGGGCCATTTTCTCGGCCAGCCGAATGAAAGCTCTGCTCGTCTTGAATGATTTGCAGCCCAACAGGCCTCACAAAGCGACTTACTTGGCAAATCACAAAAAAAACTGGGCCGTGGCCGTGGACCCAGATGTCAGCCTCTTCACGTACAGTACTCTTCCGATGGAAGTCGTTCCTTGACCACGTTGACCACGCCGCGCGGAGAGCACCACGGCGGTGGACGACGACGAGGCTTAGGAAGGGGACGACGCGGAGCCAGGGAAGATGCGGCAGTGGAAGCCCGCGAAAAGAGGAGTACGAGGGTTCACCGGTTCGGCTGCGGTGTGAGGCTGCCGTCGCCGCAGGGCCTGGCCAGCGGTGGGAATAGTAGGGGACCGTGAGGCCTCCGCGGCAGCATAGCTGGCCACGGGAGGCCGGAGCAGGCGGCACGACCGGCGCTGCTTTGGGCGGCTGGAGCAAGAAGACCAGAGGTTGAAGAAGCACTACGGCCGTTGGATGGGCATCGTACGGTCACTGGAGCTAGAATCGTTCATATTGACTAAGTTGACAAAGCCCTCCGTCCCCGTCAACTTAGCAGGACCACAAGTCAGCCTCCCACCAAGGTGGGTCCCAGCTAGCAGGGGGAGTATTCATTTTTTGTGCGTAATAAGGAGGCACTTCCGGTGGGTCCAAACTGACAGCGGGGGGGGGGGGGGACATTTTTTTCGTGAAATACGGTGGCCCGTCCGGTGGGTCCCAGCAGTCAGGGGGAAACGTTTTTCCCGCGAAATACTGGTGGCCCGTCTGGTGGGTCCCTGCTGTCAGGTGGAGGAATAATTATTTTACGCGTAATAAGGAGGCACTTCCTTGCGGCTACCGTGGACCCAACTGTCAGCCTCTCCACGTACAGTACTCTTCCGATGGAAGTCGGTCGTTGACCACATTGACCACACCGCACCGAGAGCACCACGGCGGTGGACGACGGCAAGGCCTAGGAAGGGGACGACGCGGAGCCGGGGAAGATGCGGCAGTTGATGCCCACGCGGAGAGGATAACGAGGGTTCACTGGTTCGGCTGCGGTGTGAGGCTGCCGTCGCCGCAGAATAATAGGTAGAGTGGGTGAGTGGAGGGATGGCCTGGCCAGCGGTGGGAGTAGTATGGGGACGGTGAGGCCTCCGCGGCAGCACAGCCGGCCACGGGAGGCAGGAGCATGCGGCACGACCGGCGCTGCTTTGGTCGGCTGGGGCAAGAAGACCAGAGGTTGAAGAAGCACTACGGCCGTTGGATGGACATCGTTGACCACGCCGCGCCGAGAGCACCAGGGCGGTGGACGACGGCGAGGCCTACGAAGGGAACAACACGGAGCCGGGGAAGACACGACAGTGGCTGCCCACGCGGTGGAGAGTACGAGGGTTGACTGGTTCGGCTGCCGTCGCCGGAAAATAACAGGAGGTGTGGGTGAGTAGAGGGATAGACAGGCCAGGGATGCGAGTATGATGGGGCCATGAGGCCTGCCCGGCAGCACTGCTGGCCACGGGAGGCGGGAGCAGGCGATTCCGACGGCGCTGGTTTGGGCGGCTAGAGCAGGAAGATCAGAGACTAAAGAAGCACGATTGCCGTTAGATTGACATCTAACGGTTTGACGCTGGTAGAGTCGATTGTTGACTAAGCTTCTTTTTTGAGAAACCTTGTGTACGCATGAACTTAGTAGGCCCACAAGTCAGCCTCCAAATCTGTGGCAGACAACATAAAGCCCATTTGCTATTTTTTATATTTTGCAGCCTATTTGCTAATTCTTAAGTAATTTATTACAGCCCATTTTCTGTCTAGGACCATGGTCAAAAAGTTCAACCTTATTTTGCATATTTCGATGGAGTCCGAACTGTTGTAATCCCGAAATGATAAACATTTTTTAAGAACGTATTGATTTGCCAAAAAAATCATTTTGTTTTTGTAAGCAAATAAGACGTGGGACAATTGAGTTGGTTTAAGGGAAAACCAGAGGTAAAAAAATCAGCGCTGGGTGGGAAAAAACAACAAAAATAAGGATGTAAATATGAAAAGGGAATTTTATGTGTTTTCAATATAATGATACGTGTATATGAACTAGTAAAACTATAGGTAGAGATTAGAAAACGGATGTAGGACATGCGTTTCAAGAGGAAAATAGAACTGGGCTGTGTGTTTGATTCAGTAAAAAAAAACTGCCTCCGGATGTTGTAAGACAAAATATAACTAACACTGGTGGGCCATAGGCTAGTAGATACTTGCTGGATCTTTGTGCCCCGTTGTCGTCATGGGCTGGGCCTGTTAAAAACAAAACCAACCCTGGGCAGTCTACAGCCCAGTTGAAACTTGCTCGACCTGAAAAAACAATATACGTGCTCAATAAACGAGAGAATTCTGCAAGTACAGACTAATAACTGGGATGTAGCACGGATATTTTTTTATCATGATAATAAGTGCATGCACTTGTTTCAAAAAAAATGGAGAACTGGGAATTCGAACGGCGGGTGCTTATGCTACCCATCAAATAAAAATCAGGTGCCTAAAAATTCATTTCGAAACAAATGATTCAGCTTTATATCCACATTGACCCTCGGCATGATGGTTGGACGCAAATGCAAGTTCATACCAAAAGATCGTTAACAACAATACCAACTTGCGAATGACAAGGTAGTACAACTACCAATACCAAACTAACTTATAATCTTTTTACTCCTGGCCCTAGTGTTTGTCTGGTAGAAAATCTTGTAGAGGACCAGCTCTCGCTCCTTCTCTTGCTCCAGATCCCCGAGGTGGTACTGGTGCATCACCCAGTTCGTCCTCTGCTGGTCGAAGTTCTTGTTGGTGTGCAGCACCAGAACCTTTTTTGCTGCCCGTCTGCCGGCCGTTGACCATCACCGGCAAGGTATTGCCGGTCTTGTGCCACATCGCGTCCATGCCGCACTCCGACTGTATCTTGCGACGCGTCCACGTGCCCCTTTTGAATGCCCTGGAATTGCGCTGGAAGAAATGCTTTCTTAGGCCATTCAGTGTGATACCTGCAGTATTATGGAATACAGGTTTTAGTGTACCTAGTTGGCATTTTCATAACATCTTTGGCATGTTGCAGTCACTTGTTTAACTTTTTATTAACTGTCAAATTGTAATTGCTTCACCAGGTCTGCGTCTAAAAAGATAAATAGGGCTATAAACAAAGGAATATGTTTGTGCAAGTAGACGGCAGATCGGTGTCTTACCTGGAAGTTTCTCAGGTTGGGTGTAGCATATGCCGTGCTCGCTGTCGATGGTTGGTATGAACAAATCGATGAGAGACTGAAATCTCGCGTTGTCAGCGCTCACTTTGGCCTCAAGGTGCTCGATCAGCTCCTGATCCGTGGGATCGAACTTGACGCCAGGCGGCAGCACCGGCCAATCCTTTTTCGACTTGCATCGGTAATTCCAGTTATATGGTACTCAATGTATGATCAATCGACTGTTTTAAGTGAACGATGAAAGATTTCGACAGATAAGTGGTACTCCAAATCTGAAGTCCAGAATACTCAAACACGCCGCCGGGATTCTTGTGTCACCTCATGCGCAATGTATTGTCACGTCAATTCAATGTGTGGACATGATGAATAATTTGACCGATGTATACTAGTACTGCTACTGTACTACTTATTAGTCGTATTTAGTGTCACAATTTATACATAGGTTTAACTAACAAGTACGCACTTGAAGCCTAACTGATATATATATATATATGTATATATATATGTGTGTGTGTGTGTGTGTGTGTGTGTGGCTTCTGCACAGCATCTCCATCATCATTATCAGTACATCCTACGCAGGTGAGTTAGGATGCACTTGATCCCAGGTAGGTATCTATCCTTCAAACCAGAGTAGTGCTTCAAACTAACAACATTACATAATATCCAATAAAAGAGGGTCGTGCTACAGCAGCAGAATACATAGCTCTGTCTAGATATCAGCACGAATCAAGTTGTGCATATTTGCTATTGGCATGAACCACATCGCCGCATGTCGGGTTTGCAAAATCCATCCATCGCATGGAAGCTTGATGCCTTTCACACATTGAAGATTATCTGGCAACAAGCTGTGTCAACGAATCTCTGGATATGGTGATTTATGCAACCCATGGTATGATGTGTAAACACAGCCCCCCTCGCCAATGGAAGTTGCATAACACAGTAATCATTGCCGGTGATATGATCGATGATTGGTTGGATGATTGGATAATTCAGCCCGAAGAACAAAGACTGGTTGCCTAGGCTGTAAACCCGCCTCCAGTTGAATACGCCTGGCCCAACGGGGTTGGGATCTTTCTCGAACACGAAGCAGCCATGGCCATCAATGTCACGAACGCCCCACGCATTGTACTGCATGTGGTTTGATGTAATGGGTTGGTCAATTTGGTACGTTCGAATGAGCAACAAATGACCGCCGTCAGCTGAACGAGCGATAAACCACCACCCATGCATCGGCTGGTATGATTCCAGGTCCTGGAATCATGAAGGCCAGCGCATTTGCGTCTGCTGCAACAATTCAAATTGGAGACCAAAAGGACAAAAATAAACAATCATGTTCAGAGTATGTGTGGAATTAAGATTATTATAACAGTGACACATATCGTAGATAGAGAATTGCAATGTCGTGGTCATAATCATACCCCAAGTTAAAAAAATAAGCCAATGGCTTTCATATTCTAGCAATATGTCATGGTTCAAATATCATGTAACAATGAGAGGAAAACAGCTATGAAAGCGCCTACTCATGTTCTACCATAGCACTTACTACTACTGTTCTCATATCAACTCTAAGCAATAACATGCGTTGTTATAAAAATCTTGTAAACGAGAGTAACATATAGCAATCATGATGTTATGCTCATAATATGTATTCTAACAATCATTAGATGCCAATTGTTCTCATATCAACTCTAACAATAACATGTGTGGTCATAAAAATCTAGGAAATGAGAGGAACATATAGCAATGATGTGGTTATAGACATGCTATGCATTCCAAATTTGTAACAAATGAACAGGCAGTCGTATTCATAAGGTCAAGATGAGATGAGATAGAAAAATTACACGACGATAGATTCCACCAGTATAGGCAGCCAATCTGTGTGTTGACCGCGTAAACGATGTCATCGTGCACTATAGCATCAGACAGAAATGTTGCCTCAACAGGATTGATGATGAGCCATAACCAAGTATGGCGACCGGATTCCAGATAGATTAATTCCATGTTGAACAAGGCAATGAGCTTGTAATCCATGTAGTCTTCTGATGGTGTGGGCACTTCGCAGATTACAACTTTCTACAAACAGAGGTTGAGCCAAAAGCTTGACACGTCTCGTGCGTAGTAGGCAGGAGTGTCCGGCGGGCCGCGAGGCTCGATGGCGGCGGTATCCAACGATGGAAGGGTGATCTCTCGCTGGGTGTAGATATCCATGAGACGCTACGGACTACCGGTGTGGTGGATGAGGACGATCTAGTTGGCCTTCATGCCCGCCCAGTAGTGGCCGCGCATGAAGGGCAGGTGGACGGGTAGTACTAGCATGTCGAGGGGCACCACGGCAACCTCCGTAGGATCGTCAAGTCGGTGTCTGGGCCACCTGCCAGGATCGGGCATCAACAAGCAGGGTGTCTTGCAGAGAGCCGGCCGGTTGCAGGCGAGTAGACGGTACAAAGACACCGAGCATGCAGCCAGACGGACGGTGCTGAGTAGGTCCATACGACTACAGATCTGCTCCGAGAGAACATCGGGGAGGGAATTACAATCGCGGATCTGCGTGTCAGTCGGTTCTGCCATTGGGGTTTTCGGTGCCTGCGAGCCAGCGGGGAAGTGGATTCAGGCGGGCGAGCGAAGAAGCTTCTCCTCGTGTGGCCGAGCAGTGAGCGGGGGCATATGGTACGCGCGAGCTACCAAGGAAGATGGCGTGGGCGGGCGAGCAGTGAGCGGGGGTAAATGGTGTGCGACCGACGATGGGGAAGAGAGGAGGAAGAAGAAGAGATGGCAGTACTGGGTAAGGCTGATTTAGTAACACCAACACGCTGGTTCAGCTTATTAATTACGTGTCCCATCCGCTGCAGCGTGTATTGTCACTTCACTGCGAAGACTAGTTGAATAGTTCTCTCTGACCGAGATGGGGAATAATGGATCGCGAGGACTTCCTTTCTACAGTATCCCTATGCCTCTACGCTCACTTCACTCATTTTGCTTCGTACCTAGTCACTTGTTGAAATCTGTAGAAAGACAAATAGTCCGTATTTGGGAACAGAGGGAGTATCACCATATGGAGGGAATAGAGGAAGCTTGAAATATGAACATGTCAATGGGAGGGAGTAAGCCCCATGCATGCAACATGCAACACTCACATGTACACATGGACGCACGCAACACTCACGCACCCATGCGGCACACAGCACACGACGCAACACACACGCTCACGCTCAAGTGCTCAACCTACTCCCTACGTCCGTGAAAGACTGTACATTTAGATATTTACACATTGACCAGGGCATAATTAATGCCCAAAAGTAGCAGACTTATGTGTGCATGCGACCATTGAGATAAGAAGATTAAATGAAGGTCATTGCATGCTGTAATTAAGGATAGACATGTAGCCTATACCTATAGCACAAGTTGGTGCATTAGTCAATCAATATCGATTTAGATTATAGGCTAAATGCATTGGAAGTGTAGATGTACATCATGTACTGCACTCTTTGTTTTATAGCCGATGTATACTCTTTGTTGGAAGACCGAGGGAGGACACGTGCATGCACTCACATACACAGCCAAGGCGGTTCGCGCGCAAGGGTTGGACTCATGTCGTGCGTGCGTAAAGTTTTGTTTAACTGATTTCTTTGCTCTGCCAACTGACAGGTGGGACCCAGAAACCAGGTGACAATTTAACCAGTCAACAAAGTGCCACGTCGACTATGTGGCCGGTCAGTAGGGTGCAATACGGTGCTGTACGATGAGCTAGTGATCGTATAATCGCAGCAAAACTATATATAGTGACCGTAAAGAGCGTATTGTTACATAAGTTGACCGCCAGTGTATTTTTCTCGTTTCAAATTAACCCATATTAATCGGAAAGGACGCAGTATGGACTACTACTACTAGTACTAGTACTGCTTTGATGTGTCCCATCAACTCGCCGAACGAGGAGAAGCTTGCTTACTACTCCTCTCCCTCGCCCACATGTGCGGTGGTTTGCAGGACGAGGAGAGGGTTTTGACTACAGCACCCTCTCCCTCGCCCTCGCCCTCGCCCTCGCGGTGGACGTGCATCAGTTCAATCGGTGTCAGATTGCCATAAGCATATTGTACTGTAGTATCATCATTGTTGGACCTTCCGAAGAGGCGAAGAGCCAAATGCAAGGTTCACACGAGAACGAACTGTTCAACCTCCCGGAGGGAAAGAGCCAAGCGCAAGGTTTTATAGGAGTTTTCGTCCTAGTAGGAGTGTACTACAACTATAGCGATCGATGCTACTGTATGATGCCGCCACGTCACGTATATCCAAAGCTGTGCCACCTTTTTTTCTCAAAGAGCGTGTTGGAGCCCGTGCAACAACTACACAAGTTGCACGTACACATAACACATTTACTAGTAATAAATTCTAAAGTACAAATGCCAGTATGCCACACAAGTTCATCTCCAATTCATGTGATAAATTTGTGCACGACTAGTCTACATATATTCACAGCGCTACCATCCACAATTACCGAACTCCACTTACACGTTATAGATGGGCTACATGTCCTCCTCCAGGTTAAAGGCCCAGGTGTTCTTCATGGATGGCACGATCCATAGCGGTGGGCAACGGTAATCATTATCGTAGCTTTCTAGTCCGGTTCCACACGATGGAGACTCATCCAAGCTGAAGCGGCATAAATCAGGGATAGCGTGTCCCAGCATGTCGTTCATTGATACGTCTCCATCGTATCTACTTTTCCAAACACTTTTTCCCTTGTTTTGGACTCTAACTTGTATGATTTGAATGGAACTAACCCGGACTGATGTTGTTTTCAGTAGAATTGCCATGATGTTGCTTTATGTGCAGAAAACAAAAGTTCTCGAAATGACCTGAAACTCCATGGAATATCTTACAATAAATAATAAAAAATCCTCGCCAAAGATGAAGACCAGGGGCCCACACCCTTTCCACGAGGGTGGGGGGCGCCCCCTAGGGCGCACCCCCCTACCTCGTGGGCCCCATGGAGACCTCCCGACTCCAACTCCAACTCTATATATCTGCTTTCGGGAAGAAAATAATAAGAGAGAAGATTTCATCGCGTTTTACGATACGGAGCCGCCACCAAGCCCTAAAACCTCTCGGGAGGGCTGATCTCGAGTCCGTTCGGGGCTCCGGAGAGGGGGATTCGTCGCCGTTGTCATCATCAACCATCCTCCATCACCAATTTCATGATGCTCACCACCGTGCGTGAGTAATTCCATCGTAGGCTTCCTGGACGGTGATGGGTTGGATGAGATTTG
The DNA here is from genome assembly GCF_056163025.1 of Triticum urartu. Lineage (NCBI taxonomy): Eukaryota > Viridiplantae > Streptophyta > Magnoliopsida > Poales > Poaceae > Triticum > Triticum urartu. Next base: position 44,831,484 of record NC_141879.1, on the reverse strand, counting down.
TCATGTAATCGAGTTAGTTTTGTTAGGGTTTGATCCCTAGTATCCACTATGTTCTGAGATTGATGTTGCTATGACTTTGCTATGCTTAATGCTTGTCACTAGGGCCCGAGAGCCATGATTTCAGATCTGAACCTATTATGTTTTCATCAATATATGAGAGTTCTTGATCCTATCTTGCAAGTCTATAGTCACCTATTATGTGTAATGATCCGTTAACCCCAAAGTGACAATAATCGCGATACTTACCGGTGATGACCGTAGTTTGAGGAGTTCATGTATTCACTATGTGTTAATGCTTTGTTCCGGTTCTCTATTAAAAGGAGACCTTAATATCCCTTAGTCTCCATTAGGACCCCGCTGCCACGGGAGGGTAGGACAAAACATGTCATGCAAGTTCTTTTCCATAAGCATGTATGACTATATTCGGAATACATGCCTACATTACATTGACGAATTGGAGCTAGTTCTGTGTCACCCTATGTTATGACTGTTACACAATGAACCGCATTCGACATAATTATCCATCATTGATCCGATGCCTACGAGCTTTCCATATATTGGTTTACGCTTATTTACTTTCCCGTTGCTATTGTTACAATCACTACAAAATACCAAAAACATTACTTTGCTTTCGTTACTCTTTTGTTACCGTTACCATCACTATCATATTACTTTGCTACTAAACACTTTCCTGCAGATACTAAGTTTCCAGGTGTGGTTGAATTGACAACTCAGCTACTAATACTTGAGAATATTCTTTGGCTCCCCTTGTGTCGAACCAATAAATTTGGGTTGAATACTCTACCCTCGAAAGCTGTTGCGATCCCCTATACTTGTGGGTCATCATTCATCCGGCGGTGCGCACTGAAGACACAACCATGCTTCATGAACGACAGGTCTTCCGTGTCGTGCACGGAAGGTGGCATCCGCTTCACTATGGTGTAGCTGTCCCCGATGAAAAGCGAGTACTCTCCAAGAGTGTTCCTCGGCACCCACGTAGCATCACGGGGGTCGAACTCGGCACTGTTTATCTGGTACACGCGGCATCGCAGATCTGGACACATGGTGACGTACATAGTCAAGGTCCATGCATAATAATGTTGTGCTCAAATATGGCGGCCAGTAATACTGTGCAGCAAATAGTACTACTCCGGTATAGAGGAAGTGAAATAACCGGCTTATTATATATAGCCACTCTTGGCTACATGGATGAGATAGTAAGACATGGAAAAAACAAAAATGGTGGCAGCTAGTGGGTTCAAGTCTTCAAGGGCCTAGCTAGCTATACGCATCCTCCAAGGTAAAAAGTACTCCTACTAGTACTACAAAGTATACTACTAGTACAACAATGAAAGAGAAGGCGAGAGGGTTAAAAAATGGAATACCTGGGTAGATGGTGACGGTCCGATCGTGGTATATTGTGTGACCATGTTGCACATCAGTGGTACCATGGGTAACGACTGCTAAGATAGTTGATCCCAATATGCCAAAGTCAGCTACAAGGTTCCAGGTTAGACCGAATCGCGGATGCAAATGCACATCCAGGATCGGCGATCTTATTTTGATCAGGGGGGATGACTGGTCCCTGCAAAATAATGGAGTACCATTAGGGATGCAAATGATGGTTTGTGGATTCCGTTTGTAATCTCCCGTGTCGTAGGATGGCAACCAGATGAAACAAGTCCCCTGGCTTGTCACCGCGAAGCTGCGGCCTAGATGGTGCACGGCGTCTTCAAACGTGTAGGGGTACAAATCTGCCGCCGCCAACATGCGCCAGCCTCTGCCGTTACTGCCTCTTGCATTGATGGCAATCCTTATGTCGAACACCGCGATGAGATAGTAATCGTTGTAGCCACGTCGCTTTCTCGGCGGGTCCGCAGTTGCTATCTTCTTCAATCTCATGTAGGCATCATCATATGTATTCAAGCCCAGCCAGTCCGGAAGGCCGATCCCAATGGTGGAGAAGGGGTCTACCGGAACGGCCGCACTGCTGTGGATGTTGTGCAAAATGATGGTGGTATCCGGCCGGAGGTATGCAAGCCAATCTTCGTTGGCACCGACCCAGACCTATATATAAGACGGTGGGCAGTGAACAAATTTCAGGATGGAAATGGAATAACTAAGTACTACATGATCAAACTCCATTACTGACCTGCTCATCGGACAAAATCCGACTACCTCTCAACGTCGGCAACTCTAGCGGAGTCAACGTGCAACCATGGCCAGGGAGTGGTGCAATGTTCGAAGGATTGTCCCATAGAAGAACCTTCTCCTTGAGGACGCATGGAAGACCAACAAGCATGGCCTTTTCCCAAGCCTGTTTAAGCAGCGTCTTGAAAAAGTTGGTGCAGAAAGCACCGAGTCTTGCAGCGGTGAGGATGTCGGAGCAGCGTGCGGTTTCTCCCACAGGATCGTCGTCCAAGGTCTCCCAGCCCCGACGAGGAGGAGAACCGCCTGGCGAATCCATGGGAGCAGCGACGAACTGCCTTCTCTTCGGGGGGAGGGGAACTGGCGAGGAGGAGATAAGAGCGTAGTAACCGCAGGGCCTCGTCCCTTCCAACTGTAAATCGTTCCTCAACGAAGGGGTGGGGCTATTATTTACTACTAGTACTCCCTCCGATTCTTTTTACTCTGCGCATAAGAGCAGACCCGGATACCAAGGCAGGGGCTCGCTGCATGCTTTCTGGATGGAAATACCCCTGGCGCATGGATGGGAGGAGCTAGCAGCTATAAATGCCCCATGCAGCCCATTGGCTGCCCGCCCGCGTTCTCCTCTCTCTGCATGTTGCATGGATGTCTCCCTCTCTCTCACATGACTGCATGCGGTGGCGCTGGCCTATGAGAAGCTCGCGTGGAGATAGCAATCTTCTCTCCAGAAGAGATTTTTCTGAAAGAAAGAGATTATGGAATGTTATGGGATTGCATTATACTGTAAATAATAGCACTAGTAAGAAATTTTTGGCACCAGGTAGTAGTTTTTGGCGTGGATTAAGAAATTTTGGGTATGTTTTTGCCATTTTTATACACGCCAACTAGTGTCAAAAAACGTCTTACATTATGTGACGGAGGAGTACGTACTCGTACTGTAGCAGTACTAGTACTACTTTTCTCAACTAGTAGTGCGATGTACTGCACTTCTGGTCTAGTCTAGTATAATGCACCAGTTTTGAACTCTTGAATCTCAAGGACAAGGAGCTACAGTTGGAAGTGGAGGGTACTACTATTCTCTAGAACCATCGTTGCTATCAATGCAGGGGAAGTACACCTGCGTAGTGGCCTAGTGGGTACTCTCGATGCTCTATTTAGCCGCTCCTCTCACGTAGCTGGCCTACTCAGCTGCTCCTCTCACGCACACACTAGCAGTCTGTTTATCAGCGACGGTTACTGCGGGGGCAGAACATTTGAGTTATTTGATACATCGAGACTAGGCTTTTCGCTTCCATTTGTGGAGGTGTAATGGATCTCGTCGAACTTTGTTAGTAGTTCCTTCTTTATGAATGAGATGAAGCAAAGCTTTTGCCTCCATTTCAAAAAAACACGTCAAGAGGAATTTATTTTATAGTAGAGCCGATAATGGAGTGAAGTCCATGCGTGCAACGCCACCAGCTACAGAGTATAGTAGTAGAGCACTTTACGTACAGAGCCATATTGCACAGTTCCCAATGCCCTGCCAGGCTTTTCCGGCTCCTCGGGATTAATTGGGAGGCGCTAGTTTAAATATGCTACTAGCTGATGAGGAAGCTGCAACCGAGGTGCGGCTAGGGCGAGCACGCGAGCCACTGGATGCTGGGAAGGAAAACCTGTTCACGTGGCTAGGCTGTCCAGTGCACCCAGATTGTGGGGCCGCACGTCCGTTTGACTTCAAAACTCAAACTATCTGTGTAAAATATTGGCTCGCAGCGAAGTGTAGTAGTACTATTTTTTTAAAGGCCGTCGTGCGTTCGGCCGGGATCGAACCCACAAAACGAGGTATACACTCCCGCGACCACTAGTAGTACTCGTTGGAGTACAACGCAACCTAGAATCGCCTTTTGTCACTAGTAGTGCGTACATTGTTCCTTACAAGAAACCACTAAAATGCCAAGAAACTACTACCACTTGCATACGTGGCAGACTTAAGATAAGACTACCTTATCAACCATTGTACATGCTCTTACCAACAAAAATCCTCGAGTGACCTCCTACCTCCGGCCCGTCCACCTAGTCATCCTTGGCCATGGGACGCAGCTACCGCCGCCGGCAGAAGGCGAGGTCAAAACCGCCGGCGGTGCGGAGCCCATGTTGCGGCAGCCCGGATGCCAGCTCCGTCCGGCGCTCGCGGCCGCTAGCTAGCCAAGATAGCTCCGTCCAGCTGCTTGTCTGCAAGGTTTGCTAGCTAGATTGGCACGGCAGCGCGGCAGCTTGCTCACGCGCGCCGCGCTAAGGCCAGCCATCTAGCTCGAGCGAAGGCCAACGCGGCGGCTTGCTCGCTCGTGAGTCACGCTCGGGCCAGCCTGCCAACCCGTACGGAAGCCAGCGCGGCGTCCGGCCCGTCCGGCGGAGCGGTGGCCAACTCGCTCATCACCGGCGCCACCGACGAACACACATCAGTACTATTTGAAGTAATGTTTAGGAAAAATAATGATTTGAGGGGGAATAACATGATAGAAGGTCAGACGTGGGTCCCTCGTGTCAACGGTCAAACAAAATGTGTTGGTTTAAGCTGCCTCGTCAGCACGGACGTGTGGGCCAACCCTGTCATAAATGGGTTTAAACGAACCTAATCTGTATGAGTACTAGGTAGTTTTTGGCATGGATTAAGAAATTTTGGGTGTGTTTGTGCTATTTTTTGTACAATAGATTCTTCCTAGGGCTGGTTTAAACTGGTAGTTTTTTGTTAAATACTCTACATATTGTAAGTAGGAGTGAAAGTTAAGCTTTGGAAGCCAATAAGCAAGGCTAGTTACATAGTGCATATGTGTACATGATTGAAAGTAAATATCAACCATGAGTGACTAATATCTTGATGGAAAACTCGAAACTATGGAATACTAGGAAAAAATGCATGGTTGGAAATACTAGCAATGTTCATGCCCGTTGCAACGAATCATAATTAGAATAATACTTATTCACAAACTTGGTACAAAACACTCTAATTTTGATATACATATGTCATTAGAGATATATTATATTTCAATTAGAATATATTCCTTGGGCTGTTTTGGTGAGGTCAGGGAGGGATGTGGTTCGTTTTAAGATACTAATTATGGGTTTTTTTGCAAATTGGTAGACAAGTGGGGTGTTGGTGAGAAAAGGCAACAACATACCTCATAATCATTAGATGTAGATCTAATGGTCAGAAATGATGGATGGCAGACACACCAGCATCACCAACTTAGTCTTGTGTAGGAGTACTAGCAAGATCCGTGCATTGCACGGAACATCAAGATGCATTTTTTTATAAAACACTTGTTGTGATTGACCCTTGCGGGAGTAATCCCATGTGTAAAAACTAATGATATCTCGAGAAATATGAGATAAGGTGAAGAGGAGTGGGGTGTGGTGGTGGTTGGTGGTCGGACTTAGCGGAGGCATGGGGATTGACGACGCCGGCAGCGGCCACCAGGCCAGTTTGTTCCAGAGGCTTCCTTTCTTAATTGCTCAACAATGAGGTTTGTTGGAGATAAGGATGAACGAGGGAAGGCCTTGTCTGCAAATGTGGAGAGGGGTGCGGGTATCTTTTAGTTTAATTTCCATCCATCAGATATAGATTGGATGGTCTATATTGCAAAATGGCACACGTACCATCATCACCAACTCGGTTTTTTATAAGAGAAGAAATATAAGTATGGAGATACAAACGTATTATCGATACTTGCTTCCGTAAACTAGCATCTACATTCTATTCAACGCTTCGGCATGTGGGGACTTAGCACAATGACTTCTCGACTGTGTGAAACAAAGATTTTCCCGTCGCCGACAAGGAGGGGGTGACGGCGGCGCGCTTTTTGGCTTGCTCTAGTCCTAGTAGTCATACTAGGTGGTCTAAGCACGTGTAGATTTATTCTTTTTCACGTCTCATGTTCACCGTACTACCACGACTGTTGATGAATAGACGGTAAGTTATTCACGGGGAAACCCTTGTTGAGCGTGTTTGCGAGAGAGAGAGAGAGAGCGTTTGTGATATGTTAGAGACCGAGGCAATGATAACAGATTCTTTGTGTCTATGTCTGTGGAGGATAGAGAGAGAGAAATGTACATGGGGCTTTGTATTGTGTAACGTGGAGACACATATACATAATTAGAGAGTGAGTGTGTGAGATACACATGCGGGCATGAGGAGAGATGAGGATCCAGATAAATGGGTGTTTGTGCGTGTCTGTGTGTGTTTCTGCATGCGTTTGTGTGTGAGAGGGAGAGAGTGTATGTGGAGTGGAGAGACCACTGATGATGTAAACCTAGTATAAGGGAAGGGGGAATGGTGTGACATGTGTCGTAGCGAGATAGCACGGGTGCGGGCGGGGGGAGCAGACTACTTGGAAGAGACATCGAGTGTGTGTGTGGGAGAGGGGTGTGAGAGCGAGAGAAAGAGAGATCTAGCGACGGAGAGAGAGAGAGGGAGGAAGAGAGGGGGCGAGAGGGGTCGTTTGTGTCCATAAATGGCGTATAGATAGGGAGACAATGTTGATGTTGTCTGAAATTGGCCTATGAACGGAGACGCAAGGGAAGCGAGTCATCGTGTGTGTGATAGGGACTTCATGAGAGATCTAGAATAGATGGTGTAGATAACAATGTGCGAAATCGAGAACGATTATACATTAGGGAGCTATGCAAAGAGTCACGACAAATATGTATACAGGGAAGGAGCTGGGGCGGGTCCGCATGTGGGAGAGATAGGAAGAGGAGAGTGGTGCATAAGGAGACAAAGTGTGCTTGTTGCAGTGGGGGTGGTGTGTGAGGTGAGTGCGCGAGAACCACATAACTAGGGAGATAGACGTTTGGGGGCGACGTTTTGTGTGTATGGGAAATATACACTCTACATAGTGCGTGTGCTTGGGTAAGAGAGATAGCGGGAGACCTAGAGAGTGAGGGAAGAGATGTGTGCATGCCCGAGAGACAAAGTGATAGAGACCTATGTTGGGGTCCGGACTTTACAAGCGAGAGGGGTGTGAATGTGCTCGTGTGTTGGTGTTTGGGGGAGAGAACAACTTCTCTATGTGTGTGTGTGTGTGGTGGGGGGGGGGGGGGGGTTGACTTCAGATAAAGAGTGAGGTGTCTATATTTCAGGGACTTTAGCGTAATTGAGATATTGTGCACTCATGGTTTAGCGTAATTGAGATATTGTACAAACTGTGAAACAAATTGATCAACCATGAGTGCACAATATCAACCATGGTGTCTATATTTTAGGTGCCAAAAGCTTTCAAACTTCCCTCTCACATCGAAATATCACGCGCCCGAAAGTTTAGCCCTGCGATATTCCTGTTTTACCCCTGCCACATGAACAGAAAAGGGCTGCTTTGGTAACTCCATTGTTTTCCCCTCTTTGCCCCCCTCCCCTTCCCCTCCCCTACCCCCCCAACCACGGCCAGCCGCCGAATCTAGTCCTCCACCGCAGCGGTGGACCTCACACCCCGCCGGATCTACCTTCCGCACCTTGGAACCCCCAACTGCCAACTCACCACTTCACCGGAGCCGCTTCAGCGACTGGCTTGTCCATCGCTCCAGATCTCCTTGACCGCCATCATGGTCCACCGCACCGGATCTGCTTAACCGTCGCCCTCGTCCTCCACAGCGTAGGCCCTTCACTCACTCCCTCATCCGCCCCTTCGCTGGCCCTTCATACAAGCCCTCGTCCGCCGCAACAGATCCGCCTCAGCGAAAGCACTGTACAACGCGCCCGCCGAAGCCTTTGTCCACTGCACCGGACCCGCTCCACAGACGGCATATTCAACTCCACCGCCCTGCTTTACCGTCACCGCAGCCTCATCAGGTTATTTCGATTTGTACTCCTTCGGTTTTTCTCTTTATCATGCAACTATTCACTTACCACAGATGAGCTTTCTTGTATGTCGACAGGCGCCGCAACCGTAGCACCGGAGCCACTTCAGCGACGGCGACAGCCGGCCCAAACTCAACCGAAACACGAGCACCATCGACGATCCTTAGCTATCATGTATGACAACAATACCCATATGCCGCCGAGAATCAGGTACTATTATCCAACGACCGGCGCCTACGTTCACTTTCCTAGCATAAGCACCACACCTATGAATTTCTTCAGGGCATCATTCAGTTTTTCATGAGACGCATTATTCTGCTTGCACCTGTAGGGCCATACTTCTGGCAGTGAACATGTTACATGTGCTAAATTACATACTAGTGCACATATAGTTAATATGCTTTAGTTTTGTTCTGATGCCACCTGTTGGTTCCATCAGACTGCTTAATGTTCTCTATGCTTAATTACACATCAGCAAACTAGCATGTGGTTCCGCTGCTTTTTGTTCGTTTTACCCTACATTTTCTGATGCTAGCTATTCCATCACTGCTCCAAGCCTCTGTTCATTACTTGTTTGTGTGTTCTTGATCTTCCCAAGTTGCATGACTAATTTGATGCTTCTATTAATTATGGAGCTGCCAACCCCATCAAGCAAAATATTTGTTCTTTTGGGGCTGGCACCTCGAACAAGCATAAAAATAGAGGGAAGCAGATATATTGTCGTGTATGCACACACCCTTCTTTCATTAGTTTAGATGAACCATTGATGATCAATTCGGACCAGTGCATGCGATTAAAATTAATTTTACCTAAATAGATGGTGCAGAATAAACTACAAAAACTAGATTTGCAACCACGGGATGCCGACGATATCTTCAAGGAACATTGCAACAACAACTAGGTTTCACAGCAACATATGGTAAGCCAGTGTGTTTTAGTACATGTGAAATGTAATGCGAGTGGGCTGCTTTCTTGGCTTGTGCCCTCAACATGTAATCCTACCGAATTACAAATAGTTCAGTTGTCTGCTTTGCTGTATTGCTTGATTCGAATGCTTATTTGTTGTTACACTATACCTGAGTTGGCCAATATGTCAGCAGTGCCCGCTGTACTATCGTAAATAAATACATGCCTCTTTCATTTGAGTCCTTAACTTTTCCTCTCACCTTCATCACAAGACTGTCTTCATAGTTTATATGAGGCCACACTGTTAAGTGCTTCCTCAGATTATTTCAACTGCTTAGATGCCTTGGCAACTTAAATATAGCGGTTGTACACTCCCTTTCAACTAGGGATGTCAACTGGGTCCCGTTTAACCCTGATTAAAGTCCACTAGTGGTATGATAGTTCAAAAGAGTTTTTGTTTTTTGAGGAAAATGAACTACGGAGGTAGCAAAAACTAACTAGATGGGACTGGCGGATGTCGTTTATTTGCCACTTACATCCCTAGTTTCATCTTACCATTTTAATTTCTTTTCGGTTGATGCTGCTTCAAACCATTTAAATATTGTTTGCCATGCTCGGCAATAATTCGTCCGTCGTTTACCATGTAGGCTTACTGCCTGGATCATATGATAACTATCTCTTACTGATGTCCAGCGGAAACCTTTCAGGATGCCATTCACACTAGGACACAATGTACAACCCCAGAATTTATTTGTGAAAGCAGTGCACCATCCATGTTACCAGATGGTAGCAGTTCAGAGGCAACACCGCCGGAGAGCAGCCTGAGCACAGATATTATAGTGCTTGAGGCTCTACTAGAGGCAGAAAGAGATGGTGTGGCTGCCATGAATGAGGTAATCTTTATCTTGAGGCTGGAAATTACGGAATTAGCGGCATGCATTATGCAAGCAACACAAGAATTGGAGGAAGTAAGAATGTTGCCTTTGAAGACGGAGGAGGTCCTGCTGTTTCTGCTATCTGAAGCCCAAGGTAATCCCGGTTCTTCTTTAGATACCAGTTCAAATTGTCATTAGATTATTGTACGTGCATGTTGTGTCATGTCTTTGAATGGATTATGTTGCAAGACCCCCTATGTTGTCCATGTATTGTAATGATCCGAATTTTTTAGGCGAGGTAATCCTCAGTACCTGTATGATTGACATAAGGTGAACTGTTGAAGGGATCGATATGGTTGACTAGAGGGGGGGGGGTGAATAGGCAACTAACAATTTTTAGTTTTTCTTTAACAAGTTAAACTTTGCATCAAAATAGGTTGTCTAGAAATGTAACTAGGTGAGCAACCTATATGATGCGAGGAAAGGTACACAAGCAAGCAAGAGATATGAAACAAGTAAGCTTGCTTAAATAAAGGCACGAGATAACCAAGAGTGGAGACGGTGGAGATGAGGATGTGTTGCCGAAGTTCCTTCCCTTTGAGAGGAAGTACGTCTCCGTTGGAGCGGTGTGGAAGCACAATGCTCCCCAAGAAGCCACTAGGGCCACCGTATTCTCCTCACGCCCTCACACAATGCGAGATGCCGTGATTCCACTATTGGTGCCCTTGAAGGCGGCTACCGAACCTTTACAAACAAGGTTGGGGCTCTCTCCACAACTTAATTGGAGGCTCCCAACAAAACCACGAAGCTTCACCACAATGGAATATGGCTCCGAGGTGACCTCAACCATCTAGGGTGCTCAAACACCCAAGAGTAACAAAATCCACACAAGAAAGTATGGGGGAACCAAATATCCTTTGGTGGAAGTGTAGATCTAGGTCTCCTCCTTCAATTCCTAGCAAATCAACAAGTTTGGGTGGCTAGAGAGAGAGATCGGGCAAGAGAGCTTGAAGGGCATCAATGGTGGAGTGAGAGAGGTCAAAGGTAGGAGAGGTAGGTGGGAGAAGCTCCCTTATATAGTCACCCTCAATTTCCAACCGTTACTGCGAATTTAGCACTGCAGCGGTACAACCGGTCCTCGTCCCGGTACAACCGGGACTCATGGTGTATCTGCAGAACCCTACCAAGCGGTACAACCGGACCAAGGGGGCGGTAGTAGCGGCTAAGAAAAATAACCGGACTTACCGCCTGGCCACCGCACAATCACCGCATCAAAACAGGAGCTTGACCGGTACTTGGGCGGTGCCTGGACGGAACAACCGTATGGCCTTGAGCTCTTGGGTGGCTAAGTCCTGAGCGGAAGAACCGCTCGGACCACCGGTGGTACCGGTCATCGTGGAACGATCGGACCAACCGGGCCACTACCGCCCAAGAACCGCATCAAACCAGAAGCGAGAGCGGTACTTGAGCGGTGCATGGACGGAACCACCGCCCCAGCTGTTGCAGAGCATGGTGGTGGTACCACCGCCCGGAGGCAGCGGTACAACTGCTCGAGCACAGTTGGTGAGTGACAAGACCCAGTGGTACAACCGCTCCAGAGAGCAGTACAACCGCTGGGCAGAAACAGTGAGCAGAAAAGAAAAAAGGGGAAGAGGCAAGGAAAACTCTCTCTCTCTCTCACACACCTGAGGAAGGCAAAGAGAGGGTGAGAAAAGTGTACGTGAACTGATTCCCCCAGAGCTTCCTAATGAGGATTCCCTCTTGATAGAACGGGTACTCTACGACCAAAGAAAATAAAACCGTAGAGGACACGTCTTCGATCTTTTCCTTCGAGAGGTAATAGCAATCCGATGTAAACCTAAGCATCGAGAACCTGAAACATATAGCACACGTTTAGACCACAAAAGGTTGTCATCATCATCCAAAACATAAAGTAGGGAAATGCCCTTTCAATCTCCCCTTTTTGGTGGATGATGACAACAACACGATTTGCAAGAGATAAGTCAATGAAATCTAGACGGAACTCCCCTGAATGTGTGCCCCAACAGTACTAGCTGTTAGAAAGCATGGGCAGACTTTCAGGACTAGACTCCCCCTAGATTTTATAGACTCATCACTCTGAGCTCAAAAGGATAGACAATATAATACTTAGAGGCAATAAAAGCGATAAAGACCTATGAACAGAACGGTAAACGGAGTAGCAAGTCACACACACAGCACGGAACGAACCAAGTCCACAAACAAACACAAAACACGAGAACAAGAGAAAAACAACCCAAGCAAATCCTCGAGAAATATAGAACCCTCTCCCCCTTTGGCATCAAGACACCAAAAAGGAAAAGAGCGAAGCTAGCGACCCAAAGCTCAGGCGTCCTCCTCTGACTCCTTAGTCGCATCTGGATCTTCATCATCAGAGTCGTCATCGTCATCGTGATCAGATTCTTCCATGGCATTGTCAGCTGCTGCAAGCGAGGATGATGGCTGGGGAGGGGCTTCATCATCAGTCCAGGTGCTATGGGTAGAGATCCAACTCTCCTCTGGGGTGATGCTCTTCTCAGAGCCACTCTGAACCTGCATGTTGAGGTGCTTCATCATTGCAATTTGGCGACGCCGTGCGAGCTTCTCATTGACATGTGCCTCATACATCTTCTTCTGGATGTCAGCCTGGAGACAAAAGGTCTTCTTTACCTTGGCAGTAAGTTTGGCCACCCACGAAGGCTTGGCCCCTGTCTCCAGCTCAAAGTCCTCATCGTCAGAAGTAGCATAGACATCCTCAGGAGCATGTTCAGGGAAGTGAGGCTCGGCATGCTTCTTCTTCTTAAGGAGCTTGACCTCATGAACAGTGAGGTTGTCTGGAGAAGTGAGGAGCTCTCCAGGACGACGAACAGCCCACACAGAGTTCAGAAAGCACATGACAAACGGAGCGTAGGTTGGGACTTTACGATAGATGACCATGTTGTACATCTCATGTCACAGCCAATTTGACACATCAAACGTTGCCCCTGTCCCCGCCATGGTCTTCATAGCAACCATCAAATCAAGCAGATAGCCATGAATTTCATCTTGATTGCCCACCTTGGGCAAGAGCACATTGCGAAACACTCGGTGCATGATGTCATAGACCTTCTCCAAATCCTTGGATTCTCCAATAATCCCACGGCCCCTAATGTACAGAGGGGCAAGCTTCTCCTTAGGCATAGACTCGGGAAAATCATGAGGGCGAATGCCACCCCTTCCTTGCAGATCGGTATCCTCGTACCCAATAGCATTGCCGAAAGCCCTCCAGGGAACGTGAAACAATTCATCGCGACACATGAAGGTGAGAGTGCGCGCATCATCTTCTCCAAAATGAACTGTGGCATAGAACTGATGGATAAGTTGAACATCAAAGTCACAGTTGACTGACATGATCTTGACAAGATCAAACTCCTCGCAGAGAGCTAGTGCCTCACCAAAATACTCCATGTTGTTTCTCCAATGATCAAAATCAATTGTCCACTGCTTGGCATATCTGTTCTTGTTGTGCTCAAAGAGTTCATGAACAATCCTCACTTGCATCTCATTCCGGAACTGAACAATGGTCCAACAGGGAGCAATGGGAACCTCATACGGATTCTTTGAGCGGTAGGCTTCCCAATCCTTGGATTTCCAACGATGCAACGACATGACAACACGTTGCTTAGCAGCTGCAGACTTTTCACGGCGAGTGGGCTTGGTGGGAATCACAACTTCTTCATCATCTGACATAACCGGGCGCAAGGTCCTTCGTGCCCTCTTCTTGGTCTTGCGAGGAGCAGAGCGAGAACTAGAGCCAGCTGAACACACACACACACGAAAAGAACACGCAAAAACCCAACAAGGATGAGAGGATTGCACCCACTAGCAGAAAAGGAACAAGTTGCAACAACAGAGAAGATAGAACAGTGCTTAGTGGTTGATATACTCCGGTTGTACCGGATCTTTCGCCGGTAGTACCGCTCCAGCGGTTGTACCGCCCGTAGGGGCGGTAGAACCGCTGACAGTGGCACTACCAGGGAAGATAGATCTAACCGAGGCATACGAATCACACAAGTAATATTCCGAATTCTAAGTGCTGCAAACAAGATAGGAGGCTAACAAAGAACTCTTCTAAGCCATAGATCGAACACTAAACGCGGAAAGATGGGTAAAGCCCTAGGCAAGGAATAACCCTAACCAAAAACTAGAGGCAAAGAACATGAGGCATTACCACCATCCATGGGAAGAGATCGGAAGGCCTCCACGGAGAGAATCCACAGAGAGAATCCACGGAGAGCCAAGGATCCGAAGCGCGAGACGCACTCCGGGGCAGGGGTAGAGATGGCCGGCGGCTAGGGCAAGAAAAAGAGGAACGGGGACGAAGGGAAAAAGACAACCCTTCAGCCCCGTCGAGATATATATAGGCCTGTACGCACGCCCCGGTAGAACCGCTTAGGGGAGCGGTTGTACCGCTCGTCTGGTACAGACCGGTGGATGGAGGCGGTACTTCCAGTGCCTGGAAGGCAGCGGTAGTACCGCACGGCAACAACCGGTAGTACCGGACGTGGGTTACCGTGGGATTGTGCGGTGGAACCGCCCAAGTACCGAACGGAAACCCTTGGGACGGCACGACCCGGTACCAGCGGTAGAACCGCTCGTGGTACCGGTTGTACCGCCCGACCACCCAAGCCCAAACCAAGATCAAATGAGTGCAATCTGGAGGGAGGAAGAAGGGGCACAAAGACAGGAGAGAAACAACACCCTAGGAGAGCCTAACACAAATAGCAAAGAGAGAAAGAGAGAAAACAACATGAGAACAGCAAGGCTAACTCCAACTCCCTGAAGAGAGGACGGTGGCCGAGGCCACCTATGTTGGAGTCAATTGGTATGGCACCGCGAAGAATTATCCTTGGGTCCATGACCAAAACTCGTCTTTGAAGCACAAGTACCATCAAATATGGCTAATGTGAAAGACACAATCAATTTATGCATAATGGGGGAAGGGAGAGTTCATTGAGAGAACAACACTCCCCCTATGTCCATGCCTACACCTAAACTAGACAACAAGTTGAGCGTGGTAGGGTATGCCAGGGTTCAAGCCACATTGCTCGAATCAATGATATTTAGCTCATGCCTTAACTCGCGAAATCTTTCTTCATCTAAGGGCTTCGTGAAAATATCTGCAAGGTTGTCATGAGTGTTGACATAGTTGAGCTCGATCTCTCCTCGTCTAATGTGATCCCGGATGAAGTGATACCGGACCTCAATATGCTTCGTCTTGAAATGTTGTACCGGATTGAGAGAGATCTTGATGGCACTTTCATTGTCACACCAAAGAGGCACTTTGTCACAAGTGACACTGTAATCCTTTAAAGTTTGCCTCATCCATAGGAGTTGAGCACAACAACTACCGGAGGCAACATACTCCGCCTCAGTGGACGAGAGAGGCACACAACTTTGCTTTTTGGAAGACCAACTTACCAAAGAGCAACCAAGGAATTGGCACCCTACGTAAGTGGACTTCCTATCCACTTTGTCTCCCGCCCAATCGGAATCCGAGTACCCTACAAGCTTGAAGTTTGATCCTCTAGGGTACCATAGGCCAAAGTTTGGGGTATGAGCCAAATATCGAAAGATTCGTTTGACCGCCACATAGTGACTTTCCTTAGGTGCGGCTTGAAACCATGCACAAATTCCCACACTCAACATGATGTCCGGTCTAGATGCACAAAGGTAAAGCAAGGATCCAATCATGGAACGATATACCTTTTGATCCACTACTTTACCATTAGGATCTAAGTCAAGTTGGCACTTGGTGGGCATTGGAGTGGAAGCCGGCTTGACGTCACTTAGCTTGAATATCTTGAGGATGTCTTGAGTGTATTTGGATTGATTGATGAAGGTTCCTTCTCTTCTTTGCTTCACTTCAAACCCTAGAAAGAACTTCAACTCTCCCATGAAGGACATCTCGAACTTTGAGGTCATGAGAGTGGCAAATTCCTCATTGAAAGCTTTGTTAGGAGAACCAAAGATAATATCATCAACATATAATTGGCACACAAACAACTCCCCTTTGACCTTCTTAGTAAAAAGAGTGGGGTCGATTAGCCCAACTTCAAAACAACGGTCTTGTAACAACTCGGTAAGGTGGTCATACCACGCACGTGGGGCTTGTTTAAGGCCATAGAGCGCCTTATCGAGTTGATACACATGATCAGGAAAGTAGGGATCCTCGAACTCGGGGGGTTGCTTGACGTAAACCAATTCACTAATGGGACCATTAAGAAAAGCACTCTTCACATCCATCTGTTGTAACTTAAAATTATGATGAGAAGCATATGCAATTAACAAGCGAATGGATTCAAGACGAGCAACGGGAGCAAAGGTTTCACCGTAGTCGATACCCTCGACTTGGGAGTAGCCTTGTGCTACCAAACGAGCCTTGTTGCGAATGATAATACCATGGGCATCTTGCTTGTTCTTGAATATCCACTTGGTTCCAATGACATTGTGGTTCGCCGTTGGCCTTGGCACCAAACTCCACACTTTGTTGCGCTCGAACTTGTTGAGTTCTTCATGCATGGCATTGAGCCAATCCGGATCTTCTAGCACCTCATAGACCTTGTGGGGTTCCACACAAGAGACAAACGCGTGATGCTCACAATAATTTGCTAATTGTCTACGAGTGCTTACCCCCTTTCTTAAGCTTCCAAGCACATTCTTCATGAGATGATCCTTGGTGGAGAGCTTGGATGCAATCTTGGCGGCACGACGCTCTAATTCCTCCTCGGTGGTGAGTTGAGGAGCGGTTACTTGATCATCTTGAGCGCCGTCATGAACTTGTTCTTGATCTTGAACTTGCTCAGGGGAGAGAACTTGACCTTGGGCATCACTTGGTGTGTCAACACTGTCTTGAGTATGATATTGCCCTTGGTCTTGTTCATGAGGTTGAGGGCCTTCACTTTGTTCTTCGGAAGCGTGTGGGCCTTGGGTTGGTGATGGCTCCACTTGAGTGGAGCATTGTCCTTCTCCTTCGGCCACAAGGGGTTCCTCAATAGGTAGGATAAAACCAACACCCATTCTTCTTATGGCTTGAGGAGGAATTTCATCACCTACATCACAAGTGCCACTTTGCTCCACTTGGGAGCCGTTATTCTCATCAAACTCCACGTTACACGTCTCCTCAATAAGTCTCGTGGATTTATTGAGGACACGGTATGCATGAGAGTTTGTAGCATAACCAACAAATATGCCCTCATGAGCTCTAGCCTCAAATTTAGACAATCGAACACCTTTCTTGAGAATGAAACACTTACACCCGAACACCCGGAAGTACTTGAGGTTGGGCTTGTTACCGGTGAGTATCTCATATGGAGTCTTGTTCAAGCCCTTGCGGAGGTAGAGCCGATTGGATGCATGACACGCGGTGTTGATGGCTTCGGCCCAAAATTTGTACGGAGACTTGAACTCCGCCATCATGGTCCTTGCCGCATCCATCAACGTCCGGTTCTTCCTTTCCGCAACACCGTTTTGTTGAGGGGTGTATGGTGCGGAATATTGATGCTTGATTCCCTCATCACTAAGAAATTCATCCAAGGTGTAGTTCTTGAACTCGGTGCCGTTGTCACTTCTTATTGTCAAGATCTTTGCATTGTGTTGACGTTGTGCTTCATTTGCAAAGTCAATGACGGTTTGTTGGGTCTCGCTCTTCCTCTTGAAGAAATACACCCACGTGTACCTTGAGTAGTCATCCACAATCACCAAGCAATACTTCCTACCTCCAAGACTATCGAAGGATGGAGGCCCAAAGAGATCCATGTGAAGGAGCTCCAAAGGCCTCTTTGAATAAATGATAGTCGTGGGAGGGTGAGCCTTCTCATGTAGCTTTCCTTCGATACAGGCACTGCAAGCACGATCTTTAGCAAAACTAACATTCGTTAGTCCACGGACATGGTCCCCCTTAAGGAGACTTTGCGAAGATCTCATATTGACATGGGCTAAACGGCGATGCCAAAGCCATCCCACATCAACTTTAGCCATTAGGCATGTCGCGGTCTTAGTGGGTCGGTCCGAAAAGTTAATCACATATAGACCGTTCTCGACATTCCCAACAAAGGCTACTTTAAGAGTCTTGCTCCACAAGAGGGCCACGGTATCGATATCAAAGAAAGTGGCAAAGCCCATGATTGCAAGTTGACGAACGAAAAGTAAATTGTAAGCAAGGGACTCAACAAGCATGACTTTCTCGATCGTGAGATCATGAGAGATGACCACCTTGCCAAGTCCCAATACCTTAGAAGATGAGGCGTGACCCCACTCGACATTGGTGGGCATAGATGGAACCTTGTGCATGTCCACCACCAAGTCCTTGCTTCCGGTCATATGATTTGTAGCTCCGCTATCAAGCAACCATGATCCACCACCGGAAGCAAACACCTACAAGAGATCAATGCTTGGTTTTAGGTACCCATTTTGTAATGGGTCCTTTGATGTTAGTAACAAGGGTCTTAGGAACCCAAATAGACCATTCAATGTATTCATGAAGAGAACCAACAAATTTGGCATAAACATGCCCATCACTAGCACGACATAACACATAAGAAGGATTAAAATCGCCGGCTTTGTTGGGAGGGGTGACATTGCCCTTCTTGACATTATTCTTCTTCTTCTCCTCAAGGTCACTCTCTCCCTCCCTCACAAAGGTTTGCATGAGAGGAGGAGGCCGTTTGGTCTTGTCATTCTTTTTCTTGTTCTTGGAGTCGGGGACGTACCCAACCCCTTCCTTGGCCACACCTTCCTTTTGGTTGGTCAAGAGATCGTTGAGGTTCTTCTTGCCTAGTATGCAAGTCACAAGACCTCTCTCAAGTTGCTCCTTCAACTTAGCATTTTCCTCAACAAGATGTATATGCTCACAACACGAGTTAGTAGCATTTGCATTATCAATTAAAACCATATGAGGAAAAGTTGCTTTCTCCTTAGTTAGCTTCACTTGGAGTTGATCATGAGACTCCTTGAGACTAGCGTGAATACCCTTCAAGGCCTTGTGGGCCTTGTCAAGTATATCAAACTCCTCTTTGAGGCTAGCAAGATCAACCCCGAGTTTGACCTTCTCGGAATTTAGCACACGAGAAACAATGAGGGCATGATCATACTCTTTCTCTAACTTAGCATGATCTACGTTGTGTGACTCCTCAAGAGCCAAACGAAGACCACGCTCTTCCTCAAGAGCATTGGAAAGGTCCGAAATCTCATCGGCATAGTCACGACTATGTCCTTCCATCTTAGAGATGGTGTCTTCGTGAGACTCGATCATGTCATTGGCCTCACCAAGTTGTTCCAAGAGAGCAATAAAGTGCTTCTTGGATTTTCCCTTGAGTTTGCCCATAAAGGCCTCAAACTCGTTAGCCTCCACATTAGCTCCCTCAAATTCATTAATGCTATCCGTTGGGGAAGGATGATTAATGATGGTAGTTTTGATGTTGGAGGTTACCTTGTTGGTGGCTTTAGCCATGAGGCACTTGGCGGTGATGCTCTCGTTGGGTGAGTCGAATTGAGACACCCGTGACGTTGTTGCAATGGCAACAGAGGCCATGGCAACCGACTCATCATCTTCATCATCGTCATCGTCCTCATTGTACTCTTCTTGCACAACCAAGGCCTTGGGATGAGTATTCTTGGTGAAGTTGTTCTTGTTGGGGAACGACTTGGCCTTGTCCTTTCGGATGAGTTTGCCACCATTGTCTTCCCTCTTCTCAGACGGGCATTCCGCAACGAAATGACTCACATTGCCGCAATTGTAGCAAGTCCTTACACGTTGCTTGCCCCTTGTACCACTCGAGTTGTTTTTGCTAAAGTTTGGCCTTGAGTTTTTCTTGCTCCAAAATTGCCTTGAAGCAAGTGCCATGTGTTCATGATATGCATACTTCGTATCTTCGGGGTTGCTCTCCTCTTCTTCCTCTTCTTCGTCTTCCACTATGAGCTTGGCCTTCAATGCAAGGTTAGGCTTCTTTGCCCGTTGAGAATGGAGCACCGCATTGTCGGCGGTCTTGTCCAAAATGTTCATGGCCACAAACTCATCCAACACTTCGCTTGAGGTCAAAGTGTGGAAGTCCGGTCTTTGACGAATGACGGAGGACATGGCCTTGTGATAGGGCATCATTGCCTTGAGGAATTTGCGCTTGATCCAATTGTCATCCGTGTCCTTGCTCCCAGGATCTCGTAGTGAGACCGCGAGTTTGGTTACTCTCCGATAGAGCTCACGAGGTTCTTCATCTTCCTTCATTGCAAACTCATCGGCCTCATCTTGTACCACTTCATAGTTGGAGCGTTGGATGCTTGCGCTTCCCCGGTAGAGAGACACGACACAATGCCATGCATCTTTGGCCAAGGCGAAAGGACGAAGATGAGGTAGGTCTTCGGGTGGAATAGCATCTTTAATGATGAAGAGAGCATTCTCATTGAATTGATTGTCCGCGGCTTCTCGAGGAGTGAAGTTGCTTGGATCATGTGGATAGAAACCTTCTTCAATGATTCTCCAAAGGTTAGTGTTCACATGATTTAAATGACGTTTAAAACGGTAAACCCAAGAATCAAAATCCTCATTTTTCACAATCTTAGGGGGAGGACCGGCATGATTCAAATGAGTGGAAGGAACTGGTCCACCATAAACAAGTGGTGGTTCCACATGGGCAAAGATGCCGGTGCCATTCTTGCCACTAGAAGAAGGAGCCTTTTCACTACTAGCTTCCCCCTTGTCGGGGATAGCATCCGTCACCTTGTTGGCGGGATCACCCACTTTCAACGGTGCGGTGGATAGTTTAAGCCCCTCAAGAAATTTAGTGAACATGCTTTCGACTTCGGTCGTCATGGAGGTTTTCAATGTCTCCAAGGCCACATTAAACTCCTCACGAGAGACCGAAGTTCCCCCATCTCCCGTAGACGAGATCGGATTCACACCGGAGTGTTCCTCCACACCGTCTACGGTATAAACCATACTCTTTGGATGGTAAAGTCCTTAATAAAGAGACGAGGCTCTGATACCAATTGAAGGGACCGATATGGTTGACTAGAGGGGGGGTGAATAGGCAACTAACAATTTTTAGTTTTTCTTTAACAAGTTAAACTTTGCATCAAAATAGGTTGTCTAGAAATGCAACTAGGTGAGCAACCTATATGATGCAACGAGGAAAGGTACACAAGCAAGCAAGAGATATGAAACAAGTAAGCTTGCTTAAATAAAGGCACGAGATAACCAAGAGTGGAGACGATGGAGACGAGGATGTGTTGCCGAAGTTCCTTCCCTTTGAGAGGAAGTACGTCTCCGTTGGAGCGGTGTGGAGGCACAATGCTCCCCAAGAAGCCACTAGGGCCACCATATTCTCCTCACGCCCTCACACAATGCGAGATGCCGTGATTCCACTATTGGTGCCCTTGAAGGCGGCTACCGAACCTTTACAAACAAGGTTGGGGCTCTCTCCACAACTTAATTGGAGGCTCCCAACAAAACCACAAAGCTTCACCACAATGGAATATGGCTCCGAGGTGACCTCAACCGTCTAGGGTGCTCAAACACCCAAGAGTACCAAAATCCACACAAGAAAGTATGGGGGAACCAAATATCCTTTGGTGGAAGTGTAGATCTAGGTCTCCTCCTTCAATCCCTAGAAAATCAACAAGTTTGAGTGGCTAGAGAGAGAGATCGGGCAAGAGAGCTTGAAGGGCATCAATGGTGGAGTGAGAGAGGTCAAAGGTAGGAGAGGTAGGTGGGAGAAGCTCCCTTATATAGTCACCCTCAATTTCCAACCGTTACTGCGAATTTAGCACTGCAGCGGTACAACCGGTCCTCGTCCCGGTACAACCGGGACTCACGGTGTATCTGCAGAACCCTACCAAGCGGTACAACCGGACCAAGGGGGCGGTAGTACCGGCTAAGAAAAATAGCCGGACTAACCGCCTGGCCACCGCACAATCACCGCATCAAAACAGGAGCTTGACCGGTAATTGGGCGGTGCCTGGCCGGAACAACCGTATGGCCTTGAGCTCTTGGGTGCTTAAGTCCTGAGCGGAAGAACCGCTCGGACCACCGGTGGTACCGGTCATTATGGAACGACCGGACCAACCGGGCCACTACCGCCCAAGAACCGCATCAAACCAGAAGCGTGAGCGGTACTTGAGCGGTGCATGGATGGAACCACCGTCCCAGCTGTTGCAGAGCACGGTGGCGGTACCACCGCCCGGAGGCAGCGGTACAACCGCTCGAGCACAGCTGGTGAGCGACAAGACCCAGCGGTACAACCGCTCCAGAGAGCGGTACAACCGCTGGGCAGAAACAGTGAGCAGAAAAGAAAAAAAGGGGAAGAGGCAAGGAAAACTCTCTCTCTCTCACACACACCTGAGGAAGGAAAAGAGAGGGTGAGAAAAGTGTACGTGAACTGATTCCCCCAGAGCTTCCTAATGAGGATTCCCTCTTGATAGAACGGGTACTCTACGACCAAAGAAAATAAAACCGTAGAGGACACGTCTTTGATCTTTTCCTTCGAGAGGTAATAGCAATCCGATGTAAACCTAAGCATCAAGAACCTGAAACATATAGCACACGTTTAGACCACAAAAGGTTGTCATCATCATCCAAAACATAAAGTAGGGAAATGCCCTTTTAACTGTTTTTCGTGTGATCATATTGTATTGGATGAAATAACTGTTCGACTCAGAGTGTATCCAACCAACCGAATTCGAAGATCACGGCATTTATAAATCATAATCATATATAAAGGTGGAATAAATCTTTGTTGTGGTTTTAAAGAAATAAATAACAAAACGTATAATTATCTGTGGATATTCATAATCAAATACAAATTGGCTTTGAATTTAGTTTGCCAGGTCCCAGGGAAAATGTGAATGTTAATTCTCCCAAGTTTTGAGCGAAGCGTCTAAACACCCACTATAATTTGTGGGCTGCCCGAAGTAAGTGTTTGCGAGATGGAAATTACTGTCTACCCCTGACACTTGACATCCTTATCGACCGGATTTACACTGTTGTCGATAGGGGTAGACTTGTAACTTCAATCAGACGTGACACGACGGCCTCTGAGCCCATTCAGACACAGTGGACGCCAAACGTGGGCGGCAAAACATATTTGATTCAAGCTCGTCCGAAAGACATGTGTCTCTTCCTCCATTTCCCCATTCATACACGGTGGGCGGCAAAACAAACTCTCCTCATCAGAAATCGATGTAGGCTAATATTTTAAATAGGGGCAGATGTGTAACTTCCAGCAGACGTGACACAACCTCCCTACCTGTCAGCCCCGTTCATACACCGTGGGCGCCAACCGTGAGCGGCAAAACACCCTCTCCTCGCCCGAAATAGTTACCAGCAAATATTTGGGAGATGCAAGATTACCGTCCTGTCCCCAACCGACGCAATGCCCGAAATTTTAAACGGGGGATAAGTTCGTAACTTTCCCCCATTTCAGAGAAGCGCGTCCCAAAGTTTGAGATCCCCCTCCCCTCCATTTCCCCATTCATACACCGTTGGCGGCACGACAACCTCCACACTGCAGCCAGCCTCCTCCGTCCGCCACCCCATCCTCCACCTTGCCGGAGCCGCTACCCCTACCCCGTCGTCCACTGCAAGAGATGGACGTCTCTCATCCACGGCACTGGACCCGGATGCTTTCATCGCCTCCTCTCGCTTCATCGGCGTTGTCGTCCACCTTGCCGTTGCCGCTCCTACGACCGCCTCGTCCACGGCAACAGGATATATCCCCCGTCCCGGCCGTCTGTCGTCTAAAGTCTTCTTCCCCGCCGCCGACAGCCATCACACCCGCAGCACCCTCAATGTATCAGCATGGGCCTACACGGCGTCGCAAGAGAGGTGGTACTCTTCCATACGTGCTTAAGTTATTGATCTCACCCGGAAAATATATCGTAATTTGTTTACTGTACTTTTCTTGTCCGTACCAAATCGTAGTGGCTAGTTGAAAGCAAACATTGGTTTCGAAGTAGCATTGTCCGGTTTGCACCTTCAGATCTGCCATGGAACGGGCACTATACTCGTAAAGCTTATGGTTTCCCCCTTTATATTCACTACCATCATCGTATGTGCTTTGTGTCGTGCTAGCACTGCTCCTCAAGACCTCAACCCAAAGCTTACATGTTGAAATACGAATCTGATATGATGCTCATATCACTAAAATAGAGAACGTTTAATTGGTCACCTAATGTTCCTATATTCGTTTCAAAAAGCATGTGCGCCACCCACTGGTCCAGCTAGTTCCACTTTCCTGATTTTTCTCTTGATGCTTAGGGTTTTCCCCTTTTATCTACTCTACTATGATCTGGGTAGGTTCTTTCTGTCGTACTACCATTACTCCACCCTTCAAGCTAAACAACACAACACTCAAAATTCAAAAGCTTAGTTGTTCAAATATGATTGTGATATGATACTGATATTAGTTAACCAACACATTTAATTGGTTAGCTAAAGGTCCCACTTGAGTTTCCAAATGCATGTCGCGACATATAGAGAGACAGCATAATTGCATTTCTTTGTCACTTGTTGACCGTACTTTCTTGTCCAAACCAAATCTTAGTTGTTATTTCAAAGCAAACATCGGTTGCTAACTACCCTTTGCGCGGTTTGCAGCTTCAGATCTGCCATCCCACTGCCACGGTCAACACTGTACTCATCATGCTTATGTTTTCCCCATTTTATGATGACCACAATCAGCCTGCGTGGTTCGTGTCGTAATAGCACTGCTCCACCCATCGAGCTAAACAAGCTTAGTTGTACAAATTCATATCTGATATTAGTAAAACTGAGAGATGTTTAATTGGTTAGCTAAATGTTCCTACTTTAATTTTGAAATGCATGTGAGCCACATATGTAGAGACCAGAAAAAATAGTATTTCTCTGTGCGCTCTGGTTCATCATGGGTGGCCAACCGACATTGTATTGAAAGACTTGTAATATCTTCAATCTGCTTGCTCTTCTGCTCTTCTTTAAGATGATACTCTTCTCTTGCGGTCGACTGGTCAGGTTGAGTTGTTGTCCCTTAGTATATTTTGAATCTGTCAGGCCAGGTCGACTTGTTCTTCTTTACTATATGTTGAAGCTATCATCTGCGAAGTGTCATCACTTCTGGAGCTCTCATATTTTGAGTAGTAGGCCACATTATATTAATGCACACAAAAAATTACAACATGCATGGCATCTTTTAAAAGAATTGCAGAGATAGCAGAAAGGGGTTTACAGGGAGGCAGTATTGGATTAGAATCACTTCTGCATTACAAAGAGAATCTCACTTGTTTTTATGTTTTCATTCATGTCAGATATTGAACATTATCAAAATGAATATGAGAATGGGTGCACGAGAGGAATATTGCAGAACGATCCACTGGCTAACAAACTTGGCATGGTGGAGGATGGCCTATCTTATTCACCCATCAAGGTGCTTGCTCTAACTTTGCAAAGTTGTATTGGTCGCACATATTTTGCATCTGACCTCTTGCATTACTTCTACTTTGTTACACCATATGCTTAGTTTAAGCATCATATATGAGTATATGCCATACCTATCCATTTTCTGTACCTATTCCATGTGTCGTCACACTATGTTTTTCCAGTCAAATGTTGTTCTTTTGTAATAGATGTCCAAAAGGAAGAGGGTGAGTGCAGATCGTCAAGGAGTACAAACTAGGTATTTGGAAAAGGTAGTGATTCCTGTTAAATCAGATAGATCAGCAGCCACAGAAAACACAGGCCCAACTGTACCACACTTTACCCCTACTCCAGTGGCCAAACCCCTATTAGAACTGCTGGGAGCCCAACGTCAGGTACTGTCTATGATATCAATTCAAAATTTGAACTCCTAAATTTCTGCTTGTGCCTTACCTTCTCTCTTGTATGAAAACTAATTTCAGATGAATCTCCTTGCTCAAAGGATCATACGATCTCAAAACAATAATGGGCTCTACATTGCTCTTGTCAGTACCTCTCTCCCTTTTTCCTTGTAATGTTGTACTTAATTAATTGCTATTTGATTATATATCATCAATCTGCACCTGAGCTTCATTATCCTCTGTTTCTTCCAATATTATTTGATCTATATTTACTCTTTGCAAAATGTAGAATAATGGCAACGCTTATAAAGAATTTTCTTTGGGGAATTTATTGAATTATCCTTCCATCAACATGGAGAAGGGATTTGTCCACCCCGTGTTAACATGTAATGTAAGTTCATCCTTCTCAAGCCTTCAAACTTTGTTCTAGTATAGATTTGGATAGGCATCATTTCCTCCACTGCTGTTTGCTTTGCTGTTTACATCTGATTGGATGTTTGCAACAACTACCAGTTTGAAATTGTAGTTGTAAAAACATGTTGCTTATGCAGAACAGATCCATTTATTTGCTTATATAATTGTGAAACCTGTTATGTGTCTCCTTGTTTCTCCTTCAGACTTGTATCTGTTACGCCAGGTAGAACTTCAGGGAAGATAGTGAGCCAAACCATCTTGAGGACAACGAGATGATCCCAAGGTCCTGTCTTGATGAAGACAGTGAGTTGAAGCTACTCACCAGCAGGTGTGAGACAACCTATGTGCAGTCGCTACCTCAATCAGTTCGACTTCTTCAG
Source organism: Triticum urartu (assembly GCF_056163025.1). Taxonomy (NCBI): domain Eukaryota; kingdom Viridiplantae; phylum Streptophyta; class Magnoliopsida; order Poales; family Poaceae; genus Triticum; species Triticum urartu. The sequence continues at coordinate 44,805,088 of NC_141879.1, read as the reverse complement.
TCTCAACTTAAAGCGGAAAGGCTTGCTTCAGCTCAGCTCCGACTTGAAGTCAAAGATGCAATGAAGATGTCAGAGGACTGTCATGCGCACCATCATGCCTTAAATCTAGTGTTGATTCATCTATCGTTGACACAACTGAGGTCTACTCAGCTTCTTCAGTTGTTTGGTGGGGGGGGCGACCTGGCCAGGCCTAGTGCCTTCTGAAGTGCTCTCAGTTTTGTATATTCTTTTGTCGGCGCGTTTATTTGCACTGGTGGCGAACTTTGATGCCCAGTGGATGTAATATGTGTGATAGCCGTGATAGCCTAGCATAAGTTGCTTGCTTATTTATTTCCTTGTTGTCTTGTTTATTTGTTTGCTTGTAGTCATTGCAGTTCTTTTTCCGTGGTTTGCTAGTGGCTGTAATAACCTATTTTTTAAAACTAGCCCACAATAACCATGGGCTAATATTTACTGTAGTGACACTGGGCCTCATACGGGCCGTAGAAACAGTGGGCCTTCTACGGGCCGTAGAAACAATGGGCCTTCTATGGGCCGTAGAAACAGTGGGCCTTCTACGGGCCGTAGAAACAATGGGCCTTCTACGGGCCGTAGAAACGATGGGCCTTCTACAGGCCGTATCATCAATGGGCCTTATACGGGCAGTATGATCGATTGGCCAAACATGGGCCAATAACAGGCCGCATTATGGCCGTCAACGGGCTAGAGTTGGAATCGTCCGTTCATGGGCCGACCATAACGGGCCATCGTTAATAGGCCGTATTTGATGACGCTATGAAAACGACCCAACGTATTAACGAACCACAAATGGGCCGACTGTAACCACGGGCTGAATTTGGCCCACAAGTAGAAAATGATAGTAATGGACCATAAGTAAACAAATGCTGGAAATGAGCCCAAGAATAAATGGGCTCTGAGAAGGCCGAAAGATAACATGGGCTGGAAATGGCCCAACGGAATAACGGGACGTTCATGGGTATAAAGTGATACATTGTTCATTACGGGCCAATTTCACCACGGGCCGTTAATGGGTGTAAAGTGATACACTGTTCATTACGGGCCAGTTTCACCACGGGCCGTTAATAGGCCAAGAGTTACATAGGGCCTCATATGGGCCGAAAGACGTCATGGGCCATACATGGGCCAGAAGTGAAAACGGGCTGGAATTATATTGGGTGGCCTAGATGATGCTACTGGACCTAATTTGGATAGGGCGTAACGGGCCTTGGGTTAGCGGGCTGTAAATGGGCTATATGTGAACATGCCGTTAACAGGCTTTACATGGGTCGGCCCGCCACCTTTTGACCAAGTCAAACGGGCCAGCCTTTTCATAGGAATGGGCATCTGTTGGGCCCTGCCACGTGTCGACGTATCATAGGCGCCTTCTGTCCAATGAGTGGATGACATCTGTCCCAACGATGAGCCGACACGTGTTTCCTCCAGCCAATGATGATTTTACACGTGGAAAATCCCCATTGGTCGGGGTTGTTAACGGGTTATCGGATCCAAAACCCGACCCGATAGCTTAACGGCGTTCCGTTATGATGGATGCCACGTGTCGGTCACCCTTGACGAAAGCACTTCTGTGACGCGCGATTTATCGTCATGGAAGTGGACACTTCCGTGATGATAATTTTGGTAATGTCATGGAACACTTCTACGACAGCACATGTATGACTATCTTGATTCTGTCATAAATTTGTCATGGATGTACATGCATGACAAAAAACGCGACCTACTGTGACAAACACGTATCATCACGGAAGTGTATTTTTTTGTAGTGCGGGGGCGCCGGCATGGTCACCATGGAGGCCATCGAGCGATGGGGAGAAGCGGTGATGGCGGACCCATTCGACCTGCCCGGCCTCAAGCTTAGCTACACGACCGGGAAGACCTTGGAGCAGTATGTGTCGGCCACACCCTACCCCATCGCGGCCTTCGGCTTCACATGTGACACGGTGACCGGGTCCGCACGAGCCGTGCACCGTTGGTGGCCGGGTTCTCCTCCCACGGCCCCAGCCGATTCGCCCTAGAGATCATCAAGCCGGACCTCATCGCGCCCGGCGTCAACATTCTCGCAGCATGGAACCAGAAGCCGGAGGAGGGAACGGATCAGCAGTCAGCCGCCTCCCAGGCGCACCTCTCGCACAGCCTTCACGTGAGTGCTCGCAGGCGATCTACAGCAGCAATAGAGTAGCAGGACCCCCGTCGGTGAGCCATCTCCTCCACGGTTCTCCCTCTCCTTCTATCCTTGGTCTCCTCTCTCTCCTCACCCTCTCTCTATTCTCTCGAACATAAAGCAGCAGCTCCAGTGCTCCCCTTGCAGCCTCCCCGGACCTGGTCTTCGCTTGGTGTTGGCGGATAGTCGAGTAGGAGCATCTCCCTGCACTGGCCTCGACCGCCTTTCATCATCTCCCTCCTCCTTGTCTGGTGGAGATTGGCAAGTCTCCTCTCGGCGCTCTCCCTTGCAGGTCATCCTGTTATAAATTAGGGCAGATTTCTTCTTTGACCATCTCCTTCAAGGCCACTTGTTCTCTTCAGCTCACAAACATATTTGAACTGGTGGGATTGTCATGAGGAGAGGAAGCATACAGGAGGCCTCGCCGCTGCCGCCACCACGGCCGCTGTCGGTATCAAAACCGGCAGATCTCAGGTAGGGGGTCCCGAACTGTGCGTCTAAGGCAGATGGTAACAGGAGGCAGGGGACACGATGTTTTACCCAGGTTCGGGCCCTCTTGATGGAGGTTAAACCCTATGTCTTGCTTGATTTATTCTTGATGATATGAGTATTACAAGAGTTCATCTACCATGAGATCGAAGAGGCTAAACCCTATAAGCTAGCCTATGGTATGATTGTATGTTGTCCTACGGACTAAAACCCTCCGGTTTATATAGACACCGGAGGGGGCTAGTGTCGGTGTCAAAACCGGCGGATCTCGGGTAGGGGGTCCCGAACTGTGCGTCTAGGCCGGATGGTAACAGGAGGCAAGGGACACGAAGTTTTACCCAGGTTCGGGCCCTCTCGATGGAGGTAAAACCCTACGTCCTGCTTGATTAATATTGATGATATGGGTAGTACAAGAGTAGATCTACCACGAGATCAGAGAGGCTAAACCCTAGAAGCTAGCCTATGGTATGATTGTTGTTGTGTATCTTGTCCTACGGACTAAAACCCTCCGGTTTATACAAACACCGGAGAGGGTTAGGGTTACACAAAGTCGGTTACAATGGTAGGAGATCTACATATCCGTATCGCCAAGCTTGCCTTCCACGCCAAGGAAAGTCCCTTCCGGACACGGGACGAAGTCTTCAATCTTGTATCTCCATAGTCCGGGAGTCCGGCTGAAGGTATAGTCCGGCTATCCGAACACCCCCTAATCCAGGACTCCCTCAGTAGCCCCTGAACCAGGTTTCAATGACGACGAGTCCGGCGCGCAGATTGTCTTCGGCATTGCAAGGCGGGTTCCTCCTCCAAGTACTTCATAGAAGATTTTGAACACAAAGATAGTGTCCGGCTCTGCAAAATAAGTTTCCACATATTGCCATAGAGAGAATAATGTTTACACAAATCTAATCTGCTGACTTATTCTGTGGCGTGACACACCACGGCCAAGCCTTTATCCGAGTCGTTTCATTATCCCACCTCAGCGCGTCATGCGAGGCAGTTTCCTTGGCACGTCTTGTTAAAGCAGAGATCGTGTCCCCTTATTCCGGGATTCTCATCAATACGGGTGTGGGTAACCCAACCACGCCATTGATTACGGCGCTTGGAGATAAGCGAGTTTTACCAGGCTGGTGGGGACACGTAGTTGCGTCCACCCATATAAGGGGATAAGGATCCACCTTTTCACCTACGCCTTCTTCCTCCCTTGCTTATCCATCCTCGCGCACTCGAGCTCCAGCGCCCAACTCCGCACTCCCCACCTTAACCTTCTCCAGCCATGTCTGGAGCGGGAGGCAAGTGGATGGTCTCCTCCGTCACGGAGGGACACATCAAAAAATTGAGGAAGGCCGGATACTTGTCTAACGACATCGCGTACCGGCTTCCCAAAAAGGGGCAGCTCATCCCCACCCCTAGGCCCCATGAGAGGGTGGTGTTCCTCCCCCATTTCCTTCGCGGACTAGGCTTCCCTCTTCACCCATTTGTCCGGGGGCTCATGTTTTACTATGGCCTGGATTTCCATGATCTGGCCCCGAACTTTGTCCTCAACATCTCGGCGTTTATCGTCATGTGTGAGGCTTTCCTCTGCATCCGCCCCCATTTCGGCCTTTGGCTCAAGACTTTCAATGTCAAGCCGAAGGTGGTGCGCGGCAACCAGGCGGAGTGCGGAAGCGCCATTGTGGGCAAGATGCCCAACGTCTTATGGCTCGAGGGCTCCTTTGTGGAGACCCTGAAGGGGTGGCAATCGGGGTGGTTTTACATCACCGAGCCGCGCGACCCCGAATGAGTCGCAGCCCCCGAGTTTTGATCCGGACCCCCTACGCGGCTCACCTCCTGGAAGGAGACGGGCCTGTCGTGGGGTAAAAAAGGAGAGGTGACCGGACTCCAAACATGCGTCCAAACCCTGGTGGACAAGAAGCTCAAACTTGTCAACGTAGTCCAGGTTATGCTCATCCACCTGATCCTCCCGTGTCAACAACGGGCTTTCAACCTGTGGGAGTTCGACCCGGCGCGGCACCGAACTCTGAGCAGGCTCTTCGACACGATGTACGAAGATGCCTGGAAGGTGCTTTTCAAGGGCACCGAGGCCCCCGCATCCGCTACCGAGGATCGCGGATTCAGTATGCAGCATCACGCTCATGCGGTAAGCTGTTTTTTCCTTTTACAGGGTATCCGTTTTTCATAGTTTGACTCCATGCAGGATCTAAGCTCCCTTACCTTTGGCAGGATTGGCAGGAGACGTCCGGACAGATCAACTACTCGGCTCCTTTGTCCGAAGGCCCAGCGGACGCTCGCTTGGCGAAGCTGCTGGTTCCGGCACCCTATGTGGTGCCGGAGAAGAAGGCCGCGAAAAAGGCCACGGGGACTCGAAAGAGTGCCCGGCGCCGGGAGGTGTCGGATCCATCATCCGATGGTTCCGAGGCGCATTCCTCCCGTGAAGACGAGGAGGAAGAAGAAGAGACCTCTCCCCCTCCAGCGGGAGGAGAGAAGAAAAGGAAGGCCGCCCCAGCTAGGGAGGCCGAAGGGTCCAAGAAGGGGAAAACCCTTCCTCCGGACTACTCCATGGACGCCGACGACGGTGGAGAGGAGTGGCCGCCCAGGGCCAAGCCCCTGGCTAAATCGTAAGTATCCGGATGCCAGAGTATTTCATAGTATTTGTTTATTGCAAAGCTTTCCCTTATGTCAAATATGTTTATGCAGCCCACCCAAAGACCGGCTTGATGCGTCGTGGAGCGGCTCACTGGACTCGTCAGATGTGAACTCGCTTCCGACGGCTTCCTCCCCCCGCCCTACGGACGACACCGAAGTGTTGTCCCAACAGGTTCCAAGCCGGGAGGAGGTGGTCATGGAGGCGCCGCAAGGCGACCTCCCGGACTCCAGGAGTAAAGGGGATGAAACCCCCAGGGTTCCAAGTCCGGCTCTAGGCCGGAAACCGCTCCAGAATCTTCAAAGGTTCCAGAGTCCGGCGGGGGACCTCCTTCCAAGAGGAGCAAGCCCACCGTGCCGGTGACCCCGTCCAACCGGAGGCACCGGACAATCTGTTGGAGGCGCTCCAAGGCGCCTCCATCGACGAGGAGCACCGCACCATTATGAGTGCGGTGGTCCAGAAGGTTCAGGCCGCCAAGAGCGGACTGACTGAAGCTTGTACTAGCCTTTTAACAGGCTTTGAGGTAAGTAAAGAATGTGTAAATAATATTACCGCATAGACAGTTGCCCCTGATGCTCTGTTTGGCGTTCGGGAAGAAAAGCCGAATAGAGGATCAAATAAAATTCGCAGGAGTCTAACAAAAAGGAGTCAATATGCGTATGCAGGCTTCTCTGCTTGCGTCCGCCGCACTGACTGCGGAAGTGGACACGCTAAAGCAGAACCTCGAGCGGTCCTAGCAAGAGCTCGGGCGTGCCAAGAAGCAGCTCGAGGACAATGAAGGTAAGAAATACCTTGTTTAAATATATATAAAAAGGTGCAATTGCAAAAAATGACAGGATTATCGTGGCTATTGTAGGGGCCACGTCTGAGGTTGCGACCCTTAAGCAAGCGCTGGTCGAGGCCGAGAAGAGGGCGGCCACGGAGCGCACCGAGCGGGAGAAGTATGAGGCCGAGGTTGGCAAGGTGCGGCAAGAGCTCCAGGCTCTCATGGAAAAACATGGGAGTTTGGAGCTTGACTCAAAGACGCGAGCGTCCGAGCTCGCGGTGGCTATTGAAAATGCCAAGTCTGCCAAGGCCGAATCCCAGAAGACCCTCCAGGAGTTGGATGAGGTGAAGAAGATAGCGGCGGGTAAGGCATTCTTTATGCAAAGCAAACACATAAACATGAGTTACTTGTTACTTACTCGAACCCGGAGCTCTCCAGGAGCGTTCGCAGATCTTCCCTGGAGTGTGTCTGATGCCGCCGCATTCTATCGAGCCGATGAGGGCAGCTCGATAGAGAAGGTGTTCTGGTCTTAGTATGCTGAGGCCAGACACCCCGTGCCCCTGACCGACCAGCTGAAGCAACTGGTCGAGCTCCACAAGGCGGCCAAACAGGCCATGAAGGGCCTTATAGTTCAGCTGTGGCCTAGAGAGGCTCTGCCTGGGAGCTATTTCGGGCTGGTGCGGCGGCTGGTGGAGGCCTGTCCAAGGCTCGAAGTCATCAAGCGCTCTGTCTGCATTGAAGGTGCCCGTAGGGCCCTTGCCCGTGCTAAGGTGCACTGGGGCAAGCTGGATGCTGAGAAGCTTGTGAAGGACGGGCCACCGCCAGGGAAAGAGCATCGCAAGCCCGAGAATTATTATAAGGATGTTCTGAAGGTTGCCTGCCTTATGGCGGATGAATGTTCTAGGGATGTAATTTTTGAGTGAAACTTTCTCGTTTTGTCCTGTGCGCTGAAAACTTTGTTCATATGCGCTAAGCAATGCTGTTGGAATTTAAAATATTACCTTCTGTGGGGCTGTTTATCAATTCTGAGAGATGGCGAGTCGTCGGCTTCTGCCCCCGTGTCGCTAGTGCTGGGGTGTTCGGGGATAAACCTGAGCGCTCTTTTTCCCATGTTTGGGTCCTTCGAGGGAGGCGCTCAGCCCAACAAACAAGGCAATCGGACTATAATGCATGAACACTCTCACTTAGCCATAGAATTCTATAATTTTAAATTTCGGCGAAGCCCCTGGTATTCGGAAGACGGAGTTCGGGGCGCTATCCACGCCTTGGCCGGACAGAGCCGACTCCTCGCTCTAAGCGGCATAAGTCTTTAGGGACTCGAAAAACCTCTCGAACAGCAACCAACTCTCGCTTCATCATGACAGTCAGTTTTAGCTTTCTCCATTGAGGTGCTCGACCCAGCTCAACTGGGGCACAATCACAGTGGTTCTCCTATTGCTACCTTAGCCGATATAGCGGAACGTAAGGCACCAAAACATAGGAGCCGGGCAAACCCAACTATTGACCCAAGACATGATTTGGAGCTGATGCATATAATGCTATAAGTTCGGGGTGCCGCACTTGTTAAAGTGTTCGGACTTCTCACACCATGTTGAGGGGTACTGAAGCCCCTGGCGTATTTCGGCCGTACCAAAGTGTACGGGTGCAACATGTCGTTAAGGAACATATATAAAAAAAGTAATGCAAAAATAGACAAAAGCTATGCATTGTTTATTAAACAGGGCTGCGATCAAAGAAGAACGATACAAATAATGCGATAAGCAAAAAGTTGGACTATTTAACATGTCCGTTCTAGGGGCAAGCTGCGGAATAGTATGCGAAACAGGTATACTGCTCGTGATAGAGACCACCTGGGAGTTCCATAATGCGGTGTGGCTTGTCTGCTTCCCTGGTTCTTGCATCGTTTGTGCGGCAATTGAACTGCCGAACAGGCCTTCCGAAGAATGGAGTCCTGAAAGTAAGAGAAAATTAAAAAATCGACAGCCCCTCGTGCGGTTTAAGCCGTGCTTCGGGCGTGCCGTGATGGTGCCCCTCCCCCTGTACCCATGGTATTTCTAGAGTGTAGTTATGTATGCGAAGCACTGGCGTCGCCTTTTTGCTAGGGCTGGGGATGGGACCGCATTGCTACGCCTGCTCGGATCGTGCTAGGCGGTCTTGTTGTAGGTTACTCCGGGCGCGCTTGACGGTGTCCGATCGTTTAGTGGCCGGACTGGAGAACTGCCTGGAGAGGCTGCTTTGTACTTCCGCTGCAAGGGCCGCCGTGTGCTCCTCCGTTCGGAGGGAGCGTTCGGTGTTTCCATTGACCGTAATTACTCCTCGAGGGCCTGGCATCTTGAGCTTAAGGTATGCGTAGTGCGGTACCGCATTGAACTTGGCAAATGCAGTTCGCCCGAGCAGTGTGTGATAGCCACTGCGGAATGGGACTATGTCGAAGATTAACTCCTCGCTTCGGAAATTATCCGGAGATCCAAAGACCACTTCAAGTGTGACTGAGCCTGTACAGTTGGCCTCTGCACCTGGTATTACGCCTTTAAAGGTCGTTTTGGTGGGATTAATCCTCGAGGGATCTATGCCCATTTTCCGCACTGTATCCTGGTAAAGAAGGTTCAGGCTGCTGCCGCCGTCCATAAGGACTCTAGTGAGATGAAATCCGTCAATAATTGGGTCTAGAACCAATGCAGCGAATCCGCCATGACGGATGCTAGTGGGGTGGTCCTTTCGATCAAAGGTGATCGGGCAGGAGGACCATGGGTTGAACTTTGGGGCGACTTGCTCTACCGCATATACGTCCCTTAACGCGCGCTTCCGCTCCCTCTTGGGGACGTGGGTTGCGTATATCATGTTCACCGTCTGCACTTGTGGGGGAAAACCCTTCTGTCCACTGTTGTTCGGCGGCCGGGGCTCTTCGTCGTCATTGCTATGTAGCCCTTGTCTTCGTTTTCGGCATTTAACTTGCCTGCCTGCTTGAACACCCAACGATCCCTGTTGGTGTGATTGGCCGGCTTTTCGGGGGTGCCATGTATCTGGCACAAGCGGTCGAGTATTCGGTCCAAACTGGACGGGCCCCTAGGATTCCTTTTGAATGGCTTTTTCCGCTGACCGGATTTAGAGCCTCTGAATCCGGCATTAACTGTCGTATCCTCAGCATTGTCGCTGTTAATGCGGCGCTTCTGCTTGTTGTGACGCGACCTGCCACTACTGTCCCTGGTATCCGAATTACCAGGGTTCTTGGTCATATTGTTGATACGAGCAAACCAGCTATCTTCTCCCGCGCAAAAGAGGGTCATGAGTGTCGTGAGTGCTGCCATAGACTTCGGCTTTCCTGTCCAAGGTGCCGGGCAAGCCACTCGTCACGGATATTGTGCTTGAAGGCTGCTAGGGCCTCAGCGTCCGGACAGTCGACTATTTGATTTTTCTTTGTTAGGAACCATGTCCAGAATTTCCTGGCCGATTCCTCTGGCTGCTGAATTACGTGACTTAGGTCATCGGTGTTTGGGGGTCGCACATAAGTGTCCTGGAAATTGTCGAGGAATGCGGCTTCCAGGTCCTCCCAACAACTGATTGATCCTATTGGCAAGCTATTAATCCAATGCCGAGCTGGTCCTTTAAGCTTGAGTGGGAGGTATTTGATGGCGTGGAAATCATCGCCGCGGGCCATGTGGATACAAAGGAGATAATCCTCGATCCATACCGCAGGATCTGTTGTGCCATCATATGATTCGATGTTTACGGGTTTGAAACCCTCGGGGATTTGATGATCCATTATTTCATCTGTGAAGTATAGTGGGTGTGCGGCGCCTCTGTACTGGGCTATATCACGACGTAGCTGCAATGAGCTTTGTCTGCTGTGTTCGGCCGTGCCGAATTTGTGGCCGGCGTGACGGTTACCGTCTCGAGTCATGGGGCGCTCACGCGATCCATAGATCGATCTTGTTTGCCTTGCCTTGTCCTCCAACATATCTCGCAGGTCCGGCGCATTTTCCCGTGCCTTGGTACGGGGTGCGGCTTGAGTGGAGGGCCGAGAGGCCTCTCTGTCGCGGCCACGAGGTGGCCGATCGGCCGTATCGAGTGCAGGTGATGTAGGTTTAAGTGCTTCCTCCTCTAATCGTGGTAGCAACCTACGCTTTGGGTAGCTCTTGGAGGGGCGTTCGAGTTTATGCTCTTCGGCCGCAAGGACTTCAGTCCATCTGTCGACTAGCAAATCTTGATCATCTCTAAGCTGTTGCTGTTTTTTCTTGAGGCTTCTTGCCGTGGCCATAAGCCTGCGTTGAAAACGCTCTTGCTCGACGGGATCCTCTGGCACGACGAATTCGTCGTTGTCGAGGCTTACCTCGTCTTTGGAGGGAGGCATATAATTATCGTCCTCGACCTCTCTGTCTGCCGCTCTCTCATGAGGGTTGGTTTCTCCATCCTCCTGTGCTAAATCTTGCTAGAGGGGGCTTTCTTCGGCACTTCCAGAGTATTATTATCTCCCATGCTGGAATCACCGTATTTGTTTTGGCGGGATTTTGAGCGGCGCCGCTGACGCTGGCGCTTAGGCTGTTTCTTGGAGGGGTCATCCTCCGCTGGTCCATCGCCATCTCCTTCTTTTGGGGTGTCCACCATGTATATGTCATATGACGAGGTGGCTTTCCAGGGCCTGATAGGCGCTGGTTCTTCATCGTCTCCTTCATCGGCGTCCATACCGTCGATGTCTTCGGAGTCGAAGTCGAGCATGTCGGTTAAATCGTCGATAGTGGCTACAAAGTGGGTGGTGGGTCGGCTTTGAATTTCTTCATCGTTCGTATCCCAACCTTGCTGATCGTAGTCCGGCCAGGGCTCTCCTGATAAAGAGAGAGACTTCAGTGTCTTCAGAATATCGCCGAAAGGCGAGTGCTGAAAGATGTCCACGGTAGTAAACTCCATGATCGGCGCCCAATCAGATTCAATCGGCAGGGGCGCGGAGGGTTCGGAGTCCGGAGAGGAGTCCGACTCCTTGGAGTCACGAGTCTCGCAGAGTGCGGGGCTGGTGTTCGGCTCGATCGCCGTTGGGATCACAGCCCCCGAGGCGGCGTCCAACCACCCATCCTCGATCGGCGCAGTTTGCTCCGAATTAAGGGTCGAAGTCGATGCGGGTGCGGCCTCCAGGGCACTGTTCGGCGGCAGAGCTAGATCATGCTCGTCGTCACAGTGCGGCGCGCTCGGCAGTGGCTCGAATCCGTCGAAGATCAAGTCCCCGCGGATGTCAGTCGTGTAGTTTAAGCTTCCAAATCTGACCTGACAGCCAGGGGCATAGCTTCCGATCTGCTCTAGATGGCCAAGTGAATTGGCCCGCAGTGCGAAGCCGCCGAAGGCGAAGATCTGTCCGGGGAGGAAGGTCTCACCCTAGACTGCATCGCTATTGATGATCGTTGGAGCCATCGAGCCTGACGGCGACGACACAAAGGAACTCTCAATGAAAGCACCAATGTCGGTGTCAAAACCGGCGGATCTAGGGTAGGGGGTCCTGAACTGTGCGTCTAGGCCGGATAGTAACAGGAGGCAAGGGACATGAAGTTTTACCCAAGTTCGGGCCCTCTCGATGGAGGTAAAACCCTACGTCCTGCTTGATTAATATTATGATATGGGTAGTACAAAAGTAGATCTACCACGAGATCAGAGAGGCTAAACCCTAGAAGCTAGCCTATGGTATGATTGTTGTTGTGTATCTTGTCCTACAGACTAAAACCCTCCGGTTTATATAGACACCGGAGAGGGTTAGGGTTACACAAAGTCGGTTACAATGGTAGGAGATCTACATATCCATATCGCCAAGCTTGCCTTCCACGCCAAGGAAAGTCCCTTCCGGACACAGGACGAAGTCTTCAATCTTGTATCTCCATAGTCCGGGAGTCCGGCTGAAGGTATAGTCCGGCTATCCGAACACCCCCTAATCCAGGACTCCCTCAGCTAGGTTTACACAAGGTCGGTTACAAAGGAGGAGATATCCATATCCGTACTGCCTAGCTTGCCTTCCACGCCAAGTAGAGTCCTATCCGGACACGGGACAAAGTCTTCAATCTTGTATCTTCATAGTCCAATAGTCCGGCCAAAGGATATAGTCCGGCTATCCGGAGACCCCCTAATCCAGGACTCCCTCAGTAGCCCCTGAACCAGGCTTCAATGACGATGAGTCTGGCGTGCAGTGTTGTCTTCGGCATTGCAAGGCGGGTTCATCCTTCGGATACACCACAAAAGAGTTTGAATAAAAGGATAGTGTCCGACCCTGCAAAATAAGTTCCACATACCACCGTAGAAGAATAGTATTTCCACAAATCTAATCTGCTGACACGTTTTGGCAACATGACATCATGCCATGGCTCAGTGATTATTCGAACCGTTTTTCTTTAACTAGCCCCGCACATAACGCGAGACAGTTTCTTGACACGTCTTGTCAAAGTAGAGATCGTGTCCCCCTTATTACGGGATTCTCATCAATACGGGCGTGGGTAACCCAACCGCGCCATCAATTACGGCGCTTGGGGGATAAGCGAGTTTTACCAGGCTAGTGGGGGCGCATAGTTTCGGCCGTCCTTATAAGGGGAAAGGTTTAACCTTTTTCTACCCACGCCTTGTCCCTCCTTGCTCATCCATTCTTGCGCACTCGAGCTCCAATGACCAAGTCCACATCCTTCTCCTCAACCTTCTCCAAACATGTCCGGAGCGGGAGGCAAGTGGATGGCTTCCTCCGTCATGGAGGGACACATCAAAAAGCTGCGCGGAGCCGGATACTTAGCCGCGAATATCGCGCATCGGCTGCCCGCTGCGGGGCAGATCGTTCCTACCCTGGAACCTCACGAGAGGGTAGTTTTCCTCCACCACTTCCTCCGCGGAATGGGGTTTCCCCTCCATCCATTCGTCCGCAGTCTTATGTTCTACTACGGGTTGGACTTTCATGATCTTGCCCCGAACTTCATCCTCAACATTTCGGCGTTCATCGTCGTGTGTGAGGCTTTCCTCCGCATCCGGCCCCACTTTGGCCTGTGGCTGAAGACCTTCAATATCAAGCCGAAGGTGGTGGGAGGCCAACAAGCGGAATGCGGTGGAGCCATGGTGGGCAAGATGCCCAATGTTATATGGCTTGAAGGCTCCTTCGTGGAGACCATAAAGGGGTGGCAATCGGCGTGGTTCTACATCACCGAGCCGCGCGACACCAACTGGGTGGTGGCCCCCGAGTTTCGATCCGGAATCCCCACGCGGCTCACCTCCTGGAAAGAGAAGGGCCTATCCTGGGGTTCATCGGTGGAGCTGGATGGACTCCAGAAATGTATCCGAAATATGGCAAGCAAGAAGCTCAAGCTTGTCAACATAGTCCAGGTCATGCTCTTCCGCCAGATCCTCCCGTGTCAACAACGGGATTTCGACTTGTGGGAGTTCGACCCAGCCCAACACCATACTATGAGCGAGCTCGTTGACACGACGCACAAGGACGTCTGGAGGCTGCTGTTCAAGGGCGCTGAGGTCCCTCCCTCTCTCATCGAGGACCGCGGGCTAAGCGCGAAGTGCCCTGCGAATCCGGTAAGTTTTGTACATCTGGTAGGATTTTTACTTCCCATAGCTTAACCACGTGCGGGGTCTGAGCTCCCATGCCTTTGACAGGACTGGGTGGGGGCATCGGAGAAGATCAACTGTCCGGCCCCTCTGCCAGAAGACACTGTGGACGCTCTCCTGACGGAGATGCTGACTCCGGCTCCATACAAGGTGTCGGAGAAGACCAAGAAGAAAGCCAAGGGAACCCAAAAGAGTTCCCGACGCCAGGTGGTATCGGACTCATCGTCCGATGACTCTGCGACGCACTCCTCCCACGAAGACGAGGAGGAAGATGAAGATGCTCCCCCTCTAGCCGGGGAGACAAGAAAAGGAAGGCTGCCCGAACCGAGGGGGGGCGAAGGGTCCAAGAAGGGAAGGACTCTCCTTCCGGACTGCTCCACCACCGCCGCCGAAGACGAAGACGAGTGGCTGCTCAGGGCCAAGACCCTGACGAAGTCGTAAGTATTCGGATACTAGAGTAACTCATAGCATACCTTTGTTGCACTGCTTCTCCTAACACCGAATATGATTATGCAGACCGCCCCAAGCCCGTATAGACATATCTTCGTCGGACGGCTCCTTGGACTCGTCGGATATGGATAGCGATCCACTTCTGACCGCCACCTCCCCTTGCCCTACGGACAATGCCGAGGTGCTGTCTCAAGAGGCACCCCGGTCGAGGGGAGACAGTCCCGGAGCCGCCTCAAGGCGACCTTCCGGACTCCAGGAGCAGAGGGAGTAAGGCTCCCGAGGGCTCCGAGTTCGGCCTTTAGCCGAACGTTGCGCCGGAACCGCCAGTGGTTCCAGACTCGGGCAGGCGGCCTCCTTCCAAAAGGGGCAAGACGCCCGCCGGTGACCTCCGTCCATCCAGAGGCACCGGACAATCTGCTGGGAGCGCTTCGCAGCGCTTCCATCGACGAAGAGCACCGCACTATTATGAGTGCGGTGATCCAGAAGGTTCAGTCCGCCAAGAGCGGACTGACTGAAGCCTGTGCCAGCCTTCTAACAGGCTTTGAGGTAAGTATTTGAAATATAGGAAAAATATTACCGCATAGACAGTAGCCCCTGATGCTCTGTTTGGTGTTCAAAAAGAAAAGCCGAATAGAGGATCAACTAATATCTGCAGGAGTCTAATATAAGTATGTCTATATGTGTATGCAAGATTCGCTGCTGACCTCTGCCGCATTGACTGCGGAGGTCGCCGTACTGAAGCAGGACCTCAAAGGGTCCAAGAAAGAGCTCGGCCTTTCCAAGAGGCAGCTCGAGGAGAACAAAGGTAAGTAAAACCTAGTCTATAGATATGTATATATACAAAAAGGATGCGATTACGAAATGACGGGATCATCTTTAATTTTCCAGGGGCCACGACCGAAGTGGCAACCCTGAAGCAAGCGCTATCCGAGGCCAAAAACAAAGCGGCCCAGGAGCGCGCCGAGCGGGAAAAACAAGAGGCACGGGTGGGCGAGGTGCAGCAAGAGCTCCACGCTCTCGTGACGAAGCAGGAGGCGTTGGAGCTTGACTTGAAGACGCGAGAGTCCGAGCTTGCTGCGGCCCTTGAGAGTGCAAAGAGTGCCAAGGCTGAAGCCCAAAAGGCCCTCCAGGAGATTGATGCGATGAAGAAGATAGCGGCGGGTAAGGCATTCAATATGCAAAGCAAGCATGTGAAAGTAAATTACTTGTTACTTACCCGAGTCCGGAGCTCTCCAGGAGCATTCGCATATTTGCCCCGCAGCGTGTCGGATGTCGCACAGTTTTGCCAGGCTGAGGAGGGAAGCTCAACAGAGAAGTTGTTCTGGTCTCAGTATAGTTGGACCGAACACCCGATGCCTCTGAGCGACCAGCTGAAGCAACTGGTCGAGCTGCATAAGGCGGCCGAACAGGCCATGAAGGGCTTTATAGTCCGGATGTGGCCTGGCGACGCCCTTCCCAACAGCTACTTCAGCCTGGTGAGGCAGCTTGTGGATGCCTGCCCACGGCTGGAAGTCATCAAGCGGTCCGTCTGCATCAAATGTACTCGTCGGGCTTTCGCCCGTGCGAAGGTGCACTGGGCCAAGATGGACGCCGTGAAGCTGGTGAAGGAGGGGCCGCCGCAGGGCAAGGAGCATCGTAACCCCGAGATGTACTATGAGGGTGTCCTAAAGGGTGCCCGCCTTGTGGCGGACGAGTATGCAAAAGATGTAGTATGTGTATAAACTTGCTCGTGTAATCCTGTATTATGAAAACTTGTTCATATGCGCTATGCAACGCTTGTTTGAATTTAAAATATTGCCTTATGTTCGGTTGTTTATCAAATCTGAGAGATGGCTAGTCGTCGGCTTCTGCCCCCATGCCACAAGTGCTGGGGTTTTCGCGATAAACCTGAGCACTCTTGTTCCCATTTTTGGGTCCTCCGAGGGAGGTGCTCAGCACAACAACCAAGGAAATCGGACTATAATGCGTTATCACTCTCACTTAGCCATAGAATTCTATAATTTTAAATTTCGGCGAAGCCCCTAGTATTCGGAAGGCCGAATTCGGGGCGCTATACACGCCTTTGGCCGGACAGAGCCGACTCCTCGCTCTATGCGGCATAAGTCTTTAGGGACTCGAAACCTCTTAAACAGCGACCAGTCTCTCGCCTTATCATGACTGTCAGTTTTAGCTTTCTCTACTGAGGTGCTTAGCCCAGCAGAACCGGGGCACAATCGCAGTAGTTCTCCCAGTGCTACCTTAGCCGATATAGCGGAACGTAAGGTACCAAAACATGGGAGCCGGACAAACCCAACTATTGACCCAAGACATGATTCGGAGCTGATGCATATAATGCTATAAGTTCGGGGTGTCGCACTGTCGAAAGTGTTCGGACTTCTCACGCCGTATTATGGGGTATGCTTAAGCCCCTAGCGTATTGGTCGTACCAGAGTGTACGGGTGCTACATATAAAGGAAGAATGCAATAATAGTCTTAATGCTATGCATTGTTTATTCAAAAAGGTGCGTTAAAGCAGAATGATACAAGTAGTGCGTTAAGCAAAAAGTAGGACTGTTTGACATGTCCCTTCCAAGGGCAAGCTGAGGAATAGTATTAAAGCAAGTATTTCACTCGTTATCGTAATCCACCTGGGAGTTCCGTGGTGTGACGTAGCTTTCTGCCTCCTTGGTTGCTGCATCATGTGTTCGGCAATCATGCTGCCGGACAGGGTTTCCAGAGATTAAAGTCCTGAAAGAGAAAAATAACAAAGCGGGAAGCCCCTAGTGCGGTTTAAGCCGCGTCTTGGAGCGTGTCGTAGTCGTGCCCCCATCCCCACCTGTGCCCATGGTATTTTTAATGCGTAATTATGTACGCATGGCACGGATTTTGCCGTTTGGCTGGGACCGGGGTGGGGGCCGCATTGCTATGCGAGCTCGGAACGTACCAGGCGGTCCTGTTGCCGATTACTCCGGGCGCGCTTGAAGGTGTTTGGGTCCTTAATCACCGAACTAGTGGATTTCCTTAAGAGGCTCCTTTGCGCTTCTGCTGTGAGGGCCACAGTGTGCTCCTCCGTGCGGAGAGAGCGCTCTGTGTTTCCATTGACTGTGATGACCCCCCGAGGTCCTGGCATCTTGAGCTTGAGATATGCATAATGCGGTACCGCATTGAATCTCGCAAATGCGGTTCGCCCGAGCA
Source organism: Triticum urartu (assembly GCF_056163025.1). NCBI lineage: Eukaryota > Viridiplantae > Streptophyta > Magnoliopsida > Poales > Poaceae > Triticum > Triticum urartu. The sequence goes on along the minus strand of NC_141879.1, from coordinate 44,787,820 downwards.
GTGCATGGTAGCACCTGCGGAACGGGACTATGTCGAAGATTAACTCTTCGCTTCGGAAGTTATCCAGGGATCCGATGACCACTTCCAGTGTGACTGAGCCTATGCAATGGGCCTCTACACCTGGTATGACGCCTTTAAAGGTCGTTTTTGTGGGTTTGATCCTTGAGGGGTCTATACCCATTTTGCGCACTGTGTCCTAGTAAAGCAGGTTCAGGCTGCTGCCACCATCCATAAGGACTCGAGTGAGGTGAAATCCGTTAATGATTGGGTCTAGGACCAGTGTGGTGAATCCTCCATGACGGATACTAGTGGGGTGGTCCCTGCGATCGAAGGTGATCGGACAGGAGGACCATGGGTTGAACTTTGGGGCGACTGGCTCCAACGCATATACGTCACTGAGCGCACGCTTCCGCTCCCTCTTGGGGATGTGGGTTGCATATATCATGTTCACCATCCGCACTTGTGGGGGGAACCTCTTCTATCCTCCGGTGTTCGGCTGCCGGGGCTCCTCCTCGTCATCTCAATGTGACCCCTTATCTTTGTTTTCGGCATTTAACTTGCCGGCCTGCTTGAACACCCAACAATCCCTATTGGTGTGGTTGGTTGGCTTGTCGGGGGTGCCGTGTATTTGACACAAGCGATCGAGTATACGGTCCAAACTGGATGGGCCCGGAGTGCTTCTTTTGAATGGCTTTTTCCGCTGACCGGGTTTGGAGCCTTTGAATCCGGCATTGACTGCCGTATCCTCGGTATTGTCGCTGTTAATGCGGAGCTTATGTTTGTTGCGACGTGACCTGCCGTTGCCATCCTTGGTATCCAAAGTACCATGGTTCTTTAATATGTTATTGCTGCGAGCCAACCAGCTGTCCTCTCCCGCACAAAAGCGGGTCATGAGTGTCCTGAGGGCTTCCATAGATTTCGGCTTTTCCTAGCCAAGGTGCCGGGCGAGCCATTCGTCGCGGATGTTCTGCTTAAAAGCTGCTAGGGCCTCTGCATCCGGACAGTCGACGATTTGATTTTTCTTTGTTAGGAACCGTGTCCAGAATTGCCTGGCCGATTCCTCTGGCTGCTGAATTATGTGGCTCAAGTCATCGGCATCTGGTGGTCACACAAAAGTGCCCTGAAAGTTGTCGAGAAATGCGGCTTCCAGATCTTCCCAACAACCAATGGACTCTGCTGGCAAGCTGTTGAGCCAATGTTGAGCTGGTCCTTTGAGTTTGAGTGGGAGGTATTTGATGGCATGTAGGTCATCACAGCGGGCCATGTGGATGTGCAGGAGGAAATCCTCGATCCATACCGCAGGATCTGTTGTGCCGTGGTATGATTCTATATTTACGGGTTTGAAACCCTCTGGGATTTGATGATCCATTACTTCGTCTGTGAAGCATAAGGGGTGTGCGGCGCCTCTGTACTGGGCTATGTCGCGACGCAGCTCAAATGAGTCTTGCCCGCTGTGTTCGGCCCGGACGGACTTACTTTTACTGTATCCGGCGTGACAATTATCGTCTCGCATAGTGGCGCGCCCTCGTGATTCGTAGATCGATCTTGCATGTTTTTCTTTGTCCTCCAATACGTCTCGCAGGTCTGGCGTATTTCCCCATGCCTTTTTATTTGAATGGCATTGGGGTGCGGGCTGAGCTTTTGGCTGGAATGCCTCTCTGTCGCGGCCACGAGGTGGCCGATCAGCCGCGTCATACGCCGGGGATGTAGGTTTCGGTGCTTCCTCCTCTAGTCGGGGTAGCAACCTGCACTTTGGGTAACTCTTGGAGGGACGTTCAAGTTTATATTCCTTGGCTGCCAGGACTTCAGTCCATCTATCAGCTAGCAAATCTTGATCAGCTTGAAGCTGTTGCTGCTTTTTCTTAAGGCTATTTGCCGTGGCTATAAGCCGGCGCTTGAAGCGCTCTTGGTCGACGGGATCCTCTGGCACGACGAATTCTTCATCATCGAGGCTTGCCTCGTCTTCGGAGGGAGGCATGTAATTATCATCCTCCGCCTCTCCATCTGCCGCTCTCTCAGGAGGGCTGGCTTCTCCATCCTCCTGCTCTAAATCTTGCTGGAGGGGATTGCTCTTGTCTTCGGCACTGTCCAGAGTGCTATTATCTCCGGTGCCGGTATCACCGCTTTTGCCTTGGCAGGACTTAGAGCGGCACCGCTGACGTTGGCGCTTGGGTTGCTTCTTGGAGGGGTCATCCTCTGTTGTCCCATCGCCATTGCCTTCTTTGGGTGTGTCCACCATGTATATGTTGTATGATGAGGTGGCTGTCCAGTGCCCTGTCGGCAGTGGTTCCTCTTCGCCCCCCGCATCGTCGTCCATACCGTCGATGTTTTCAGAGTCGAAGTCGAGCATGTCGGTTAAGTCATCGACAGTGGCTACTAAGTGGGTCGTGGGTGGGTGGCGAATTTCTTCATCATCCGCATCCCAATCCTGTTGGACGTAGTTCGGCCAGGACTCTCCTGACAAGGAGAGAGACCTTAATGAGTTCGATATGTCGCCAAAGGGCGAGTGCTGAAAAATATCCGCGGAGGTAAACTCCATGATCGGCGCCTAGCCGGATTTGATAGGCACGGGCGCAGGCGGTTCGGAGTCCGTGGTCGGAGAAGGATCCGGCAGTTTGGCAACACGGCATGGATGCCGCGACTGGTTCCGAATTGAGGGTCGGAGTGGTTGCCGGTGCGATCTTCTGAACACTGTCCGATGGTAGAGCTAAATCGTACTCATCGTGGCCGTGTGGCGCACAAGGCAGGGGCTCAGATCCGTCGAAGATCAAGTCTCCGCGGATATCGGCCATGTAGTTTAAGTTTCCAAACCTGACCTGGTGGCCAGGGGCGTAACTTTCGATCTACTCCAGATGGCCAAGCGAGTTGGCCCGCAATGCAAAGCCGCCGAATACGAAGATCTGTCTAGGGAGAAAAGTCTCACCATGGACTGCATCGATATCGATGATTGTAGGAGCCATCAAGCCTAATGGTGACGACACAGAGGAACTCTCAATGAAAGCACCAATGTCGGTGTCAAAACCGGCGGATCTCGGGTAGGGGGTCCCGAACTGTGCGTCTAAGGCGGATGGTAACAGGAGGCAGGGGACACGATGTTTTACCCAGGTTCGGGCCCTGTCGGTGTCAAAACCGGCGGATCTCGGGTAGGGGGTCCCGAACTGTGCGTCTAGGCCGGATGGTAACAGGAGGCAAGGAACATGATGTTTTATCCAGGTTCGGGCCCTCTTGATGGAGGTAAAACCCTACGTCCTGCTTGATTAATATTGATGATATGGGTAGTAAAGAGTAGATCTACCACGAGATCAAGGAGGCTAAACCCTAAAAGCTAGCCTATGGTATGATTGTTGTATGATGAAGTTGTCCTACGGACTAAAACCCTCCGGTTTATATAGACACCAGAGAGGGTTAGGGTTACACAAAGTCGGTTACAATGGTAGGAGATCTTGAATATCCGCATTGCCAAGCTTGCCTTCCACGCCAAGGAAAGTCCCATCGGGACACGGGACGAAGTCTTCAATCTTGTATCTTCATAGTACTGGAGTCCGGCTGAAGGTATAGTCCGGCTACCCGAACACCCCCTAATCCAGGACTCCCTCAGTAGCCCCTGAACCAGGCTTCAATGACGACGAGTCCGGCGCGTAGATTGTCTCCGGCATTGCAAGGCGGGTTCCTCCTCCAAATTCTTCATAAAAGTTTGTAAACACCAAGAGTAGTGTCCGGCTCTGCAAAATAAGTTTCCACGTATTGCCACAGAGAGAAAATAATATTAACACAAATCTAATCCGCTGACGTATTCCGCAGCGTGACATCACACTACGGCCAAGCCTTTATTCGAATCGTTTTCACTTTTCCACCTCAGCGTGTTTTGCGAGGCGGTTTCCTTGGAACGTCTTGTCAAAGCAGAGATCGTGTCCCCTTTATTTACGGGATTCACATCAATACGGACGTGGGTAACCCAATCGTGCCCGTTAGCATGTCTTCTCGATTAAAGGCGAGTCCCAAATGGTCACGGGGAGGGCTCCTGGTATTCAACCTCTTATAAAGAGACCAAGGCCTTACTCCTTTTCTCCAATCTCAAAACAAGTTCGCCCGTCGCCTCGAGTTCCAACACCCTAGGCTCCAGATTCCAGGCGCTTCGGACCTTCAACAATGTCCGGTTCCGACCTTCAAGGCCGATGGATGCCCTCCTCCGTCACGGAGGAGGACGTGCTAAAGTTGAGAGAGGCTAAGTTCTTGACCGCCGAAATTTTGCATAGGTTGCCCGCTCAAAGGCAGGCCATTCCCAGTCCCCATCCCGGTGAGAGAGTAGTGTTCAAGTCTCACTTCCTTCGGGGGTTAGGCTTCCCGATGGATCCCTTCGTGAGGGGGCTGATGTTCTATTATAGGCTGGAATTTCATGACTTAGCTCCGGAGTCCATCCTCCACATTTCCTCATTCATCGTTGTGTGCGAAGCATTCCTCCGTGTTACTCCTCACTTCGGATTATGGCTCAAGACTTTTGGAGTGGAGCCGAAGATGATCGAGGGACGGCACGCAGAGTGCGGAGGCGCTGTCATAAGTAAGAATGTTGATGCTCCATGGCCCGAGGGCTCCTTTCAAGAGGAGCTCGGCTTGTGGCAACGAGAGTGGTTCTATATCACCGCTCCCAGGAGCACCAAGTGGGTGGCGCCTCCTGCCTTTCGCTCGGGTCCCCCACCACGGCTAGCGTCATGGGTCAACAAAGGATTAGATTGGGGGTTATCCAAAGACGTGCCCTTGTTGCAGGGCCGCATTAGGGATCTCTTAGAAAGAGACCTCAACCTGGTCAAGGTGACGCAGGTCATGCTGATTCGCCGAACACTGCCCGGCAAACGTCGCTCCCTTCGTCTGTGGGAGTTTAATCCGGAGGGACCACGAGCTCTCCAACATTTTATGGGCGCAACTGAAGGAAATATGCCCTAGAGGCAATAATAAAGTTATTATTTATTTCCTTATAATCATGATAAATGTTTATTATTCATGGTAGAATTGTATTAACCGGAAACATAATACATGTGTGAATACATAGACAAACAAAGTGTCACTAGTATGCCTCTACTTGACTAGCTCGTTAATCAAAGATGGTTACGTTTCCTAACCATGAACAATGAGTTGTTATTTGATTAACGAGGTCACATCATTAGTTGAATGATCCGATTGACATGACCCATTCCATTAGCTTAGCACCCGATCATTTAGTATGTTGCTATTGCTTTCTTCATGACTTATACATGTTCCTATAACTATGAGATTATGCAACTCCCGTTTGCCGGAGGAACACTTTGGGTGCTACCAAACGTCACAACGTAACTGGGTGATTATAAAGGAGCATTACAGGTGTCTCCAAAGGTAGATGTTGGGTTGGCGTATTTCGAGATTAGGATTTGTCATTCCGATTGTCGGAGAGGTATCTCTGGGCCCTCTCGGTAATGCACATCACATAAGCCTTGCAAGCATTGCAACTAATGAGTTAGTTGCGGGATGATGTATTACAGAACGAGTAAAGAGCATTGCCGATAACGAGATTGAACTAGGTATTGGATACCGACGATCGAATCTCGGGCAAGTAACATACCGATGACAAAGGGAACAACGTATGTTGTTATGCGGTCTGACCGATAAAGATCTTCATAGAATATGTAGGAGCCAATATGGGCATCCAGGTCCCGATATTGGTTATTGACCGGAGACGTGTCTCGGTCATGTCTACATTGTTCTCGAACCAGTAGGGTCCGCACGCTTAAGGTTACGATGACAGTTATATTATGAGTTTATGCATTTTGATGTACCGAAGGTTGTTCGGAGTCCCGGATGAGATCACGGACATGACGAGGAGTCTCGAAATGGTCGAGACGTAAAGATTGATATATTGGAAGCCTATGTTTGGATATCGGAAGTGTTCCGGGTGAAATCAGGATTTTACCGGAGTACCGGGAGGTTACCGGAACCCCCCGGGAACCATATGGGCCTAGATGGGCTTTAGTGGAAAGGAGAAAGGGGCAGCCCAAGGTGGCCGCGCGCCTCCCCCTCCCCCTAGTCCTATTAGGACTAGGAGAGGTGGCCGGCCCCCCTTCTCTCTCTTTCCCCCTCGGGGAATCCTAGTCCAACTAGGATTGGGGGGGGGAGTCCTACTCCCGGAAGGAGAAGGACTCCTCCTGCGCCCTCCTCCTGGCCGGCGCCCCCCTCCCCCTTGGCTCCTTTATATACTGAGGCAGAGGCACCCCAGAAACACACAAGTTGATCCACGTGATCTATTCCTTAGCCGTGTGCGGTGCCCCCTGCCACCATAGTCCTCGATAATACTGTAGCGGAGTTTAGGCGAAGCCCTGCTGCTGTAGTGCATCAAGATCGTCACCACGCCGTCGTGCTGACGGAACTCTTCCCTGACACTTTGCTGGATCGGAGTCCGGGGATCGTCATCGAGCTGAACGTGTGCTCGAACTCGGAGGTGCCGTAGTTTCGGTGCTTGATCGGTTGGATCGTGAAGACGTACGACTACTTCCTCTACGTCGTGTCAACACTTCCGCAGTCGGTCTGCGTGGCTACGTAGACAACGCTCTCCCATCTCGTTGCTATGCATCACATGATCTTGCGTGTGCGTAGGAAATTTTTTGAAATTACTACGAAACCCAACAGCAACGCCCGTGGAGATGTATAAAATGTTCTTCGGATCACAAGCAATGTGTCCGGATTTGACCGAGGATGCAGGTTTAAGCTGCAATCGCCCGGATACTCAAGTAAGTAACCTTGTGCCCGGACTCACTATCCGTAAAATTGTCATAAATTCGCCCCTAAAAGAGTTGTCCTTTTAAACAGGAGTGGGTAGCGAAGGCAAAGCTGATCAGGTGTCCGGCTCCCCTTCCTGAGACCAGGCCGGATCCCGTGCTAGTCAGGATGTTGAAGATCGTGCCTTTGGAGGGAAGTGAGGGGGAGGACAAGGAAACTATGGCCTCCTCGAAGGAGGCTGCTCCGAAGGGAAGAACCGACAATTCTTCTCCTAAGGGGAAGAAGAGGTCCGCCTCTGATGACCCGGAGACCATGGCCTCAAAGCGGGGGGAAAAGTCCTCGTTAGTGGGTCCGACACCGGGGAGATCCTCAGCCGAACTACGCCCTCAAAGGGATCAGCCCTCCAGCGAGCCGTAAGTAGAGAAAGATTTTCCTTTAAAGGGATGAGAGAAATCCTTGCCTTTTATCTGAGAGGATTAACCGAAATTTTACTTTGTAGCTCGGACCTCAGCCCTTCTCAGCAGAGCTCGTCTTCGGGGGATCTTCTTCCGGAGATGATGGAGAGTGGAACGCCTCCCCCTGCCGTACTGCCTGGCGAGGCGGGCGACCCTGAGGTGTCGTCGCGGAGGGTTTCTCCGAATCCGGCAGGGGTGGAAGGTAGCCATATGTCCCCCCAAGGTTCTCCGCGTCCAGCCTTCGATGGAGGTCATAGGACGAGTCCGGCACCGTCCGATGCGCGGTCGGAGGAGCTGATGATTCTGCTTGGGCGAGCTTCTATCTCAGAGGAGCACCGTGCATTGATGGGTACGGTGATTGGAAGGATTTCGTTCGCGGAAAGCGGATTGCATGAGGCCGTCAGAAGTTTGCTGACGGGTTTTGAGGTACGTTTGATAATGTACTTCTTTGTCAGTTGTGCATAAACAAGATGCGCCCTGTGTAGATAGTAGCCCCTGAGACTCTGTGCGTTGTCAAAATTGACGGCGCGCAGAGGATCATAATCCCAGGTCTAAAATGTCGCCTTTGTATACAGGTGGCGAAGTGTCCGGAATCGAGCCGAACTGATGATTTTGCCGAACTAAAGCGGCAACTTGATGTGGCGGATGCCGACATCGCGCTCATCAACGAGCGGCTTGATGAGGCTCAAGGTATGCAATTCCTCGGGCGGCATCTGGTAAGAGGAGCTCTATGCCAGTATCTTACAATGTGTGTGCTTGACGCAGATGGTGCGACCGCCGTGGAGAGTCTTCGGGCGGAACTTGCCCGAGCTAAGGAACAAGCCAGGAAAAGTGATGCGGATGCCGAGAAGGCCCTTGAAGAGCTGAGAGCCGAACAGGCTGCTCACTGCCGAAGCAAGAAGGAGATGGCCGTGATGGCCGTGAAGTTAAAAAGTGCTGCTGACCGTTGCAAGTTTCTTGAGAAAGAAGACCGGGCGAGACAGACGGACTTAGAGAAGGCCGTTGCTGATGCCAAGGACGCTCGCTCTGTGATGAGAGCTGCGAAGGAGGAGCTGCGTCAGGCCGGACAGATTGCGGCTGGAAAGCCCTTTATGCTGCGGAGGAAGTTTTGCGATCCGAAGTTTGCTCCGTTGGACCGGATGTGGTGTGCGGAGGACACCTATCTGTATTTGGCAGCGAGTGGTGCTGATGCGACCGAATACTTTCGAGATCAAGAAGATCGCGAAGTGGAAAGGCTTTTCTGGTCGCAGTTCCAAAATTCAGAGCGTTCACTGGCAGTGGACGATCGTCTGGCTCAATGGGCCGAATTGAATAGATTGTCCGGACTCGCCATGAAGTACGTCATGGGTCATCTGTGGCCGGGGAGATCGGAGCCGAAGAGTTATTTCAGCTTGGTGCAGCAATTCCTTGACGCGGTGCCACGTATCAATGCGATGAAGAGGTCAGCATGCATAGAGGACGCACGGATGGCTCTTGCCCGTGTCAAGACATACTGGGCGGAGATGGAGACCACCGTTGTTGCATCCCGAGATTCGGACAAAAGCCGAGTAACCTCCGAGCACTATTTTCAGGAAGTCCTTGAAGGCGCTCGTGTAATAGAGACACAGTGCTCGAAGGATGCTATGTTCTGATAGCATATGTAATTATAAAGCAATATTTTGATGAATTGTAGTAGCCTTTTATACTTGTGCCTTCAAGTATTTGGAACACCTCCTGTGCGGCCGTTTTAATATATATATACAAAATCTGAAAGATTGCAGTCGTTGGCTTCAGCCCCCATGCACATAGTGCGGGGGTGCTCGCAGAAGGCGCATTTTCACACTTAATCCAACGTCTTGGTCCTACAAAGGAGGTGATAGCGCAACGAGCTAGGCAACCGGACTATAATGCTTTAACACTTTCACTTAGCCATAGGAGCTTGACAATGGGACTATTTAGGTAGCCCCTGGTGGCGACTGCGCTCGCTCGAATTCGGGGCGCATATGTTCCTGGCCAGGAAACGGCCCTTCATTAATGCGGAGGAATCCTCCAAATTCCGGAGAGTCATCGAGTGGTTGACCAGTCTCACACCATATCATGACAGTCGGTTTTCGGCTTTCTCTACTGAGGTGCTCGCCTGGCTGAACCAGGGCACAATCGCAGTAGTTCTCCTGGTGCCGCCTTAGCCGATAGAGCGGAACATAAGGCGGCCGAACACAGGAGCCGGGCAACCCAACATTTGACCAAAATCATGACTCGGAGCTGATGCATATAAGGCCAAACTCGCGACGCCGAACACTCCCTAAGGTATTCGGTCTTTATGAGAGCGGGCGAGGTAACGCTCTGAGGTATAAGCCCCTAGTGTCCAGGTACGCGCAAGAATTCTGACGTGGCCACATGCCAAGACGCCAGCCTCCTCCTTGGTCATAGAACCAGGGGATGTGTATCAACAAGAGACAGTAAAAAAGGTTTACGCAGGGTCTTAATCTGAAAAGAATCCTTGGAACGGGTCCCTACTGCACGTCTGCGCCTGTGTCTCCGTTGTGCCGTATCCTGGACGGGCGCAGCACGACGTTCATCTGTAAAAAGAGAGCAACTAAGTTGAAAAAGGGGCGTGCCGAACAAAAGTTATATGAAATAAACAAAGTGTAAAGTAAAATATGAAAAATTGAGCTTTATTGTCTCTTATTTTATACGTGTGAAGCCCCTGGTGCAGGGGTATATGGCCACTAAGCCTTTATCAATGATACTTTTGTGCCGGACTCGTCTATCCGTGTCCGTGGTCTTAATGACTTGTTCCGATGTTCTGGCTGGTGAAGCCATTGTATTGTGGGGCTGTTAAAGCGGCCGCACAATCCTCCGCTTGGGGGAGGTGTTCTCACTGCTTCCCCTTTAAGGAGATGATGCCGCGTGGACCGGGCATCTTAAGCGTAAGAGATGCATAATGCGGTATTGCGTTAAAGCAGGCGAAAGCTTCGCGTCCCAGTAGTGCTTGATAGCGACTTGAGAATGGAACGATGTGGAAAGTCAGCTTTTCACGAAGGAAGTTATTGGCAGAGCCGAAAATAACCTCGAGCCGGAGAAAACCCATGCAATGGGTGTCCGGACCTGGCATTACTCCTTGAAAGGAGGTTTTGCTGTGGTGAATTCTTTTTGGGTCGATCCCCATGTGGCGGATTGAGTCCTGATATATCACGTTGAGTCCGCTGCCACCGTCCATAAGGACATTTGAAAACTGGAGTCCGCCAATTATTGGATCGAGTACCAGGGCAGTCCAGCCTGGGTTCCTGACACTTCTAGAATAATCCAGATGATCGAAGATGATTGGTTTTGGCAACCAGTGGCGGGATTCCTTTGGGATAGGCCATGGGGCGCGTACCTTTATGGGTGCCGCACGTTTTGTTATGTGGAGTAAGTTTACTGTTTTTACTTCTTGTGGAAAATTCTTTTGCTTCCCGGTACTCTGCTTTTGGGGTTCGTCCTCGTCTTCGCTTGGTGTGTCGAGCCCCTTGTGTTCGGCGTTGAGTCTGCCGGATTGTTTGAAAACCCAACAATCTCTGTGGGTATGGTTAGCAGGCTTTCCGGGAGTGCTGTGTATTTGACATATCCTATCCAAGATTTTGTTTAGGTTGGATAGGTCGTCCCTGTTATCTTGGAGGGGCGGCTTTTTCTGATTTTGTCGTGAGCTTTTGAATCCGGCGTTGACTGCCGTGCTCTTCGGACTTTTTTCCTTAGTCCGGCGACAGTCCTTATTGCGTCGCGGTTTTCCGTTTCCATCCCTAGTTTCGGATGTACTTGGGTCACTGGTGCTGCATCTTGCCAACCAGCTGTCCTCTCCTGCGCAAAAGCAGGTCATGAGGCTTGTTAGTGCGGCCATTGTTCTTGGCTTTTCTTGGCCGAGGTGTCTGGCGAGCCATTTGTCTCGGACATTATGCCTGAAAGCCGCTAAGGCTTCAGCGTCCGGACAGTCGACTATCTGATTCTTTTTAGAAAGAAATCTATTCCAGAATTGCCGAGCTGACTCTCCGGGCTGTTGAGTTATGTGACTAAGATCGTCTGCATCCGGAGGGCGGACATAGGTCCCTTGAAAATTTGCTCGGAAAGCATCCTCGAGCTCTTCCCAACTTCCGATTGTGTTTTCAGGAAGGCTTTTGAGCCAATGCCGGGCTGGCCCTTTAAGCTTGAGGGGTAAGTATTTTATGGCATGGAGGTCATCTCCTCTAGCCATATGTATGTGGAGGATATAATCCTCGATCCAGACTCCAGGGTCTGTTGTTCCATCATATGCCTCTATGTTTACGGGTTTGAATCCCGCTGGAAATTCATAATCCAGGACCTCATCGGTGAAACATAGGGGGTGTGCGGCACCCCTGTATTTGGGTGTGCCGGATTCTGATAATGGCTTTACTGCATTGCTTACGAGAGCTTGCTTTCTTGGCCCGTAAATGGACCTGGCTGGGCCATGATGCGAATCCTTAAGTGGGTCGCATGCCGGCTTAAGTGTGGCGCTGCTTGCCGCTTTATGCTGGCCATGGGGTCGTCTATCCGACCGTGTGGCTTTCTCACTTTTGGAATGCGAGGGCTCTAAGGCCTCCTCGTCGAATTCAGGCAATAGCTTTCTCTTCGGATAGCTTTTAGTGCGGCGACTGTCGCCGTATTTGTCTGCGGTATTGATTACTTTACTCCATCTGATCCTGAGTGCATCTTCCACAGTTTTTAGCTTCCGCTTCTGCTTTTTCAGGCTGCGTGAGGTTGCAACGAGCCGTTTGTGGAGGTTCTTCTGCTTCGTGGGCTTGTCCGGCGTAGGGTCGTCTGGAATGCCATTTTCGCCGGGGGAGGGATGTTCGGTTTCTCTATCCAGGTTGTCCTGTTGGGACGGTTGCTCTAAGGCATGCTCGTCGTCTACCGGCTCATCCTGCTCTGTGGCTGGGTCTTTATCGAGGCGGGGCTTGGGTCAGCGTTTACGCCGACGCTTTGATTATTTTTCGAGAGATCGATCACTCTTTCCATCCCCGTTTTCCTTGTTGTTGCTTCCTTTAGGCGTATCCACCATGTACACATCGTGAGATGAGGTGGCTGTCCAATGCCCTATAGGCGTTGGTTCTTGGTTGTCTCCTGCATCGTCGTCCATACCGTCGATGTCTTCGGAGTCAAAGTCGAGAATGTCGGTTAAGTCGTCGACAGTGGCTACGAAGTGGGTGGTGGGTGGGTTTTGAATTTCTTCATCATCCGAATCCCATCCTTGCTGACCGTAGTCCGGCCAGGGCTTTCCTGATAAAGAGAGAGAGACTTTCGCGAATTCAGGATGTCGCCGAAGGGCGAGTGCTGAAAGATGTCTGCGGCGGTGAACTCCATTATCGGCGCCCAATCGGATTCGATCGGCAGGGGCGCGGGGGGCTCGGAGTTCGAAAAGGAATCCGGCTCCTCGGAGTCATGGGCCATGCGGAGTGCGGGGCTGGAGTTCGGCTCGATCGCCTCTGAGATCGCAGCCCCTGAGGCAGCATCCAACCGCTGATCCTCGATCGGCGCAGTAGGCTCCGAATCAATGGTCGGAACCGATGCGTGTGCGGCCTCCAAGGCGCTGTTCGGCGGCAAAGCTATACCATGCCCATCGAGACAGTGCGGCACGCTTGGCTGTGGCTCGAATCCGTCGAAGATCAAGTCCCCGCGGACATCAGCCGTGTAGTTTAGGCTTCCAAACCTGACCTGATGGCCAAGGGCGTAGCTTTCAATCTGCTCAAGGTGGCCAAGCGAATTGGCCCGCAGTGCGAAGCCGCCGAAGACGAAGATCTGTCCAGGGAGAAAAGTCTCACCCTGGACTGCATCGTTGTTGATGATCGAAGGAGCCATCGGGCCTAAAAGCGACGACACAGAGGAACTCTCAATGAAAGCACCAATGTCGGTGTCAAAACCGGCGGATCTCGGGTAGGGGGTCCCGAACTGTGCGTCTAGGCCGGATGGGAACAGGAGGCAAGGAACACGATGTTTTACCCAGGTTCGGGCCCTCTTGATGGAGGTAAAACCCTACGTCCTGCTTGATTAATATTGATGATATGGGTAGTACAAGAGTAGATCTACCACGAGATCAAGGAGGCTAAACCCTAAAAGCTAGCCTATGGTATGATTGTTGTATGATGAAGTTGTCCTACGGACTAAAACCCTCCGGTTTATATAGACACCGGAGAGGGTTAGGGTTACACAAAGTCGGTTACAATGGTAGGAGATCTTGAATATCCGCATCGCCAAGCTTGCCTTCCACGCCAAGGAAAGTCCCATCCGGACACGAGACGAAGTCTTCAATCTTGTATCTTCATAGTCCTGGAGTCCGGCTGAAGGTATAGTCCGGCTACCCGAACACCCCCTAATCCAGGACTCCCTAGGCCCTCTTGATGAAGTAAAACCCTACGTCCTGCTTGATTTATTCTTGATGATATGAGTATTACAAGAGTTGATCTACCACGAGATTGGAGAGGCTAAACCCTAGAAGCTAGCCTATGGTACGATTGTATGTTGTCCTACGGACTAAAACCCTCCGGTTTATATAGACACCGGAGGGGGCTAGGGTTACACAAGGTCGGTTACAAAGGAGGAGATATCCATATCCGTACTGCCTAGCTTGCCTTCCACGCCAAGTAGAGTCCTATCCGGATACGGGACGATGTTTTCAATCTTGTATCTTCATAGTCCAACAGTCCGGCCAAAGGATATAGTCCGGCTGTCCGGAGACCCCCTAATCCAGGACTCCCTCAGCCGCCGTGCCACCACCGCCTCCGAGTTCGCTAGCCGTTGGCGAACATCTCCCCTGCGACCGGCGCCGCGGCCCTCTGCCTCGCCTCCATCATACGTGAGGATGATGATGACAACGCCGTCATCGACCCGTCCCGGTGCGTCCCTCGCCTCACTCGTGTGGGATGCACCTGCGCGTGGACTACCGGTCAGGCAAGCCGCCCCTTGCTGGCGGGAGCGCTGGTGCCGCTAGCCTGAAGCATCTAATGGCGGACCAGATGTTGCTCCGACGGCGACCGGGACTCATCTTTGCATTCATTCTTTTCCCCATCTGCATCTCTGCCATTTGAGTCGACTGTAAATCGTCACCTCAGACGCTGCTGGTTGTGCTAATTCGATTTCTTCATGACGGCCAAGGGCCTCGCCAAGCAGCGGGAGGACTTGCGGGCTAGGCTGGCCTGCCGCAAGCACGCCCGCGAGCTGGCCCTTGTGCCGGTCAAGGTTGTTAGACTTAGAGATAGAGGCAGTTTAAACTTCATGTAATCTCAACCTCTTCTCCTTCTCTCTCCCGTATCTGTCTTGATCTCTTCTCTCGTGTACACCATCGCATCCTAGTGATAGATGGAAACTTGTACGCCACGACAGGGGCTTCCTGTCCTTGATCAATAAAGACCCATGCAGCTCCCTCACGAGGGAGTAGGAACGCTTCAATCTTACGTGGTATACAAAGCCTATTCTCTTCCCGTCTAGCTACCAGAAGCCATTCCCATCGCCATGTCTTCCAGCTCGGCACCGGTCGTCCTCAACCTTGGACCTCCACCAGCCGAAAAGCTTAGCAAGGGGAACTACCTCTTGTGGAAGGCCCAGGTCATGTCCGGCCTGCAAGGAGCGCAGGTCATGGGGCTCCTGGATGGAACCGACGCGGCGCCCCCGACCACGGTGGAGCAGCAGAAGTCGTACAAGACCATGGAAGTGGTACCCAATCCACTTTATGCGCCATGGCTATCAAAGGACCAACATGTCCTCAGCTACCTGATGAACTCCCTCTCCAAAGAAGTCCTCGCGCAGTTCGTCGGTAAGGAAAATACCTATGATTTGTGGACCGGCATCACTACCCTATTTGCATCGCAGTCCCAATCCCGCATCACCAACTTGAGGATCGCCATCACCACGACAAACAAGGGCAGCATGTCCAGCACAGTGTACATCTCCAAGATGAAGAGCCTCGGGGATGAACTCGCGGCGGCAGGGCGCCCGGTCTCCGACCCCGAGATGGTGGACTACGTGCTCGCTGGATTGGATCGCGACTATGATCCGGTGGTGGCGGCTATTGGTGTTGTCAAGACATCCATCAACGTTGATGAGCTCTTTGCTCAGATCGCCGCCTTCGACCAGTGCATGGAGATGCTGGGCGATGGAGGAGAAGGAGGCTTCAACACTTCAGCGAACCTGGCGTACAGAGGCCGCGGCCAGTATAGGTCCAGGGCGCGCGCACGTGGGACCAGGGGGCGCGGCCGAGGGAGGCGCTCTCCCTCTGCTCCAAGCAGTAGCAATAGGGATGCTCGTGGTGGCCGTCCCCAACAACAACATCAGCAACATCAACAGCACCGGGATTATCCCGAGTGCTAGATCCGTCTCAAGCATCATCGAGGAGGCGTTCGTGAATGTTGGGATCGTTATGAGGAGGATGAGTACGAGGAGAAGGAGGCAAACGCTGTCACCAACTCCTACGGCATCGACACAAATTGGTACGCGGATACCGGTGCTACCAACCACATCACGGGAGAGCTCGACAAGCTAACAATCAGGGACAAGTACCGTGGACATGACCAAGTGCACACTGCAAGTGGTTCTGGTATGGATATTACTCATGTTGGTAGTTCAATTGTCAAAACCCCCTTAAAAATTTCAATCTAAACAGAATTCTATATGTGCCTGAAACATCAAAAAATATTCTTTCTGTTCATAGATTTACCCTTGATAATCGTGTTCTCATTGAATTCTATCCTTACTTCTTTTTGGTTAAGGACTTGGACACGAGGAGAGTACTTCTTAGGGGCGAGTGTGTGGGAGGTCTCTACCCGATCATATATTCATCATCGTCGTCAAATAAACATGCCTTTGTTGCTGTCAAGCCATCTTCAGCAAAGTGGCACAGTAGATTAGCTCATCCTTCATCAGTTATTGTTAAGCTTGTTCTTAGTAAGAATAAACTTCCTCATTCGCATGAGTCTAGCATTGAGTCAATTTGTGATCCATGTCAGCAAGCTAAGAGTCATCAGTTGCCATACCCTATTTCTATCAGTATTTCTACTGCACCCTTACAACTTATATTCTCAGATGTTTGGGGGCCTGCTCCTACCTCTGTTGGTAGACACTCATATTATGTAAGTTTCATTGATGACTATAGCAAATTTACTTGGATCTATCTTCTTAAGAAACGGTCTGAAGTGTTTCAAGTGTTCAAAAATTTCCAAAATCTAGTTGAGCGGAAACTAAACACTAAGATCATTGCCATGCAAACGGATTGGGGAGGTGAATACAAGAAACTCAATCTCTTTTTTCAGCAACTTGGCATCTCACACCACGTGTCGTGTCCCCATGCATATCAACAAAACCATTCTGCCGAGAGAAAACATAGTCACGTTGTTGAAGTAGGGCTAGCTCTTTTGGCAAATGCATCCATGCCATTAAAATTCTGGGATGAAGCATTCTTGACTGCTAGATATCTCATAAATTTGCTCCCTAGCAAAGTCATCAAATTTGAGACTCCCATTACACGTCTTTTTGGTATTACTCCCGACTATAAATCTCTCCGTGTGATTGGTTGTGCTTGCTGGCCCAACATTCGTCCTTACAACGCACGCAAGCTTGCGTTTCATTCCAAGAAGTGTGTCTTTCTTGGCTACAGTCCTATTCATAAAGGCGTCAAATTCCTAGACGTTTCCACCGGCCGAGTGTATATTTCTCGGGATGTTGTGTTTGATGAATCAGTATATCCTTTTGAGTCCCTTCATCCTAATGACGGAGCACTTCTTAGGTAAGAAATTCTTCTCCTTCCACCCAATCTCCAAAACTTTGATCAAGGGGGCGACGATTGTACTAACCCAACTAATGATCCTACTAGTTCTTCTTATGTGCAGGAACATGCAGAAGGTCATGTAGAAAATGCAGCAGAAAATGGTGCAGAAAATGATCAAAATTTCGGTGAAAACGGTGCTGTATTTCATGTGCCAGAAGAGGACGAAGCGGGCGTGGAACACGCAGAAAATCTGGCAGCTCCTGGAACTCTTGTGCGTCAGAACTCCTCGGATCGCGCGCGGAGATTTACCCCGGATCCAGTGCTAGGCAGAGGCCTGCCTCTCCAGCCAGCGCGCGCCGCGTCACCGCCTGCCTCCCCGCGTCCCATGCGCGGGCCCACGACAGCGACAGGCGCTCTAGAAAGCGCGTCGCCAGTGCCCAAAAGCGTGTCACCAGCAGCATGCATGCGCATGCAGGGAGGCTTCATGGGGTCCTCTGTGAGCGCAGGCAGGATTTCTTCCGCCACACCAGAGGCTACAGGATCTTCTGCGCAAAGCGGGTCCAGATTCTCTTCGGGATCTTCTGCGGCTGATTCTCCTACATCAACTCCTGTACAGCAAGCTACACGGCAATCAGCTTCACGTATTATGACTCGATTGCAAAGAGGTATAAGACAACCGAAAGTTAGAACTGATGGCACTATATCATATGGCATGTTGTGTGTTGCAGGAGAACCAACAAAATTAGAGGATGCATTGAGGGATACAAAGTGGAAAAATGCAAAGGATGAAGAATATATGGCACTTATGAGAAACAAGACATGGCATCTTGTACCGGAACCCAGAGGTAAAAATATTATTGACTGTAAGTGGGTTTACAGAATCAAAAAGAAGGCAGATGGCTCAATTGACAGGTACAAGGCACGTCTAGTTGCAAAAGGTTTTAAACAACGTTATGGCTTAGATTATGAAGATACTTTCAGTCCAGTTGTTAAAGCTGTAACTATTAGGCTTGTATTATCGATTGATGTGTCCAGGGGATGGAGTTTGAGGCAGCTAGACGTTCAGAATGCGTTTTTACATAGTGTTTTGGAAGAGGAGGTTTATATGAGACAACCACCTGGGTATGCAGAAAAGAAGGCACCTCATTATGTGTGCAAGCTTGATAAGGCACTTTATGGATTGAAACAAGCACCGAGAGCGTGGTACTCAAGGTTAATCTCTCAGTTAAGGCGCCTTGGCTTTGCTGCATCTAAAGCTGACACATCACTCTTTATTTATAATAAGGCAAATACGGTTATATTTGTTTTCATATATGTTGATGATATTATAGTTGCAAGCTCTTCGCAGGGTGCTAGTAATGCTCTTTTGCATGATCTAACTTTAGAATTTGCTTTGAAAGATCTTGGTGATCTACACTTCTTCCTAGGCATTGAAATCAATAAGATTCAAGATGGCATAACACTTAGTCAAGAGAAATATGCTAATGAACTTCTGGTTCGTATGGGAATGAAGGACTGTAAGCCTTCACCCACACTATTATCTTCTTCAGAAAAACTTTCAGCTTTTGAGGGAGAACCACTTAATGAAGAAGAAAGTACAAAGTATAGAAGTGCTGTAGGAGCCTTACAGTACTTGACATTAACAAGACCAGATATATCCTTTGTTGTTAACAAGGTTTGTCAGTATTTACATGCACCTACTACTATGCATTGGACAGCTGTGAAAAGAATTGTACGATATATAAAACACACTGTGAGCTTAGGCCTTCAGTTCAGACGTTCCAATTCCACTTTTGTTAGTGCCTTTTCTGATGCTGACTGGGCAGGATGTAGTGATGACAGAAAGTCGACTGGAGGATTTGCAATATTCTTTGGCTCTAATCTTATTTCTTGGAGTGCCAGAAAACAAGCTACAGTGTCAAGGTCAAGTACTGAAGCTAAATACAAATCATTAGCAAATGCTACTGCTGAGATCATTTGGGTGGAATCATTGCTTAGTGAATTGGGAATCAAACAGCAACGTGTGTCATGTCTATGGTGTGATAACTTGGGAGCTACCTATCTCTCTGCAAACTCAGTTTTTCATGGCAGAACCAAACATATTGAAATTGATTTTCATTTTGTACGAGAAAGGGTTGCAGAGAAGAAATTGAACATATGTTTTATTCCCTCCAAAGTTCAAGTAGAAGATGGATTCACTAAAGCTTTACCAAGCAAGCCATTTGAAGAGTTCAAGAGAAATCTCAATGTAGGATAGTTGAGATTAAGGGAGGGTGTTAGACTTAGAGATAGAGGCAGTTTAAACTTCATGTAATCTCAACCTCTTCTCCTTCTCTCTCTGGTATCTGTCTTGATCTCTTCTCTCATGTACACCATCGCATCCTAGCGATAGATGGAAACTTGTACGCCATGACAGGGGCTTCCTGTCCTCGATCAATAAAGACTCACACGGCTCCCTCACGAGGGAATAGAAACGCTTCAATCTTACAAAGGCCACCTCCGGCGACTTCCTGTCCGCCATGCTCTCCGAAGCCTCGCCCCATTCCTGCGCTAGGGCAGTGCGGACGCCCGCCGTGACGCATCACCCCTTCATTGGCTTCTGCGGAAGACGCCGGTGGCAATCGGCGGGGCGTGCCTGGCGGTTCGGTGGGGAGGCAATAGAGGCATCTAAACCGTGGCGAGATCGACGCGGCGATAGCTCTAATGGCGGTGTCAGCGAGAAGTTTAGGTGCCGCTGGCGCATATGCGCTAATGAACGAGAAAAATCATCGTCTTACAGCTGTTGGATTGTTGGAATTCGACCACAGGATCGATCACATCAAATCACAGACGAATACAAGCACACGCGAAAACTTTCGCCAAAGGCACATGTCGTGCCTTTCTTTTTTATTTATTGATTTTCTGTTTTCTTTCTCGTTGATACTACAAATCTCACGTACGAGCACGCATATATATATATATATATATATATATATATATATATATATATATATATGCATCGTCTCAGCAAGGACCGGACATAGTCCAAACCGACTCCAACACATATATATACGGCAACCGACTCGAAGTAGTACTCGTACGGACACAAGTTACTTTCCTAATCTAATGACCTGGCAACGCTGATTACAATTACTAATTCTATGACACGCAATTGACCAAATACAATTCCTAGACGGACTATGACACCTAGACCAGACTTGTAACCGGACTCAACTCTAACTGCTTAAACCAACTACTCCTGCATATACACGTATACTACCAGGACAACAACTAAACTAAGACAAGATTATTCTAATAATCTCTCCTTAATCTTGACTTGTCATCTCCTCGTGCTCTTCTTCATCTTTACTCGCTGGAGATCCACGACTTGATGATTCAAACTCCGACGCATGATCCGGACTACCAGCCCACACGTTCGCATCTACGCGTGCAACGTGCAAGACTGGACGCATCATCAGTCTTCACGTCGTTCAACTTAATTGGTCATTGTCCCACTACACGCCGAGTTTGATCTCAACTGTTATATCCGTACACTGAGTATGACCCGCTTGGAAACATGCAACGCCTCTCCTTTGCTGCCATGTTGTGCCACCGCCATTGCTTGGTCGCTGCCTTGCACTCGGTTCGCACCATACTCGCTGTACTTGCTTACAGTAGATCCACTCTCCACTGCTCGCACATCTCCTCGCTTTACGATGGCTTCACCTACCACCGTCCGCCTTCGGCATCACACCGAACCCACGCTGGCTGCTACCAGGACGCTCCACGAGGACATGGACATGACTCACGAAACACCGTGCACACCGCTTCCACTTCAACGAATCATCACCAAGACGAGCACTTGGACACGACGACGACTCACATACGCAACGACAACTGACCATGCAAACTCGCACGACTCCTCGACTCATCCGACACCTCGTAGACAACGATCTTGATGACTTTCCGGCACCGCACCTCGGCACCACCACTCCCATCAACGATCATCTTCTACCACCTTGCTGACGACATCCTGCCGTCTCCCTCCATGTCGCTCCGCCGACCGACGACCGCTTGATCCTCCTTATCTCTGCACCACCCAGCGAGTTCATCGCCCGCTCCTCCTTGTCACTGCACCATCCAGCGACCATATCGCCCGCCCCGAGACGCTAGTAAGTCACCTCCCCGGGGCAAGCACGGATTCAAATCGACCTTGCTTTAGATACCAGTTGTTAGATAAATCAACGCTAGTAAGTCACCTCCCTGGGGCAAGCACGAGTCAACATAAGAAGAAACATGAGCAAGACGACAAGTCAAGATTAAGGGGAGATTGTTAGATAATCTTGAGTTTGTAGTGCATGTACCGATGGTGTAATAGTGTGTGCATGTACGAGTTGGGCTAGGGCGTGTATTCTGTGCACGTCTTTGCTAGGTCGTGTCTGATTAGTACACCGGTGATCAACGTATAGCCGGTGATTAATTAGGAGTTTCCTAGCATTAGGAGTCTATGTTAGAGTCGGTCTTGCATGCCAATATGTAGCAGGTTATGTTCCGTTCAGGATCTGTACTTGTGGCGTGTCCGTGTAGGCTTAGGCTTTGTCTAAGGTCGGCTGCGTTGGTTGTGTATATATACACAACCAGGCCGTGAGTCTTTTGGATCACCGAGAAAACAAGAAAATTAATAAAGAGGAAAAGAGAGGCACGACACGTGTCTTTGGCTAGCAAAAGTTTCTTGTGCGCGCCTTTGTCGTGATTTCATGTGATCGATCCTGTAGGCGAAATTCCAACAATTGGTATAAGAGCTAGGTCGATTGAAGCCCTGCTTGCCCCGGGGTTGCGACCCGACTAGTGCCTCGGGGCGGGCGATATGGTCGTTGGGTGGTGCAGTGACGAGAAAGAGCGGGCCATGAAGTCGCTGGATGATGCGGCGAAGAGAGGATCAGGCGATCGTCGTTTGGCGGAGCGGCAAGGAACGAGACGGCGGGATGATTCTCTCCTTAATCTTGATTCTTTGTCTTTGTGCTTCTCCGGTCTTGGCTCGTTGATGATTCACCCTTTATCGACTCATCCGCTCGCACCACGACAAGTCAAATTGCCGGCTAGATTGTTGTCAACATTCTCTCCCCAATCTTAACTTGGCGAATTTGCGGACCACTTCAAATATGTCTTGGATTACCCAGCCTCACTAGTAACCTGTGTAATACATCACCCGGTGGACTACACTATCCACCCTAGCGAGATACATGCTGACTCCTTGTGGATCTCACCATCCTGTGCACTACACCATGCACTCCAGCCTCATGTAGAGACATGGCCTCATTAAAGAGACTCACCTTCACTGGTTTACCGCCCCCACATACTTGAACTTGATCCTCTCGTCGAGACACATAGACGACCTGGGCTTCATCTTCAACGCCTCCTCACAGAGACGAGCACTTGGACATGACGACGCAGACACGACGACGACAACTGACCGACCGTGACGACGACCAGTCGCGCAAACTCGCATGACTCCTTGACTCTTAACTCCCGGATGATGATCTTGACGACTTTCCGGCACCGCATCACCACACCACCGCTCCTGTCAACGATCTCCATCTGCCGCCTTGCCGACCACAGCCTGTCGCCCCCCTCCAAGTCGCTCTGTCGAACGACGATCGCCAGAACCTCCTTATCGCTGCACCACCGAGCGACTTCATCGCCCGCCCCGAGGCTCTAGTTGGGTCGCGACCCCGGGGCAAGCGCGGCTTCGCCTTGAACCTTGCTCTAGATACCAAGGGTTGGGAATCGCCCTCAGGATCGCTCACATCAAATCACGATAAACACGCACACACAAAAACTTTTGCCAAAGGCACATGTCTATGTGTCTCGACGAGAGGATCAAGTTCAAGTATGTGGGGGCGGTAAACCAGTGAAGATGAGTCTCTTCAATGAGGCCATGTCTCTACATGAGGCTGGAGTGCATGGTGTAGTGCACAGGGTGGTGCGATCCACAAGGAGTCGGCATGTATCTCGCTAGGGTGGATGGTCAAGTTCACCGGGTGGGGTGTTCCACAGGATACTAGCGGGGCTGGGTAGTCCAAGGCATATTTGAGGTGGTCCGTAAATTCGCCAAGTCGAAATTGAAGGAGAGATTATTGCGAGCAATCAAGATCGTCAATTTGACTTGTCGTGGTGCGAGCGGATGAACGACAAAGGGTGATCTACAACGAGTCAAGACCGGAGAAGCACGGAGACAAAGTGTGTCAAGATTAGGGAAAGATTGTTAGGAATAATCTTGAGTTCCATCAGTGTTAGCAAAGTGCACGTGTTGTGGTTAACTTGGATGTGTGCCAAGGCGTGGTGACAGCTTGGTGCAAGTCTGAGTTGTAGTACTATTACATGTGTATACGGTTGTGTCGTGTCATGCTAGATTTAGTAGTTTAGTCTAGCGGTAGAGTCCGGTTAGGAGTTGGTGTTGTGTCCGGCTAGGTTAGCTAGGTTAGGCGTCTGGGCGTGTATATATGTACAGCCCTGGTCAACCGTATATTCTGTGCACATGTCGATTTGAATCCGTGCTTGCCCCGGGGAGGTGACTTACTAGCGTCTCGGGGCGGGCGATATGGTCGCTGGATGATGCAGTGACAAGGAGGAGCGGGCGATAAACTCAAGATTATCTAACAATCTCCCCTTAATCTTGACTTGTCGTCTTGCTCATGTTTTTTCTGATACCAATTGTTGGAATTTGACCACAGGATCGATCATATCAAATCACAGACAAATACAAGCACATGCGAAAACTTTCGCCAAAGGCACGTGTCGTGCCTTTCTTTTTTATTTATTGATTTTCTGTTTTCTTTCTCGTTGATACTACAAATCTCACATACCAGCATGCATATATATATATATATGCATCGTCTCAGTAAGGACCGGACATAGTCCAAACCGACTCCAACATTATATACGGCAACGACTCGAAGTAGTACTCGTACGGACACAAGTTACTTTCCTAATCTAATGACCCGGCAACGCTGATTACAATTACTAATTCTATGACACGCAATTGACCAAATACAATTCTTAGACAGACTATGACACCTAGACCAGACTTGTAACCGGACTCAACTCTAACTACTTAAACCAACTACTCCTGCATATACACGTATACTACCAGGACAACAACTAAACTAAGACAAGATTATTCTAACAACAGCCAGCGGTCCGCCGTCCGTGACGAACTCCATCAGCCTCTCCTACCAATGAAAACGATCTTGATGCCGCTCTCACCGACGTAGATGCAGTACACGCATCACTAGTATTTCTCCTCCCAGAGCATGGAGCCCCGATTACAAATCTTAAACTCAAGATATTGGTTCAGCGGCGTGGCCATGGCGAACGTGATCGTACTATGCTATGCTTGATCGCCGCCGCGCTGCTACTGCGAAGTTCTTGCTGATGCTAAAGATGAGGGACGTGTATTTTTAGAACATCTACCCTCGGGCCTTGCTATCCTAGCTGTTCAATATTGATTTAAGATCGGTGCAATATAACTAACTTTCTATCTGAAATTTTCTCTTTTTTGTTTCTCTCGCATAAAACATGTTTTGAAGTTCAAACCTTTGCAGCGTGGCAAAGCTTTCTATCTAGAAAACATTTTTTGTATATTTATTTTTGACCAAAAAATCTGAAAGATTTATTCTAGATTCTAGATAGAAAGCTTTGTCACGCTGCAAAGGTTTGAACTTCAAAACATGTTTTATGCGAGAGAAACAAAAAAGAGAAATGTGTTTGCACGAATCGCGAAGCGCAGAATGGATGGCTAGATAGTGAAGGCCTGGGTGCAGGTGTTTTATTATATATTTTTGTAAAGATGAGCCCCAGGAATCCAAGTTCGTGCTCAACCGGTCCATGCTATCAAGTTTCAACTCCACACACCAACACGACACGATCGATTGATATGTAGTTCGTCGAAATTGAGATCTTCTTGCATCAAACGGGTGAGTACTTGGGGACGAGATAAACATATGGATGAAGTCGATGTAGAGGGAACATCGGTCCAGCTGCTGGTCTGATCTAATCTCTCGCTGCAACGGTTTGGCAGACCGACGAGACGGAGCGCAGCGATCTTGACGAGATGAGACAATCTGTGATATGCCCCTTTTGCCAAGGGTGTCAGCCACGCGGGCGAGACTGAGCGCCACGATTTCCGCTGCTAGGCTTCCAGCAGGCACCGGAGAGCAGGACATCCGCATGGAGCACTGGACCAGGCAATGTATATGGGCCATCAGAGAACAACTGCATCAGAGAACAACTGCTTGGGTAGGGGGTGGACGACACAAAGGCATCGGTTCAAGGACTCTATTCACACATGGTGGTGCTCCCAAGATGTTTGGATTCGTCGTTCAATTTGTCGATGGATTGAAACTTTTCCGTATTTGTCTTTCAGGATCAGGTCGAAGCTCTACAGTCTACACAATCATAAGGCAAGATTTGGACTTTAAAGCAAAGGATTGTGGTATTTTTTTCTTCGTTTTAAGTTTGAAGAACAAAAAAATAAATGTATCGGCCATGGACATGCTATTGTTCCCTACTTTGTATTAGTTTGCTTCAAATATGTATGAAGCAACAATTTTTTTTGCGGGTGAGCTTACAGCTAAGTACTTTTACTGGGTGCAACATAATCTTATCATGGATTAGTGAATGTCAATTGGGGCCGCCGCTGGCCTTCCTAGGCCCCGCTCTAGGGTTCCTCCCTCCCTCCCCCCGCCACCGCCGACCGCCCCCCCTCCCCCCTCTCCCTTCCCTCGGATCCGCTCTGGGCCGCCTCCCCGGGAGGTGGCCGGGGCTGCGCGAGCCCCGCCCCCCCCCCCTCCTTCGGCCGCCCTCGTTTCTCCTTCCCTCCCCGCCGCCACCGACGGGCGCCCCCGACGCTGGCCGGGTGGTGTTGGCGGCGGCGGGGATTGCATGTCCCCGCGCGCGCGGCTCCCTGCCAGGGGCATGGGGGCGGCGGCGGTGCTCCTCGGCTTGATACGGCCCAGCCTCCCGGCAGCGTTGGCCGACGGCACGCGTGGTGGTGGTGCGGCCCCTTGGCGGCAAGATGGCGTGGTGGCGCAGGTTGGCCGGTGGCGCGCCCCCGGCCCAGAGCGGGGCCCGCGGGCCTCATCTGGGTTCTAGCGGGCCGGCCCCCAGCATGGCTTCGTCATCGTCCGTGTGGTGAGGAGGAGGAGCTCGGACGGGGGGCAGCGACGCCGACGGCGTGCCAGCTGCGGCGCGGAGGCGGGAGCTGTCCGGGCCGGGCCCGGTAGGCTCCTGCTTTGGAGTCCGGTCGGCTACCGTCGTGGACGGTGGAGGTGGGGCCCTCCAGTATGCTGACGGTGCCGCTGCCCTAGTTCCGGCTCCCCTTCTTCGTTGTGCAGACCATCTTCGCGGTGCCGTGGTGAGGCAGCGTGGGAAGCTTCGTGTCCGTGTTGGCGCAGGGTGGTGATCGGTTTGGTGGCGAGCTCCGGAGTGCCTGAGGTGGAGGATGGGATCCGGAAAAATCCATGTTGGCTTGGCCGACATCGACGCGGCGGCGCCTGAGGTTACCACCGGACCTTCCTGAAGGGCGTCGGGGCTACCCTTCCTCTCTTCTAACAGCGTACCGGGGGACACCCTTGGCAACAACGCCGTCATCGTCGTGTCCCTTTTTGGAGGTGTTGATTGGTACCGGCGCTTTGGAGTCTCGAAGCTTGGGGGCGATTTTCAGTGGACGCAGCGGTCGCGAGGCTTCGTCGTTTTTGTCGGTCCGCCGTTATCGGCATTTGTTTCTTTCTTTTTTTCTCTCTTTCTTTTCTTTTGGGCGTGATTGTGCTGCTTCCGGCCCAGCACCTATCGTTGATTGTATCGGATGGTTGCTTTGTAATACAAAGCGGGGGAAACCCTTTTTCTTAATGTCAATTGGTAGCGCTAACTGATTTTTTTTATTGGCTTTGCAGGCCAGAATGAGGTACGGAGGTGCTTAGCTATACATGTTGCAATAAGCATTTTTTATTATTAGTTTAGTTCCAAATATGTATGAAGCAACATTGATTGGAAGTATAACAGCAATCTAGGATTTATAGATAAAATAATGAGCTTTCCAAAATCGTGCGCTGACATAATTTTATCGTTAGATTTAATTTTATGAACTCAAGTAGTAATTATTATTGTTTTTTCACTGCAGATATTCTCTTTCATTTGTATTTTAGGCCAGCATGTACGGAATCAACATAGACCAGTGCCATTTCCTTAGATGTGAGCAAGTGTAAAACTTTGGCTATCGGTATCATACAAGAAGAGGAGATGAAGAACAACAATTCCCTAAAAAGTTGATGTGCATGAGCATTTACGACTCTTCAATCTTCACTAAAATTTGTCAGTAATGATATTATAGGTTCGATCATGCATCTTAATTACATATTTTTGTGCATGGTAGCAATGGCTATATGTATGTTTTATGAAAAATCTTAACACAAGAAATGCGTTGCTATGAAAAATCTTCACTTCATGCAGACACTTGTTTGCATGTGATAATGCACTACGAGCTGAGTTGGAGGCATGCAAAGAGGGAATTTCTCTTGCGTTGGAATGGAATTCGTTGCCTTTTATCATTGAAACGGACAGCTCAGTGGCTGCAATGATGATCAGCCAAGCTGCTGTTGATCGATCTAAGGATGCTGCACTAGTCCAGGAGATCAAAATGCTAACCAGGGGTGATAGGAGGGTCCAGGTGAAGGCTATTAAACGTGAGAGGAATCAGGTTAGTCACGAGCTTGCTCGTAATGCTCGTACAGACATAAAAACTGCAGTTTGGCTGGGTTCTGCCCTTGAAGGGATTGTAAATCTTTTTGTACTGGATCAGCTTGATTCAGGTTGACTAATACAAATCCTTTTTCCCCCGCAAAAAAAAGAGTTGTATTTCCCTATGTAAATATTGTACAGAGCATTATATTATTCCCTTTTTTTTTACTTTGTGTTCTAGGTTTAGTCAAAGTCAAAGTTTGTCAAGTTTGACCACGAAGATAGAAAAAATATATCAATATTCACAATACCCAATGCATATTACAGGAAATTATACATTATGACGATTCTAATACTATATATTCTACATTGTAGTTTTTGATATTTTCCCCTAAATATTTGGTCAAACTTGACAAAGTTTTACTTCGATAAAATCTAGAACACAAAGTAAATAGAAACAGAGGGAGTATTTCTACTCCATTATTTAGGGATATTTATAGAAAATGATGATATTTGAATAAATGTGTATACATATTTTAATCCTTTAATGTTCTAATAAGTTATTAGTAAATAATTTAATCTGTGTAAATTGTTAGCATCTATATCTCTTCTACTCCTAATGTCTGAGTTGGTAGTCTCGCCTCACTCCCACCTCATCCCACCAGTCCTATTCTTCGCCCACCTCATCCCACCTGTCCTATTTTTCGCCCACCTCATCCCACAGCATTGGGCCGGCCCATTAACGTGTACATGAACACAATCCTCGCATCGACTGCCCTCCTAGCGATCCTCCCGACGTCCTCGCGCCGCCTTCCTCATCTCCCTGATCTCCTCTACCAGGCGCCCTCCTCGCGATCCTCCCGTCGTGTCCTCGCACCACAGCCTCTTCTCCGATCTCCTCTGTGACCCAGGCGCTGGGCGACCCCGGCGACTCCTCCGTACTCCGGCCGCGAGGTCGCATCAGACGCCGGCTGCTCCTCCGCGGCCTCACGCCCTGCCGGCGACGAGGACACGGATTGAGAAAGATCCCTTGGAAGACAGGTTTGGACCAGCCCGTGATCCCCTGATTCTTCTCTTCCTACAGGCCGATCTATCCAGGTGAGTAGACAAGAACATCCAGGTGAATACACAAGAACGTGAATGTATGCACAGATTACAAACGCATGCACAGATTACACTGATTACAAAACAAATCCATTACCAATGCATGCACAGATTACAAATGCTCCAGGAACTGATGCTCCACCAACTGATGATTGAGCCCTTGTTTCTTAGCTATCCCTATTCCTAGGAGTAGAGATTACAAATGCACCCTTGTTTCTTAGCTCTCACTATCCCGAGGAGTACTCCCTGCTCAAGCGATTTGTCAGCCCAGTGCTCGCTAAAGTTGTGATGCACCAATGAGTTCTGCATACATATTTTGTTATATTTTGCTAAATGAAAAATGCTCCACAAACATTTGGTGCTAACAAGCTTATACATGTTAGTTTGACATGGTTAGGAATGATAGTCTACCTAGATTATACCGCCGTGCATGTGCTCCAACATCAATTTGTCTTGGCCATTTTGGTTCAGGAACTTGGTACCAACCAGAGAGAAACGTCCAGAGCATCTCCAGTACAAATCATCTCCACTTGTTTGAATGTATAAAACAGTTTAACTTCTTTCAGGTATAAATGGGAAATGCAAGTAGTAAGAGAAACAAACAGGGTGAGGCGAAAAGCGTGCCTCAACAATCTCTGCATGTGCAGATAGATAGACAAAGCAGTGCAGGTACATGTACATATTTCATGTTTGTAGTCAATGGCGGATTAACAAAATATGTTATAATTTGTATATCTCCGTATGCTACAGAGGACATGGACGCGACAAGCCTCACCAGAACCGCTCTTCGTGATGACACAGGGTCTCCAGGTACATGGTCTTATGTTGATCCATGTCATAACTATCTAATGTACATGTGTGATCAAGCATTCGTATTTTCTTCTAAAAGCATCACAGATGGACATCCCAGCCTTATTCGTGACAAATCTAACTTTGACATACTTTCCCAAAACCTTACTGGAATGTTCAAGTGTATTATATGTGTCTTACGATTCTTGAAATTAATCAAGTCCTTTTCATGGAAACACACAGGCAACCACAAAGGAACAAAGGAACCTCACTTAGGAAATTTCCTTGAAACCCACCCACACCCTGAAGTTCATGTCTCGGAAGTTGACCATCTTGACGCGATTAGTGGAGGTATGGCTACACCTCAATTAAAAATACAATTTGTGTATGTTTGAATGGCGTCCAAGCTTGCTTTGTTTTGCTTCCATTCTTTATTTCATCAAGTATGTGTATTTTCTACCAAACAGTGCTCGCGACAAGTGGCAAATCAGAAGGACCTAACAATGTAAATTCAAAAAGCATCACAACCACAGTGGGGAATGCAACCAATTTGCAACGACCCCCTCTTGGTGATATCTCTAACGTTGGCATTCATTCCAAATGTGGCTCAGGTATGTTACTCCGTATCTTATGTGTCGGGCGATTCACCACCTTATCATGTGTGTGCTTGCCTTGTTTTGGTTCTGTTTTTAATCTGATCAAACATGTGTATTTGCTTCCAAGCAGTGGTCTCAGGAAGCACCAAATCAAGAGGATCTCGCAATGTAAATCCAAAAGACATCACACCCGCACTGAGGAATGCAACTAATTTGCAACGACACCCTCTTGGTGATATCTCTAACCTTGACATGCATTCCCAAAGGATCACAGGTACAGAGCTCTTTATCATATGTGCCTTGCGATTCACCACCTTATCATGTATAGGCTTGCCTTGTTTTGGTTATGTTTTTAATTTGATTGAACATGTATTTGCTTTCAAACAGTGGTCGCAACAAGCAGCAAATCAGAAGGACCTCGCAATGAGAATTCAAAAAACATCACACCCGCACCGGGGAATGCAACAAATTTGCAACGACACCCTCTTGGTGATGTCTCTAATGTTGACATGCATTCCCAAATGGGTTCATGTATGTTACCCCGTATCATATGTGCCTTGCGAATCACCACCTTATTGTATGTGTTCTATTTTTTATTTGATCAAACATGTGTATTTGCTTTTCGTATCTGCACAGGCTTGCTCAACAAGCCCAATGGACCCCGCATGGAAACGATGTTGCGTGGACAGACAAACACCCACCCACCCCCTCCTGGTCATGTCCTCGATGTTGATCCGCCGACCCAGACGAGTGGAGGTACTGCTCCATACTTACCATGCAAATACACAGTATGAATTGCAGATCTGGTCTGTGTAGATGAACCATCCATCTCAGATGATGATGCTTCATTACCTACTCCTATTGCTATCACAGCTGCTAATGGTGCAGATCTAGCAGAGAGTTCTACCGGTATGGGCCAGCTATGTCTTTCATATTGATGTTCTACATGCAGAATTTTGCATTGTGTGATGTAATGTTGTTGGTGTAGATGGAGATACAACAGCAAAATCTATTGCCATTAGTGACAGTAGACAAGCTAAGAGGGCACACGATAGAGAACGCAAAAGGGCATACGATAGAGAGCGCAGAGAGAAATTGACCAGCGAACAAAGAGAGCAGATAAATGCACGGAGGCGAGACGCTTATCGTAGGAAAAAGGAGTTGGGACCCAAATTCCTAGAAGAACAAAATCGGAAGACACGGGAACAACGCAAGCAAAGACGAGATAGCTTAACTGCTGAGGGAGAGAGCAGATATGAGTGCTGAAAGAAAGACAAGATACATGTCTAGGAAAAACACCCCGTGCCCTGAATCCATTGCAATGCGACGTCCAGATTTACCTACTACATCTGCGGCCAATCAGTCTTTGCACAGTAGTGCATCACCTGTGTCAATGAACATGGCAAGACACACCTTCAAATCTGATGGTAATTCACTCCATCTGCAGTTCACTTCACTTCTTATATCCGCCCAGGTTGAATTTGAGTGCATCACCACGCCTGCAACCTTTGCAGATTCGTTGTGTGCCGAAAATGTGTCAGCAGCTCGTGGCCCCACATACATTCGCAACATCAAAACCGATGGTAGTTATCCCAACAACAGTCATCTTTCATTTTGTAATCATTCATCAGATATTTATAATGATTCGAAAATGTTGCGGGTGCCTATCTAAGCAGAACCTTAGGTGATGGTGCTATAGATGGCAACCTCATAACAATCAATGAGCACCTCACAAGTGCCGACCAGCAAACCAGTGATCCGCTAACAATAGCGGATAATGGAGCTGACGAGCAGAGGCATGAGTCCAGAGCAAAGCGTAGGACAAGAGAGCGATCTTGCAAGGGAAGTATAGCGGCGAAGAAGCATCATGAGAAAATTGGCAAGCGGAAATCATGTAAGAAGGTGCCACGTGGTGAGAGGAACGCTCTGCTAGATCGTCGTAATGAAAGCTTTGCAGGTAGGGTGAAGACCCAAAGCGTCAGGAGTAGCTCCATACCGGAAATGAGCTCAACTGGACAACCTACCGTAGTTGAAGCACACGGTGCCTCAACCTCATCTAGCATGCCGGAGTACACGATCAGAAGTGAAGGTAACACTCCAATCCTTACTCTCCTTGCGTCCCTTGAGTCTGAACCCTCATTTATTGGTTTCGCAACTGAGCAGACGACATGGACGCTTACCTTAGCCGTCTCATGAATGATAATGTCAACCCTGACAACCTATTTGACGATGAGTATTACCTGTTTGCTGGTGAAGGTATGTACACCCACTTGAGCAACATCCACCCCTTGGGAATATCACACTAATTATAAACATTATTTGCAGGCTCAGATGCTGATGACATGGAGCACGACGAATTGGAAGATGACCGTCACAATACCTATGTCGACCATGATCCATTGGACTATGTCTACTCAAACCTCCCAGACCACACACACATCATGAAGCACACCGCGAACTGCGATCATTGCAAGGCCAAGAAGTTTGAGTCCGAGGCCCCGGGATTCTGCTGTCGCAGTGGGCAGATCGAGCTGAAGCAGCCGGAGCCCATCCCGGAGCTAATGAGGCTTTGGTCTAGCATGGATGCGGACTCAAGGCATTTTCGGGAGAACATACGGTTCTTCAACGGCCACTTCTCCTTCACAACCCTCGGCGTCAACCTTGATGAAAGCTACACAAACATGAAGTCTGGGGTGTACACGTTCCGGGCACACGGCACCATCTACCACAACATTCATTCCTTCAGGCCAACATCCCGTCCAGAGCATCTACAGTTGTACTTCTACGACGACGACTCAGGCCTAACCCATCGCAAGGCTGCCACCGAGCAATTAGACCAGGATGTCGTCAGAAAGTTAGTGGACATACTCAGGGAAAACCCGTACTCCCAGCAGTTTAGGAGTTTGGGTGCGCACAGGGTCAACCTCGACGATTACAGGATAGACCTCAACACTGACCAGAGACTAGACCAACGGAGGTATAATAGACCTCTGTCATCTGAGGTCGCTGCTATTTGGGTGGAGGGCACTGACCTAGCGAAGAGGTTTGATCGTAGGATTACACTTTGCGGGAACGACAACCAAAGGCACAGTATACATATAACGTCTGGATCGTATGACCCGCTCTCTTACCCATTATTCTACCCAAGGGGTGAGCTCGGTTGGCATCCGAAACTACCTACACATGATGTCCCTTGGCCGGTTGTGCAACAACCAAGAGGTAGACTTGATGATGATGATGATGATGATGATGATCAAGATGCAGGTAAGCCTTATGTGTATTCTGTCGTTTTGATGAATTGTATAGTTCTCATATGAATCCTAATGTCCGCGTTACTCATCCATATGCAGAGGGGAATAGCAGGTTATGCGTCTCGGCGAGAGACTACTACTGTTACATGCTACAGACACGACCTGGGATATTCAATCCCATACTCTGTGGAGCACGATTGCTCCAGCAATGGGGGGTGGACATGTACATCAAGATTGAGAGTTGTAGGTTGAAATGGTACAGGAAGAACCAGACAAAGATCCGTGCCGACCTATATAAAGGAGTTGTTGATGCAATTACATCCGGGGAGACCCGGGCAAGCGCTGTTGGAGTAAGGATAGTGCTCCCTGGAACGTACCCAGGTGGCGACCGCGACATGAAACGGAGACATATGGATGCCATGGCAATTGTCCATACCTACGGGAAGCCCAACATCTTCTTGACCATGACCTGCAACCCTAACTGGGAAGAGATAACAAATGAGTTGTTTCCTGGTCAGACAGCGCAAGACCGACCTGATCTTGTGGCTCGTGTGTTCCATGGCAAGCTAGAGGCTATGAAAGAGATGTTGTTCAAGAAGAATATTCTGGGTGTTGTTGTAGCACATGTATATGTAGTCGAGTTCCAGAAGAGGGGCCTCCCCCACGCACACTTTTTGTTGATCATGGATTCTACCTATAAGCTTGTCGTTCCGGAGCAGTACGACCGACTCATTTCTGCCGAGCTCCCACACAAGCAAAAGTATCCTGAACTCCACGCCTTGGTGGTGAAACATATGATGCACGGACCATGCGGTGCTCTCAACCCCAAAAATGTGTGCATGCAACAGAACGAGTGCAAGTGCAGATACCCGCGGCCGTTCAATGAAAACACGGCACAAGGAGAAGACTCATACCCAGTTTATCGTCGTCGAGATGATGGTCGGCAGGCTAAGGTTCGAGGTAAAATGTTGGACAACAGATGGGTTGTGCCGTATAACCCTTACCTTCTGCGGATGTTCAATTGCCACGTCAACGTTGAGGTTTGCTCCAGCATAAAGGCCGTCAAATACCTTTACAAGTACATATACAAGGGCCATGATAGGGCTTCTTTCAGCATCGACCAGCCTGACGCTAATGGTAACATTGATGAGATCAAAAGATACGTAGACGCGAGGTGGGTTACTCCTTCGGAGGCGATGTGGAGGATATTTGGCTTCCCCTTGTGTGCCAATGACCCGCCTGTCCTACAGTTGCCTCTTCATCTCCCGAACATGCACAGGGTGGCATTCAATGAGCAAGCTCACTTGACCGATGTAGTCGCCTCTGAGAATGCTTCCAAATCCATGTTGACAGAGTATTTCAAAGCTAACCAAAATCACCCGTGGGCTAGGAATATATTGTACAAGGATTTTCCTGGAAGGTTCACATGGCAGAAGGGTAAGAAGTATTGGAAAGAGCGGGTGGAGCGTTATCAGATAGGTCGAATTGTGTCTGCCAATCCTGCCGAGGGGGAGCGATACTATCTGCGTGTGCTGCTAAACCATGTTGCTGGCAAGACATCCTATGAGGACCTGCTCACCGTGGACGGTAGGCTATGCGGGAGCTTTAGAGAGGCTACCGAAAGGTTGGGACTCATCGAGGCAGATAACACGCTCGGTGACTGTCTCACCGAGGCAGAGCAGTGGGCGATGCCATGTTCGCTCAGGAGGCTCTTTGCAACAATTTTGGTGCACTGTGAGCCAGGCGACGTGCGTGGTTTATGGGATAGGCACTTCGAGCCTATGTCTGATGACTATCGGCGATCACATACGTGCCCAATTAAGGTGGAACAGATGGTGTTGCTTGACATTAGGGGTATGTTGCAGTCCATGGGCAAAGACATAGCTGATTTCGCTCTTCCATGCATTGACGATGCATTCGATCCAACCGGGGGCGAGGCCAGAGAAGTGATCGAGGAATGCAACGTCGATTTTGACATCAACGACACTAAATTGGCATCGTCGCTAAACTTGGAGCAGAGGGTTGCATACGACGAGATACTAGCTGCTGTT
Organism: Triticum urartu; assembly: GCF_056163025.1. NCBI lineage: Eukaryota > Viridiplantae > Streptophyta > Magnoliopsida > Poales > Poaceae > Triticum > Triticum urartu. Next base: position 44,752,387 of record NC_141879.1, on the reverse strand, counting down.
GAACGCGGTGATTGGGGTCTGTTCTTTGTTGATGGACCGGGAGGTACAGGGAAGACATTCCTGTACAGGGCGCTGCTCGCCAAGGTTCGAAGCGAGGGAAACATCGCTATCGCTATCGCGACGTCAGGCGTCGCCGCTTCTATCATGCCTGGAGGCAGGACTGCCCACTCGAGGTTCAAGATCCCATTGAGCTGCGATGATGGCACCTCATGCACCTTCACGAAGCAGAGTGGTACCGCCAAGCTACTGAGGATGGCCTCATTGATACTATGGGACGAGGCCACCATGACTAAGCGACAGGCGGTCGAGGCACTCGACAACAGCATGCGCGACATCATGGGAAGACGGGACCGACCCTTTGGAGGAAAAACTGTTGTGTTTGGCGGGGACTTCAGGCAGGTGCTTCCAGTCGTCAGGAGGGGGTCCTCGGGTCAGATAATAGATGCAACCCTCCGAAGTTCACATCTCTGGAAGGGTATGCGCCAGCTAAAGCTCGTCACTAACATGAGGGCTCATAATGACACTTGGTTTGCGGATTACTTGCTAAGGGTAGGCAATGGCGCCGAGGAAGTTGACGATCAAGGAAACATACGACTCCCTGAAGATATTTGTGTGTCGTCTACAGGCGAGGGTGACGACCTGGAGAAGCTGATTGACCATGTGTTTCCGAGACTAGCTGACAACATGTCCGATCCGAATTACATGACTTCACGCACAATCCTCTCCACCACGAACGACAACGTCGACAAGATAAACATATGCATGGTAGAGCGTTTTCGAGGAGAAGAAGTAATCTACCATAGCTTTGACAGTGCAGAAGACGACCCATATGGCTACTACGCTCCCGAGTTCCTAAATGGATTGACTCCCAACGGTCTGCCTCCGCATGCACTCAAACTGAAGCTCAACTGCCCTGTCATACTTCTGAGGAACATTGATCCGGCTAATGGTCTGTGTAACGGGACGAGGCTTGTGGTGCGAGGTTTCGAGAGGAACGCCATCGACACAGAAATCGTGATCGGACAACACGCAGGTAGGAGGGTATTCCTTCCTCGAATACCCCTATGCCCGTCTGACAACGACATGTTTCCATTCAAGTTCAAGAGGAAGCAATTTCCTGTAAGGCTTAGCTTTGCTATGACAATTAATAAGGCTCAAGGGCAGACCATTCCGATTGTTGGCGCGTACCTACCTAATCCGGTGTTCTCTCATGGTCAACTCTATGTCGCGTTGTCTCGAGCCACCGCGAAGAGGAATATAAAGATCCTCATTGAGAAGGAGGAGAAAGATAATGGCAAGAAGCAAAGCAGTAAAACAAAGAAGCGAAAAAGACCTGCCTTGTCCTTACAGACCTCAATGAAGAACATCGTCTATAAGAAAGTCCTTACAGGCTGAAGTACGCACTTAAGAAGCTGGCGGGTTTTGAATAAGACAAAGGATTTACTCTTCGCGGTGTTTATGATGCGGCCCCAAAGCAGGCACAGTCAATGTTATTTATTTTTGTCCTGTATAGTCTCTTATTTCCCCCTTATTTGAATTTTATAATCCTGGCTTTTCAATACATATCTAAACAGACATGATGTGTTAGTAACTACTTAGTTGCAGGTTTGGCGCAAGTAAACGGATGGATGCATGTTGACATCTTCATGATCTCACAAATATTTCCAGCAGTATTATTTTCCTTTCATTGTGCCATATTCTGTTAGTTGCTTTTCCTATTGCGTGTATCTTGCAGATAAATAGGAGTTTTAATGAATTGTTGGAACCTGGACAGTACCACAATTTATAACCACCTATTATTCTGCAACGAAATGTACATTTTATAGCATATCAGGTGCGCTTCTTTCTGTTCGTGCCTTCAAAATATCAAACCAGAGGACATCTACTAATATATTTTTGTAGCTCTGTTGCTTCTGATGGTACATGAGCTATCACTGTGGTTCATCTACAAATATATTTTTGTAGCTCTGTTGGCATATATGTACTATGAAAGAACAGTATGTACATGTCAGTATATTTTTTCTATGTCACAGACATCTGATCCTATCGTTCTCCCTATATGTCATCCAAACACATCCATATGAACCTATATGTTGTAAAAGTGCATATGTACTTCTCGGTTCTTATAGAGAATGAAAACTGGGTGGCACGCATTATCAGAGTTGTGTATAATCATTTAGGGAAATGTCAAAAAGTAGAAATCCCGTGAATTGGGAATGGAGAAATTCAAGTAGCTAGGAAGTAACAACATACCAAATGATAAAGAATAGCCCCACCGCAGCTCCAAAATCGCAATCCTTTGCTCAAAGATCTGAACTCAATTCACCCTGAAAAACATAGTCATCTGAAGTCAGACTGCATGATAGTCGGATGGGACAAAATCAATTGACTGTCTAAAACCTTCCGTAGGGGACATAACAAATATTTTGCGGTATATAGGTTCCTACTGACAGTTCAAGAAATGCAAACATATAGCACTATTATGTTAAATAGGTCACCAAAAACCAAGCTATAGATTAATCAAGGTCATGAGCCCAAGCATAATGACTACCCGTACCAAGCAAAAATAGGACCTTGGAGATATGTAATGTAAAGTCAAAAATAATAATTATTATGCTTTCCTTTTGCTCCCTGAATCGATATTTTTAGAAAAAAAATGGAAATACAAGGCACACATCATTAAGAAAGAGATGGTCATATTCTAATATTAACTCCTGCTCATTGTGGACGGAAGGCTATGTGGTAGAGCCAGCAGCCGACCAAAGCACCTGTATTAGGAGGGGATTTGTTACCTCGATGTGTTGATGAGGCAGTGGATTGGTCATGTCCCACAGGATCACGCAGTGGACGTAGTCGTTGACACATTGGGGAATCGGCTCGGGCTGGCCACTTCGTGGAAATCGACGGCGCGACAGCACACTATGCTCGGCTGGGGTAAAGAACATCATGCGGTGAAATCTAATTATCTGGATGACATGATCTAATTACACAAAATAAGATATCTTAATGGTTTTGTTAACTCAGATTATAAATCATAAAATTTATAAGAGGTAGCAAATTGTAAAAGAGACAAAGTTCGACAAATCACCTCTTTTCGTTCCATAAATCACGTGTTGTCCATATCATATAGCTTGGAGGATAATATCTGCCCATAGAAATGTTCAGAAAGAAGAAAAATGTTATTATCGACAAAATGAAATGTCGGAATGAAATACATTCAGAGCTCGAATGAAATCAGCAAAGTAAATAAACCCCTTTTCTTTAGATAATCAAAAAGGTCAGAGTAATGGACCACAAATGACAATAACCAGCATAGTTAATTTCTACTATTTCATCTATCCCCAGCATATATATAACAAAACAGTATAGAGAGGTAGGATAGGACTGATATATTAACTTCCACATCAAAGATCTGTGTCAACACACACATCCGATTGACCTTGTCCAAGGCCAAAAGAACAGTAAGAAAATTGGGGAATGACAAGATAACTAATTTGAACATGCAGGACATTGTTACGTTCCTCACACGCTGAGGAACAGACTAACAATCAAGCAGGCAAGTAAATAAATATGAGGTAACAATATTATGTTTTTTGTTCAGCAGCTGGTCTGATAAGAAAATAGTTGAAGAGTTAAGGAGAATATATATCCACTTGAGTGGTTCCTTGGCAGACGAACTTTTTTCACGAGGGTTTGCAAGCAAACTTAATTGTAAATGTAGGCAGCAATAGTATACAGTACCAAAGTATATATGACAGTGTCGATGTAGTAGTTGCGACTGTACCTCATCTAACAACAATTCAAAGAGAGAAAACATGTATGTACGAGCTCACTGGGCAATCAAACCATTAGTCAACGTGGAGCACCATGAAAAAGAGTAAACTTTAACTGAAGAATTGTTTATTTTATTCTCATGTTGGTATTCTTCAGATCTGCATTAGGCCATTAGCTCTATCCACCTGCCATCATATTCTCTTGCATTAAAGATTACCGAGGCAAATGTTAGACCACAATACATGGAGGACAGGTCGCTGGGGCAGGAAACTGGTTGTTGGGCGGGAGCATTTGGCTGCGGGCGACATGAATTCAGGGGACGGAGAGCGGAGACCAAGTGTGCAGTAGCGGGTACCCCGATCTACAGTGACCACGCATCCTAGGTCCTAACGATGGCGATGGGTGAATAGATTACCTCGAGGAGGAGAGCGAGCTCGGTACATGGCATTGGTGAGAGCAGAGAGAGGTCCATCCATGGCGTGGCGATAGGGGCGCTGAGCGAGGAAGAAGCGCAGGATCCCCGCTCCTCTCCTGGCGCGCAAGCTCGTTGGAAGAAGACCGTCCTTCGGCAATGGCGGTGGTGACCTTTGCGTGATGTTGGTCGCCGGTTGTGTGCGCATGTGGCCGCCGCCTGGTCGCTCGATCTGCGTGGTCAGCGCCGTCGGATGAGTAGAGGGGAGGGGACGAGAGGGGGCGGCGGTGGGAGACGAGTTCGTTGGTTGTGGCGGCTGTGGGGGCGACAGCGGAGGGAGTGGAGTGGGTGACTCGGCCGAGATTAGGGATTTGCGTGTGCGGGAGTGGAGAGGGAGTGGAGAGAGCGAGGGGAACGATAGAGCGAGGTGAAGGAGAAGGTGGGGGCTGTTTTTTTTCTTTGTTTTTTTTATAAAGATATAGTGGGGGCTGGTTGGGTCGTGCGGGATAGGATAGTGAGGGGAAGGAGAGAGTGGACTATGTTGATTTGGGCCTTGGATCCCAAAATTTGTTGTACGAAAAAACCACATATATATATATATATTATTCTCGAAAACAAAAATATATTAATTGAACATGGATTATAGAAATAAAGATTTTTTATAATTATTTGATATATTCAGAATATCACACAAAAAACACAATTTTGAGAGAAGAAACAAAATATACTTGGTTTATGTTGGATTGCTTGCATGTTTTTATCTTTCGTTGGACAATTTTCCTTATCTTGTATAAATAAATTAAAATGGTCCAAGAAATTTCGGATGACTGCTTATTTATATATAAAGAGAAAATTGGTTGTTTGCTCCTAGAGAATTGCAACATTTTTTATGTGATCGCAGTATACCATATCCTAAATAGTAGAGATTTCGGATAATAATCATCAACATGTTATTTGGAGGTGAGCCTACAAATTTATTAAAACTGGGATGCCACTGACTTTACTACAAAGCACTCTGCATCTCACTCAGTTTAAATCGGGCACTGCTCATTTCTAACAAATGACCAGTAAATATATATTTTCCATACCATCATCATAACAAAATTCTAACATTTGTTTCTATTACAGTACCTTTGTAGGTCATATAAAAAATTGTCGGATTTGGATGTTGCTCTAAAACTGCCGAGTGACATAGGATTGTTCTTCTTTGTATGTATGTTGCACATGAGGTAATGCTCAAATGGTATATTTCTATACATGTTTAATTTTGCAGAGTATCAGAGAGATGGGGATGGATCTTGTCGACGTTCAAACACAACTCATTTACAAGGTTCCTGGGGCAACGTTGTTGAAAGGGAAAAAACTCACCAAGTTGTATATAGCAAAACGATGTGCAAGCAATGATATCCCACAACAAACCTAAAAGGTTAAATACAATTGTTATCCCACAAGGTTTTTACTTTCACTGTGATTATCTTTCTCTAGCAAATATTTCAAAAGCCCGTGGCAACGCATGGGCATTCTACTAGTACTACATTCAGTATCTCACTACAATACTAGAAAAGCATAAAGAACAATAAAGAGAAAAGTCAATTGAGTATAAAAGGAATTCGATATTACTTATGTGGACAATGCATCACAAATCTAGCTATGCAAATGCGCGGGCTACTCCGTTACTTATTAGGATAAAGACCAAGGTCATCATGTCGTGTGGTGAACATCGAGCACTCACAAAATCTGTAGTGAAGGGTTTGATCCCTTGCACGGGAGCATTTCTTTTTCAGTGAATTTTTGACTATTTAGATCTCGTCATGTTATATGGTTCTTATAACCTGGATTTCGTAATTATATGTTGAAGTTCAATAGTTTGAAATTTTGATTGTTTTCACGTGACAGCGGGTCGACCCAGTCAGTGCGCCGGCTGCCAAGGACAGAAAAATGGACGTACACGCCGGCTGATGGCCCATAAATAAAAATTAATCCATGCTTTATTATTAGGGAAAGATGTATGCAGCCTCCAGGGCGTACTACCCTAGCCGCAGAGGCGACAAGGGTTTCTCTACTCCGGCGACGTTGTCGTCGTTGAGGTCTCCGGTAACCTGTCCGCGCAACCCACCCATCCTACGCCAGTGCTTGGGCTGACTAAGGGGTCGGCTTGTCCTTCCACCCGGCCTCGGCGCGGTGTGGTGATCTAGGTTTCGGTCGTAGCCATGGCAGGGGCAACTCCATCCAATGGAGGGGGCAGCACTAGTGCAGGAAGAAGGAAGGGGAAGAATTCAATCGACCTGGAATCGGCAATGAGGAACATGAAACTCAAGGAAACAGAGATGGATGACGTGATTGTTGGCGATGAGGAGATCGCGGAGCTGTCGAACGAGCTTTGCTACAGTTACAGGCTGAAAGTTACGGATTAATATTACGGGCTGATGGTGGCCTTATCCTATTGGGTCATGTTGGGGCTTCCGCTGGAAATCGGGAGGAAAGAGTTTAGCGTGAGAAGGACATGTATGTCCGTAAGAGCAGTCCGTAGGTTGTAGTCCGTAAGTGTAGGAGCTGCCTGGTGGCTAGCTGTTGCAAGGGTGAACACGACGAAGTATTTTAGCGTTGAGTCCTTCAAAAATACAATGATCTTTGCATGGAGACTTGCCAACGAGCCAGAAATTCGAGAGGCAGATGACAATCTTGAACCTCACCACCACCGCTCGAGAAAACCCTAACCCTAGAGCTCGAGCCGATCGCGTGGCAATCGCCTCTCCGTGTTTTCCTCGCGAGGTGGACCCACCCTTAAGGCTGGCTTTGTGGCAAACGACGCGTCATTACAACGAACTGGGACGTGTCAGCGAACTCACCTTACATCACCCATCGCCCAAGTCGAACGAGCCGAGCCAGGTGGCACGATCGTGGACACGCACAGCAGACGGACGGCGGCACACGCACGCACGCACATGCGCCGAACCCACCGGAAAACACACAAGCACACGCCCGGCGACGAACATCCGAGAAGAGGCACACGCGTCGCGCGGCGATGGCACGCGTACGCCCGCGATCTCGCGCCCCACGGATCGCGATCCGGCCGCGGGGCTGGCCGGCCAATGGCAGCGCCCCGCCGGCCGGTATAAAGCGCGGGCCTCAGACCGGCACCTCGCCACAGCTCTGAGTTCCGCTTCACCGGTCACCACTCGCTAGAAGCTGCTCTGGTTTTCTCCAAGAAAAAAGAAAAAGAGGGGAGGTGCTCTGCTTCCTTCGATGGCGACCTTGACGGAGGAGGTTGCTGCTGCGGCGGTGGTCGGAGCCGGCGAAAAGGCGGAGGCGGTTGCTACGCCGGAGAAGGTTGATGAGGTGAAGGAGGCGGGTGCGGGCGGGGAGGAGATGGAGGTCGCCGGCGGGGAGGCGAAGAAGGCGGAGGAGGAGCAAGGGGAGCAGGGCAAGGAGACGGAGAAGAAGCCGAGGAGCAGGAAGCCCCGGTCGGCGGGGCCGCACCACCCGCCATACTTCGAGGTGAGCGAACTCTGTCCTGATGTGATTAAGGTACGGGAGGAATTCAGTCTTTGTGTTGAGTTTTGAAATGATCTTTCTGTGTGAAGATGATCAAGGAGGCGATCATGGCGGCGGCCGACGGGAAGGCGGGGGCGAGCGCGTACGCGATCGCCAAGCGCGTGGGGGAGCGGCACGGCGAGGCGCTCCCGGGCAACTACCGCAAGGTGCTGGGCGCGCAGCTCCGGGGCTTCGCCGCCAAGGGCCGGCTCGTCCGGGTCAAGGCCTCCTTCCGCCTCGCCCCGGCCGAGGAGAAGAAGGCGGCGCCCAAGTCCAAGAAGAGGACGGCCACCACCAAGAAGGCCGCGTCGAAGAAGGCGGCGCCGGCGCCGGCGCGCCAGAAGAGGGCGAAGAAGGCGGGACCGCCGACGGCGAAGCCGAAGCCGAAGCAGCCAAAGTCGATCCGCGGCAGGAAGGCCAACAAGGCCAGCGCCTGATGCGGCGGCCGCCGGCGATGCCGTGTCCCCTGTACATATCTCGGTAGTGGACATATCTCGGTAGTGGACAGTAGTGTCCCCTGGCACGTTCGATCCGTGTGTGCGTGCGTTGCCGGCAATAATGGCGCCGTGACTGTGTTCCGGTGTCGATCCGAGGAAGGAGAAGACGGTGGATGTGGCTGTGAGACTGATGCTTGTACCACTCGTCTCTGTGTTGTGATCCTGCTCTGCTCCTCCCCTCTGCGGTTTCTGGCTTCGATTTGTATCGCTGGCTTAGGTAGATGGTGCACTTTGGGAGATGAAAGTTCTAGATATGCCACTCTGTTCTCGCACGTAAAAATCATAGATATCAAGGCCCTTGATATGATGGCTCTCTTACTCGCTCGCTCCGGGAAGCAAGCCATCCAACGCAAAATTTTCTAAAACCCACTGTCTCTGTGTGTGCTTGTTGGACAAACTCCTCCTATTTTGATGTTGCCCCTTTGCTTGAAATTTGGTTCTCAACTCTGATCAGGCTCTTTCTTTCAATGCTTGCCCCTTTCAGTTCGCAAATGCTTTTTTTGTTGTTGCAGAGGAAATTCGCAAACCGGTAATGCTACACCTACAAATGGTTTAACGTAATCTTAGCTAATTAGATAGCTGGCAGGTTATGATTGGGGCTAGATTCGCAAACGAAAACACACTAACGCCCATACTTAACACACTAACGCCCATACGTGTGGGCGTCTGGCAACTCGCCCACATGCATGGATCCTCGCCCAACCAATTCTGCATGAATCTTGACGCATTCTAGCAGTTTTTGTGTGTCATGTAGGACTAAACTGGTGTGTGGGCATTCATCTGGTCGCCCATACCTCCTTTTTACCACACGGGAGGCTGATGTGTGGGCGTTTAACAATTTGCCCACACATCAGTTTTCACGCATGCAAAAGGGGCTGGTATATGGATTTGCCCACACATCAGTTTTCACGCATGCAAGGGGGCTGGTATATGGGCGTTTATTACTTCGTCCGCATGCCCGTCTCCTCGCCTACACCACAAGCAGGCAGTTGCCATGTGTTTCTGCAGGGTATATGGCAACTGCCCTAGCTTTGCTTGTAAGGAGATGATAACTCTTTTTTACCCGAGTTGCCATGTGTTTTTGCATGATACATGGCAACTGTCCTAGCGTGTATGTAAGTAGATGGCACTCTTTCTCTTTACATGGCAACTGCCCTAGCGTGCTTATGAACACACGACAACACTCTCTTTTATCCGAATATTTTTTTTTGCCATGCCTTTTTGTAGTGCTACACGGCAACTGCTTAGTGTTAGTGGGTGGCAACTCCTAAGTTTTTGAAATCATGGCAACTGCAGTAGACCAGACTATACATGGCAACTGCAGTTGAGCAACCATGCCAACTGTAGTTGTCCGACATGGCAACCGAAGTTCAGTGACATGGCAACTACAGTTAAAGTATATGAACGAGGGTCTGTATCATGGCAACTGCGGGACGCGCGATGACTGTCACACGGGGCGTGCGGGACCATGAGATACCAGGCCTGACATACAAGGCGTGTGAGCGTTATCTATTTCGCCCACACGCATGCGTGTGAGAGGGATCAAGAGGGAAGAAAAAAGATGTGTGGACATTACTTGTTTTGCCCACACGTAGGTGTGTGGGCTGTTCCTCTTATACATCATACAAAATGTATAGGCAAATCCCTTAAAAACTCACACGTGTGACATTTATCGACGTCCTTCGCAAATGCTATTTCTCCCCGAGTCGAACCAGGTCTCACCTATAGCGCGGGGCTACTGGCCCGGGCAAATACTGTAGCCGTCACGCGAGTTTTTATGATTTTTTCAATGTTCTGCAGCAGATTTCTTTGGTTTCTTTATTATTTCCTTATTGGTTCTTCCTATTTTATTTGTTTCTTTCTCAGGTTTTGTTTATTTTAACATTTGTTTACTTTTCTTTACACATTACTATTTTTGTATACATTACGAATATATTTCTATACATGTTTATTTTTTTCAGTAGATGATTAATGTTTTTAAATATATGTTTTCTCTATTTTTTATTCTCATTATGCATTTTTATTCATAACTATAATATTTTTATATGCATTTACCATTTTTAAATGCACGAGTCATAATTTTTTGAATATATGTTTTGATGTCTATTTCTTGCCGTACATGTTGTTCAATTTTTATATATGTATTAAACTTTTTTATACAGATATTTTTAAAATACATGATTAATTATTTTTTAATATGTAACACAATTTTTTATGGCACAAAACATTTTTAAATACACTCACATCTCTCTACATTGTACACCATTTTCCAAACTGTCATGTACATTTTTTTGAAACGCATGATTTTTTTAATGTGACGAATATTTTTCAAAGCTGTCAGCATTTTTCAAAACCCAACAATAAAACCAGAAAAACTAAGAAAAATCGGAGTTGCGTTAACTGGGTTGGCCCATTTCAAGCTGCGTAGCGGCAATGCGTTCTTCTTTCTCTCTTTATTTTTTTAAAAATATATTTATATTTATATTTTTTTTCTGAAAAAACCCCAACAATAACCCCAGAAAACCTAAGAAAAATCGGACTTGCGTTAACTGGGTTAGCCTATTTCATGCTACATAGAGGCGATGTGTTCTTCTCTCTCTCTCTCTCTCTCTCTCTCTCTCTCTCTCTCTCTCTCTCTCTCTCTCCGTGTGTGTGTGTTTTGGAAGATGCAAACGTTCTTCTTTCTTTGTCACTAGAATCGAGACATAGACTGGCACCTTTCAGTTAGCCGAAACAAAATCTGATCTTTATTCGACAGTCGTCAACGTTATCTACAACCCAGATGGGCTTGCTCCAGCTCTTCACAAAGCTAATACATATAAAGCACCCAGTAGGTTCATTAGCTCATACATGGGATCACCAAGTCCATGATTTATGTTTTACTTTTTATTTTATTCTCACTATGTACGATTTGATAAAGGTAATTTTAAAAAAATGTTCGCTGATTAAAAAAATTTATAAAACCCGAAAATTTAAAAATATTCATGGATTTGAAAATATGTTCTTGAATTTCAATAAATGTTCACAAATTTATAAAAAAATATCATGGATACAAATTAGAAAAAATATCTATAAATTTTATAAAAAAACATGAATTTTAAAAGAATAAAGAAAAAATAAAATGCGAAAATGAAAAGAAACGAGAAAATAAAAAAGAGAAAAAAAGAAGCCCAAAAATCTAGCAACCGATCATAGAAACGTAGAGAAAAAAAGTCCACAAGCTTACCAAACCGGGTGGAAGAAGCTTCCTAATACTCCCTTCGTCCGGAAATACTAGTCATCAAGATGAATAAAAAGGAATGTATCTAGATACACCCTTTTTATCCATCTTGATGACTAGTATTTCCAGACGGAGGGAGTATGTTCCAATGCTTACGCTAATGGGCCAGCCCAGCAAAGGCGTTGCTTGGGCGATCGCTGTGATATTGCTTACATTGAGGAGTACGGAGTACATATCATTGGTGATGCTGCTTGTCATGTACTCCCTCTATTCTTAAATACTTGTTTTTCTAGGCATTTCAACAAATGACTACATACGAAGAAAAATGAGTGAATCTACACTCTAAAATATGTCTACATACATCCGTATGTAGTAGTCATTTGAAATGTCTAGAAAGACAAGTATTTAGGAACGGAGGGAGTATGACTTCTTTGCAGATCACACACACCTTAAACGTGTATACACAAAGCCTTTATTGTTGTTATTCCTAAGAAAATAGGGAGTCGTTAACGCTGGTAACTTCAAGCTGATTTCTCTGCAAAATTGTTCGATAAAACTAGGATCCAAATGCTGACATAATCCGACCATTCCTCACGAAGTTGTTCAACCATGACTAGACACCTTTATCCAAAGAAGAAGTATGCAGTATGAAATTTTATATATGTCATTGATGTCATCCAACCTTTGCCACGTCTAAAACTGCCTCTATTGTATGGTGGTGGTCTGTAAAATTATTGTATCCATTTGACAAGGAGACGCGGGATAAGTTTGGTGCAAGCCTACGCTCTGCGGCCAATGCTCGCCTGAGCTACTACAGTTCTTCCCTTCATGGGGGTTAACCCTAAATGTGATCTACAAGGTTGTTAGCTGGTGCCACACGGTAAGGCAGGCGTGCCATGGCATTGTGTAATCGTGCCGATATTAGTAGGCAAATCAACTTACCAATTGAAAAAACTAGTTGGTCTTCTTCGTTGGAAATAAAAAGTCATGAGCAATGAATAATATGAGCATAAGGGATTTTGGCATATACACTTATCGATGATGAGGCCATAGCGCATATATCCACTTGATCGATGATGAGGCCATAGCGACTAGTCTTCCTTTCTATCCAGCTGGCTCAGCGGAGTCTCCGCAAGCAAAGTAGCACCTCTAAATATTTTTGGAGATCTCCATTCATGTGAATATTGTCAATAAATATGTCTACATTCTCATAAAATCCAAATCTAAATTTCCCCTAAAAAAACCAAATCTAAATTGGATATAGACAGAGACAAATAGAGTTACCACTACTAGAAAAAGGGTCTAATGTGAAACTCATTAGTCCCAATTTGTAATTGAACCGGCACTAATGTGACTATTAGTACCGGTTCCAATGGCTAGGCGGGCGGCGCTCATTAGTACCGGTTCGTGGCGAACCTTTAGTATTGGTTCGTGCCACGAACCGGTACTAAAGAGGTTGTGACCTTTAGTACGGGTTGGTGGCTCCAACCGGTACTAAGGGGGGGGGGTCTTTAGTACCGGTTGGAGCATACTAAAGGTGGTGGCCTTTAGTACGGGTTGATGGCTCCAACCAGTACTAAAGACCCCCCTTTTACTAGCGGTTGGAGCCACCAACCGGTATTAAAGGTGGTGCGCTGCCACCCGCAGTGCATAATGTTTAGTCTCACCTCGCTAGTTGAGAGGAGTTCGCACCGGTTTATAAGCCCCGCCGCGACTACCGTGTCGAGCTCCTCTCTAAGCAGGCATTTATGGGCCTATTGCAAGTCTTCTGCCATGTGGGGCCTACTGGGCCGTACAGGCCTGCATCCTGGCCCAACTAGAGATTGGGTTTCTAGTCGTACGCAGGCCGTGCCGGCCCAGTAGGCGGGCTGTTTTTACTTTATTTCAAAAATAAAAATAAAAAAATCCTTACCAACCGGGACTAAAGGTTCTCCAGACCACGGCGCGCCTCGTGCCACGTGGTGGGCCTTTGGTCCCGGTTCGTGTTGAACCTAAAGGTCCTTACGAATCGGTACTAAAAGTCGTTTTTCTACTAGTGTACCTAGGTACAAAACACGGGAGGAAGAAGGCCAGAGTGGCTCAACAGAGGGGGGAGATGGAGGGGAGAGAAGCGACGAAGCAAATCGGTAACCCTAGCTTACAAATCGTCAGTATACACGTAGAGAAGGGAGAAGAGCAAAGGGAAGAAGACGATGGGATCTTGGAAGGACTGCTTGCACAGTTGAATGACTTTACAAGGTTCATTCTGTGAAATGTACCGGCTGCCATCTTATACTAACACTCAACCCATCTATTCTCCTTCCAGTGGCCCAGAATCAGCCGGCGCATCCATTGCACCAATTCCGCAGGTGCACAGGATATGTTCTCTGTTGTTTGTACTTTGTACCCATGGTGAATGCAAAAATTCCCCTTCCAAATTCATTCAAAACAGAATTTAAGGACTTCCAATTTTCTGTCGATGTAAGCACAACTATTAGTACATTTTTGTGCGTGCTACCTGAATAATTTGATGTCATCAAGTGCAAGAAGCACTACCTTTCTACCAAAGCCACCAAATCAGCATCTGCATATTATATTATACTGTCCAAAGAAATGTGCATAGTATCACCAAGGGTGTTTTGACTCCCGGGTGCATTTTCTCGTTGAGAAGATATTAGACTGGGGAATTATGTAAGATAAGAAAAAAACTATGATACGTCCTTTTAGTTTCGGCATTAGTAACTCAAAAAAAAAATGCAAAGAGCACTTCATATATCCTGATGCGTGCCTCAACTGAAATCTTATTTTAGCATAGTATATGGGACTATAGGTTATTGCCTCTCGCACATTCAAACATTATTGGCTCAGAAAAAACACAGGAGAAATTAAACCTGCTAATTTGCACCATTGAAAACCAGAAAACTCTACATATGAAGTTAAGGGGAGCAGAATTACAGTAGAATTTACAGTGTGGGATGCAGATTTGCTGCTCCCTCTACAGCTTCATAAGAGCCTAACTACATATGATCTGCAGGTAATAGCTTCTTGTCAATTTACTACTTCCACTTTGAATATTAAGAGCCTAACAACATATGAATTTACAGTGTGGGATAAAGATCATTAGGCACCATATCTACAGAGTAACAATCAGGTGATCATCAGCGACAAAATATCATTGGGCACCTAAAGATAGCCTGAGCAAAATTTTGAACAATGCTTTTGGCTGCTAGATCCGAAGGTACATAAAAGATCCTTTTCGCGCGCGGACTTGTTGAGCGCAACACAGAAATAGAGGGTAATAGGATCTTTACAGTGCTTGCCATAAAGCTCGTTTTGTTGGCGCAAAATTAAACAGCATGCATGTAAACTCTGCTTTGCATGTATGATGCCAAAATACAGTGACCTTTATACCCTGGACAAAATGCCCTGCACTTGAAAAGCAAACATGAAGTATATAACTGACTTGCAAAGTTTGCTTTATGACCCTGAAGTAATGTTGGCCGCTCCTGGACATCTTCTTCCACCTAGGCGCCGGACATACTTCTCTGAAACACATGTTCACAGAGCAATGCCGAAAATAAGCTCAGCTTCGGATCACGCAAATACCATTCAAGAGAAATCATTGCTTGATCTAGTCTAGGTAAAATAAACTTATTTCACACGGTGTTTGAATAATAAAGCCACCTTTTTAGCTAACTGTGCAATACAACCATAAATAAATAAGTGACTTAATATGAAGGAAAATATAGTGAATTTCGTTTCCTAATTCAGTGTAGAAATCCAAATCTTCATAGGCAGAATTATTCATCATGCTATTTATGAAAGCTAGATTTGTTAGAAATTAATTATTGTTGCTTGAATACCACACTCATATATGGATATGCAGCAAGGCGGAGCTATCTTAATATGTTGCTTTCGTTTCTCTGCATACTACAATTAAAATGCAGTTTCTTGTGATCGACAATCAGAAACACATAGGATCGAAGTTTTGTGGATACATCTATACATTGAACCATTGGGTGAGAAAATCATACCTGAACATGTCCGCTGAGAACTTATCCTGCAAAAAAGGATACAACTTCACAATACATATTGGGGAATGAGAGATGGATTGGGAACTTATGGAGAAGGGCAATAATATAATACAACTTCGGCCCATATCAATGTGAATTGGAGTGAATGCAATATGCAGCAGTTGTCACAAAAGAGAGATCAATACATAACCAGCAGCGTGCCTAATTTTTCATTAGTTGAGAAGCCATAAGAAATACCAAACATAAAATGGATTAAAGTAAAATTAGAATGATAAAGCAAAACAATTGCGATGAATGCGATTAAGGGGCATTTGCTGGCCTGCTTCTTTCAGTATTTGGATACTGTCTGGTAAGACATTTGAATTTTAACTTTTTGATCCTGTTGGTCAATTTATCCGAAGATGTTTGCATCTCCAACATCTTTAGATTTATTCTCTGAAACCATACATGCAGATACGCATAGAACCAAGTAATTGTTGCTAGCATCCCTCCAAAAGACAGTATCTACACGTATCACTTCGGAGTTGGCAAGTGCTTTTTTGACTTTACGAAGCTGTACTACATACACAAAACACGATATGTATATAACTCTAGTTGCATTTGGCATGGTACATACTTTAAAGGAAATAAAGGAAGTTGGCCAATGAAATCACTTGCCACGTGTAATGCAGATATTAAGAAATCTGCAAGACAAAGATTGATGTAAAGCAGTAAGAGCTGAAACATATGTTAACCCAGGAGAGAGTCACTAAAGTATTTTTTTTTGTGTGTGGCAAAGTCGCTAAAGTAGTTAAAACAACCAAACATTATAGATGGTGTCTTTTCTAGCATATATATAGAAGTGCAACCGACAATGGCATAATCTATGGCAATAGTACCTTCTGTTCTTTAGAAGATGAAGACGCCCCTTCTCTATTAAGTTCATTAGCCCTTTATCATCAAGATGTCCCTACTATGGGAACTTCCCTGTGTTAGATGTGCACTCCTGCTCTATGGCACGCCATGGGAAATGCCCTCTGCTGGATGCACAATCCTACTACCATCGTGCTAACAATAAAGGGAACGGACTTGTCCTATCATGCATACATACAAAAATTAGAACATGTCGTAATACTGTGGTATTTTTCCTATGTGAAACGGGCATATATATAATAGGGTTAATTGGATCTATGCCACTACAACTTTTACGAGTTGGAAAAATGTCATTACAGTTGTGCATATTAAAAAAATGCCATGACAATCCATGCTCAGGGAGTCTCCTTCCACCCCACCCTTGCCGTTGTACTCAACCATGTGCTCCTCCGCGTCCCTGAGCCCGAGGAACCTGCACCGCGCGGCATGTACGGCCGTGGATGCAGCCTCGGGGCCTTCACCACGTACCGCTCGAGCCGTCTATGAGTCACGAGGGACCCGGCCGGAGTGGGAGCGGAGATTAATCCGAGAGCCAAGGATGTGACCTCTGTTGGAGCAAACGCTCTTGGCCTAGCTGTCTCGTCTACCTCTCTTTCTGTACTTCTCTCCTTGGCACGCACCGAAGAAGAAACGAGGAGGAAGGAGAGACACAGCTTTTGCCAGTGCACGAACACCACCGTCGCACGAACGGCGTATTTTCTCTTGAGCACGAACTCCATTCCTACAACAGTACATGGGGGGAGCTTTATACACGAGCGCAACGACGCCTCGCGCCCACTCTCCCACTCGCGCACGATCAGCACGCACCAGCCCACACGCCAAAGATGCGCGCTGACGCGCTCTACGCAGGCCGGCTCCAACAGAACGCCGCGAGCACCCCGCAACTGCTGCCAACAAACTCACACACGCACGCACACAACCTGTACCCTAGTCGGACCATGCTCATACAATAGTCAGACTATGCCTGTACAATGGCCAGACACACACGCACGCCACGGTCCCGGTGCGGCTCGGACCGCACGCCTCGCGCCCAGCTCGCGCAGGCACGCGCTCTGGTCACGGCCGTGGCTTATTCTCCTGACAACCTCCTGGGGAAGGAGCGATGATGGCGGGAGAAACTGGAATTCATGGTCAGAGCCGATGGCAGGCGATGTGGCGGCGGCCGCCGGTGGCGCTAGGGTTAGCATCGCCCGCGAAAGAGGGTAAGAGGAATGAGAGTTAATTGCATGAAAGTACCCATTATGCACCGTTGAGCTTGTAGTGAAGTAAACAAATTGTATTTGACACAATTGAGCTTGTGGTACTAAAATTTTATGCCCCGTTGTATGCACCAAGGTACCCCGCAAGGGCACACGTTTTGATGCACCACATCTTTTGAGCCATCCCGGTGAGTTACGAACAGTGTTATAACTTTACCTTTGATGATTTATTGCTATGCTTTCCTTTGTCGCAGAATTACCAGAAAT
Organism: Triticum urartu; assembly: GCF_056163025.1. Classification (NCBI taxonomy): domain Eukaryota; kingdom Viridiplantae; phylum Streptophyta; class Magnoliopsida; order Poales; family Poaceae; genus Triticum; species Triticum urartu. Next base: position 44,734,559 of record NC_141879.1, on the reverse strand, counting down.
ACGAAAGGGAGGAGTCAAAGCTTGTGAAGAAACGGAGCACTTCCAAGTTTTTGGCCGATGATGATGATGAGACTGACAAGCACACGGTAAGCTCACCGAGTGCATCCTCTAAGGGTAGGAAGCGTTTTCGGAGGAAGACTGGAGACCAATAGGATGGGAATGATGATGGTGTGAGACACTGTAGCAGGCACCCATTATTAGTTTCGCTGCTGCTTTCACATGTTGTGATTACGTTTTGATGCACCACATCTGTTGAGCCATCTCGGTGTGTTATAAACAGTGTTATAACTTTGCCTTTGATGATTTATTGCTATGCTTTCCTTTGTCGCAGAATTACCAGAAATACGAAAGGGAGGAGTCAAAGCTTATGAAGAAATGGAGCACTTCCAAGTTTTTGGCCGATGATGATGATGAGACTGACAACCACAAGGTAAGCTCACCGAGTGCATCCTCTAAGGGTAGGAAGCGTTTTCGGAGGAAGACTGAAGACCAAGAGGATGGGAATGATGATGGTGTGAGACAATGTAGCAGGCACCCATTATTAGTTTGTCAGTCTTGTGGTTTCGGAGGAAGACTGAAGACCAAGAGGATGGGAATGATGAGGATGCAAAAAGGTAGATTGAGATCTACCTTATATATTTCAGAACAGGCCAAAGCCTGAAGAACAACAGGTCAATTACATAATTCCTGTGATATGCACCGAGGTGCAAGGCCACCAGCAGCTTAAAAGAAAAGAGGATAAGATTACAGAGGGAGTGAGAAGCTGGAAAAAAACAAAACACCAGAATTAGCCGTCTAACTTATGCACCCATGCACCCAGAACATCAAAGCATCCTTAACCTCATGTCGCCGTGCCCTGTTACTCCAGAGCCTGATCATATCAGCAGCATAAAAACTTGTGTATGCAGCTGTCCAGCGCCTGTTATTGAAGACTCTGTCATTACGGGCGTGCCATAGGTTTACTGCACATGCCGCAAAGGCGATATTCCATTTGCAGGGAGAACCCAGGTGTTGAGCAGCACTTTCCAAGAAACTCAAGAGATCAACAGCTCTAGCTGCCAAGGCAGACAAACTAAATTTCTCCCAGATACCTTGCGCTGGTATGCACCTAAGAATTATGTGGGTAACATTTTCAGTGGCTGGGCAAACATCACAGTCAGCAAAAGGAGCAGTCGAAGTCCATTTCTTTCTGACCATATTATCTCGCGTATTTAAACGTCCCTAGAAAGCCAACCACAAAAAGATCCTGTGCTTCAGCGGGATAATAGGATCCCAAACCCAGTGCTCAAAAACACACATCTCATGCCTCTGAAAGTTAGAAGCTTGTAGAAATATGCCATGTTAATATTCTTCTTGGAGACCGATGGAGTGCGCTCATCTCTGCTGTCAAAGATCGGAGCCAAGCCTTGAAGGAAAAGATGCTGTAAGTTATGAAGCTCTTGGGAGGCCTGTTGCGAGAGGTTTGGATGCAATTGAATGTTCCAAGCGCCTTGAGAGAACTGGGAGGCAACAGAGCAGTGTTGATCTGTGGCAAAATAATAGAGAACCGGGAACATATGCATCAGACGCCCTGCATCCAACCATTGATCATGCCAAAAAGAAACCAGACTTCCATTTCCGAGTGAACACTTGGAAGAGGCAGCGACAAAGGTAGACCAAGGTACGTGCATGGAAACGACAATACTGAGCAACCCAGGAGCTGAGCAATCTCAGCCACAGCAGCAGCCTCCATACAGACCGCAGACCGGAACCAAAGTGCTTTTGCGAAAGTTGATCCGTAGCCCGGTGAAATCATAGAAAGCATTAAGGATCTCTTTAATGATACTTGCTTGTTGAAGATCACCCTTGAAGAGCAACAACGTGTCGTCATTTGGGTAAAATGGTATCCCCGAAATGTTAGCAAGAACATCATATTTATTTATCCGATTGGCGAAAATGGGAAAATGCTAACAAAAAGGGGGGAAACAGCATACCATTGTGGTTAACTAAGGCTTACACTTAGGAAACCAACAACAGTTAAATATATGTTATGAGTATTCCGAAAAGTACTCTGTTGTGCATTGATTCGCTTTAACTGAAGACTATCACCGGACAATATATGTCAATCAGATTTCTTTAGAGGAAACCCAATCAGAATTTAATCTTTGTACCTGAAAAACCAAAAGATATATCGTAAAGAAAAACAGAAAGGGACATCGAAGGATAGAAAATTGGACGTGTTGTTGTGATGCCTAGTTGGAGACCATACCAGTTGGCAGCGAGTGATGTGAATAGCACAGGAGAATTGGCAAAGGAGCAAGGGTGCCCTCATTTGGCTGGCTTCTTTAACCGTCATTGTTGTCGCTCTCGGGAAGACCTCAAAGATTCCTAGAGGAGTCGTCAGCTGGAATCAGTCTAGCATTCCCTACATAAAATCCTGCAGTAGATGTTATTTTAGGGGAATAAATTAGAAGTTTCCACTGCTACAGGAACCAAGCAAACAAAATTGGAATCAGCCGAACACAAAACACCACAAAAAAAAGGCCACACACCACGGCATCATCAGAGTCAATGTATGCGTCGAAGCCAAAGAACTCTGGTGTTATCAAGATTGTCTAGCAGGGCATTATGATGGGGCAGAAGTGAAATCTTATACAATGCTTACATTAGTTTCCACCAAAAAGACTTACATGGCATCAATGTACATACCTCTCTACAAGGAATGAATTTCCAATGAAAACACAATCGGCTTGATTTCTCTATAAGGAGTATTATGCAAAAAAAAAGGTAGTCTATTTTTTTTGTACAGCCACACTTGAAATAGGCTGATTTGAACCAAAGTAGCACAACAGTGCGAGGCTTCTACACGAACTAAAAGTAGAACATCAAAAAGGTCAACTGAATGAGAAATCAGAGAGAACTTGAATTGGTTGATAGAGTTTTCCTGAAGGGTGCGCATGGGGACGTGGCGCTGGGGAATTGGCAGAGGTGATTGACGGCGAGAGAAACCACTGAAGTCGGCCGGTGCTGGTCGAAGAAAGTGAAGCTCCCCTGTGGCGTTCCCCAGCCCGCGGCGAGCCATCGCCCTCCTCCATGCAGGCAGCAACGGCGCGGCTCCCCTCCGCGTGTGGTGCGGTGACGCTACTCGACGGCGCATATCTCGTTCCCGGCACCGAGCCCGGCGGCCGGCGGCGTTCTCTGGCACGCGTCCGTGGCTGTCGGCCGGGCTGGATCCCTTCCTCCAGGCCATGCTCGATCCGAGGGAGAGGAAGAGGAGTGGAGAGAGCCGCAGAGGGAGAGGAGATGGTTAACAACTCCAAGCCCAACAATCAGGAAAACGAAAACGTAAAAGCCCGGCAAGCACGTCCAAGAACACATGCAACACACAATTTAGATGTGACATAACTAATTTCCATTTAGGTGATGATGTAAACATTTTGTTGAGTTAATAAAGCTAGCCATGATGGCCTTCCTCAAAAAAAAATCTCATCTAGATGTGAATTAGCAAATCCGTAATTTTATAAGTTAGTCGGATAGTTTCCTTTTTTTTTGGAGAAAGGCCTTCATGGCTAGCTTTATTAATTTAAACAATGCTTACATCATCCGCCAAAAGTTCAGAAATAAAGTCGGGAGGTGCGTCCAACCACAAGTTTAGTGGATCCACACGTCCATTATGAGCTAGCGCATGAGCTATCATATTAGATTCACGGTTACAATGCTCTAATAAAGCCTTTCCGAAGTCGTGAAGAAGAGTTCGACAGACGTCAAGAATAGGAGCAGCGATCATTGAATGGTCAGTATTCTTTTGAATTGCTTCCACAATGATTAAATTGTCCATCTGTACCAAGATAGAGTTGGCACCAATAGAACTGGCTAACTTGAGTCCCTCCACAAGTGCGGCTGCTTCCGCTGACACCACATCTGCCACGTGCTCGAGTTTAGCCGTTGCCCCGCCCACAAACATACCGCTGCTACCCCTTATAATTGCCCCGCAAGCACATGTATTCTCCTCTTCCGAGAACGCAGCATCAACATTAAGAATAAGTTGGCCCAGCATCGGTTTTCTCCATAGGTTCTGACGAGGGGTTGCTGCAGGTTTGCTCGCTGCTCTCACAAAATTCAAACAAAGTACACAGATAGACTGGCTTGATCGAATAGGAGATGAACCTCTTCCTGTCGCACAAATTGCCTTCTTTGCCACCATAGATAGCAGCTCGCCACAGCAATCAACTCAGTTAGATCAACTGAGTCCATATATTGTGTTTGATGCGCTGGGTCGCAAAGAAATATCTCCAGTATCTCCGCCCCCGATCTGCCAGGTGTAGCCACTTGTTCTATTATTTCATGTACGCCTAGGCTCCTCCAAATCTCCTAAGCCTGGGTACACTTGAACGCCATATGTGCAACGTCTTCCGCTTCTTTCAAGCAGAGTGGACATTGTCCTGATTGAGCTATGTGCCTGTTCTCTAACACGCAACAGCAAGGAATTGCATTATGTAAACATCTCCACAAGAATATTTTTATCTTACTTGGTACCTTTAAGCTCCAAAGTTTCTTCCACGCTGGGTGGGCCAAGGAGCCACTTATTCCAGAGGGATTTGAGTTATTTGATACATAGGTGTCCTCCCATTGCATGTAGTAGGCAGACCGGACAGAAAAATTGCCCGACTTTGTAAGGTGCCAAGAAACAAAATCTTCCGTATCATGATGAAAGATCGGAATTTGCAAAATCCTCCCGCATCAATATGCCAAAAGTTGTCCCGTATTAGTACTTTATCCCATTCTCCAGTGACAGGATTTATAAGTTCATTCACCATCGTCAGAACACAGTTGCCCCGGACTGTTATAATCTTCCTGGATATACTATTTGGTATACAGCAGTCTTCCCAGATGTTTATCTTCATCCCATTGCCTACCCTCCATATGCATCCTTTCTTGAAAATTTGTATCCCTGCCCAAATACTCTGCCAAACATAGGACGAACCCTTTTTTAGTTCACAGTTTAACAAATCACTAGAGGGGTAGTATTTGGTTCTTAGGACTTTTGCACACAAAGAATCATAGTTATCAATGAGCCTCCAACATTGCTTAGCGAGCATAGCCAAATTAAAGCTATGAATGTCACGAAAACCCATGCCTCCCCAGAGTTTAGGGATGCACATGTTCCACCAAGAAAACCAATGTAATTTGCGTTGATCCTCACCATCACCCCACCAAAAATGCGATATAGTATCAGTTATTCCCTTACAAATTTTCTTCGGAGATTTGAATACACCCATCGCATAGGTTGGGATAGCTTGAGCCACCGCCTTAATTAAAGCCTCCTTACCACCATAAGACAAGGTTCTTTCTTTCCATCCATTAACCAACTTCTGAATTCTTTCAATAAGATGTTTAAAACAGTCAACCCGATCAACACCAATCATTGAGGGAAGGCCCAAGTATTTGTGAGACAAAGATTTTGTCATAATATCAAGGATTTGACAAACTTCCACCTTGTCATCAACACTTGTGTTGGGGCTGAAATATATTGAAGATTTTGCAGCACTCACCATTTGCCCCGAGGCCTGACAGTAATCATCAAGAATATTCTTGAGTGTGATAGCATTAGAAGCATCTGCCTTCATAAGAATTAAAGAGTCATCAGCAAAGAGTAGATGAGAGATGAAAGAGGAGTCACGGCAAACCTGCACCCCTTTTAGATGCCCAAGTTCTTCCTCATAGGCAATCAAAGCAGATAGTCCTTCACCACATAGCAAGAAAAGATATGGGGACAATGGATCCCCCTGCCTCAGGCCCCTAGTTGGGGAGAAAATATCTGTTTCATTTGAGTTGAACCTCACCTTATATTGTACAGACTAGTGGCTGGGGCGTGCCATTGGCACGCCTCCTAAGCGTTCATGTGCGCACTTATCTAGCTTACACACGTCCGTGGGTCTAGGTTAGTCCTTGATGGAACTTATATATGCAGCAAAAGTGATTTGCAAACATGAGAACATGCTATCTTTGCTGAGTTTAACCTACTATAACCAATGGTAAACATGAATGCTACATAGAATCTGTACCTTGTCATAAGCTATACAAATGAACAAGAAGCAGCACAAAGTTCAGTAAATATTTCAAACTTTGACTGTCTATACAAAAAGGGGTCATGTTATACAAAAAAAGAATAGTGTGAGCTGATGCAACATAACTATTTCAAACTTAAATGCAAAGATTTTTAATAAGAAAGCTTTGATTGTGTTAAATTGTGATCCAAATTATACCGTGTTGGACTAGACGTAGTACAACCGGTGTGGGCCTTTGCGTTGACGTCGACGCGTACGAGTACAACTCGTTTACTTGTCCTCCAAGGACTCTCATGTATTGCCCTCTTATATACCCCATGTAGTCGCATCTCAGACGGTCTGTCGTCTCGTGCTTGTAATACTCCTCCATCATAGTGATTGCGCCTTTGTGCGTCCGTGGTTTTCTCCCGCAAGGGTTTCCACGTAGAATCCGTGTCTCTCGTGTCTCGTTTATTCTCGTTATTATCTAACAAGTGGTATCAGATCCAAATTGATCTGAATCAGATACGAGATTTTTGAGACGAGAGATTAGGGTTTCGGGTGTGCGTGCCACCGCCGTCCTGCAAACTTCGGATCGGAGACTGCTTCCTGTACGAGCCGCTGCAGCCGCAAGTCGCCGAGACGGACAGGTTTTTGCTACTGATCCGATTACTAATCAAGCAGTCCACTGAGGGTTCCGCTACCGGCCGCTGTCAAAACCAAGTCGCCGGGAGTTTCCGCTGCGGTCCAATCCATTCCTGCAGCTGTTTTAGATTGGCACGTGTGGCTACAGCCGTTCCGCCGAGTTGCTGCCGCTGGCCGCTTCAAGTCCCAAGGGAATCGACCACTACAGTACCGTGGAGATATCCATCCACTCACGTGAAGGCTAGTACTATTGAGTACTAGTTGATCAAATTTATTTTCTCATCTGATTGTTACATCCACACAAAGAGCTACCAGGTGCTATCTATTTTTTTTGTTCTTTGCTCCGCAAATTAATTCTATCAAGGATTTTTCTATGGGCTTGTACTACTTTGTGTACACAGATTTTATCGACTCATGGCATTCATGAAGTACGACCTTCCGCTGCTGGATCGTGACACAAGGTTTACCCTATGGCAAGTCAAGATGCGGGCGTTGTTGGCACAGGCCGACTATGATGTAGCACTGGATAGTTTTGGGAAGAACCGAATTGAGGGCTGGACTGCTGAGGAAAAAAGAATTGATTGTAAGGCTTTGTCACAAATTCAACTCCATTTGCATAATAATATTTTGTAGGAAGTTTTGAGCGAGAAAACTGCCGCCGCTCTATGGTTAAAGCTGGAAGGGATTTGCATGACTAAAGATCTCACCAGCAAGATGCATCTGAAGCAAAAATTATTCCTGCACAGGTTACCCGAGGGAGGTAATGTTTTGAATCATATTTCAGAATTTAAGGATATTATATCCGATCTAGCTGCAATGGAGGTTAAGTATGAAGAGGAAGATACTGCTTTAATGTTACTTTGTTCACTGCCAAGTTCTTATACCAATTTTAGAGACACCATATTATACAGTCGTGATACTCTCACACTTAATGAAGTTTATGAAGCTTTGAACTCTAAGGAGAAGATGAAATTAATGGTGCCTCATGATGGTTCGAGTTCATCCCAAACCGAGGGATTATCTGTTCGTGGCAGGACAAAGGAGAAGAACTCCAATAATGGAAACAGAGCCAAAAGTAAAAACGGCTACAGGGGCCGGTCGCAATCCAGAGACAAGAAATATTGCAGGTATTGCAAGAGAGACGGGCATGACATCTCAGAGTGTTTCAAGTTGCAAAATAAAGAAAAGAGGAAAGGTAACAAACAAGGTGAAAGTTCTGCTAACGTTGCTCATGATGATAGTTCCGATGATGCTCTTGTCGTTATTGCTGGATGTGCCAAGACCAATGATGAGTGGGTACTTGATACTGCATGTACTTTTCATATGTGTCCACATAGAGATTGGTTTAATATTTTTGATTCAACTACTTCTGCTGGTTCCGTTTTGGGTTTTGATAATTCACCATGCAAGATTGAAGGCATAGGTTCTATTCGAATCAAGATGTTTGATGGCATAATCAGAAATTTGACAGATGTTCGGTATATTCCGAAGATGGAGAGAAATCTTATTTCTATGAGTGCCCTTGATGCAAAGGGATACAAGTATTCAGGTGGAGATAGTGTTCTGAAAGTCACCAAAGGTTCCCTTGTTGTGATGAAAGGTGACTTAAGTTCGACCAATGGTCTTTATTACCTTCGAGGTTCTACCGTTTCAGGTAACGCTACTCCAGCTATTTCAAAGAATTCCGATTGTGATGCTGCTAACCTTTGGCATATGCGTCTTGGACATATGAGTGAACTTGGTTTGGCAGAGTTAAATAAGAGAGGTCTTCTTGATGGATATGAACCTGGTAAATTAAATTTTTTTGAGCATTGTATCTTCGGCAAGCACAAGAGGGTGAAGTTCAACACTTCGACTCATACAACCGAAGGTATTCTTGATTATGTGCATTCTGATTTATGGGGACCATCTCGCAAGAAGTCACTAGGTGGTGCTAGTTACATGCTGACTATTATTGATGATTATTCGAGAAAAGTATGGCCTTATTTCTTGAAGCATAAATATGAAGCATTCTCAACATTTAAGGAGTGGAAGATTATGATTGAAAGACAGACTGAAAAGAAGGTAAAAATACTTCGCACTGATAATGGTATGGAATTCTGTTCTAAGCAATTTAAGAATTATTGCAAGTCTGAAGGCATTGTCAGACACTACACCGTTCCTTATACTCCTCAACAAAACGGTGTTGCTGAGCGCATGAACAGGACCATTATTTCCAGAGCCCGTTGCATGTTGTCCAATGCAGGTTTGCATAGGCGTTTTTGGGCTGAGGCCGCTTCCACTGCTTGTTATCTCATTAATCATTCACCATCTATTGCTCTTAATAAGAAAACTCAAATTGAGGTATGGTCTGGTTCACCTGCTGATTATTCACAGTTGAGAGTTTTTGGTTGCACTGCTTATGCTCATGTTGATAATGGAAAATTGGAGCCTAGGGCTGTTAAGTGCGTCTTTCTTGGTAATAAGTCTGGTGTTAAAGGTTTTAAATTATGGAATCCTGAAACCCAGAAGGTTGTTATTAGCAGAAATGTTATCTTTAATGAATCTACTATGTTACATGATGTTTCATCTACTAATGTTCCTGTTGAGAGTGAACAGCAGCCTCCTATTCAGCAGCCTACTGTTCAGGTGGATCATGTTATTGATTCAGGTGTTTCATCTGGTAATGAAATTGTTGATGCACATGATGAACCCGTCGTTAATGATGATCATGTCACTCCCACTCCAAATCAGCCTATTGTTCCACCGAGTTGGAATCTTGCATGTGACAGAGTTAGACGGGGTAGTAATAAACCTGACAGGTTAATTGAAGAGTGCAATATTGTTTCTTTTGCTTTATCTGTTGCAGAAGAAATTGAAGGTAATGCTGAGCCTTCTTCATATCCCGAGGCTATTATTTCTAGTGATAGTAATAAGTGGATGACCGCTATGCATGATGAGATGGAATCACTTGAAAAGAATGGCACTTGGAATTTAGTAAAATTACCTAGAGAGAAGAAACCTATTCGTTGCAAGTGGGTTTTCAAGAGGAAAGAAGGTGTTTCTCCTAATGATGAGACAAGATATAAAGCAAGGTTAGTTGCTAAAGGTTATAGCCAGATTCCAGGTATTGACTATAACGAAGTCTTTTCTCCTGTTGTGAAGCATAGCTCTATTCGCACTTTACTTAGTATTGTTGCCATGCATGATCTTGAGCTTGAGCAATTGGATGTTAAAACTGCATTCTTACATGGAGAATTAGAAGAGGATATTTATATGGAACAACCTGAAGGTTTTGTTATTCCTGGAAAAGAAAAGCTTGTCTGTAAGTTAAAGAAATCTCTTTATGGATTGAAGCAATCCCCAAGACAGTGGTACAAGAGATTTGACACCTTTATGCTCTCTCAAGGTTTCAAAAGGTCTAATTATGATAGTTGTGTTTATTTGAAAACGGTCAATGGTTCAACTGTTTATTTGCTCCTTTATGTTGATGATATGCTTATTGCTGCAAAGAGTATGTCAGATATTAATGAACTAAAGAAGCAATTGAGTAATGAATTTGAGATGAAGGATTTGGGTGCAGCAAAGAAAATACTTGGCATGGAAATATCCAGAGATAGACCATCTGGAAAAGTATATCTAAGTCAGAGAGGATATATTGATAAAGTTCTTCATCGTTTTAATATGCATAATGCCAAGCCAGTAAGTACTCTGTTAGCTGCACACTTCAAATTATCATCAGCCTTATGTCCTAAGTCAGATGCAGATATTGAGTACATGTCTAGAGTTCCCTATTCGAGTGCAGTTGGTTCACTTATGTATGCCATGGTTTGTTCTCGTCCGGATTTATCATATGCATTGAGTGTTGTCAGTAGATACATGGCTAATCCTGGAAAAGAGCATTGGAAAGCAGTTCAGTGGATTTTCAGATACCTGCGTGGTACTTCTAATGCTTATTTACAGTTTGGGAAAACTGGAGATGGACTTGTTGGTTTTGTTGATTCTGATTTTGCTGGTGATTTGGATAAGAGAAGATCACTCACAGGTTATGTTTTCACCATTGGTGGTTGTGCTGTGAGTTGGAGAGCAACTTTGCAGTCTATTGTGGCTTGTTCCACTACTGATGCCGAGTATATGGCTATTTCTGAGGCATGCAAAGAAGCTATCTGGTTGAGAGGTTTGTACACTGAGCTTTGTGGAGACTCATCTTGCCCTACCGTATTTAGTGACAGTCAAAGTGCTATATATCTTACAAAGAATCTAATGTATCATGAGAGGACAAAGCACATTGATGTCAGATTTCATTATATTCGAGATGTTGTTGCTGAAGGCGATTTGAAGGTATGCAAGATAAGTACTCATGATAATCCTGCTGATATGATGACAAAGCCAGTTCCGACCAATAAGTTTGAGCTTTTCTCAGGCTTAGTTGGTATTTCTTACTAGTCCTATGGACTTTGACGCACAAGGTGTTTATGCTGATTTGGATGGAGTTATCTACTTTCTTCGACTACTGAAGGGAATTTGGATCAAGGTGGAGATTGTTAAATTGTGATCCAAATTATACCGTGTTGGACTAGACGTAGTACAACCGGTGTGGGCCTTTGCGTTGACGTCGACGCGTACGAGTACAACTCATTTACTTGTCCTCCAAGGACTCTCATGTATTGCCCTCTTATATACCCCATGCAGTCGCATCTCAGACGGTCTGTCGTCTCGTGCTTGTAATACTCCTCCATCATAGTGATTGCGCCTTCGTGCGTCCGTGGTTTTCTCCCGCAAGGGTTTTCACGTAAAATCCGTGTCTCTCATGTCTCGTTTATTCTCGTTATTATCTAACAGATTATCTATTTACAGGAAGATCTAAGATACTTTAATAAGACCCTGGCTGGTCCAGTTGCAACACTCACGCGTAGAAGAAAGGCTCCCTGCTTCCGGATCTCGGCCCTTCTCATCCTTGGAGAGCCCCTTCCGACCTAAAGTCACACGAACTATTAGCCCTAGTTTACGTACAAATATGGCATGACTCTTGAGGAAGAAAAGAATTTCTGCAGGAAACGTCCATTTTCTAATTAGAAAAATCATAGAATGGTCAACAAAATGATACATCCTGCACAAACAAAATTGGCAAACAACCAAATATACTTGGTAATCAAATACTGTGACAGCCTAATCATGACATAGAAGTGCGGGCAAATCTTTATTATTGCATAGATAAACCAGTGTATCGTGAACCCCAAAAATCTAAATGCATACCTATACAGTTAATAGCTTATCTTCTCATAGTCGTCGGCTCACTGGGACAATTATGAGTAGAAGGGATACTATTTACAAATGCTCTTAGTCTCAGGTTAGCCGAACTCCAAGCCATTCATCAAATTGGATACTGAAAATTGATCAAGTGAATTTGACCATGGGCTGAAAGGCAAGATATACATAAATGTAGTAAATCATGTATACGTAAGGAAAGTAAATACTAAAACGTTTTTAGTAATCTATTCATCATCTGAAGTGGATTACAGCAACTGGCGACAAACCAACATGTTCACTGTATTGACTAATATAATCCAATCATTGAGAGTCTAAACATCTACCATATAAACATCTATTGGCTATTGCCTTGCGCTGAACCAAACAAAGCCCTCCTTGCACCTGTTTGTCTAGACCTTTACACCATAGCATGGTTCAGTATAAAGTACGTTAGGTTATTGCTCATTGATTCAGTAGTGTATAATGTCAGGTCATGGCTCCAGAGTGTTCACGAAACCCACACGAGACGATTCGAGTGGCGGAAGGAGCTACCTATGAAGACGGCGCCCTTCTTGAGGTCCGTGACGAAGATCCCGTCATCAACGCAACTGAAAATAAAGACAGATCACCTCAAGCCATCTTCTTCTTATAGGTACGTGCAGACCCATACTCTAACTTGTGTTCTTGATTTTATAGCAAACCCTGCTCATCAAATAGAGCCCACACCTTCGATTTCAACAACTTATAAAATTGTTGCAAAGGATGACCTATTAAAGATGAACTAAACAGAAAAAGTCATAGAATATACAGAGAGGAGCTGGTACACCTGTGGAAGCATGACTGGGATCTGAGTGACCACCACGTACAGAACTCCAGATATATTTTTATGACTGCATGAGTGATGATAAGCAAGAAACAATTATATATGACGTAAAGGTTGAAAAAAAGAATAATCCTGGTGTCTGACCAGACCTAACTGCACTACAAACTCATTCGACTGGAACTCCTTATCTCCTATAATATCCGGTATGACAGGGCCCTTGAAATTACATCGCAAAACAAGTCTTGCCCATAAAGCTTGCCATCTTGAACAAGTAAGGTCTGTTTCAATTTTTGCATCATTGTTAATGTAAGAGGGCAACAACAAACTATAACATAGTAACTCACTGAATACATATTTGGCAGGATGAGACTTAGGATAGGGAAACAAATCATATTCCTACAAGAGAGGGCCTAATGGAACAAAAAATGAGCCAGCTATCAGATATTCAACGTTACATCATAAATGAGCTTTACTGGACTAAGAAAACCTCGAAGCTATTTATATACGAGGGATTATTTAGTATAAAGGAAAAATAGCAATGAAACAGAGACTCCTAAAAAACAGTTGTGGATATGCCAGTGAAACAAAAATGGATGGGTATTTGCAGAAATAAGCTAACCACATTGTTAATAATAAGGATAAATATGAAGACATTCAGAAATCAATTAAAATCCTCTTATGTATCATCTTCAGAAATGACGATCTTCTTGCATGAGGTTTGCTCCTGCACACGATGACATGGTAAAGTGCTACATGGCCATACAGAAGTGCGATAACATTGAGAAATTGATGAATACCCCTCTTAAGCATCATTCAGATGATCACAGTGAAGTAAACTTGGTCTTCATTTATGCAATCAGCTACGGTGGTCTTTATTTGCACATTTCCCTACACTGGAAAGTTAGGTGCTCCTAGGCGCTGGGCGGGGGCAAAACGGCCAGCGCTTAACGTGTGCTTATTATGCTTAGTGTGCGCTTCGGTCAGAAACGGCAAGGCGGAGGCAAAACGCTCGTTCATCGCCTAGCGCTTAAAAAAAATCTTGTTTCCCTATGATATAAAACATAACATTTGGTTCTAGAAAAAAAATACAATAATCGCAATCAAATGCATATAGTGGGTAAAGTGGTGTGCGGAAACAAACTCTCTGTCCCTCCCCTCTCACTGACAATTTAAACAGAAACTGACGATTGCCACTCAATTCAATGGCATTTCAGTCTCACTCCATTGTCTCAATGACAGTTGTTCAGGACCCAAATGACATGAAACATTCAGTGGTAAATCCGCAAGTGCGAATGAATGCAGTGGCAATTTCTTAAAACTTCCCAATCTAGATAGCACCAGCTTATAACTTGACTTGCCATTGTTTAATTTGAAACCACTTCGTTATCACAATAATACAACAACAAACATAGATGACCAACAAGATTCATGAATCATGATACACACGTCAAGATCGGCATTAAGAAAAGTAGACTAAGCAACTTAAATGAAGAATTGGAAAGGAAACATGGGTTAAGACCTTATGAAAACGTAATCTGCACAACAAGGATCTCAGTAACCCTCTTCCAGCTCAGGATTATCTTGCAGCGATTCAAACTCTGCAGTAATAGAACTTTCTAGTTAACAACACAAAACCTACAAATCGCACACTACGCGTATGTTCAAACTAAATATGCCAAGCATTTACCAAGAAATTCAATAACTTCGCTTTCATTTCCAATGCCCAGCGTCCAATTTTTTTTATTAATTTGGTGTTGCAATCTAAAGACTAAGTTAGAAGTATCTTAAGATGAAGCACCTGCTTACTTCAAAAACTTCAAATACAAAACAATTTGATGCAAACTAATAAGCAGTCCAAAAATTGCCAGGGTAAATGAAAGCTAGTTGTAATTTTTTTTAAAGCAGGGACAAATATTTGGTGTATGTTTAGTAAAAGGCTAGAGTTTATCTTGGTATTAGCAAACTTAATGCATGAGCCCAACATTACTACTGGAGCTAGGACCGAGGACCGTGACATCAGTAAATTGATAAGACAAGGAACAAGGTTTTACACAATGCAAAATAATGAACATGTAATTGCATCAAAGGATATCTGACATGACAATGCAAGTTCAGAACTGACAGACACTTATCATCACCTTCACCATTCAAAGGCAGTCCAAAAGACATCGTAAAGAGGTCTTCTTCTTACAAAAGCATATGATGAAGACTATATCTTATATAATAAGTGGAAGTATAGGACTTAAATTAAAGAATAGATAACATTGTCATTAATAAGACCAAACAGTATTCAATCTATGCCATCCTATGAGTTATGTAAGCAGATCCCAATTGACACAGAATCCTAGGTTGGGCAAAGCACAGGAAAGCCAAAATCAAAACATGACAGCAAACCAAACAAGCCAAATTTACAGTCAATTTGAGGCCTGTTTTTCATTTCGCTTGACAGTTGATGAAAACAAAATTCGGGTTCGCCGAATTCTGTTGTTTGGGCTATTAGAAGACGAATTCACTGAACCAACCGAACTACCAGATTCACATCCTAACAAAATTCATATTCGCTGAATTTTGTTGTTTCGGCTTTCTGTTCAATTATCCTTCCCATCCAATGGTTGATCCGAATCCACCCAAACAAGCACCAAATTGGTTTGAAGAACCAAAGAACCA
The DNA here is from genome assembly GCF_056163025.1 of Triticum urartu. NCBI lineage: Eukaryota > Viridiplantae > Streptophyta > Magnoliopsida > Poales > Poaceae > Triticum > Triticum urartu. Next base: position 44,719,169 of record NC_141879.1, on the reverse strand, counting down.
AATAGATGCACACTTGGCACAAACACCACATCGCCTAGGAATTAAAATAAAGCAACACAGTGTCGGCATGTCTCTTATCTTACCTGCTCCAATACATGAAACTGCATGCTTGCGGCAATGCATTCATAATACATATGATACCGCATAAACTCACGCAAACAGGACCGACTACTAGGGCCCTTGATAATCGATACTGTCAGGAACAGAGGAACTCATTGTCCCTCTGCTTGCAAAGGAACGGAGGAGCCAATTGCATTATGATCGTAACACGAGTTCGTTCCATTTGTACAGAAAAAGGAGTGAGAAAATGAGTACAGGTGTAGTCAGTTCAATGCAAGCACGCATTTCACATTGCTGGAAACAAACTATGAACTCGATCAAGCAGGCATCCAGACACACACAACACGAGATCGATCGAGCCACGGCCCGTAAACCTGCTAATACCCCCCGCTCTTCAAAATAACTTGTCACTAACTTTCATCGTCTTAGCAAATACAGCAGGGAGGAGGGTTAGGCGCATCGAGCTTACCAGCGCATGCTGCGGCAATGAGCGGCGAGGCGTCAGCCCAGACGCCCTTGTCGCCGGACGGGGGTATGGAGGGCGGCGGCACGGGACCCGCGGGTGAGGAGGAAGAGACCCTACATTGTTGTACCTGTACTCTTACCAAATATGCCGAACTTCAGATGAGCAAAAAACCTACCACATCTCCCTGCTTTTCTACATTGTACCCCATGGCCATTGCCCCGCGCTCTGGATTCCAAGGCAAAGGCACTCTTCTTCCTAGGACCCTAAAAGAACATGCACTGTAAGCTTGACCTTTGCGCCTCGAATCAAAATATGCGTCTACACAAATAAGAATGCTGACTTACAAAAGAATTACTTTACACTGAATTTGGCATTAACTTATGTGCGATATCGTCAGATAAAAAATATAAGGGCATGCAGTACTTCTGTAAAGCAGGTTCAGTCCAGTTTCGTCCGCAAAATGATGCGTTCTAACTACTTCTTGTACTTTGACAGTTGAGTCTAAAATTTATGTAAAGTATAGCCAGACCATACTGAAATAACTTTTCGGATGAAGGATGTGAGAGGCCAAGAAATGCCTATTCTTGCAAAATTCATGATCTAGCATTACGTAATGCACTTACCATCAGGATGCCTAACGCCTTGAGATCAATTTCAGTCATGTGACGTAGGGCCGCCATGTCAACCAGCAACACAACAATTGTCAACCAAACACGAAAAAAAAACAATGCAAAGATTTAGGTAAATAGTCAAACCTCTTCTGACTGGAAGGAAATAGAACACTTCTCAAGTCCAAGTGATTTCAGAAAGCTGCCGAGTGGACTTTCAGCCCACAAGCATTCCTAGAAGAAAAGATGTTAGAGCAGAAAGCAAAACAAGCCAGAAAGTATATTTAAAAAAAGGTATATCACATTCTCCAACTATGCAAGCTCACTAACGAGCTCCATCATGTACATTTAAAGTTTTATATAACTTGTTCCACATTGAATACATAAGGCGAAGAATAAAATAATTCTGAAGATACAAAATACACACACAATCAGGAGCATGCAAGAGTAGGTTTCACCTGATTACATAAAAGCCATGAATTGCTATTACAAATTATTCTCAGCTCATATAAAAAATTAAGATTCCAAGCGAAGATACTGATTGGTTAATCAAGGAACAGAGCTGTGCTTTGTGCTTCAATTTAAATCTCCACACAACTTGCTCCATATTATAACAGTCCAAAAGGAATCATTGCTGCAAAACTATTTTTTTTTTGGAAAATGAAAGTAACCTCTTAGCAAGCTAGGTTGCATTGCTGAATCCTCATTAACAATGAATAGTTACAACCAGTCAACAATTAACCCATCAGAACAGGGTTAAATACTTAAAGTAATCACCTAATCAGAGATGATGTAAACAAAAGAATTTTATAAATTTATCAGAAGGTCTAAGGACAAAATTAATCGGATAACCTTAAGAAACTTAGTAGAACAACCCCGCATTGAGTTTCATCCAACATACACTCTCAAAGCATTCATTTCTAGGAAAAGAACAGGGGGGCAGGGGGCCGCTACCGCAGAGGCCAAGCTCGTCGGCCGGGATGACGTGGTCGAGGCTGGGCCGCTGGGACAGGAAGGAGATGGCAGGCAGGCGAGGGCGGAGGGAGAGGAAGGGGACATGGGGAAGGCGGCGCACCTTTGGCACCGCTGGTGCACAATCTCCGCCGTCTTGCCGTCGTTGCAGACCGACTGGCCGCCGATGTAGCGCCTCCGACCACTTCGTCGTCCAGTCACCACTAGGCCTGGCCGCCTGGCCACTGCCGCCACTCCCCGGTACTCTGTTAGATGGGCATGATGACAAATCAGAAGTGGAGGGGAAGAAGGATAGAAATGCTGGTGGATTACTCACGCCCTTGGCCTGCAGATCCTGCTCGCCCCTTGACTCCCATCCCGCTGCAGCCGCAAGAGTCCCCCGAAGGAAGAGGCGGAGGCGAGAAACGAGGAGAGGAGAGATTGCGTGTGGGGCTCGAGAGTTTGGGCTGCGAGAGTACAAACGTACAGAGGCTTCTTTACTTCCCTTGTAAGCTTTCTCGTTCGAGACATCAATTCGTCGCTTCAATTGGCATCGCGAACAGTAAAACTGGTGTCTACGTGGCACACACGAGCAGACGCTCCCTACGCGACTGTTAATGGGTTTAATGTGACACGCTTCATAATGAGATTAACCCATTGAGAGTCAAAGCCGAGTTTCAGGAGAATAGCTTCCAGAAAATCCACTCGACCCTGTCATAAGCTTTGTGCATATCCAGTTTGACTGCAGAAGAGCCAACTTTACCTTTTTTCTTCTTCATTGAATGAAGGCATTCATAAGCAACAATGTGATGAGATCTGTCCACCCGTGTTTAAGTTTTAAAATATGGCCCAAGTGCTTGTATTTTTCTGAAACTTATTTTAGCCTCCACAGCCTCTACTTTTTCTATGGTATGACGTGCCCGTGAACTACGAGTAGTATATGGGTGACTTCGTCAATCTCAAAATTTGCCGACTCGTTCTCTCAAGGGGTATAGAGACAACTACCCCAATGCATTATCTCTTAGATGTTGTATTTAACTGGTCAGAAATCAAGTGTGCGTCATAATATTGTGGCCTACTTGTGGAGAGAAGTAAATGACAGAAACATGGGGAGAGAAGCCACACACCGGATCTAAAAGCCGTATGTCCACTAAGAGCATGGTTAATACTATAGCTAGATGTTGGCTATATGATCTTGCCACATCATCTATAGCTAAATTTATAGCCGAAAATTACAATAGTTGCATATAAATATGTACTCCCTCCATCCTGGTTTATTGGTCCATTTCATATTTGTGCTAAATTTTGATCTTAGATTTAACTAACAAAATGTTAATACATGTCACAAAAAAATATCAGTGAAAACTATGTTCAAATATGAATACATAATTTTAGGTGACATGCATTAATATTTTGTTAGTTATGGTCAAATTTTGGCAAAAAAATACAAAGGGGGTCCACAAACCAGGATGAAGGTAGTACTACCTTTTTGATACATGACCCACCTCACTCTCTCAAAACATGTCTAGAAACGCGTGCTGCAGCCGGCTATTAATAGTCCGCTTTCCTTCTTTCTCCTCCAACTCATAAAAATATAACATTGAAAGGCTTACAGCCCACCTACATCATCCTATTGTACTTGTTGTAACGTACAACTCTCATTTCTCTTCTTTAATTGATGTGTCACTTTAGCTTTTTAGCTATGACACGTTTGAGGAAATATTTTCGACACGACGCTCCACTCGGAGCATCCTCTCGTCAAGCGACACACTTTGTAAATGGACACTTTAGCTATGAGAGCGATGCCCAGAGCTTCCGTCGAGAGAAGTTGAACATGAGGGTGCCTCGAATCTTGGGCCTACAACCATCAGTACTGATGTCTGTGTGTAGTGTTCCACATTGACAAGGGAGTGCCCTTTGTACCATTTATGTTCATGTTTGCTTGGGGGGGGGGGGGGGGGCATTGCCCCCATATATGTTCTGTTTCTTGCAAATGGGCTTTGCAAGACTCCTGATTGGCTGGTCTACTTGGAAAAACTCCATGATTTGAAAATCAATAGGAGAGCACCCAGCATATCACATGTATTGTTTGTTGATGACAACGTGTTTTTTCAAAATAAATACAGAACAAGCCGCAATTGTAAAATTTTCTTTGGGTCTATATGAATTGGCTACATGCAAGGTCCAACTAATCAATCCAACCTTTATGTGGCATGATGAAGATCATAAAAAGTTTAATAATATTCCTGACATCAGATACACCATCTTTAAGGAGAAGTATCTTGGTCTACCTATCATTATTAGTGTCTATGCTGGAAGGAAGAAAGAAACTTGCCAAATGTCACCTTATAACGTACATATTTAACAAGATGATGGTGGTTTGTCAGAAAAATATCCATCAGTTGTAGGAAAGGAAATTCTTATCAAGTCGGTGGCGCAAGCTATTCCAACTTACACGATGGGGATACTTAAAATGGCAACCAGATTTCATGATGACTAAATGATTAGGAGATTATCTTGGGGAGAACGTCAACCAAAAAGAAGGGTGCACTGAACCGCATGATCTTACAAACTCAAAGGATAGAGGGCTTATTGGGTTTCGTGATAGGGCATTATTTAACCAAAGCTCTTTTGGACTATCACGGGTGGAGCTTGATCCAAAAGCATGATTATTTGTGGGGAAAATCGATGAATGAAAAATATTACCCAAATGAAAACATTATAGAGAGAATGTTCATGGGGATGGATCCTTTGTTTGGAGAGGCATATATAGCATGGTCTTTGACCGGTTCAAGCAAGGCCTAATTCTTAGGATGTGCAAAAAAATATTAGTTGGCGGGATAAGTGGATCCAAGACATCACGGGCGAAAAGTGTCGAGGCGGTCCAAACGTGTCGATGGGAAGTGTCAAAGTGCACTTTGCCAACTTCAGGATGAAACAACACATGTAGTCCACCATGCATTACTAGGGAAAACCTTATACACAGAACTTTAGCAGTAGCACGGGTTAAAGAAGCACGCTGGTGCTAAGTAGCAGTAGCGCGCATGTGCAAACCGCGCTGTAGATAAAGTTTTAGCAGCAGCGTGTCTTGTTCTAAACACGTTACTACTAAAATTCCCACGGCTTAGCCGATAGGCTACACATAATAGTAGCGACCTATAACGAACCGCGCTACCGCTACTTTCTTTGTAGCGGCGCGTTTTAATCTAAACTCGCTACTGCTAAAGGATATAAAATTAAATGAAAAGCACATAGAAAGATAATTGAAAATGAAAGAAATAAAATAAGGTGAAAGGAAACTAAATAAAATGTGAAGAAAACTAAATGAAAAAGGAGTAGCAGTAGCATGTATCCCAGAACGCGTTGTAGCTAACATAGCAGTAGCGCGCTTTCTGGAACGCGCTACTGCTACTTCTGACTTAACCACGGGGTTCGTCCTTCCCCGCGGCCACTTCCCCCAAATCCAGCTCTCCACTCTCGCCGCCGTTGTCGCCCGTCAGCCGCCGCGCGCTCTCCGCACACCCTCTACGCCGCCCCGACCCCAGATTCAACGCCGCCCCCGCCCCCGACCTCAACGCCGCCCCAGACGCCGCCCCCGACCCTGACCTCGACGCCGCCATCCGCCGCACGCCCGAGCCCTGACCCCGACCTCGACGCCGCCTGCCCCTCCCTCGTCGTAGGCACCCGAGGTGAGCACGCCTGCTCCTCCCTCTCCCCTACCTCTGCCTAGGGTTTCTTTATATTTTAGTTGCATCAAATTAGTTAGGGTTCATGTAAGGGTGGAAACGAATCGGATGCGGATGCGGCTCAAATGAGTTAGGGTTCATGTAAGGGTGGAAACGAATCAAATTTCTAAGATGAATCATAAAACGAGTAAAATTTGACCACTTATTTCACTTTATAGTTGGATAATTGGAATATCCGCTACCACTTTCCACCCCTAGCTTCATCAAATTAGATGGTAATTAGGGTAGTAGTTCCTAGGTACTAATTAGTTAGTAAGAACTAGGTACTAATTAGGTACTAGTTTATTTTTATTTATAGTAAGTTTATTTTTAATAAGAACTAGTTGAATTAATAGAACTAGTTAGTAAGAACTTGTTGCTATTTTTTTAGTTAAAGCAATTTTTTCCGCATCGACGTGGACGATGCCTATCCCGCATCCTCGTCGTCGAGTCGGCGGAGGACGACACCTGCTTGACCAGATGGGCCATGTCCGGGACTGGGCTCCGCCGGGGTGGTACTGGGAGGCGCTACCTACTGGCGGGCGCGGGTTGGTGAGGAGCCAGCTTGTCGTTGACCCGAACCTTCTTTGGTGGCGGTCGCGTGGGCTAGTGACGGTCTAGAGGCTCGAGGACCCCGCGGAGGTGGTGCGTCACTGTGTCAGTGAGGAGGACGCGCACGTCCGTCGCTACTTGTTTGCATTGGAGCACAGGTTCTCCAATACCTGGCAGGTTCTTCAGGGATCTCACTGGAGCTATGATCCCGTGATGGTTCCTTCTCTGTGGGTGTCCACCGCCCGCGCCGATACCCGTTGTGTGCTAGGGTTTTAGTTGTATTAGTGATGTTATATGTATGACACTATTCGGGATGTATTAGTGATAATATTCGACGATGTATGCATGAGATGATTTACTTTTGCTTATTGAATGCATGCTAATTTGAGTCCTATAAGATATTTTGAAATGTATATCTTGTGTTGCTCAAATAGGATATATGCTTGCCCAAGTGGTCGGTCATGTTTGCAGGTTACACCTCCGAGTGGCCTATGTTTTGCCGGAGTGTTGATTCATTTTCGTTCCGGCAAATTTCAGGCGCTCGATATGTCCTATTTTAGCAAACATGCCGGATTTTTCCGTGAATTTTGGCATGACTTGTGCCAGAATATGTAGGAAATATCGAGTGCCCCGGATTTGTGTGTTGAGTATCCTGGTAGTTGTCTTCGATCGATTTTCAATTAATGTTTTAACTATGAACATAGAAAATGTCTGACGACGAAAAGGATTTCGGTATTTGCAAATACTGCGAAGACGAGTGTGGCCTGTGCGACGGAATCTTCCTAGATGAGATAGGCGCTTCAGCATCAAGCTGGACGAGAACTTCGAAGTGGATACAGTAAGTCACAACGACAAGTCTTTTTCGTAATTAAGCATGACATTTGCTTCATTTGCTTCAACTTATAATTTAAGCATGACATTAAGCATGACAAGTCTTTTTTTACTATTTTACTAGCGTATCCCCTGCCATGCAAGAGTTTTTGTATTGGATAAGATAGATTTCAGTCGTTCTATGGAGGAAAAGAAAGTTTACTTGAAGACCGAGCATGGTTATATTTTCCACATAAAATTATACAATTCAGACGACTACACCTATTTTAGATGCAAAACATGGCGAGCACTATGCAAGACTTATGCATTTGAGCCTGATATGGTTATCATCTTTGATATCCGTCCGGAAGATGATATTGAAGGTAATACCGACATCTGGGTCGATGTGCCGACGCCTCCAGTTATACCATTATGTAAGTTTCTCAACCATATTTATGTCTTTGATATTGTTTATTCAAAAATAGTTGACAGCTAATTTGTATTGTCAGCTTATTTCGGTGTAAGCAAACATGTTCAGCGCTTGGTAGACAGGACCTACTACTGTCCTGAGGCTGAACTAAACTGCGAGGAGCTAAGTCATTATGTTTCATGGCTTGAGGATCTTGATATGATGTTCTTTAACAGGGACTCCCGATGAATGTTGTGCCTTATGGGATCGAGACTAAAGGTACCATGAGTATTATTAGCTTACGGCCAAGATATCCTACAGATTACTTTAGTGCATTCAAGATTAGCGGCGAATGCTTAATAGTGCAAGACTGGACCAAATGTGTGATGGAGAAGCGCAGAGAAGTACTAGGGGGCAGCAAACATATGCGCTACCCACGATTAGGAGACAGGTTCATCTGCATGCTCCGACTTGATCAAGGAGGAGAGCTACACATGTTTTATGTTATTTTACCTAAGAGAGAGCAGCAGGAGTGATTAGCTAGCTAGAAATGAGTTTGAGGATGATGATGTGCTACACTATTACTATGATGATAAAATAGCTAGTGTTGGTGGTAATGACTATGATGATTATTATTAGCTAGTGTTAGTGGTGATTAAATAAATACTGTTGGTGGTAATGACTATGATGATGATTAAATAACTTGTGTTGGCGGATTAGATTCAAGTGGAGGCAACATGTGATGCACATCGAAAGTACTACTAGTCCAAACTAGATCAAGTTTGGATTAGTAGTATACTTTTGACATGCACCACATATTGCCTCCACTTGAACCTAATCCACTTTCATTTGACACACTGTTATAGACATAATGATGTAAACCTCATAACTGGTATTGTACCAATATTTGTACGATGACGCATAAATACACTAAAAATAAAAAAATAAAAAAAGAATACTAGTAGCGATGGAGAGAAAACACGTTGCCAGTAGTTACATTAGTAGTAGCGTGGGAGTGAACAAACGTTGCAGCTATTTGTCCTAGCAGTAGCGCGTGCGGGCACGCGTTACTGCTAAGCAATAGCTGTAGCGCCTTATTAGTAGCGTGCCTACCCACGCTACTAGTGAGCACAAAACCAGCGCTACTGCTAGGGTTTTCCCTAGTAGTGGTGTACTCGAGGTTGCAGAGAAAGTTAATGTTCACACCGATAAGATGCGATAGTTCAGGAAAGATCCCTATATTTAGATGTTTTCGGCATTATACTTTGACAATCAAAAGCTTCACAAAGTGCTCAATGATGATCACGAATGCAAATTAAACAAACATCACTCCAAACTTAGGTCTTTGATGAGGGAGTGATGCATTTTCCCTTACATGTTTTTGTTTTATTTATACGTAATATTTTCATTCTGTCGTTAGATTGAGGTGATACAACATCAATAAGCGAATGTTCGGCCTCTACATAACACGATGCACATAGCCAACACATTCAAAAATTGAAAAAATAATATCATTTTACTTCAAAATAAATAAGGCAACCTAAGATGGGGTAGATACTGTTCGAATATTAGACCACCATCCATGACGTGAAAAACCCATATGATTATGTTTGTTACAAATGGGCTTGCAAGGATTCTAAATTGGGCGGTCTATTTGGAGGAACTCCATGAACTAAAAATCTTTTTTTGGGGCTAATATGGAAGAACTTGGGTTGTGAGAATTTATATAAGTTGGCTATGGGTCATCTCATCAATCCAAACAAGTGCTCAAATTTATTCAGAAAAGTGTGCCCGAATGAAGATCATGAAAAATTACCACAACACATTTGAGAAGTATATTGGTCTACCTATGTTGTAATAAATAATGGAAGCCGGGAAATTTCAACTTATAGAGGACATGTATAACAAGAGGCTAGCAAATTGGTTAGAGAAATACCTATCCAGGAGGAAATGAGATTGTTCTCGAGTATTCTGCACAAGCTATCCCAACTTTCATGATGGATCAAATTAAAACGTTGACGAGGTTTCAAGACGCGACGACGCTCCACTCAGGGAACGCTCAAGGCATCCACCCGTCAATTTGTACTCCCTCCGTTCCTAAATACTTGTCTTTCTAGCCATTTCAATAAGTGAATACATACGGAGCAAAATGAGTGAATCTACACTCTAAAATATGTCTACATACATCCTTATGTAGTAGTCATTTAAAATGTCTAGAAAGATAAATATTTAGGAACGGGGGGAATACACCTTATGCATGTCAGATCTTGGCCCTTGGGAACCATGCCCCAAGTGCTTCCTCACGAGAAGAAGAACTTGCGGTGCCTCTGACCTTGGAGCATGTAGTTGTCGACGTGACGTCTGTAACATACCCCACTTTGTCCCTATGGGAGTGAATCAAAGAAGTCAATAGAATTGTAGGAAGTATGACCGATTCTCCACCACCACGTTGTAGATCGCCGTCCCGTTCGTCGTAAGTTAGGGCCTGTTCAGCAGCCCTCCAGCTCCTGATTCCTCCAACTCAACGGGTGGAGCTGAGCCGAACACGCCAACTCCTAGAGTTCAAAACCCAAACAAAGAAGAGATTGAGACACTGCTTTAGATCATACACCTCTTTGGCGATGCAATTGGACTAATGGTCTACCTGAGCAAGTCTTTTACGGCGTCGATTAGTTCAAAACTCTCTTGATCTAGCTCAGGTGTTTCACAATTTCGGTGGTCAAACAGTAAGCTTCTCGATGGCTGCCAGTCATCACCAGGCCTCGCATGGTTCACCTGCAATTCATCTTTGATTGCATCAGAGCAAGGCTGGCAGGGTGGAAAGGAAAGCTTATGTCAATTGCCAGCCGGAGAGTCTTGGTACGACGTGTCCTCAACGCGATTCCAATGTTCGCCCCAACTGTTCTGCGTGCACCAAAGAGACTAAACCGTGTGAGCGACAACGGTTACAGTTAACAATGGTCGTACTGCCTCCTTCTGACCTGCCAATGGTTTCAGAGTCTGACGCTCGCACAACTTCCCCAGCTCTACAAACGCTCGAAGCGGAAGAATAGGACGGTCGATGCTGCTCTGCACAACAACACCTGGATCAAGTTCCTCGTGCCGTTGGGAGCCCTTTAGGAAGCCAATATCACGCTACAAAATGATGATCCCGGCGACATCAAGTGGAACTTCGAGACGTCTAGCAATTACTCAACCAAGTCTGCATACAATTTGCAATTCAATAGAATCGTGCAAACAAACTTCAAGCAAATGATTTAGTAGGTCTGGCCCCAGGCAAGGTCAAGTTCATCGTTTGGCTGCTGTTACAGGACACATTATGGCACAATCATAGACTACAAAGAATGTGTTGGGAGAACAATTACCTTTGCCAGATGTGCATGCAGAACCTAGAATGCTCAATGCACATCTTCCGGGAATGCCCGGCGAAGAGCTTCCCAAAATCATGGTTGCACAGTGCTCGACCCTGCGGGGCTGGCACCACTATCGCAGACAACGGATCAGGTTCAGATGATCACTGCAAAGGGTTCTGCTGACGACAGAAAGAGGGTTCGGTCCATGATGTCCATCATGTTGTGGAAAATTTGACAGGAAAGGAACCAGCGCATGTGCATGCACTCTTGCTTATTGGTGAGTCCGATCATTGTGGCTATCAGGCGTGACATGGATTCATGGAGGTTAGCTGGTGCTAAGTGCCTGCAAACACCACTGGCTGGAGTTTGTTTCTTCAGCTTGTTGGGTCTGCAGTCCACACCCCTGTTTTTTTTTCCTCTTTTTTTTCTCTTGTAACCTCCAACCCATGATCATTTTATCACAACGACTGTTTTGCTACATTCTCCGTACTTAACATAATGAATCTAACAAAATTGAACACTTAAAAAAGGTGGTGCGTGACTCCTATCTCGTGTAGGAAATGAGCGATATATGTGCATGTAGCTGCTGCAACGTCTAACAAAATTTCTATTCAGCATATGGATGCAACACACACATCAAGCACAAATAAAACTTCTTGAAGAAGAAGTGTCCTCCATGATGAGGCACAAAGGCAGAACCAAACACATCTATAGCTTGATGGCGATCCCACTACCGTCTCCTTCAAGAAGCTGAGAAGACACAAGACCCTCCTCCCTCGTCGAAGAGGCACTCTACCCCCTTGCCCAGACTCGAAGGATGCCAATTGGACGAACGAGGCGCATAATTCTGCTAGACTCTGGGTGGATACATGGCTATGGGAGACGCCTCTGGCCACACAATATCCGTCCATGTATAATATTGTACAACATAACTGCGTAAGGACGCATATGTTGCTACAGTATTACAGTCTTCACCTCTAAACATTCAGTTCCGAAGGTCTTTAGTAGGAGATTGATGGAACGATTGGCTAAATCCCGTACGGCGGTTGATGGACGTTCAACTCTCTAATGAACCAGATACGATTCACTGGAGACTATCGATGAACGGTGTGTTTTTAGTGAACGAAATATGTATATGGCAACCGTGTGGCAGATTGTGAAACTGCCACACGATTTTCAGCAAAAATAATGCTTAGACTAGGATTTGATCTCTGGTCTGCAGGTAATTAACAAAGGGAGCTAACCACCTCTCCTATGACACTCATTGTTGAACATTCTAAGGGAAATACTGTTTTTGACATGTTTTTGCCTTTAATATGTTAGCACTGAAAAACTTTTTGTTTCAAGCATCGTGGTAACTTTGATCATTGGGAATAAATTTGTTGAACCCGCCCCCTGGTAATTTCTGTAAATAGCACGATAACATTCACGCCATAGACTTAATAATTTAGATACAAACATCGTGGTAACTTTAATCATAGAGGAAAACAAATGTGAAAAGATACCTGATAATTTATGTGTAAATAGATGGTAATATACGCAACGCACATCTGATAACTGAGGTAGAAGCACCATGGTAACTTTGACCGTAGGGATTTTTCTTTTGAAAAGATACTCCGGTATCTTCTGTGTAAATAGTATGGTAGTATACCTTCCTCCCCTGGCATTTTTATGTGTAAATAGTATGAAAACATATGCACTGCGATAACTAAACACTATGATAAGTTTTTGACCCATGCGCGGGGGGGGGGGGGGGGGGGGCTTGATAGGTTACCTAGAATCACCATGATAACTTTTTGCCCCGGGAAAAAGTTGTTCAAAACATCCCCAATAATTTTTGTGTAAATAACATGATAATATAAGCATCGCATAACCGATAACTTGCAGTATAAACATGATGGTAACTTTTTTTATCAAAGAAAAATATATAAGTTGTTAAAAACATACACTCGCCTCGCGCGTGGGCCTCTTGAATGAACACAACACATGGCGTGCCACGGGAAAGTCACATAATGTTTAGTGTCATGAGGGGCACACGTGCTATAGGCGTGATAAGTTACGCAAAAACATCATGGTAATTTTTGACCTGTGGAAAAAGCTATCGAAACACACCCAGATTTTTAGGTGCAAGTACCATGATAATATACGAACCGTAGACCTGGTAACTCATGTACAATCCCCCATGGTAACTTTAACCGGGGGGAGGTTGATGTACATATACCCTGATAACTTATGTGTAAGTACCACGGTATTTTACACATCAAAGACCTTATAACTTGTGTACAAAACACAGCGATAACTTTGAAAGGGTGTAGTTGTTGAAGCATAGTACCTGATACGTTCTATGTAAATAGCACGGTAAGTTATGCAACACAGGCCTGATAACTTGCATACAAATATCATGGTAACTTTATCCTGAGGAGAAATCATGTGGTAGACGTGAAGAAGTGGCAGTTTTCTCGGGGGTGAGCGTCCGAGATGTGCGGGAGAAGCAGGTTTCTCAGGCGAGCCTGCAGGGTCATTTGGGAAGAGGCGAGGTCAAAAAATAAGGGATCGTATGGTACTTTAAAATGAAAGAAATAAAGGTGTGACAGTTTTTCTTATATGGCACATGTGTGCCAAATATCACAGTCCTTTAGTGAAATCTATGTATGTAGACCTAATTAACTCTGGTCCAATTCTAAAATTGATACATATTTGAAAAATAAAAGTACTCTTAAGAATCAAAGTCTTCGTGTCGTTTGTTGACAAGGAGGTGATTCTGACTAGGAATAATTTGGCAAAGTGAAGTTGGTAGGGCAGTCAACGATGTTGCTTTTGTGATCAAGATGAATCGATTAAACACCTCTTTCTTGAATGTCCGATAGCTAGATTTATTATGGCGCTCAATTCACGTAGCCTTTAATATTACCCCTCCAAATAGTATTCACATGTTATTTGGGACGTGGCTAAATGGGATTGATTCAACTATTGACACACATATTCGGATAGGAGTATGCGTGTTACTTTGGGCTATATGGAACTGCAGAAATGATATGGTTTTTAATAGACAAACTCGGATTAATTTCTTGCAGGTTATCTACAAGGCCGCTACTTGGATTTGTACGTGGTCGTTACTCACTCATGCGGAAGCCAGTGAGCCTTTGGTTACTAGGTCTACCCGATGGGAGATGGTAGCTCAGGATATCTACAACCAGTTTGGATGGCGGTCCAATAATAGGCTAGGTGTTTAGTCATCTCGTCCTATTTTCGTCGGTTGTGGCATTTTACACTTTTATTGCTTTCATTTCAGCTCTGACGGAGCATGTACTAGACCACAGATATTTTCAAATATTTTGCTTAATAATATGGCTGCATGCATCACGTGGATGCAGATGACAGGGGTTATCCTCCTTTTTCAAAGAAAAAACAAACATCAAGCGTGAACCCAAGTGCGCCCAAGTTATTCACACATTTGGCATGTGTTGCGTCTTGAAGGGGAACCCTATATCTCCCCTTTCCCGAGGGCACTGACCGTCTATCGAATAGAATCATGCAATAGACACCATATAGAAAGAAGTAGCATAACACATTAGACTCACCAAAACCTCAACACAGATGTCGCCACTCAAAACAGGCTGACGATACGTGCCCACCAGCCATAGCACTAGTTGCACACGACCCTACATTGCCCAAGGTGATGCCTATAAAGGGGGTACAATACCCTCAATGCTACATCTGCCAATCCGAGAAGGATTATGAGCTTTCACTCGGGAGCGGGGGATGGGGATGGGAAGGAGGGACCTCGGTGAAGCCCAATATCGCTGCCCTCATTAAGGTTGGACCGGATGAGCAAAGATTTTTCCTGGTCGAGAGCACACACCACCAACCGAATGTCCTCGGCGATTGGATGAGGGAACACACTTGGTTCAAAATCACACATCAGGGTTCAACAAGGCATCTCACACAGCACGAGCCGCAAATGTCACCATCTCACCATCTGCATGACCGAGGACGCCACCTACCGCTTAAACGTGTCACCTCTCCATTCAAGGTTGCCACGTCAACATCGAACTTACTCCTAAAAAGTGCAACGCCGAACTTTTCACCAACTTTTTCAAATCACAACAAGGGAAAATGAGCGAAAAAGTGACCTCCTCGAACATAGCCGCCTCATTTTTTATTTGAACCGGGCTTACCTTTTCCATTACATGAACGAAAATACAAGTGTTCCGAAAACATTTAGGAGGAAAGAAAAAAATGGTAGTAAGTTCAATGCACTGCCTAAAAACCCACCGCAGCACTCGTATATGCCATCGAAACAAGTACTATGGAGCGAAAATCTGTAAGCATCAAAATATCTAGCCTCATAGTCGCCCTGTGACAAACGACGCGTCACTACGATCGAACAAGGACGTGTCAGCGAATTCCCCTTACGTCACCCATCGCCAAGTCGAACGAGCCGAAGGCGGGTGGCACAATCGTGCACGCGCGCAGGCAAACGGACATGCACCGAACCCACCGAAAACACAGAAGCATATGCCCGGCGACGAACACCCGAGAAGAAACACACGCGTACGCCCGCGATCTCCCGCCCCACGGATCGCGATCCGGCCGCGCGGCCGGCCGCCAATGGCAGCGCCCCGCCCGCCGGTATAAAGCGCACCTCGCCACAGCTTTGAGTTCCGCTTCAGCGGTCACCACTCACTAGAAGCTGCTCTGCTTTTCTCCAAGAAAAAGAGGGGAGGTGCTCTGCTTCGTTCGATGGCGACCGTGATGGAGGAGGCTGGGGCGGTGGTGATGGGCGGAGCCGGTGAGGAGGAGGTTGTTGCTGCGCCGGAGAAGGTGGAGGAGGTGAAGGAGGCGGGTGCGGGCGGGGTGGACGTGGAGGTCGCCGGCGGGGAGGCGAAGAAGGCGGAGGAGGAGCAAGGGGAGCAGGGCAAGGGGACGGAGAAGAAGCCGAGGAGCAGGAAGCCCCGGTCGGCGGGGCCGCACCACCCGCCCTACTTCGAGGTGAGCGATCTGATCAAGGTTCCTGAATTCAGTTCGTGTTGAGTTCTGAAATGATGGGGGGTATGGTTGGTCTTTTTGCGCAGATGAAAGGAGGCGATCATGGCGGCGGGCGACGGCAAGGCGGGGGCGAGCGCGTACGCGATCGCGAAGCGCGAAGCGCGTCGGGGAGCGGCACGGCGAGGCGCTCCCGGGCAACTACCGCAAGGTGCTGGCCACGCAGCTCCGGGGCTTCGCCGCCAAGGGCCGGCTCGTCCGGGTCAAGGCCTCCTTCCGGCTCGCCCCCGCCGAGGAGAAGAAGGCCCTGCAGGCGGCGACGCCCAAGTCCAAGAAGAGGACGACCACGGCCAAGAAGACCGCGTCGAAGAATGTGGCCCCGGCGCCGGCGCGCGCGAAGAGGGCGAAGAAGGCGGGGCCGCCGACGGCGAAGCCGAAGTCGATCCGCGCCCGGAAGGCCAACAAGGCCAGCGCCTGATGCCGCCACCGTGTCCCCTGTACATATCTCGGCAGTAGCAGTACGGAGTAGCGGCATGTTCGATCCAGCGCCCTGTTCTGTAAATACCACCCGTGTGCGTGCGTTGCCGGCAATAATGGCGCGCTCGTGTGCCGGTGTTGATGGACGCGAGGAAGGAGAAGATGGTGAATTTGGCTGTGGCCGCCAATCTGTACGACTGATGCTTGTACCACTCTGTCTCCGTGTTGTGATCATGCTCTGCTCCCTTCCCCTCTTCCGCCTTCGGTTGATATCATGGCAATGGATATCAATGGATGAATGGAAGGATCTTGTGGGGAGTTCTGGTCTTGGCAGGTGGTCAACCAGTTGATGATTCCTTAACAATCGCCCAACATCAGAGCAGCTCACGGAAATATTTGTATAATTTTGCTAAGGCAGATGTGCCATAAGTATTACGCATCTAAGTTCTATGTTATTGATCTTACGTCGAGATTCGTGTGGATATTTTTTTTTTTCCTCTTTATGCTTAGATTCACCCACTTAGACATGCAATAATTAAAGTATATCTAGATGTGTCCTAGACACACCCATATTTTTATATATGTTTTCATCCATTTTTAAGTAGTAAGAACATGGTTAATATTTTGTTTCAGACATATGTTTTGACGCCTATTCCTTATAATGCACATTGTATATTTTCAATACATATGTTAAAGTTTTTTTACACTTTTAACTTCTTTAAATACATAATTAAAAATAATTTTAATATGTACCATACATATTATTGGATGGTATGAATTTTTGAAAATCACACCTCTTTCAAAATTTCATGCACATTTTTGAAATGGGTGAACTTCTTTTGTGACAAATATTTTAATTCTTCCTATTTTTTTAAATCACAATAACAAAAAACTTGCACTGTGTTCCAAATGCACGGTGAACATTTTTTTAAATACGTATTTTTTGAAATATATGTATTTGTAGTTTTTTAAAATATAAACGAAATGAACAACCCAACCATAATAACCAGAAAACCTGAGAAAATTGGTGCTAAGTTAACTACACTTGCCCATTTCATGCTGCCTTGAGGTGATGTGTTCTTCGTCTCGCTAGAAGTAAGCCGAAGCCGAATCCGCTCTTGATTCGACGGACATCAACGTAGCTACGGTCTAGATGGGCTCAGTCCAGTTTTTCATAAAGCTATAATACGTAGAAATCGCCCACAGAAAATTACACCTTTTTCAAAATGTCATATTGCTAGCTCATTATCGCACACCTGGTATCGCTAGGTCCCATGATATATGCTTTTATTCCTTCTACTTTCTCCCACTATGTAGGATTTGAAAATAATGTAGTGAATTAAAAAACATGTCTGATTAAATAATGTTCATTTTTAAAAAATAAATCTGCAAATCCTAAAACATTCATGGATTTGGAAGGAAAAAGGAAGAAATGAAAGAAAAACCAAGGAAAAAAGTTTAGAAAACTAGAAAACCGGTTATACAAACATCGAAAATAGTGAACTCGTCCGAAAGCTTATCAAAACCGGGTGGAGGCTTCCCAAGCGGGTGACTGAATCTTCCTAAAAACGTCCCAATGCTTCCACTAATGAGCCGACCCGCCAAAGGCGTTGCGTGAGCGATCCTATCATATTGCTTGCATTGAGCAATAAATATCATTCGCGATGTTTCTTGTCATATCTGACTGGTTCTCGCATCAGGCACATCTTAAACGTTTAAACAGAGCCTTTAGAGTCATTAACCACAACTTCAAGGAGATGTAACTCAAAATGTTCGGTAAAATTAGGATCCAAATGCTCACATAATCCAACCGTTCATCATGAAGCTGGCCCAACATGACCAAACGTTTATCCAAGGAATGAGTAAGAAAATTATAAATGCCGTTGATGCTATCCACCCTTTGCCGCCGTCTGAAAGCTGCCTCTACTTCGATCTAGAACGGTAGGACACACTCCCGTTTATCTGAAATTATTTATCGCTCAACCAGATGTGCTTCCTCTGTGAAGAAATATAAGATCATTTATATATCACTAAAGTAGTGATCTAAACAATCTTATTTTTTTTACGGGGTGAGTATATAGCAGGACGGAGGAAGTATATCTTAGCATCATTTATTTGTCTTTATACTATTTCAAAACATGTGCAATGGTAGCAACCTAATGATGGGGAATGTGGGTCTGTCCCTTTATACGTTGGTGGCGGCCATAGAACTCGTCTCGGAGCGAATTTCAAAAAAGAAAAAAAAAACTCGTCCCAGAGCTCACAAGCTTCAAATGCTACCAAAAATCTACCAACGTGCCAGAATTACTGCAACTAGCTTCTTTGCTGAAAAGTCAGAATAACCGCACAAAAGCTTTAAAAGCAACTTTAATGGGACGACCCATTTCGTCCGCGGCCGTTCGTTTGGATCGGCATAGACAGAAAAGGCGGCCCAACGCGCCGACCTAAAAGGACGCGCGTCCGTTTCTCGTCCGCGGGCGACCCATTCCCGGCTCATTTTTTAGCCTGATTTGCGTCGGCGTGGACACGCGACGGACGCGCGCTCGCTAGCCTACTCCTGTCCCCGGGCCCGCTCGTTTGTGGCACATTGGCCTTCCCTCCCCCCAGCCAACAAGCAACCCTCGCCCCCGCCTCCTTCGTCACCGACGCCGCCGCCCATTTTGCCGGCGACTCTTCCAGCTGCCGCCGCCTCCACATCCGCCCAGCAACATCGCCCTTGCCCCCAGTCGCTCGCCGCCGCCGTTTTGCCGCTGGGGAGCAAGTTGGTTCCCTGCCGCTGTTTCCCCCACCGCCCAGCCGCCCCGCGACCAAGTAGACGCCTCGCCGCCCCAGCCACAGACGACCGGCACGCTCGTCGGACGCCGTCACACTCGTCGGACGCCGGCCGGGCAGCTAACTGGTCTGTGGGCGCCGCGTCTCCCCTCGCCGGCGTCTCCTTCTTCGACGCCCGCAAGCTGTTCGATAGTTTGCCAAGGTACGAAAATGGACTCCGCCGATAAGTTCTTTTTCCACAATTTCCTTTGCGACTCCGACGATTCGTCGTCCGACGACGAGGAGGAGATATTGGTTGCCGTGTTGGTCCATCACCACCTCAACAACCAGCGGCCGTTGTTCCCTGGCTCCATTCCGGGCCACCTTCCAGCGTTGAATCGTAACCGGGAGAGCGGGCATTTCCTTCTCTGGAAGGACTACTTTGATACAACAAACCCGTTGTTCAAACATCACAAATTCCGCCGCCGGTTCCGTATGAGTAGGCATGTTTTCAACCGTATTAGAGAGGGAGTGGTCGGCTATGATGACTACTTCGAGTGCAAAGAGGATGCCGTCGGCAAGATTGGTTTCTCCTCTTATCAAAAATGCACTGCCGCCATCCGAATGCTTGCATACGGAGTGCCCGGTGATCTCATTGACGAGTACTAAGGATGGCACTTTTATCCATGGACATGGATATCCATGGATAACCGATCCAAATGGATAGGGTTTGGATATCCTTTTGTGTTCATGGGCGGCGCCCAAACCCGACCCGACTGGTCGTGGGTAGGGCATGGATATAATCTTTTACCCATGGGTATACCCAAACCCGACCCAATAGTATGACTTAATGAGCAAAAATCTGCTATCCCTACCCAACAGTCACATGCCCCACTGCAATTTTACACTTTGTTATCTAAAACATGCAAAAGAAACTACACAATCCTCGTTGTAAATTTTATTAGTGGACATTTAATCCCCTCCGTAACATACTCCAATGCCCCTTCCCTTATTTTTATCTCCTTGTTAAATGACTCGTCATTCTCATCTATTAGAAAAAATAGTAAATGATCTTAGGTTGTGACTGGACATTTTGATTTACCATAAGTTGATGTTTACCATAAGTGAAGCCTAGCCTGCCATGAGGTGAAGAACAGAAGAGCTTATATTAACATTGTGTTATTTCTTATTTATATGTTTCGAGAGGACCCAATGGACATCCAGTGTGTATGGATATCCATCGGATTTGGACATGGACACAATTTTTCACCCGTGGATTTTTTCATGGGCGGGCAAAGACTATGTTCATGTATATGGATATGGATTTGATATTGTTCAACCCGATCCAAACCCGACCCGTTGCCATCCTTAACGAGTACGTCCGTATGAGCGAGTCTACATGCCTAGAGTCCCTGTATAAGTTCTGCAATGTTGTGATTGTTGTGTTTGGCCCTGAGTACTTGAGAGAGCCGACAGCTGAAAATACAGCCCGCTTGTTGGCGATGAATGCTAGCAGGGGCTTCCCGGGGATGCTTGGCAGCATAAACTGCATGCACTGGGAGTGAAAGAACTGCCCTTCTGCTTGGCAAGGACAGTATAAGGGACATGTCAGGGCTTGCACTGTCATACTAGAGGCCATGGCGTCTCAAGATCTCTAGATCTGGCACTCTTTCTTTGGCATGGTTGGATCACACAATGATATCAACGTGCTTCAGCGCTCGCCGGTGTTTGCTAGGCTTGCCGAAGGCAACAGCCCACCGATGAACTTTACTGTCAACGGCCACAACTAGGACAAAGGGTACTATCTCGGTGACGGTATCCATCCTCAGTGGACCATTATTGTCAAGACAATACCCAACCCTGTTGGAGAGAAAAGAAAAATATTTTCCCAAGACCAAGAGAGTGCTAGGAAGGATGTCGATCGTGCCTTTGGTGTTTTGCAATTTCGATGGAGCATCGTTCGGTATCCTGCTAATACTTGGAGCACGCAGAAACTATGGGAGGTGATGACTGCTTATGTGATCATGCATAATATGATCGTAGAAGACGAGCGCCAGGAATGTCTGTACGATCAAGACTTTCAGTTTCATGGTGAGAATGTTGTGACTGAGCATGGAGTAGCGGCAACGTTTGAGCAGTTCACTCAATTTCATGAAGACATGCGTGATTGGAAAACTCACGTACAACTGCAAAATGATTTGGTTGAGCATATGTGGGCTCATGTTGGCAACCAATAGATGTATCTTCTTTTATTCGTTTGCAAAACTATGTGAAACATTTTTATTTGTATTTGGCTTGTAAAACTATACTATTTATTTGGGTGGTCAGACTATTTTACTTGTAAAACATTTTCATTTGACAATATGTTGAATGCAAATCATATAAAATTGGACGGCCAGCCGGTCACGCCGGCACATATGAATCGGCCATTGAACGCACTGTCGACCTTTATTAAAAACAAGACGGATGCCAGGCGGGCGGCCGATCCAAAAGGACGAAAGGCGGATGAAATCGTGGTCCGTTCGGGTCGACCCGTTGGAGTTGCTCTTTTTTTTTAAATCAACCGCGTCTCTATTTATTCATGAAAGGCAGGAATTTCTGCCGAAATAATGTGAAGAATACAGTCTGGTGGTGCTTGCACCCAAATCTTACTAATATTATTTGTTACCTCCTCCTTGGCCAACCCGTGCGCAGCGCCGTTCGCCGTTCTCCTTACCCAAGTCACCTTCCATCTTTCTCTCTTTGCTAGCATGTTTTTCACCTCTCTGATCATCGGCCCCAGCACGGAGAGATCGGCTTCCTCACTCTGAATCTTGCGAACCACCTCCAGGCAATCCATCTCGATGTGCAAGCTAGTAATGTTGAATTCCTCCGCCAGCTCCACCGCCCTTTTGCAAGCCAGCAACTCCATCTTCTCTGGATCACCTCCCATCGAGTGGAAATGGCATGCACCTCCGAGGAACGCTCCTTCATTATTTCTAAAAATCACACCCACAGCCCCTTTCTCCCCTCCCTTGGTGCTCGCCCCATCCACATTCGCTTTGACCCATCCTTCTTCGGGAGTGCTCCACCGCTGCGGTCGAACCTCCCTAGGAGTTTTGCTCACCTTGCCATGGACTGTCTGCCATTCCTCCATGAGTCTTCTGACCATTGCTGCCATGTCTGCTGCCTCTTCAATCTTCTTACCATCCCTAGTGTTATTCCGTGCCATCCATAGGGCGTATAGCCCCTGAACCAACGTCGCTCGCTCATCCGCCGACGCTTCAGCAAACCAGCTCAAGAGCCAATGTGATAGTGCACTCTGAGAGCAAATTGTCTCCGGCGGGATCGCCACCGGCACTCCCAATTCCGAGTGCAGAACTTTCCAAAAATTTGCCGAATGAGGACAGCTCCAAAATCTGTGTAAATTCGTCTCTTCTCTTCCACAGACCACACAAAACACACCTGGTTTGATCTTTTGTCGATGTAGTTCAGATCCAACCGCAAGCCCATTCCGTATGAGCCGCCAGGTATGTATCTTAACTCTGCTCGGAGCCACCGTGTCCCACAAATTCATCCAAGCTCTGTGGTTCACCACCGACGATGATGAGCCCGGCATGCCCCTTCTTGCCCTCTTCTGCTCCATACAAAGATGGTAGGCCGACTTGACTGAAAAAACACCGTTCTTCGTATGATTCCATGCAAGATAGTCTTGTACCGTCGGCCCCCCAACAGGTATTTGCAGAATATCGGATGCTTCCACTGGCGGAAACATGTTTTGCACCTTTCCTTGATCCCAACCAGTGTTAGAATCATTTAGTAAATGCATTACCTTCGTCATCCCGGGAACATACACTTGGCCCAGTGGCTTCAAGCTTCCTTTACGAGGGATCCAATTATCATGATGAATGCCAACCTGGGATCCATCTCCGATGCGCCACACCAGCCCTTCCAGGAGAAGGTCTCGACCATGCAATATGCTCCTGAATGTGAAAGAACCCCCGCCGGGACAAGTGGCATTGCGGATGGATCCATCTGAGTAATACCTCGCCTTTAGCACTCTTGAACACAAGGAATTGGGCTCCATCAACAATCTCCATGCTTGCTTGGCCAGCAACGCTTGGTTAAATGCTTCTGGATCCCTAAACCCCATTCCGCCTTCATGCTTTCTTATGCACATTTTATCCCAAGCAACCCAATGAACTCTTTTCTCACCATTTGCTTCACCCCACCAGAAGTTTGAAGATATAGATGACAGGTTCCCGCACATTTTCTTTGTGAGTTGAAAACAGCTCATGGTGAAAGTAGGAGTAGATTGCAACCCTGATTTAATAAGCACCTCACTGGCCATCTTGGATAGCCCTTGACCCTTCCAACCTAAAACTTTCCCCTTGGCACTCTCTTTAACGTACTTAAAAGTCCCATCTTTGGATCTTCCCACCACTGTTGGAAGACCTAAATACCTCTCACTAAGGGCCTCAGAAGAAATACCAATTGCTTGTTTGAGCACTTCTTTATCCCCACTTTCACTGCCCTTCCCAAAAAAGATTTTTGCAAATTAACTTTTTGTCCCGAGGCCTCCTCATAATCCTGCAGAATAGCCTGCAAGCATAGAAAGTCATCTTGAGACCCCTCCAAGAAGACAATACTATCATCTGCAAATAAAAGATGAGTGACCGTGGGGCCAGTGCTCCCAAACGATACACCCTTAATCTTCCTCTCCTCCTGAGCATGCTTGAGTAAAGCTGAAAAGCCTTCCACACAGAACAGAAACAAATATGGTGACAAAGGATCACCCTGTCGAAGGCCTCTTGATGGGACAAAGCTTCTAGAAAATCCCCCATTTAACTTGACTGAAAACCTCGCGGTCTTCACACACCTCATGATCATCTCCCTCCAGTGAGCGTAGAAACCATATTTTGCCATGACTTGGTCCAAGAAAATCCACTCTACCCTGTCATACGCCTTCATCATGTCGAGTTTAATTGCGCAAAGGGGTTTCCTTCTCTTCCTTTTCCTGATAGCGTGAACACACTCATATGCCACCAAAACATTATCCGTGATTAATCTCCCTGGGACAAATGCACTCTGCTCCTCCGCTATCAGCGCTGGTAACACCACTTTAAGCCTATTTGCCAACACCTTCGACGCAATCTTGTAGAGGACATTGCATAGGCTAATCGGTCGAAATTGACTGAGCATGTCAGGTGAGCACACTTTGGGTATCATTACAATGACGGTGTCATTAAATCCCTCCGGCATCATTCTCCCCGCCAGAAATTCTCGGATGGCCGCACACACCTCGTCCTTTACCAACAACCAATGTCGTTGATAAAACATAGCCGGGAAACCATCTGGCCCCGGCGCCTTTGATGGCCCCATCTGAAACAACGCTCTCTCAATCTCTTCATCAGTAATCGGTGCTGATAATTTCGTATTCAACTCCTCCATTACCAGCGAATCAATATGTTGCAGAATTTTCTCACCATCCCTCGATCCCTCTGAAGTGAAGAGCTGGGCATAAAAACTTGCAGCCATCTCACGCATACCTTCATCATCCATGCATTTATTTCCATCTTCTCTCCGCAGCCCCTTTACTGTATTTTTCCGTTTCCTATGCGATGCTTGGTTTTGAAAATACTATGTGTTTTGATCACCATATTGTAACCAATCCACCCTTGATCTTTGCTTATAGTAAATCTCCTCTCTTTCATATAGATCATGCAGCTGGTCCTCTATGTCCTTAATCTCCTGCCTATATCCTGTTCTGATCGCCCTTTCCTTTGCATCTTTCAACTGCCACTTGAGATGACTAATCTGTTTTTATAGAGCCAAATACCTCCCTACTCCAAGTTTGCATGGCTTTAGCCAAGAGGGCGAGTTGTTTACATGCAGCATCCATCCCCGGCCGCGTCTGATTGGTTGCATGCGCCGCTTCCCATGCATTGGTCACCATGGCCTCGTAATCCGCATGTCTCGTCCAAGCCGCCTCAAACATGAAGGGACGCTGCAGACGAGCCGTGTTGTCGGCCAGTGCCAACGCAACACGGACAAGCAAAGCTTGGTGGTCGGATTCTTCGGTCAGTATGTGTTTCACCTCGGTCGCCGGGAACAATTGCATGAAGGAAGTTGAACAAGTTGCCCTATCTAATCTGACCTGGATATTTTCAGCTCCATCTCTCTTATTATCCCATGTGAACGGGTACCCTGAAAAACCTATATCCGCAAGCCCGCAGTCGGCTAAACAGTCTCTAAACTCATCCATTTGTCTGATACATCTTGCCTTACCTCCAATTTGCTCTTTCTGCACCATAGCCTCGTTATAGTCTCCAACACAGATCCACGGAAGGTCATCTTGTGTCCGCAAATACCTCAAAACTTCCCATGTTTTCTTTCTCTTTTCCACACATGGCTCCCCATAGATTCCAGTGAACCTATAGATATGCCCATCCACTTCCATTTGACAGTCTATATAATACTGACACCAAGGTCTTACCGTTACAGTCACATGATCTCTCCACCACAATGCCAAACCACCACTTTTTCCGACACAGTTCACCGCTACTCCCTGCGTAAAGCCAAGGCTCCATTTGAGCCTCTCCATCGCTTTTGCACTCTTCTTCGTCTCCGATAAGAACACCACCGCTGGGTTGTATGACCGTATCAGGTCTCTAAGTTCGCCAACTGTCGAGTCCAACCCCAGTCCTCGACAGTTCCAGGCCAAAAGATTCATTGCGACCGGCGGCCCTGTCTCGCAGGGTCCACCGATGTATCAGTGTGCTCCTCAATACGATCAAACACGGACGAGGTTTTCTGCCTCGTGTCACGAACGGAAGTATCATGTCCTTCATGCCTCTCCCCCTCTCCTTTAGCCACCCAATACTGCCTTGGCCTCCTCTTCCTATCTCTCTGGGGCTCTTGTCTTGGACTACTCGGAGAACGCTGCCCTGCCGTATACTCTGGCCTAGGCTTGCGCACATAGTAACCATGTCTCCGCTCTCTCCCATTGAAATTGCTTGACGATCCCACCCCCTGATGATCCCATCGCCCATATTGCCTGTAACTGTTTCTTAACTCTGCCTGCTTCTCCTGCTGCCTCTCTCTCAACTTAGAGTGCAACTCTCTCTCCCTCTTTTGTTCTAGATCATCCCTCAGATCTCTCCCCTTCTTGTTCTCTTCTCCTTGTTCCTGCTCCTTAGGATTGTTGCCGTCCTTCCCATCCCCCATGCCATCCCCACCAGTGCGGGAAACGGCTGGAGTAGTAAACTCATTATGCAGATTGCGCTTTGTAGGAAGATCACGAACGGAACCTGCCCTTCTGCTTCCCCTTTCCCCTTCACTACTTCTCGCACTCCCGAAGCTGTTGGCGCTCCCTGAGAAACCACGGTGCGAGCCATCTTTATGTCCCATTGATCGCCCTGGGGACGCTCTAAGCCATTCCCCCCACTGATGGTCTGAATCCACTGCCGGAACGCATCCACCTTCACCATGTGCCAGTCTTCCACAATCAAAGCAGAAATGCGGTATCTTTTCATACTTGAAATCGAACCAAGTCTTCTCCAGGTCGTCTTCAGATTTTTTTCAAGTAAATGCCCCTAACCAGAGGCTCCATAACAAGAAGTTTAACTCTGAAACGCAGCTCCGACCCCTTTGCAAATCCATCCTTCTCCACGTCTACCCTCACAATCTTGCCTAGCCAATTCCCAAGCCCCTCACCAAACGCTTTTGAACGCTTGTCTAAAGGTAAATCCTCAACCCGGACCCAAACATCCACCTCATCAAATGTCATCTCTGATGGCCTTGTGCCTCCATCATAATCCTTTAGCACTAAAACATTAAAATTAAACTGCCATGGTCCATTGTTCAACGCGTGTCTCCAATCTCCTTCACTGCCAAAAGTCACCAGAAAGAGGTTCCTGCCTATGATCTTGAATTGTGCTTCTCTGTGCAGCCCCCACGCCCTTGCCATAGATTTTTCCAGTGCACTCTTGTTTATCGGCCTGGGTGTAAATGCTTTCCCGATCGCCGACCACCTCGCCGGCCTAACATGATCCTGATCTGATTCCTTAAAAACAAAGCCCTTCGCCTCCTTCTCCGTCAACACCAGGCCTCCCATACGGGCCGTCAAACCTGGGGACATGGGAGGTGTTCCTGCTTTGGGCGCCCAGTGGCGTCCGCATCGCAGCATCTGTCGCCTCTTTTTGCGCCGACGACCGTGGGGTAGAAGTCGGGTTTCGTGAGTTCGTCCCCGCCGCCGTTTTCCCATATGCATCTGCATGGCTCCTCGCTGCTGCATCCCCATCCTTCTTCCTCCCCTCCATGTCAATGACCGGAGAGAGAAACCGCACGCTGGCTCAAGCACGCTTGGAGACGCCGTCGCCTCCTCCCGCACCGCCGCGATCCTCCGCACCACCGACCGCAAAACCCTAACCCTAGCTATCAAGTCGATCGCCTCGCAATCGCCTCAATCGCCTCTCCGTGTTTTACGCCCGAGGTGGACCCGCTTATCCGTCCTCAACCGTCGTCCCGTTGGAGTTGCTCTTACCGCTACTGATTTCCTTGCAGAAAAGTCAGAATAACCGCACAAAAGCTTTAATTTAAAATTGAAATCAGCGTGGTTGTATCCGCTGGAAGGAGATCTGTCGTCCAAAGACTCTGCCTTCCTTCATTGCCCACACCTCCGCCCAGCGGTGGGTCCCGGCGGCAAGTCTCTCCAAGCGACAGAAGCAGAGGGAGATAGCGAGCGAGCGTTTCCTTCCGCCCCTCTCCTCCCGTCGGCCTCATCCACCATCAATCTACCCGCCACCCCCGCCTCCCTCTGGACCGTGGGCCACCCCTCCCCCCTTCCCTCCCGCGCGTCGACGTCCATCCTCGCCGCCGCCCCTGCTCCCCAACCCCCACCATTCACCAGCGCCCCCAAAGTCCGAGCGAGACAGACGGGGGAGGGGGAGAGGGAGAGGAGAGCGGCGGCGACCGGCCAGCTCCGACCCCGCAGGCCCGGCCGTCGGCGGCCGTGCCCCGTCGTCCCCCGTCCCGCTGGCCGGCGGGCCCCGCCTCCTCGCCTCCGGGAGCTTCTGCTGCTGCTGATACTGTGTGGTAACCCCTCTCTCTCTCTCTTTGTGATAAGTACAGTGCAGCGGGGGTTGCTTAATTGTTTCCCCAAACGAAATTTCCGCGGCGAGCAGGGGAGGGGCCGCATTGGGTGTCCGCGGCGGACTAGGAGGGGATTCGTCGCTCGCTGCGCTGGGCCCGCGAATCCGCGCGGGCGCCGGGGGGAGGGAGCGGCGGGCGGTGCTCGGTGAGTGATCTAGGGTTTAGCGGCTCCGATTGGGGCTCGTTCCCTCTGTTGATTTGGCGTCCTCGTCCGAATTCACGGCGGGCTGGGAACCAGCAGGAGGGGCGGCTGGTCATGGTTTGGTTCCCTTTTGCAATTAGACGGCGCGCTGAGTGTAAGTGCTGGAGCTTGATGTGATGTTGATCGTTGGTGACATTTGAGTGTCAGGTTCGCACTCGGTTCAGTTGGGAGTGGCTGGAAGCAGAGTTTTGGTGCTCTGGTCGGCGGCTCGGCAGTGCCGCTGCTCCATCCTCCATGTGCGGTGCCGCGGCTGGCCTGTGTAGCGTTACTCCCCAGTCACAGCTTCTGGTGAGCGGAGCGTGCGGACTGTGGAGAGTGTACTGCTGCTTTCAATTGAAGGCGGCATTCTGCGCAGTTGGATTCTACTATGATGCTCAGCATTAGATTCAGAGTCATGTCCATAACTGTTCACTCAGCCCAATGTTCGAAACTCGAAAGGATAATAACTAGAGATCATACTAGTATACGAAGCTGTTCAGCTTTGAAACTATGTGGCATGTTGTGTCCCCAAGGTTTTGGAGATCCATATCGAGGATCTGGTTCTGCATTTCCGCTATCCGAGGAACTGATTCTGGAGTTAAAGTCTGTGAATGAATAGTTGTTCAGCTTCTAATTCTTTTCGATGGAGGCTAGCTGATTGACTTGTTGCCTTCTCTTCTGCATTGAGTAAACACACGTAGCTACTTCGTTCCCCAATTTTACCGATGCATTTTGTTCTGGTATCTATCTCATTTCTGAACTGGTTCATGCGTTCATCCATTCATGAATCAAGTTTTATCTGGTAGCTTTTTTGAGCTCTGACATAACAACAAGACAATCTAACCATGTTACTCTTAGGCAATACCTTCCGTGTGATATCATATTTGCTGTACCCTTGACTCTTTTTCTTCTTATCTTGCAGGTAGTCACATAGCTGCTCTATTTCTCCTGTCTGCAAACATATGTGATAATGGACAACCTTGGACATAGGGAAAATGGGAGGCAAAGGCCAGACCCGTATAAAGCACTTCATACTCAGGTTTGTGTAATTCGTCATGAATAATTATCGTGCAAGATTTTAGAGTTATATTGTGTTCGTTGACATATGAAAGTTACACTGTGTTACTCCCTCCGTCCCATAATGTAAGATGTTATTTTACACTACACTAGTGTCAAAAAACGTCTTACATTATGGGACGGAGGGAGTAGTAATTAAGGCATAGAACATTGATTTGATTTATCTTCTGCTAGTAAGCATTGTCCTGTAACAAATCTTCATTAAGGGCATAACCAGATCACAAGCTGTAGATGAGTGGCTAAAGTGTACATGTGCTTGTTTTAGACTGAAGGCAATATTACTCAGCTTTATGAGAAAGCTAAAAGTTGAGATAGTATGCTGGTCAGTGCTTGTCACTCAGCTAATGTACATAGTATCCCTAAAGTTTCTTCAAACTGAGGAATGATCAAACTAAATAGCAGAAGTTCATGGTGATAAGATAGTAACAAATTTCATAGCCCTCTTTTGTCATATTTTTTGTTTCGTTCTCTTGCATAGCTGCAGAGAAAATGGGCAGTTGAAACAACCATGCCCAAGAAATGAAGATCAAAACTTATAATTGTCTTGGAAATTCTGATGTTTAGCTTTTATGTACTGCATTCAGAATTGTCACAAACATCATGTTATATATATTTTTCTAATCATAATTGTCGGAATGATTTGCTCTCTAGAAGAGTGTGGTTCTTATGATAGTTGCTCTGTGTTTCAGTGGATGATGCCCCAAAGGCAAATGAAGGACCACCACAGCATGAACCTCCTAGCACTACTGAGCGAGAGGGACACCGCCATCATGGAGAGAGACCATGCTCTGGCTGAGAAGAAAGCTGCAATGGCTGAGAGAGACATGGCGTTTGCCCAGCGGGACTCTGCAATGGCTGAACGGAATGCTGCAATCGTCGAACGAGACAATGCCCTTGCTGCACTTGAACTAGCCCGTACAAATGGATTTAATATGAACAGCGGAAACGGATTCAACCCAGGATCTCTCAATGGAGCGAAGAACTTCCACCACCACGACCAGCAGCCCCATGCTCAATCATCACCACTGCAACTGGCCGATTCTCCATATGACCATGCGAGGGAAATGCACATATCAGACGCATACCCAATCTCAACAGCCCCGGTGACTGCTGCTGGAAAGGCAAAGAAGCCCAAGAAGAACAGTTCCCAAGCATCTCCACTGAAGAGGCCGTCAGGCGTGCTCCGGAAAACCAAGAAAGCCGGCGGTGACTGGAGAGATGCCGGAATGTCTGGTGTCGGGGAGGATCCAGCTCGCGCCGCTTCTGAGATGAAGAACGAGTGGAAGGACCAAGACCTTGGCCTGAACCAGGTCTCGTTCGACGAGTCGTCCATGCCCGCGCCTGCCTGCTCGTGCACGGGAGTCCTCCGCCAGTGCTACAAGTGGGGCAACGGCGGGTGGCAGTCGTCCTGCTGCACCATGAGCATGTCCATGTACCCGCTCCCGGTGATGCCCAACAAGCGCCATGCCCGCATGGGCGGACGGAAGATGAGTGGCAGCGCCTTCACCAAGCTGCTCAGCCGACTAGCGGCTGAGGGCCACGATCTCTCGGCGTCGGTGGACCTCAAGGACCACTGGGCCAAGCATGGCACGAACAGGTACATCACCATCCGGTAGCTCTGCTGCTTCCGTTCAATATGTAAGGAGGTGTATGCGGCAAAGGTCCTATAATCTCCTTGCTGGGGTTGGACGGGTCATCAACTCATCATCATCTCTGTAATGTCATTGAGGGATGCAGGCTAGAATTCTGTGTAGGTCCTCCCCCCTTTCTGAACCCCGAGCCGCGCTGGACAGTGGAAATGTAATTTTAGCGACCCCAGGTATTCGTCGTCGATTCGCTGTATAGTTTTGACTACTAGATTTAATTGGTTGTAGGCGATTATTCCTTTGTCATGGCTTACATTCATATCAGATGCTGCATTAGGATTCGTGTCTTGCTCCTGCAGGATAGTAGACGAAATAGAAAGAAGCAAGAATAATAGCAGCAGCATCGCATCAGGCTGCACGAACGTACGTACCTCAGCAGTGAAATCCCATTTTTCAATATTATTATTATAACGTTGCAGTCGTTCAACGTTGCCATCATCGTACACAATCTGGATGCCAAAAGTAAAGTACAGAAATAGGGAAAAATAATTTAGTTAGCACGAAAGTAGCTTTCTACACTGTGGCTCAAATGCTCCTGGTGTGAACAGTAAAATAATACTTTTAAGAAATGTTTGTTGTGCTTGTAAAATTTCATCACGAAATCACATTGGTGAAAGTCGCGGCAAAAAAAAACAGAGCTCCAAAATGCGTTTTAAACATTTTCAGAACATCGATTTTGTTTTTTTATCACGCCTTACACCAATGTGATTTTGTGATGAATTTTCGCATACACACCAAACATTCCTTAAATTTTGCCACAAAATTTTCACAATTTTTTGCATTTTTTTTAATCTATTATTAACCCAGGAGCATTTGAGCCTGGGTGTAGAAACTTCACATCAGGAGCATTTGAGCCTGGGCGTAGAAACTTCACATCAGCCTCTTCTTCAGACAGATGGGAAAAAGTGGAGATGGCAAAATAATGCCCGTCTACTGAATGTGTACCTTGAGCTTTTGTGAACAAGTGCCAAATGACATAGCAGCACCACCACAGAACCTGTAGAGAAAGAAACAGCTTCAAAACTAACCAAACTGGCTAACTTAACACATGAAGGTAACAACAACATAAATACTCCCTCCGTCCCATAATATAAGAGTGATTTTGACACTAGTGTAGTGTCCAAAACGCTCTTATATTATGGGACGGAAGGAGTAGCAAAGAAGAAAGAATAAAAGCAAGGACGAATAAATATATATACGCGTGGCCTGGCAAAGAAGGAACTGTTTGTAATCTTATTCAAAAAGAAAATCTAGAAACTGACTCCCCGCAAAAAAAAAAATCTAGAAACTGACAATGGTAGGAAGAACCATGCAACAAGGAAGCATTTTTTTTTCAGTTTTGCTAAAGCACATCTAGATGTGCCATAAGTGTTGCACATCTAAGTCATATGTCATTAATCTTACATTAAGATTCGTGTGAATATTTTTTCCTTTTTTTCTCTTTATACTTGATTCACTCACTTAGATGTGCAATAACTAAAGCACATCTAGATGTGCCCTAGACACATCTTTTTTTTCGGAGTTGCGGATCACCAGAAAGTCCTATAAATTCATCCTAGCGGACATGGGATTGAGCACTGACCAGACCATTAGCGCTCGTTCGCTCGCATCGGTCACTAACATCGGTCACCAATAGTGCTGGGCCGCTGCTCTGATGACAATTTTGGTCATCTGGTGTTAATTTCGGCCCATTCAACTTTCTATTATAGCACTCTCTGTTTGGTGTTAGTTTCGGCCCATTCAATTTTCCATTGTAGCACTCTTTGTCTGGTGTTAAACTGCATCACTCATTCCCTAAAAAAAGGCATCACTCCTCCATTCTTACCTTGACCTCGAGCAACAGAGCCAGCCGTGAGTTGCTAGCTTGCCTTGCAGTCTCGATTGGGGAGCTTTTACGACGCCGCTTCCCAGTTCAGCGACTCCCCCCTTTGTATAGGTATGACCCTTATCCCCCCCAGCTCCCGTGTCGCTCCCACGAGCGGCTCGGGAGAAACCCTAGCCGCCGCTGACACCCACCCCACCTCTCCTACTCCTCCCGCCGCCGCCGGAGGGCGTCGCCGGGCAAAGCCCACGCGGCGCCGGCGGCGGCGGGGACGGCTCTCCCTCCTCCCCTCCAGGCGTGGCGGCGCGGGGTGCTTGGCTGGTGGCGGGGACTCGCGCGCGTGGGCGACGGCGCGCACAGGCAGTGGTGGCGCTACGCAGCGGCGTGTGCGGCTCGGAGGCTCGGACCGCTCAGCCATCAGGGAGACCCGACGCCGCTCTGTCCTGGGGAGCTCCAGCTCCAGATCCGGCGGTGCCCGTGGCTGTAGCCGGGGGATGGTGGCGCATGACGGAGTTGGTGGTCGGAGCAGCTCGGGCGATGTGGTGACCGTGGTGAGCTACCATGCCCGTTCTGGGGGCTCTCTTCGCCCAGATCTGGACCCCTCTGGGGCGGCGACTCGCACGGTCATCGGGCCCCATGGCTGTGGCCGGGGGGGGGGGGTCGGCAGTGGCTGCTGTCGGCGGGGTAGGCGTGTGTGTTGGGGAACGTAGCATAATTTTAAAATTTTCTACGCATCACCAAGATCAATCCATGGAGTCATCTAGCAACGAGGGAGAGAGGAGTGCATCTACATACCCATGTAGATCGCGCGCGGAAGCGTTCAAGAGAACGGAATTGATGGAGTCGTACTTGTCGTGATCCAAATCACCGATGACCAAGTGCCGAACGGACAGCACCTTCGCGTTCAACACACGTACGGTTGGAAGACGTCTCCTCCTTCTTGATCCAGCAAGGGGAAAGGAGAGGTTGATGAAGATCCAGCAGCACGACGACGTAGTGGTGGATGCAGCAAGATCCCGGCAAGGCTTCGCCAAGCGCAAGCAGGGAGGAGAGGTGTTACGGAGGGAGAGGGAGGCGCCAATAGCAAGGGGTGCGGCTGCCCTCCCTCCCCACTCTTTATATAGGGGCCTTGGGGGGGCGCCGGCCCTAGGGAGATGGATCTCCAAGGGGGCGGCGGCCAAGGGGTGGCTTCCCCCCCAAGCCAAGTGGGGGGCGCCCCCACCCCTAGGGTTTCCCAACCCTAGGCGCAGGGGAGGCCCAAGGGGGGCGCACCAGCCCACTAGGGTTTCCCAACCCTAGGCGCAGGGGAGGCCCAAGGGGGGCGCACCAGCCCACTAGGGGCTGGTTCCCCTCCCAATTCAGCCCATGGGGCCCTCCGGGATAGGTGGCCCCACCCGGTGGACCCCCGGGACCCTTCCGGTGGTCCCGGTACAATACCGGCGACCCCCGAAACCTTCCCGATGGCTAAAACTGGACTTCCTATATATAAATCTTTACCTCTGGACCATTCCGGAACTCCTCGTGATGTCCGGGATCTCATCCGGGACTCCGAACAACTTTCGGGTTACTGCATACTAATATCTCTACAACCCTAGCGTCACCGAACCTTAAGTGTGTAGACCCTACGGGTTCGGGAGACATGCAGACATGACCGAGACGACTCTCTGGTCAATAACCAACAGCGGGATCTGGATACCCATGTTGGCTCCCACATGCTCCACGATGATCTCATCGGATGAACCATGATGTCGAGGATTCAATCAATCTGTATACAATTCCCTTTGTCAATCGGTACGTTACTTGCCCGAGACTCGATCATCGGTATCCCAATACCTCGTTCAATCTCGTTACTGGCAAGTCACTTTACTCGTACCGTAATGCATGATCCCGTGATCAACCACTTGGTCACATTGAGCTCATTATGATGATGCATTACCGAGTGGGCCCAACAGATACCTCTCCGTCATACGGAGTGACAAATCCCAGTCTCGATTCGTGCCAACCCAACAGATACTTTCGGAGATACCTGTAGTGTACCTTTATAGTCACCCAGTTACGTTGTGACGTTTGGCACACCCAAAGCACTCCTACGGTATCCGGGAGTTGCACAATCTCATGGTCTAAGGAAATGATACTTGACATTCGGAAAAAGCTACAGCAAATGAACTACACGATCTTTGAGCTATGCTTAGGAGGGTCTTGTCCATCACATCATTCTCCTAATGATGTGATCCTGTTATCAATGACATCCAATGTCCATAGTCAGGAAACCATGACTATCTTTTGATCAACGAGCTAGTCAACTAGAGGCTCACTAGGGACATGTTGTGGTCTATGTATTCACACATGTATTACGGTTTCCGGATAACACAATTAAAGCATGAACAATAGACAATTATCATGAACAAAGAAATATAATAATAACCATTCTATTATTGCCTCTAGGGCATATTTCCAACAGTGTGGTGGTGGGATGTTGTGGCCGAAGGCGAGGGATTGGGTGCAGGTGGTAGCCGAGACCGATCCAACTCTCTCTGTGCATGTGCTCAAGGTGAGTGGATGTGATAGGGGAGTCTCTTGCTGGGCCTAGCGAGGACGCTCGCCGTGGACTGGTAGGAGGGGCAAGGTCTGGGCTACCGGACTTGGTGGCCGACGTCTGCGGAGTAGAATGGGTTGGGATGCTTCAGGCGAAAGCCTAATGTCGACCTCGTCGGCAATGATGATGGCGACGCCCTCGGGCGACGTTTCCCTTCATGAAGGCATTATCGCGAAGCTTCCATTACCCGCTATTTCTCTATGCTCCGGGCGAAAGCCTAAGATCCTTCTCTGGATCGGACAACGGCGGCATCTTCGATGTCGTTTTCCCCTTTGGGGGCGTTGCTTTTGGAGTCAGGGATCCGCGGTTGGTCATTGATGTCTAGGTTGGAGTGTCGGTTTGGTTTGTTGGATTGCAGGGCGGTGGTGGTGGAGGTGTGTTGTGGCGGCGACCAGTGCCTTGGTCATCCTATGCTGATGGTTGACTTCTCCTTTGGGGGTTTGTGGCGGCGGTGAGGTCTCGGTGTTCGGTGCTCTTCGACGGCATGTGAGGTTTGGTGGCCTTGCATAGTGCTCTGGTTCTCTCCAATTGTGATGGTGGCCATGGTGTGGCCCAGAGGAGGCGCAAAACTGTCTCGGCGGAACATTGCCCTTCGGCACGGTCTGTGGCTCTCTTTGTCGCGACGTTCCTAGGCAGTGAGATGCCCTTCGACGGTGTCGGCGACTTCCTAGCTCTTCAAGGTACAGAGGGATCGCATGGCAGCAGGTGGCTTCTTCTCTCTGTCTTCTCGGTGGCGGATATCCCTTCGACTGATCCAACAAAGCTAGCTCCCGCTCTTCTCAGTCTGCTGGTGCTCATGGGTGCTAAGTTCTTGGTGTCGGCTGCTCGTCGTAACTCGCTTCTGGTTCTCCTTCTGTTGCTCTTTGTTCCTGTCTTGTGTGTGTTGGGTGTTGTTGTTTCTTGCTCCTTGTTCCTGTCTTGTGTGTGTTAGGTGTTGTTGTTCCTTGCTCCTTCCTGAATGTCGGGTGCTATGTGTTGTACCCGTCGTGTTGTATCTCACTCTTATTTATAATGGAATTGGTTCAGGCCGGCGTAAGCCCACCGTAGCACCGTTAAAAAAATGACCCTTATCACTTCGCAACAGCTGTAGACCTGCAATGGCGTCCTTATTTCTCCATTAAAATAATGTGTTGTCACATAGGGATAGGGATTGCCGTCCCGGGCGATGCTGCTTTCCAACTGCTCTGGTTGAGTTTCGTGTGCGCTGTTTGCACCTTCGGTTGAGCGGCTCGGCCATGTGTTGTTGCTGGACTGTTGGCAGTCTTTGGTGCATGAACACATTTTTTTCACCGGGATAAGATCAAGGGGAGGGAAAATCATTAATGTTGTCAGCCTGGTTTCCTAATTTAATGTGAAGTTAACATTGTTGTCAAAATGAATTAAAAATTAATATAGTACAATCAATGTTGTTCCTAAATCAATTTCAATTAATGCAATTCATAATTTTATTCCTAATTTACCAACAATGTAATTAATATAAAGTAGCTAAAATGGCTGGTATCATTTGGATCCATCCGAATCGTGGTTTACGGTAGTGGCAGATCCCCGTCCTCCGCCGGCCCAATGGCGCTCCCGGATGAACTCCTGGAGGAGATCTTCCTCCGCCTCCCCGCGGCCGCCGACCTCGCGCGCGCCTCCGCGGCCTGCGTCTCCTTCCGCCGCGTCATCGCCGGCCATCCCTTCCTCCGCCGATTCCGCGTCCTCCACCCGCCGCCCCTCCTGGGCATCCTTTGCGGCAGGCTCTTCCCCGCCCAGCCGCCCCACCCTTCCGCCGCCGCGGCAGCCACCTACGCCGACGCAGACTTCTCCTGCCCCTTCCTCCCCCCGTCCCCCGGCCGCTGGTGCCGCCGCGACGTCCGCGACGGCCGCGCCCTTTTCAGCCCCCGCCTCAGGGAGGGCAGCGACCCGTTCAACAGCATGTACAACCCCCGCGACCTGGTCAAGGAGTTCGCCGTATGCGACCCCCTGCACCGCCGCTACCTCCTGCTGCCTGCCCTCCCCGACCATCTCGCCGATCAGGTCCAGCAACCGGACATCCTGGAATGCGAGCCCTTCCTTGCTCCTCCCGGCGTCGACGACGAGCACCCGTCATTCAGAGACTTCAGAGTCATGTGCTTGGTGCGGTGCACAGCCAAGCTCGTCCTCTTCGTCTTCTCTTCCTGCGCCGGAAGATGGCTCGCTGATCCTGTCACCTTCGACATGTTTGGATGCGGGGCATCGCACCGCTACTACGCCCATGGATGCTTCTGTTGGCAGGTGTGTTATGAAGATGACGCCGAGATGTTGCTCGTGCTTGACGCGCGCAGGATGGAGTTCTCCGTCGTCGACCTTCCGCCTCCGTCAGGCCCTTATATGCGGCGGGTGGCCACTGTGGAGGCGGGAGAAGGAAGGCTTGGGATGCTCACTATCGATCGAAGCAAACGTGGTGCGCATCGTCTCTTGTATGCCGTGCAGTCGTCTAAGGATGGGAATGGCACAAACCAGTGGCAATCCAAGCCCGCGATCCCTTTGCCGGAAAATTATCGCTATTGCATCAGGGGTGTAGCTGGTGGACACTTACTCCTAACTGGGCGCCCAGAAAACAACAGGGCAATAGTAGACTATTTTTCACTGGATCTCCAGACTTTGCAGGTTGAGTGGTTCTATCAGACTGGTGATTACGTCATTATCGGTGACTTGTATGCCGATCTCCCACCGTCCTTGTCCCCGCCGACACTTTGAAGTGGTAAGCTTGCCCTGGATCTTTAACTACTTGTTCTGTTTGCATATGACATTGCAATTGCAATATGATTCAAGTGTGTTAGTTATATATGGCAGTGTGTACATTATCATTTCTCTACTTAGGCAAATGGTCCTGAATTAAGGCTGGTGTGGCCAAGTTATTTTCCACCCTTTATAATACTCACTCATTCATATTGCTTGTCGGTGTTTAGGGGCTATTCGAATGGTTTAGTACATCTCTCAATTCGAAATCTGTGAATTTCAGGATAAGCAAGAAGTATATGTTTCTCATCTTTTGAATATGACTGCCCTCATTTTCAGTGTTACACAGAAATAGTAATCAGCATCATAGTATTGACAAGTTAAGCTGGATTTGACATGTATTGCCTACTTTCTCTTGAGTCTTTTTTTTCTTGTACATGTATTGCCTACTTTCCCTTCAGTTAAGCTGGATTTGAGATGTATTTTCCCCATTTTTATCTTCACTAAGTTATCATGTCTGGTGCCATTTTAGGTGGAATAACTATGTCTGCTAAATTAGGCCGTGAAAAAAAATGTTGTTTCGCCATCAT
Organism: Triticum urartu; assembly: GCF_056163025.1. Classification (NCBI taxonomy): domain Eukaryota; kingdom Viridiplantae; phylum Streptophyta; class Magnoliopsida; order Poales; family Poaceae; genus Triticum; species Triticum urartu. The sequence continues at coordinate 44,680,274 of NC_141879.1, read as the reverse complement.
CATATTCATAATGACCCAATCTGTAATTATGCTTGAACTTGCAACTGTAACTGACGCTGTCTTCCCACGTGGGAAACACACTAACCGAACCAGCCTCTTACATTGACTGACGCATGAAAAGCTGAGACATACACTACATTCGATTCCCAAACATATGTCTAGCCTAATGGGAAACCTGAAAACCGTTATGCAATGTCCGAATAGATGGCAAGACGATGCTAGTTTCACTACATTTAAAACAAGACCAAAGGCACTAGAGACTCTGATTTTCCTTTGGAAGAGAACTGGGGTTGGAACGCAACGCCCTAGTGATTCCCTAATTTCACTAAAATTTGCGCCTCAGCGCTTGGTTCTCCTGTCTCAACATGCCGTGTCACATTCTCAGTGCTCGTTTATGTAATGATGGCTCCTATCTTGCACTTTATGCATTTACAAGTCTGTCACTCTGATTAAATAATGATAGGTAGTGGCTTATAACGTCTTGGTTGTACTAATAAATCAAACTTATTAAATCTACATTTAATTTCTGCTGTCTTGCATAACGTGTAAACTGATAGGTGAATACCAAATACTAGTTGACGTCTCATATATAAATTCAGATTCCATGCTGATGTTTATGCCCAGTAATATTTCCGGTCTTGAACTGCGATTACATATTTCATTGTCAGATAACTTCAGAAACATGTGATGTAGTTCTGCAAATAAAGGTTGACTCTGAGCGTTTCAATCAAATTGAATGCTCACCTTTTCAGCATAATGACTTTTAGTGATTCTCCACTAGTAGATATTTCTATTACATAGAAGTATTCATGAAAATCTTTGTATTATGGAGATTTAAAATCCTCATTCCCATTTAGTATTTCAGCTGAATACAGAAAAGGGAGTCTTGCTCACACATACCCTCTATTCATCAGTTTATTTCAGTTTAATACTACTTTCTTTCGAGTTGTCGCATCTAAACAGTAAGCACCCTTTCCCTCTATAACCAGGACCACTCCAGAGAAAGACGCCAATAGCAAGGACTCGCAAGCGTGACTGGTGTCATGTTAAGGAGAACAAATGCAAGAGCTTTTGAAAGGGGAAAAGTGGTTTGCATTCGACAACAATTTCCGGCCAGGGAGAATATGATGCCTCTTTGAGCTGCTGAAGAACAAGAAGCATACACTGGATGTCTGTCGCTTCCACCTTGTTTTTCCTGTTGAAGATTTCATATCGTTTCTGCTACTCGTGCAGTGCTTTTCTGCCTGGCAAGAGACTAGACTAGCTTATTATGTATCCACTGCCTGATTGGCTCACTTAATTGTAGTGTCCAGCTTCAGTAGTGTCTTTGTTTGAATTGAATTTGTTCGCGGCTTTAGTAACCCAAAGTCTGTTTGTGCTGAATGTATGGTGGCATGCTCATCTCATGCAAAAATGCTTTTGTATGATGCCAGCACCGATAGTAATGCGTCAATCCATATCGAGCTCGTTATCTATAGATGTTCATAGAGGATGCAGTAATTACTGTAGCTTCGTTTTTAGATAGAACAGTTAGAGATGCTATCAGGTGTTGGATAAACTACAACCCAGACCCCTCTCCCTTTGTTTTATCTGAAAAGAAGTCCTTTGTCAGTGAAGATTTTCCACATCCATTATGAATTAGAATTGTAAATTCTGGAACTGATGATAGCCATGATGTTCTTACAACACCATTCTTCAGGCAGATGAACAACCGGCAGAGGATTGAGCTGACACTTGCACACGTGCCATGATGTTCTTCTAACACCATTCTTCAGGTAGATGAACAATCATAAGCCAGCAACAAAGCATTTAATCAAACACTTGCAGTATCATCAGTCACCACACTAGTATGCAGATTTATAAGGCTAGCACATACCTTAAGAAAAACTTTAACCATAATTATTAGTTATATGCCACACACAACATACATCATTAGATATGCATTCAAAAGAAGCTTCCAATGATATAAATTTTGTGTCATATAACTCATATTTTGGTGATTAAATCAATCCTTCAATAAAATTTTAAAATATGTGTTGGACCTATAAACGTGAATGGATGGAGTAGCTTTTGACATGGGTAGTCTTTGGGAAGTGCCTACCCCACGAATGCAATTGCTTCCTTGAGTGGTGCCCACCCAAGAATGCGTATGCTACAACTACATTGGCCCGCACAACTAATAGACTGAGATGGTGTTACCGATCGAGATGCAAGAGTACCTTGATGGTCTCAAGCTAGCAAACATCAAGGAATGGGACAACGACGAGTTCTCGAAAGGATGCAAATGGAAATAGGCGTTGTTGGGCCTAAAATACACCCCGGCGCTCTTCCCCACATGGTAGAGACTTTTGAATATGAGTTTTCTTCCATGAAAAGAGCTCGAACCTCCCCCTCACCCCCCTACCCTCCCCTCACACACAATCTTCAATCCAAGTGAGGAAAGTAAACCTACTGGCTAGACCCAAGATACAAACGAGCGAATGGATCCCTAGCACTCAAGTTCTTCGTTAAGCTTGTTACTTTGGAGTTGAGTGGACTCCTAAACGGTTAGAGTCCACTGAGAGCATCCAAGTATGTGGATTTGCCTCGATAAAGTCAGGCCGGATCACCTCAAGATTTACCCTTGTTGCTTGAGGTTGAACTTTGTGGTGAAATCTCAAGGAGAAGAAGGCTAGGTTTCTACCGCATGTCCAACGAAGAATAGAATACCCCCGATTTGAACTTTAGGCAAAACATACCATTGTCTTGTATGCTCCTCTATTGGTCGTTTACATCCTCTTTTTTTGTTTACTGTAGCCTTGGATAGTATTTACTTGTTAATTTTTTTTGCTTGATTTGTTTTAGAGAGCTTATACATTAGTTTCTATAAAATCAACAAACTGGTTAAGATTTGCGGTCACATATTCACTCCCTTTCTAGTGGGCATATCTGATCCTCTAGTATCTAGTAGGACTCCATGTGTCTTTTTCTGGACAGGTGGGAAATACATGCGTGGTTCGAATCCCAACACATACCACTCTCTTGCATAAACATTTGCACAACTCATGTCCTCCTCGCTATGGCGATGACTATTCATTTCAGCTTTTACTGACGAACATGGTTGGTGAGGAGGCGACATACATAGGCAATAAGAATGGTGGGCTAGGAGGACTTGGATTTGGCGGAGTCGGGCGGTTTCATCTGAGAACATAACTTGTGCTCGCAAAGTTCCTATGATAATTGGTGCATCGAATGTCAAAAGCCAACACTAAAAGTTGTCAAGGATTCTAAAATATTTTGTGTAAATAGAAATAAAATGCGTATATTGTTGGAAATATGCCCTAGAGGCAATAATAAAAGCATTATTATTATATTTCCTTGTTCATGATAATTGTCTTTATTCATGCTATAATTGTATTATCCGAAAATCGTAATACATGTGTCAATAATAGACACCAACATGTCCCTAGTAAGCCTCTAGTTGACTAGCTCGTTGATCAACAGATAGTCATGGTTTCCTGACTATGGACATTGGATGTCATTGATAACGAGATCACATCATTAGGAGAATGATGTGATGGACAAGACCCAATCCTAAACATAGCATAAGATCGTATAGTTCGTTTGCTAGAGTTTTCCAATGTCAAGTATCTTTTCCTTAGACCATGAGATCGTGTAACTCCCGGATACCGTAGGAGTGCTTTGGGTATACCAAACGTCACAACGTAACTGGGTGACTATAAAGGTATACTACGGGTATCTCCGAAAGTGTCTGTTGGGTTGACATGGATCAAGACTGGGATTTGTCACTCCGTATAACGGAGAGGTATCACTGGGCCCACTCGGTAATGCATCATCATATGAGCTCAAAGTGACCAAGTGTCTGGTCACGGGATCATGCATTACGGTACGAGTAAAGTGACTTGCCGGTAACGAGATTGAATGAGGTATTGGGATACCGACGATCGGATCTCGGGCAAGTAACATACCGATTGACAAAGGGAATTGTATACGGGGTTGCTTGAATCCTCGACATCGTGGTTCATCCGATGAGATCATCGAGGAGCATGTGGGAGCCAACATGGGTATCCAGATCCCGCTATTGGTTATTGACCGGAGAGCGATCTCGGTCATGTCTACATGTCTCCCGAATCCGTAGGGTCTACACACTTAAGGTTCGGTGACGCTAGGGTTGTAGGGATATGTATATGCAGTAACCCGAATGTTGTTCGGAGTCCCGGATGAGATCCCGGACGTCACGAGGAGTTCCGGAATGGTCCGGAGGTAAAGAATTATATATAGGAAGTGCTATTTCGGGCATCGGGACAAGTTTCGGGGTCACCGGTATTGTACCGGGACCACCGGAGGGGTCCCGGGGATCCACCGGGTGGGGCCACCTGTCCCGGGGGCCACATGGGCTGTAGGGGGTGCGCCTTGGCCTACATGGGCCAAGGGCACCAGCCCCAAGAGGCCCATGCGCCTAGGGTTTCCAAAGGGGAAGAGTCCCACAAGTGGAAGGCACCCCTAGGTGCCTTGGGGGGGAGGGAAACCTCCCTTGGCCGCCGCCCCCCTAGGAGATTGGATCTCCTAGGGCCGGCGCCCCCCCCCCTAGGCCCTCCTATATATAGTGGGGGAAGGAGGGCTTTTTCATCTATGCCTTTGGTGCCTCCCTCTCCCTCTCCAACACCTCCTCCTCCTCCATAGTGCTTGGCGAAGCCCTGCCGGAGTACTGCAGCTCCATCATCACCACGCCGTCGTGCTGCTGCTGGAGCCATCTTCCTCAACTTCTCCTTCCCCCTTGCTGGATCAAGAAGAAGGAGACGTCACGCTGACCGTACGTGTGTTGAGCGCGGAGGTGCCGTCCGTTCGGTGCTAGGATCTCCGATGATTTGGATCACGTCGAGTACGCCTTCCTCATCCCCGTTCTTTGAACGCTTCCGCGCGTGATCTACAAAGGTATGTAGATGCAATCCGATCACTCATTGCTAGATGAACTCCTAGATGGATCTTGGTGAAACCGTAGGAAATTTTTTGTTTTCTGCAACGTTCCCCAACAGTGGCATCATGAGCTAGGTCTATGCGTAGTTCTCTTGCACGAGTAGAACACAATTGGTTGTGGGCGTTGATGTTGTCAACTTTCTTGCCGCTACTAGTCTTATCTTACTTCAACGGTATTGTGGGATGAAGCGGCCCGGACCAACCTTACACGTACGCTTACGTGAGACCGGTTCCACCGACTAACATGCACAAGTTGCATAAGGTGGCTGGCGGGTGTCTGTCTCTCCTACTTTAGTTGGAGCGGATTCGATGAAAAGGGTCCTTATGAAGGGTAAATAGAAGTTGACAAATCACGTTGTGGCTTTCACGTAGGTAATAAAACGTTCTTGCTAGAACCCTACTTCAGCCACGTAAAACTTGCAACAACAATTAGAGGACGTCTACCTTGTTTTTGCAGCAAGTGCTTTGTGATATGATATGGCCAAAGTTGTGATGAATGATGAATGATATATATGTGATGTATGAGATGTTCATGCTATTGTAATAGGAATCACGACTTGCATGTCGATGAGTATGACAACCGGCAGGAGCCATAGGAGTTGTCTTTATTTTTGTATGACCTGCGTGTCATTGAGAAACGCCATGTAAATTACTTTACTTTATTGCTAAACGCGTTAGCCATAGTAGTAGAAGTAATAGTTGGCGAGCAACTTCATGGAGACACAATGATGGAGATCATGATGATGGAGATCATGGTGTCATGCCGGTGACAAGATGATAATGGAGCCCCAAGATGGAGATCAAAGGAGCTATGTGATATTGGCCATATCATGTCACTGTTATTATTTGATTGCATGTGATGTTTATCATGTTTTTCATCTTGTTTACTTAGAACGACGGTAGTAAATAAGATGATCCCTCATAATAATTTCAAGAAAGTGTTCCCCCTAACTGTGCACCGTTGCGACAGTTCGTTGTTTCGAAGCATCACGTGATGATCGAGTGTGATAGATTCTAACGTTCACATACAACGGGTGTAAGACAGATTTACACATGCAAACACTTAGGTTGACTTGACGAGCCTAGCATGTGTATAGACATGGCCTCGGAACACAGAAGACCGAAAGGTCGAGCATGAGTCGTATAGAAGATACGATCAACATGAAGATGTTCACCGACGTTGACTAGTCCGTCTCACGTGATGATCGGACACGGCCTAGCTAACTCGGATCATATTATACTTAGATGACTAGAAGAGGGATGTCTATCTAAGTGGGAGTTCATTATAATTTGATTAGATGAACTTAATTATCATGAACTTAGTCTAAAATCTTTACAATATGTCTTGTAGATCAAATGGCCAACGTAGTCCTCAACTTCAACGCGTTCCTAGAGAAAACCAAGCTGAAAGACGATGGCAGCAACTACACGGACTGGGTCCGGAACCTGAGGATCATCCTCATAGCTGCCAAGAAAGATTATGTCCTACAAGCACCGCTAGGTGACGCACCTGTTCTCCCTGTAGAACAAGATGTTATGAACGCTTGGCAGGCACGGACCGATGACTACTCCCTCGTTCAGTGCGGCATGATTTACAGCTTAGAGCCGGGGCTCCAAAAGCATTTTGAGAGACACGGAGCATATGAGATGTTCGAAGAGCTGAAAATGGTTTTCCAAGCTCATGCCCGGGTCGAGAGATATCAAGTCTCCGACAAGTTCTTCAGCTGTAAGATGGAGGAAAACAGTTCTGTCAGTGAGCACATACTCACTATGTCTGGGTTGCATAACCGCTTGACTCAGCTGTGAGTTAATCTCCCGGATGACGCGGTCATTGACAGAATCCTTCAGTCGCTTCCACCGAGCTACAAGAGCTTTGTGATGAACTTCAATATGCAGGGGATGGAAAAGACCATTCCTGAAGTATTTGCTATGCTGAAATCAGCAGAGGTAGAAGTCAAGAAGGAACATCAAGTGTTGATGGTCAATAAAACCACTAAGTTCAAGAAGGGCAAGGGTAAAAAGAACTTCAAGAAGGACGGCAAGGGAGTTGCCGCGCCCGGCAAGCAAGCTGCCAGGAAGAAGCCAAAGAATGGACCCAAGCCCGAGACTGAGTGCTTTTATTGCAAGGAAAGTGGTCACTGGAAGCGGAACTGCCCCAAATACTTAGCGGACAAGAAGGCCGGAAAAACAAAAGGTATATGTGATATACATGTAATTGATGTGTACCTTACCAATACTCGTAGTAGCTCCTGGGTATTTGATACCGGTGCGGTTGCTCACATTTGTAACTCAAAACAGGAGCTGCGGAATAAACGGAGACTGGCGAAGGACGAGGTGACGATGCGCGTCGGGAATGGTTCCAAGGTCGATGTGATCGCCGTCGGCACGCTGCCTCTTCATTTACCTACGGGATTAGTTTTAAACCTCAATAATTGTTATTTAGTGCCAAGTTTGAGCATGAACATTGTATCAGGATCTCGTTTAATACGAGATGGCTACTCATTTAAATCCGAGAATAATGGTTGTTCTATTTATATGAGAGATATGTTTTATGGTCATGCTCGGATGGTGAATGGTTTATTCTTAATGAATCTCGAGCGTAATGCTACACATGTTCTTAGTGTGAGTACCAAAAGATGCAAGGTTGATAATGATAGTCCCACATACTTGTGGCACTGCCGCCTTGGTCACATAGGTGTCAAACGCATGAAGAAGCTCCATGATGATGGACTTTTAGAGTCTCTTGATTACGAATCACTTGACACATGCGAACCATGCCTCATGGGTAAAATGACCAAGACTCCGTTCTCAGGAACAATGGAGCGAGCAACCAACTTATTGGAAATCATACATACTGATGTGTGCGGTTCAATGAGTGTTGAGGCTCGCGGTGGCTATCGTTATGTTCTCACCCTCACTGATGACTTGAGTAGATATGGGTATGTCTACTTAATGAAACACAAGTCTGAGACCTTTGAAAAGTTTAAGGAATTTCAGAGTGAGGTTGAGAATCAACGTGACAGAAAAATCAAGTTCCTACGATCAGATCATGGAGGAGAATACTTGAGTCACGAGTTTGGCACACACTTAAGAAAATGTGAAATAGTTTCACAGCTCACGCCGCCTGGAACACCTCAGCGTAATGGTGTGTCCGAACGTCGTAATCGCACTCTATTAGATATGGTGCGATCTATGATGTCTCTTGCCGATTTACCATTATCTTTTTGGGGCTATGCTTTAGAGACTGCCGCATTCACTTTAAATAGGGCTCCGTTGAAATCCGTTGAGATGACACCGTTTGAATTATGGTTTGGGAAGAAACCTAAGCTGTTGTTTCTAAAAGTTTGGGGATGCGATGCTTATGTCAAGAAACTTCAACCTGAAAAGCTCGAACCCAAGTCGAAAAAATGCGTCTTCATAGGATACCCTAAAGAAACTATTGGGTATACCTTCTACCTCAGATCCGAAGGCAAGATCTTTGTTGCCAGGAATGGATCCTTTCTAGAGAAAGAGTTTTTCTCGAAAGAAGTAAGTGGGAGGAAAGTAGAACTTGATGAAGTATTACCTCTTGAACCGGAAAAGGGCACAACTCAAGAAAATGTTCCTGAGGTGTCTGCACCGACTAGAGAGGAAGTTAATGATGATGATCAAGATACTTCTGATCAAGCTCCTACTGAAATTCGTAGGTCCACAAGGACACGTTCCGCACCAGAGTGGTACGGCAACCCTGTCTTAGAAATCATGTTGTTAGACAACGGTGAACCTTCGAACTATGAAGAAGCGATGGCGGGCCCGGATTCCGACAAATGGCTGGAAGCCATGAAATCCGAGATAGGATCCATGTATGAAAACGAAGTATGAACTTTGACTGACTTGCCCGTAGAGCGGCGAGCCATAGAAAATAAATGGATCTTTAAGAAGAAGACAGACGCGGATGGTAATGTGACCATCTATAAAGCTCGGCTTGTCGCTAAGGGTTATCGACAAGTTCAAGGGGTTGACTACGATGAGACTTTCTCACCGGTAGCGAAGCTAAAGTCCGTCCGAATCATGTTAGCGATTGCCACATTCTATGATTATGAAATATGGCAAATGGACGTCAAAACGGCATTCCTTAATGGTTTCCTTAAGGAAGAATTGTATATGATGCAGCCGGAAGGTTTTGTCGATCCTAAGAATGCTGACAAGGTGTGCAAGCTCCAACGCTCGATTTATGGGCTGGTGCAAGCATCTCGGAGTTGGAACATTCGCTTTGATGAGATGATCAAAGCGTTTGGGTTTACACAGACTTATGGAGAAGCCTGTGTTTACAAGAAAGTGAGTGGGAGCTCTGTAGCATTTCTCATATTATATGTAGATGACATACTTTTGATGGGAAATGATATAGAGCTTTTGGACAGCATTAAGGCCTACTTGAATAAGAGTTTTTCAATGAAGGACCTTGGAGAAGCTGCTTATATATTAGGCATCAAGATCTACAGAGATAGATCAAGACGCCTCATAGGTCTTTCACAAAGCACATACCTTGATAAGATATTGAAGAAGTTCAATATGGATCAGTCTAAGAAGGGGTTCTTGCCTGTGTTGCAAGGTGTGAAATTGAGCTCAGCTCAATGTCCGACCACGGCAGAAGATACAGAAGAGATGAGTGTCATCCCCTATGCCTCAGCCATAGGTTCTATTATGTATGCCATGCTGTGTACCAGACCTGATGTAAACCTTGCCGTAAGTTTGGTAGGTAGGTACCAAAGTAATCCCGGCAAGGAACACTGGATAGCGGTCAAGAATATCCTGAAGTACCTGAAAAGGACTAAGGAAATGTTTCTCGTTTATGGAGGTGACGAAGAGCTCGTCGTAAAGGGTTACGTCGACGCTAGCTTCGACACAGATCTGGATGACTCTAAGTCACAAACCGGATACGTGTATATTTTGAATGGTGGGGCAGTAAGCTGGTGCAGTTGCAAGCAGAGCGTCGTGGCAGGATCTACATGTGAAGCGGAGTACATGGCGGCCTCGGAGGCAGCGCATGAAGCAATTTGGGTGAAGGAGTTCATCACCGACCTAGGAGTCATACCCAATGCGTCGGGGCCGATCAAACTCTTCTGTGACAACACTGGAGCTATTGCACTTGCCAAGGAGCCCAGGTTTCACAAGAAGACAAGGCACATCAAGCGTCGCTTCAACTCCATTCGTGAAAATGTTCAAGATGGAGACATAGATATTTGTAAAGTGCACACGGACCTGAATGTAGCAGATCCGTTGACTAAACCTCTCCCTAGAGCAAAACATGATCAACACCAGAATTCCATGGGTGTTCGATTCATCACAATGTAACTAGATTATTGACTCTAGTGCAAATGGGAGACTGTTGGAAATATGCCCTAGAGGCAATAATAAAAGCATTATTATTATATTTCCTTGTTCATGATAATTGTCTTTATTCATGCTATAATTGTATTATCCGAAAATCGTAATACATGTGTCAATAATAGACACCAACATGTCCCTAGTAAGCCTCTAGTTGACTAGCTCGTTGATCAACAGATAGTCATGGTTTCCTGACTATGGACATTGGATGTCATTGATAACGAGATCACATCATTAGGAGAATGATGTGATGGACAAGACCCAATCCTAAACATAGCATAAGATCGTATAGTTCGTTTGCTAGAGTTTTCCAATGTCAAGTATCTTTTCCTTAGACCATGAGATCGTGTAACTCCCGGATACCGTAGGAGTGCTTTGGGTATACGAAACGTCACAACGTAACTGGGTGACTATAAAGGTATACTACGGGTATCTCCGAAAGTGTCTGTTGGGTTGACATGGATCAAGACTGGGATTTGTCACTCCGTATAACGGAGAGGTATCACTGGGCCCACTCGGTAATGCATCATCATATGAGCTCAAAGTGACCAAGTGTCTGGTCACGGGATCATGCATTACGGTACGAGTAAAGTGACTTGCCGGTAACGAGATTGAATGAGGTATTGGGATACCGACGATCGGATCTCGGGCAAGTAACATACCGATTGACAAAGGGAATTGTATACGGGGTTGCTTGAATCCTCGACATCGTGGTTCATCCGATGAGATCATCGAGGAGCATGTGGGAGCCAACATGGGTATCCAGATCCCGCTATTGGTTATTGACCGGAGAGCGATCTCGGTCATGTCTACATGTCTCCCGAATCCGTAGGGTCTACACACTTAAGGTTCGGTGACGCTAGGGTTGTAGGGATATGTATATGCAGTAACCCGAATGTTGTTTGGAGTCCCGGATGAGATCCCGGACGTCACGAGGAGTTCCGGAATGGTCCGGAGGTAAAGAATTATATATAGGAAGTGCTATTTCGGGCATCGGGACAAGTTTCGGGGTCACCGGTATTGTACCGGGACCACCGAAGGGGTCCCGGGGATCCACCGGGTGGGGCCACCTGTCCCGGGGGCCACATGGGCTGTAGGGGGTGCGCCTTGGCCTACATGGGCCAAGGGCACCAGCCCCAAGAGGCCCATGCGCCTAGGGTTTCCAAAGGGGAAGAGTCACACAAGTGGAAGGCACCCCTAGGTGCCTTGGGGGGGAGGGAAACCTCCCTTGGCCGCCGCCCCCCTAGGAGATTGGATCTCCTAGGGCCGGCGCCCCCCCCTAGGCCCTCCTATATATAGTGGGGGAAGGAGGGCTTTTTCATCTATGCCTTTGGTGCCTCCCTCTCCCTCTCCAACACCTCCTCCTCCTCCATAGTGCTTGGCGAAGCCCTGCCGGAGTACTGCAGCTCCATCATCATCACGCCGTCGTGCTGCTGCTGGAGCCATCTTCCTCAACTTCTCCTTCCCCCTTGCTGGATCAAGAAGAAGGAGACGTCACGCTGACCGTACGTGTGTTGAGCGCGGAGGTGCCGTCCGTTCGGTGCTAGGATCTCCGATGATTTGGATCACGTCGAGTACGCCTTCCTCATCCCCGTTCTTTGAACGCTTCCGCGCGTGATCTACAAAGGTATGTAGATGCAATCCGATCACTCATTGCTAGATGAACTCCTAGATGGATCTTGGTGAAACCGTAGGAAATTTTTTGTTTTCTGCAACGTTCCCCAACAGTGGCATCATGAGCTAGGTCTATGCGTAGTTCTCTTGCACGAGTAGAACACAATTGGTTGTGGGCGTTGATGTTGTCAACTTTCTTGCCGCTACTAGTCTTATCTTACTTCAACGGTATTGTGGGATGAAGCGGCCCGGACCAACCTTACACGTACGCTTACGTGAGACCGGTTCCACCGACTAACATGCACAAGTTGCATAAGGTGGCTGGCGGGTGTCTGTCTCTCCTACTTTAGTTGGAGCGGATTCGATGAAAAGGGTCCTTATGAAGGGTAAATAGAAGTTGACAAATCACGTTGTGGCTTTCACGTAGGTAATAAAACGTTCTTGCTAGAACCCTACTTCAGCCACGTAAAACTTGCAACAACAATTAGAGGACGTCTACCTTGTTTTTGCAGCAAGTGCTTTGTGATATGATATGGCCAAAGTTGTGATGAATGATGAATGATATATATGTGATGTATGAGATGTTCATGCTATTGTAATAGGAATCACGACTTGCATGTCGATGAGTATGACAACCGGCAGGAGCCATAGGAGTTGTCTTTATTTTTGTATGACCTGCGTGTCATTGAGAAACGCCATGTAAATTACTTTACTTTATTGCTAAACGCGTTAGCCATAGTAGTAGAAGTAATAGTTGGCGAGCAACTTCATGGAGACACAATGATGGAGATCATGATGATGGAGATCATGGTGTCATGCCGGTGACAAGATGATAATGGAGCCCCAAGATGGAGATCAAAGGAGCTATGTGATATTGGCCATATCATGTCACTGTTATTATTTGATTGCATGTGATGTTTATCATGTTTTTCATCTTGTTTACTTAGAACGACGGTAGTAAATAAGATGATCCCTCATAATAATTTCAAGAAAGTGTTCCCCCTAACTGTGCACCGTTGCGACAGTTCGTTGTTTCGAAGCATCACGTGATGATCGAGTGTGATAGATTCTAACGTTCACATACAACGGGTGTAAGACAGATTTACACATGCAAACACTTAGGTTGACTTGACGAGCCTAGCATGTGTATAGACATGGCCTCGGAACACAGAAGACCGAAAGGTCGAGCATGAGTCGTATAGAAGATACGATCAACATGAAGATGTTCACCGACGTTGACTAGTCCGTCTCACGTGATGATCGGACACGGCCTAGCTAACTCGGATCATATTATATTTAGATGACTAGAAGAGGGATGTCTATCTAAGTGGGAGTTCATTATAATTTGATTAGATGAACTTAATTATCATGAACTTAGTCTAAAATCTTTACAATATGTCTTGTAGATCAAATGGCCAACGTAGTCCTCAACTTCAACGCGTTCCTAGAGAAAACCAAGCTGAAAGACGATGGCAGCAACTACACGGACTGGGTCCGGAACCTGAGGATCATCCTCATAGCTGCCAAGAAAGATTATGTCCTACAAGCACCGCTAGGTGACGCACATGTTCTCCCTGTAGAACAAGATGTTATGAACGCTTGGCAGGAACGGACCGATGACTACTCCCTCGTTCAGTGCGGCATGATTTACAGCTTAGAGCCGGGGCTCCAAAAGCGTTTTGAGAGACACGGAGCATATGAGATGTTCGAAGAGCTGAAAATGGTTTTCCAAGCTCATGCCCGGGTCGAGAGATATCAAGTCTCCGACAAGTTCTTCAGCTGTAAGATGGAGGAAAACAGTTCTGTCAGTGAGCACATACTCACTATGTCTGGGTTGCATAACCGCTTGACTCAGCTGTGAGTTAATCTCCCGGATGACGCGGTCATTGACAGAATCCTTCAGTCGCTTCCACCGAGCTACAAGAGCTTTGTGATGAACTTCAATATGCAGGGGATGGAAAAGACCATTCCTGAAGTATTTGCTATGCTGAAATCAGCAAAGGTAGAAGTCAAGAAGGAACATCAAGTGTTGATGGTCAATAAAACCACTAAGTTCAAGAAGGGCAAGGGTAAAAAGAACTTCAAGAAGGACGGCAAGGGAGTTGCCGCGCCCGGCAAGCAAGCTGCCAGGAAGAAGCCAAAGAATGGACCCAAGCCCGAGACTGAGTGCTTTTATTGCAAGGAAAGTGGTCACTGGAAGCGGAACTGCCCCAAATACTTAGCGGACAAGAAGGCCGGCAAAACAAAAGGTATATGTGATATACATGTAATTGATGTGTACCTTACCAATACTCGTAGTAGCTCCTGGGTATTTGATACCGGTGCGGTTGCTCACATTTGTAACTCAAAACAGGAGCTGCGGAATAATCGGAGACTGGCGAAGGACGAGGTGACGATGCGCGTCGGGAATGGTTCCAAGGTCGATGTGATCGCCGTCGGCACGCTGCCTCTTCATTTACCTACGGGATTAGTTTTAAACCTCAATAATTGTTATTTAGTGCCAAGTTTGAGCATGAACATTGTATCAGGATCTCGTTTAATATGAGATGGCTACTCATTTAAATCCGAGAATAATGGTTGTTCTATTTATATGAGAGATATGTTTTATGGTCATGCTCGGATGGTGAATGGTTTATTCTTAATGAATCTCGAGCGTAATGCTACACATGTTCTTAGTGTGAGTACCAAAAGATGCAACTCCCGTCGGGAATGGTTCGTTTGCTAGAGTTTTCCAATGTCAAGTATCTTTTCCTTAGACCATGAGATCGTGTAACTCCCGGATACCGTAGGAGTGCTTTGGGTATACCAAACGTCACAACGTAACTGGGTGACTATAAAGGTATACTACGGATATCTCCGAAAGTGTCTGTTGGGTTGACATGGATCAAGACTGGGATTTGTCACTCCGTATAACGGAGAGGTATCACTGGGCCCACTCGGTAATGCATCATCATTATGAGCTCAAAGTGACCAAGTGTCTGGTCACGGGATCATGCATTACGGTACGAGTAAAGTGACTTGCCGGTAACGAGATTGAACGAGGTATTGGGATACCGACGATCGGATCTCGGGCAAGTAACATACCGATTGACAAAGGGAATTGTATACGGGGTTGCTTGAATCCTCGACATCGTGGTTCATCCGATGAGATTATCGAGGAGCATGTGGGAGCCAACATGGGTATCCAGATCCTGCTGTTGGTTATTGACCGGAGAGCGATCTCGGTCATGTCTACATGTCTCCCGAACCCGTAGGGTCTACACACTTAAGGTTCGGTGACGCTAGGGTTGTAGGGATATGTATATGCAGTAACCCGAATGTTGTTCGGAGTCCCGGATGAGATCCCGGACGTCACGAGGAGTTCCGAAATGGTCCAGAGGTAAAGAATTATATATAGGAAGTGCTATTTCGGGCATCGGGACAAGTTTCGGGGTCACCGGTATTGTACCGGGACCACCAGAGGGGTCCCGGGGATCCACCGGGTGGGGCCACCTGTCCCGGGGGCCACATGGGCTGTAGGGGGTGCGCCTTGGCCTACATGGGCCAAGGGCACCAGCCCCAAGAGGCCCATGCGCCTAGGGTTTCCAAAGGGGAAGAGTCCCACAAGTGGAAGGCACCCCTAGGTGCCTTGGAGGGGAGGGAAACCTCCCTTGGCCGCCGCCCCCCTAGGAGATTGGATCTCCTAGGGCCGGCGCCCCCCCCCCCCTAGGCCCTCCTATATATAGTGGGGGAAGGAGGGCTTTTTCATCTATGCCTTTGATGCCTCCCTCTCCCTCTCCAACACCTCCTCCTCCTCCATAGTGCTTGGCGAAGCCCTGCCGGAGTACTGCAGCTCCATCATCACCACGCCGTCGTGCTGCTGCTGGAGCCATCTTCCTCAACTTCTCCTTCCCCCTTGCTGGATCAAGAAGAAGGAGACGTCACGCTGACCGTACGTGTGTTGAACGCGGAGGTGTCGTCCGTTCGGTGCTAGGATCTCCGATAATTTGGATCACGTCGAGTACGCCTTCCTCATCCCCGTTCTTTGAACGCTTCCGCGCGTGATCTACAAAGGTATGTAGATGCAATCCGATCACTCGTTGCTAGATGAACTCCTAGATGGATCTTGGTGAAACCGTAGGAAAATTTTTGTTTTCTGCAACGTTCCCCAACATATATAACATGTCAAAATTCAATTGTAAATTTGACTCACTGTTTAAGAAGAAAATTTAACATTCATGAATTCAACACAGCCTACTTGAAGCTTCTCTCACTCGTTGCTCCCATTCCCCGTCCTTTGATCCCGCATGAGTCGGGCTACCCCATCGGACTTGCAATCACCCACCAGTCGGGTCAGGCGACTCACTCCTCCACGGCTACCTCCTACCTCTTCTTCATGTCTGTCTTTCTCCTCCCTGCACCACCTCTTCTCCTCCTCGACCCCGACCGCCCTACCGTGCGTTGCTTCCTCCGACTCCTAGTGTACCATCGTTTTTTGCCCTGAAAAGTGCGTGACGGCGGGCGCCATCGCACTATGGCGTGCATCGAGAAAGGTTGGTTGCCACGCGTGGGGAAGAAGCACCACAATGGGGAGAAAGAACAATTCATTAAACTTATAAGAAAGTGGCGACAAACTATCCATGTCAATGAGAAGTGAGAACAAGGGAAAAACTTCGAAGTGCGAGAAAAGGTGTGGCGAAAACATCTAAGTGTTGTTTCTAAAAATACATTTTTAAGGGGATTTTTTTGAGAAATGTTTTTTTAGGGGATGGACAGCCAGGCCCGAGCCCATCCCCGGCCCAATCAAAAATTGTGCCACGATTGGATTTTGCATTCGGGTCAGGCTTTTATTTAGTTTCGGTTGCGATCAAATCTGAATCCCAACCTCGTCCTCTGCCCAAACCCTAATGGCGTAGCCGCTCCAAGATGAACTCCTGGAGGAGATCTTCCTCCGCCTCCCCACCGCCGCCGATCTCGCCCGAGCCTCCACGGCCTGCGTCTCCTTCCGCCGCGTCGTCGTCGGCCATCCCTTCCTCCGCCGATTCCGCGCCCTCCACCCGCCGCCTCTCCTCGGCATCATCTGCGGCGGCCTCACCCCGGCCCAGCCGCCCCACCCTTCCGCCGCCGCGGCAGCCACCCTTGCCGATGTCAGCTTGTCGTGCTCCTTTCTCCCGCCATCCAGCAACAGCTGGTGCCGCCGCGACGGCCGCGACGGCCGCGTCCTTTTCTCCGCCGCCCTCAAGGGCACCAGGGGCGACTGCGACCGCCGGGAACTTGTTAGGGAGTTCGCTGTCTGCGACCCCCTGCACGGGCGCTACCTGCTTCTGCCCGCCGTCCCCGACCATCTCGCCGGTCAAGTCCATCCGCCCGACATCATGGAATTCGTTCGTCTTCTCTTCCTGCGCCGGACAATGGCTCCCTGATCCTGTTACATTCGACGTGCTTCGAGACCTGGAGGCGGCGCCCCGCCACTACGCCCACGGATGCTTCTGTTGGCATCTCTATGTGACTGACAGCTTGCTCGTGCTCGACGCTCGCAGGATGGAGTTCTCCGTCATTGATCTCCCGCCTCCACCTTGCCCTTATCTGGGGGACCTGGCCCCCTATCTGCGGGAGATGACCATTGTGGAGGCAGGAGAAGGAAGACTTGGGATGCTTACTCTCTCTGAGCCTAGTGTATGTCATCTCTTGTATGAAGAGCAGTATAAGGATGGGAACGGCACGAACCAGTGGCAATCTAAGCCTGTGATCTCTTTGCCGGCAAATTAAAGCTACGGCATCGCCGGTGTAGCTGCTGGTGGATACTTACTCCTACACGGGTCACGTAGGGGTACTCAAGTAGCAGACTATTTTACATTGAATCTACAAACTTTCCAGATTGAGCGGTTCTGTCAGACCGATTGTCTCATAATTGGCCCGCTGTATGCCGGTCTCCCACCGTCTTTGTCCCCACCAACTATTTGAAGTGGTAAGTTTGCCCTTGATCTTTAATTACTTATTTTGCATGCATAGGACATTGGAAGATAATGCAGGTGCTAGTTTTTGGGACTGTAAATTATCATTCTACTTTGCCAAACGGTCCTGAATTAACACTGATGTGGCCATGCTGCTTTCCACCCTTTATAGTACTCAGTTACTCACTCATATTGCTTGTCGGTGTTTATATGTGCTATTTTAACAGTCTTGAATTAACACTGATGTGGCCATGTTACTTTCCACCCTTTATAAGACTTGCCCATATTACTTAATGTTTAGGCGCCATTCTAATGGTTAATTAGTACATCTGTGCAGTTCGAAATCTGTGAATTTCAGGATAAGAAATAAGTATGTTTTTGCTCATCTTTTGAATATGACTAATCATTTTTAGTGTCATACAGAAATAGTGATTAGCATCACAGTATGCACACATTAAGCTTGATTTGGACATGTATTAAGCTTGATTAGCATCACAGGGTGCATGACGCAGCAAGTTAAATTTATGTTTTGTCAGTTGGCAATGTCACATTATATTTCCTCTGTCTTGCATTGCATGTACATTACTAGGTGAGTAAGAAATGGTTGTGATAGCATATATATAAATTCAGATGCCATGGTAATGCTTATGCCCAGTAATATTTCTGGTCTTGAACTGCAAATACTCCAGGCATGTTTCTTTTTCAGATAACTTCTGAAACATGTTTGTGTAGTTTTGCAAATAAAGGTCTTGAGCGTTTCAGTCAAAATGGATGCTCGCCTTTTTTGGCATAATGACTTTTAGTGACTCCCATTTAGTATTTTCAGTTGAATACATGTCTTCCTTTTTTAATAAAAAAGAGAGGCATGCGGACAAAGCTTTCAGTTCTTCAGTCTTTTGCAGTTTAATATTTTTCTTCTAAGCACCGCTTCCCTCCATAACCAGGACTTGTCCAGAGAATACGCTGATGGCAAGGACTACTGGCAAGTGTGACTGATGCCGTGTTGAGCAGAATAAATGTAAGATCTCTCAAAAGGGTGAAAGCGGCGGTTCCAGGAGTTTCAGAGAAGATGCTGCCTCTTTGAGCTACTGAGGAAGCATGCTATGGGTGTCCGCTGCATTCACCTTCTTTCTTGGGCTATTTGTGCCGCTATATTATGTCTGAAAAAAGACTAGTACATCAAAGTTTTGCGGCTTCAATAACCCTGAAATTTATTTGCTTTTTATGTTGTTTGATTATTGTATGAATCGTATACCCAAAGTCTGCTTGTGCTGAACATATCTTCTCTTGGCTGCAGATGTACATGCAAAAAATGCGGGACAATCCATTTCAAGAAAATCATATTACAGAATCCACTGCACCGACGAGGGACTCCTCTTTGTCGCTGTAGGTCAGACACCAGCTTTGTCTATCTTTGTCCCGTTGGTTGAGCTATGGCGAATGCTCGACCCCTCCAGCGGGTATGGCAGCGCAAAGTCTGCTTGTGCTGAACATATCTTCTCTTGACTGCACATGTACATGCAAAAAATGCGGGACAATCCATTTCAAGAAAATCATATTACAGAACTTTAGGATCCACTGCACCGACGAGGGACTCCTCTTTGTCGCTGTAGGTCAGACACCAGCTTTGCCTATCTTTGTCCCGTTGGTTGAGCTATGACGAATGCTCGACCCCTCCAGCGGGTATGGCAGCGCAGGTCAAAGGGGGCACATGCTAAATAACATGTCAATGGTGAACAACACATACCCGTAGTTGACAGACCACAAACCCTCTCACAGTTAAACCTAAGTTCTGGAACCGATTGCAGCAAATTGTGTGTTAGTCCAGCATCATCACAGTTTAGAAGTTGCAATCAGTAATACGTCACACAGTTGAAGGCAACAAACGCACAGTTATAGTATGATGTAAATTCTGAAACCCATTGCAGCAAATCATGTGTATGTTTTTTCGTTCGTTCAGCATCACAATTTAGAGTTGCAATCAGTAAAACGAATGGCTAGTCTGCTTACAGCAAAGCATCAAGCGGGGACTATTCTTGCAGCTACACTCTTCGGGTGGATGGAGAACCACACAAGCCAGCAACAAAATCATTTAACCAAACACTTGCAGTATCATCAGTCACCACACCAGTATGTGTATGCTAGGATGTTCTTGCAGGTAGGTATAATTCAGGTGACGGAACAATGATGATATTACAGAAGCAGATTGGTAAAATTGATTCCAGTTCCTAGATTAGCACCAGAGGCATGAGCGGATCAAATCACCAGCCAAGGAATGCCTATCCCGTGAGGGGGTTGGCGTGGACGGTGGCGCGGTTGAGCCTGATCTTGCTTTTCATTGATCGGGATTGCTATTTCACATCTAGATCTAATATACTTACCTCACATCTAAGTTTCTAGCCGTTGGATTCAAGCAGCAGGATTCATGTTTTCGCTTTAACAGGCACGAGTGCACAGCGATCTGGCCAATTTCTTATTGTCGCACATGGTGCCCAGCGAGAGGCACGTGGCCCACTATGTTCAACTTTTTTTTTTCTTTCTTTGACTTGTCTCGTATTATTTTATGAAACTTGTCTCGTTTTTGTTTATTGTGCAGGCACATCTACATAAGTTTTGTTTTTCATTTCAAGCCTCTTTGTTCTTGATCCTGAGAAAAAAAATCTCTCTGTTCTTTCTTCTTTGCCTTTTCCACCAGAATCATTTTCTTTGTAGTTTTTTGATCAATTATAATCTGTAAAGGCTTTCATAATTATGAGTCTAAAATCATCACGAACCCAACAATTTTAAACTTGCCTGTCTTGTAAGTTATTTTTTTTAATATACCACTAGTCTTTTTGGGTTACTCGACCACACGAGAAAAACATATTAAACCGATTCATTTATGAAAAAGGTTTTTTTTCTTCGGTGAATTTTTAAAGGAAAAATCCATGGCCAGTTCCATGTCCACCATCGACGCGCAACTAGCTCTCATAGTTGTTTTCATCCCAGTTGCAAGCCCATCATAGATTTGCAACTGCGTCGCGGTTTTGTTTTCGTTCCACTTGCATGTCCAACCTCGACTCGTAACTGGACCCACATTTTTTGTTGTTGATGTCCCAATTGCAAGTCCACCTTCGGCTCGCAACTTGGTCTGTAATTGTGTTTTTTGTCCCAGTTGTAAGTCCATCCCCCGACGCATAACCTATGGCCCATCTCCTCTCCCCGCGACCAAGGCACCAGTAAGCATGCCAATTAGTGAAAACCGTCATGTGCCAACTGCTCGTGGCCACTCTCTCCATGTCTCCACTTTCCTCACCAATGCCGCCCACAACCTCCAATTCCCTCACTGGCACCCACAACGTCCACTTCCTCCCCATCGCCTGGTCACATGGCCCACATTCGGATTGGGTGCCGCTCTTGGAGGCGGAGTGGATCCTAGACAAGGAGCAAACGGAGGAGGAGGCTGCCCTCAAAGCCAAGGAGGAGGAGAGGCATCGCCGCAACGCGACGTAGGCCACGCAAGAGGATACCGCCACCTAGATGAGTGCCTCAATTGGAATCCCAAAATGCGCTCCATTGAGTGAGATGTCCAACACGACTATGTGCAGATCCCGTATGGGCAAGATAGAGCTCGCCCACGCAACTCATTGAGACCAGTTTGTGCTCTTTGTTGCCTCATTGTTAAGGAGGCATGGGATGGATGCTACATGGTGAAATCTTCAAGGTCACCGTTGTCGGATAGGCATTGAAGGCGGAGAGGGGCCGTGTTGTCTGGCTCCGTTATGAAGAGAAATGAGTAGATTTGGCAACAGAGAGGGAGCACATCAGATGGTGCATATTTGACCTAAACATGGAATGAGACATGAACATGGTGTCATTCACCAAGACAAACCGCGCCATATGAGGGCTTGCCCCCTTGAAAAAGCCGTCTCTGACCTCGATGGCTGTCAACAGAAATCAGACGAAGACAAGGTCGTCAGACCATCACACCGTTGTGCGAGGACGAGTTGACTCGTCACATATGCATGTGCCCTATGCAATGCAGTCACATTGTCGTCGTGAGGATCAATTAGTGCTTCTCCCAAAACATAAAAATTCGTTAGTTTAGTAATATGATAATGTTGTTAATTGACTTTTCTACCCTTATGTAACAATTTTGTAATGTAATGTTATCTCGGACTAGAGTTTAAATACCTTAAACCAAGTGTGTGATTATAGAGTTGACGCAACAAAAATAACAGAAAAGAAAAGATATGGAGACCATATTATGGTGACTCCGTTTTTGTGCACAGTCACCGCGACCTTCATATCCATATGAAGCACACTACCACATATGAAAATTCTGCTAGAGTTGCTCTTAGTGTCCAACCCTCTCTACCCTAAAAAACTTTGTCTCCTTAAACTTGCCTGTCGATTATTTCCATCATCTCTATTGTATTGTGCTTAGTGTGGTCGTAGCTCGTTTACTTGTTATTAGTGTTGCTTGGACAGTTGGGTCACCTAGTCACACTATCTAATCAATATATTTTTTGTGAGAAAACTTCCAATCTATTCATTTTCAATCATGGCAGTAGAACAAACACCAGAAATAACAAAAAATACATCCAAATCTGTAGACCACCTAGCGACGACTATAAACACTGAAGTGAGCATGATAATTTTGGTAATATTTGATTTGATTTCATTAAGTTTTTGGTAATATTTGATTTGGATATGGGTAGGTAAGACAATGATAATTTTGATCTATTAAGATTTTGATACGATTTGGTTTGATTAGATCGAGTTAATGCAAGATATGATTTTGCAGAAGTATCAATTTGATTTAGATTATTTTAGATTACTCTATTTACTTTGGTTTTTATTTTGTGCGGCATCGATTAATAAGACTAGAAAAAACCCAACAAGAATAAAAAAGATAGAGGGACGTGGGTAGAAAAAGACCAGGAAGATAGTGGAGGTCTTGTTGAAGCTTGCTTCAGTCACCTCATTTGCTTCCATTCCCCACCCCCTGATCCTTGCAGATCTCGCATGCTTGCTGATTTTTCTTCTCTGATCTCCAACTTGTATCCAACCAAAAATTGTTTCTTCCTTTGGGTCGTGCCCAGATCTCATCGCCATCCTCCACCGGCCCTAATGGCGATCGCGGATGAACTTCTGGAGGAGATCTTCCTCCGCCTCCCCGCGGCCGCCGACCTCGCCCGAGCCTCCGCGGCGTGCGTCTCCTTCCGCCGCGTCGTCGCCGCCCACCCCTTCCTCCGCCGATTTCGCGCCATCCACCCGCCGCCCCTCCTCGGCATCCTCTGCGGCGGCCTCACCCCCGCCCAGCCGCCCCACCCTTCCGCCGACGCCGACTTCTCCTGCTCCTTCCTCCCCCCGTCCCGCGACCGCTGGTGCCTCCGTGAGGTCCGCGACGGCCGCGCCCTTTTCTCCCCCGCCCTCCAAGGGACCAACCACAATTACAACCCCAGCGATCTGGTCAAGGAATTCGCCGTCTGCGACCCCCTGCACCACCGCTACCTCCTGCCACCTGTCCTCCCCGACCATCTAGCCAGTCAAGTCCATCCGCCGGACACCGTGGAATGCGAGACCTTCTTCGCTCCTCCTGGCGACGATGAGGACTCATCATTCAGAGACTTCAGAGTTATGTGCTTGGTGCGGTCCATAACCAAGCTCGTCCTCTTCGTCTTCTCTTCCTGCGCTGGAAGATGGCTCGCTGATCCGATCACATTTGATGTGCTTGGATGCGCGGTGGTATCACGCCGCTACTACGCCCATCGATGCTTCTGTTGGCCAGATTTATGAGGCTGGCAGCATGCTTATGCTTGACACGGGCAGCATGGAGTTCTCCACTGTTGACCTCCCACCTTCATCTGGCCCTTATATGCCGGACATGGTCATTGTGGAGGCAGGAGGAGGAAGGTTTGGGATTCTTACTATCTCGCATCAAATTAAACGTGATGCATATCATCTCCTGTATGCCGAACAGTCAAAGGATGGGAATGGCGCAAACCAGTGGCAGTACAAGTCCGTGATCGCTTTGCCGGAAAATCATAGCTATAGCGTGGGTGGATACTTGCTCCTAACTGGGTATCCGGAAGACGACAGGCCAATAGTAGACTATTTTTCACTGAATCTCCAGACTTTCCAGATTGAGTGGTTCTGTCAGACTGGTCCCTATGCCATAATTGGCGATCTGTATGCCGATTTCCCGCCGTCCTTGACCACACCATCTATTTGAAGTGGTAAGCTTGCTCTCCAATCTGTTTAACCACTTATTCTGTTTCCACATGACATTGCAATATGATTCAGGTGATAGTTTCTTGGTAGGGTGTGTTACCATTCTACTTTGCCAAACGGTCCTGAATTAACGCTGATGTGACCAAGTTACTTTCCACCCTTTATATAATACTCACTCATATTGCTTGTCGCCTTGTCGGCATTTAGGTTCTGCTCTAATGGTTAGTACATGTGTGCAAGAAGTATCTGTTTCTCGTCTTGTGAATATGACTGTCATCAATTTGAGTATCATACAGAAATAGTAATTAGCATTGCAGTATGCACACATTAATCTGGATTTGGACATGTGTTTGCTACTTTCCCTTGAGCGATTTTTTCTTACATATTTTTTTCATCATTTTTAGTTACTTGTTAAACCGTTTGCTTCTGCTAGGGTCCTTCAGCATGCTCACATTCTTCTCATTGCCGGTTCATTCCTTTAGTTGGTTGCTTTGTGGTGAGATGCACTCGTCAAATTGCATACAGAACCTAGTGTTGTGACATTAGTAGCACCAAGCACCACTATCTATTAAAAGAATGGCACTCTGCACCTCCTATTCCAAATTTTGTTGGATTTGCAGTGTGACACGAATGTGGTGGTTCTATGTATTTTACTCCTTTTGGCTGGTGAGACTCGGTTCAGCTAGGGTGCATGAGGTAGCATGTTAAATTTGTGTTCGGACAGTTGGGAATGTCACGTTTTATTTACAAAATAGTTCTGATAACCTATATGAATTCAGATGCCGTGGTAATGCTTATGCCCAGTAATATTTCTGGTCTTGAGCTGCAAATACATGTTTCATGGTCAGATAACTTTAGAAACATGTTTGTGTTGTTTCGCAAATGAAGGTCAAATTTGAGCGTTTCAATCAAATTCGATGCTCGCCTGTTTGGCATAATGACTTTAGCGACCCTCCAAAAGTAGATGTGTTTATTGCCTACAAGTATTCGTGAAAAAGTTTGTATTGTCACAAGTTAAAATCCTCATTCCAATTAGTATTTTCAGTCGAATACATTTCTTTCTTTTTATGAAAAAGAGAGAGGCTTTAATACATTTTTTTAGTTGTCATATCTAAGCACACTTCCCCTCTATAATCAGGACTTGTCCAGAGAATAATGCTGATGACAAAGGACCCACAAGTGCGATGGCATGTTAAGGAGAATAAATGCAATTATTTGCAGTTCGACAACAATTTGCAGCTGTGAGAAGACACTGTCTCTTTGAGCTACTGAAGAACAAGAAGCATGCAATGGATGTCTGTTGCATTAACCTTCCTTCTTGTGCTATTTACGCTGTGCTTTTAAGCCTCACAAAAGATTAGGCTACTATCTTATTATGTGTTCACCGCCTGACTATGTGCAGCTTTCACTGCCTATACCGCAAGCAAAACCAGAGAATCGCTTTACTAATGTATTCAGGCAGTGGCCCAGCTAGGTGACTTCCGGCAAGCAAGCTATATTGGCCGTGACAGCCCGCCACAGTAGTGTCTTCCTTCTTGGTTTTGGAGGACCGAACATCGCTCATAGTATTTACAAATGAATGTCTGTCTTGGTTCGAACTGAAGTTTTGATGTTTCAATTACCCCGAAAATAATTTGCTTTTGGTGATGTTTGATTCTAGTGTGTATGCTATACCCAAAGTCTACCTGTTCTGAACATATCTTCTCTTTGCTGCACATGTACTTGCAAAAATGTGCGACAATCCATATCGAGAAAATCATACTACAAAATTTCTGTCAGACGCCAGCTTCACCGATTTTTATCCCTCCGGTTGAGCTATGGCGATTGGCGGATGCGGCGCAGGTCAAAGGGGACACGGACTAAATCATCATTTCGATGGTGAATCACACATACCCACAGTTGAAAGGCCACAACCCCTCTCACAATGAAAACCATGGAAGTTCTGGAAACGATTGGAGCAAATCTTGAGTTTGCTCGTTTGTCCAACATCATCACAATTTAGATAGAAGTTGCAATCAATAAGACGAATGGTGAGTCTGCTTACAGCAAAGCATCAAGGGTGGACTGAAGCGTGCCATGATATTGCATTCTTGCAACTACACTCTTCAGGTGGATGAAGAACCACAAGCATGGGCAATTATCTAATATTAGATCAAAATACGCTTTTAAAAGTTTTCAAGGGCCCCTTCTTCTCCACAAGAAAGTGACTTCTCAATATGAGTTTTCCACCATTGAAATAGCTCGAAGGTTCTCTCCAACCCAACCCTACAATCTTCAATCTAAGTGAGGAAAGTAAACCACCACATTATGTTTTTGTAACAAATACCATTGATATTGTACTGAAATTTAGCCAAAAAGATTATTGACATAGTAGTTGCTTAAGTTTGAGCAAGTTTTTGACTGGTCGGACCAAGTCGTGAGGCCCACATGGCACAAAATACTGACATGTTAGGCCGTCTCTAACCGTACTTCTAAAATTTAACTCCTCAAACACTAACTCCTTCAATTTGTGGAGTTCAAAAAAAAACACGAACCTAACCGAACTCTCAATCTCAACTCACTAGTAGAAAAAGGGCCTAATGTTCAGCTCATTAGTCCCAGTTTGTATTTAAGCCGGCACTAATGTGACCATTAGTGCCGGTTTCAACGGCTAGGCGGGCTGCTCTCATTAGTACCGGTTCGTGGCGAACCTTTAGCACCGTTTCGTGCCATGAACCGGTGCTAAAGAGAGTGGTGGCAGGATGTTGTCAGTCTGGGGCCCCTCCAACACCTTTAGTACCGGTTCGTGACATGAATCGGTACTAAAGGTCGTCCTATATAAACCCTTCGTCCACACGCGATCGAGCTCGTCTGTTTTTCCCTTTTCCCCTCTCCTCTGTGTTCTTTCCCCTCTTCCTCGAGCTCATCACACATTTTGCCCAAATTTTGTAAAGATTTGAAGGCCCCCATCCATTCAAATGATCACAAAGGTAAGCAACTTTGTCCTTTCCATCTCTCATTGCTAGATTAGCTCTTGCAATGCTTTATATAGTGATTAATTTGTGGGTTTTTAGTAATTTGGGAGGAATTATATGTGGTAGTTTATTTGATTTATATGGAATTTGAGCTCAAAATAACTCTTAGTTTGCACATGTAGGTGTGGTTTACTTAGTGCCTTCCCGTCTCCGTCCTAACCACTGTCGATCGTCCGCACCGTCCCGTCGCCGGCACCACCTTGTGGTGAGCCTCTTGTTCTTATATTTTTTATATAAAAAATCATGTTTGTGTGATTTAGATATATAGTTACTTGTATAATTATCTTACTCGTACGTTGTTTGTTATTCATAGTGCCATGGTTTTGATATCCGTCCCCGTCGGCCCTCATCCGGGTTATGATTCAAATGTGGTATATTCTCTTTTATAACTATTTGTTGCATTTCGTGTTTATGACAAATTATGCCCATCAAGTTGACATAGATATTTTTATCTAGGAGATATGTGAACCGGAAATTCCAACCGACCCTGTTGTCGAGAGGTTAAATTTAGTTGAAAGAGAAAACGAGTATTTGAAAGAAAAAATGAAAATAATTGAGGGGGAGAAGATGGAATTGGAGTTGCATGTTGCCGATGTTGTCGATGATCACAAAATCAAGATGGAGAAAATGCGCTTGAAGATTAGAAAGATTAGAAAATATGCCATTGATAGTGAGGCTTGGTATCATTATGTTGTTGGATCAATTGTTATCTTAGTTGCGATCTTGATTGTATTTGTTGTTGCATTTAAATGCTTTAGCTAGAGATTTATTTGTATGTTTGTTTTATGAGAATAAGTGTTGTATGAACTTGTATTAATTTGATCTTTTCGGTGTTGTGTATTGAAGATGAGCCGGCAATGGATGTACGATGACCGATGCTCTCCCCAGTTCGTTGATGGCGTGCATACTTTTCTGCTTGGGGCTGAGGCAAACAAGCGGGCGGATGGTTTTATGCCTTGTCCATGTGCTGGCTGTAAGAATGGTCGGAATTACTCTAAGTTAAAAACCATTCACGTCCATCTTTTTGAGTCCGGTTTCATGCCCCACTATAATCTTTGGACCAAGCACGAAGAAAGAGGGGTTATGATAGAAGGCAATGAAGAAGAAGAGGACGATGACAGCTATCCTGGCCATGGGTTCCTTGAATACGATGGTACAACAATGGGGGAAGAAGCTGAGCCGGCAATGCGGGAAGAAGCTGAAGAAGAGGCATTAGATGAGCCCGCTGATGATCTAGGTCGGGCCATTGCCGATGCAAAGAGAAACTGCGCAAGTGAAAAGGAGAAGAAGAAGTTGCAGCACATGTTAGAGGATCACAAGAAACTGTTGTACCTGAATTGCGAAGCTGATAAGAAAAAGCTGGGCACCACACTGGAATTGCTGCAATGGAAGGCAGAGAATGGTGTATATGATAAGGGATTTTGGAAAGTTGTTGGTAATGTTAAAGAAGATGCTTCCAAAGGACAACGGATTGCCCGAGAGTACGTACGAAGCAAAGAAGGATGTCTGCACTCTAGGGTTAGAGGTGCAGAACATACATGCATGCCCTAATGACTGCATCCTCTACCGCGTTGAGTAAGAGATTTCAACGTGTGTCCGGTATGCGGTGCATTGCGCTATAAGATCAACTGTGATGACCCTGGTGATGTCGAGGGCGAGCGTTCCCTGAAGAAGCAGATTCCTGCCAGGGTGATGTGGTATGCTCCTATAATACCACGATTGAAACGTTTGTTCCTAAACAAAGAGCATGACAAGGCGATGCGATGGCGCAGATAAGACTGTAAGAAAGACGGGAAGTTGAGAGTACCCGCTGACGGGTCGCAGTGGAGAAAAATCGAGAGAAAGTACAGGAAGGAGTTTGCAGGTGACGCAAGGAACGTATGGCTTCGTCTAAGCGCAGATGGCATTAATCCTTTTGGGGAGCAGAGCAGCAACCATATCACATGGCATGTGACTCTATGTATGTATAACCTTCCTCCTTGGTTGTGTATGAAGCGAAAGTTCATTATGATGCCAGTGCTCATACAAGGACCTAAGCAACCCGGCAACGACATTGATGTGTACCTAAGGCCATTAGTTGAAAAACTATTACAGCTGTGGAATAGAACAGGTGTATGTGCGTGGGATGAGCACAGACAGGAAGAATTTGACCTAAAGGCGTTGTTGTTCATGACCATCAATGATTGGCCTGCTCTTAGTAACCTTTTAGGACAGACAAACAAGGGATACCGCGCATGCACACACTGTTTGGATGATACCGACAATATATATTTGAATAATTGTAAGAAGAATGTGTACCTGGGACATGGTCGATTTCTTCCGAGCAGGCATCTCGTAAAAAAGAAAGGGAAGCATTTCAAAGGTGAGGCGGATCACCGGACGAAGCCTCGCCACCGTACTGGTGCTGATGTATATGATATGGTCAAGGATTTGAAGGTAATCTTTGAAAAGGGTCCTGGCGGACAACCTGTTCTGAATGACACTGACGGACACACACCCATGTGGAAGAAGAAATCTATATTTTGGGACCTGCCCTATTGGAAAGACCTAGAGGTCCGCTCTGCAATCGACATGATGCACGTGACAAATAATCTTTGAGTGACCCTGCTTGGCTTCTTGGGTGTGTATGGAAAGACAAAAGATACACCGCAGGCACGGGAGGACCAGCAACATATGCATGGAAAAGACGGCATACATCAGGGTCATGCCAGGTACGCTCTTACCAAAAAAAAGAGAAGGAAATCTTCTTTGAATGTTGATACGTCTCCAACGTATCTATAATTTTTGGTTGTTCCATGCTATTATATTATCAACCTTGGATGTTTTATATGCATTTATATACTATTTTATATGATTTTTGGGACTAACCTAGTAACCCAGAGCCTAGTGCCAGTTTTTGTTTTTTCCTTGTTTTAAAATATCGCAGAAAAGGAAAATCAAACGGAGTCCAATTGACCTGAAACTTCACGGAACTTATTTTTGGAAGGAAAGCAACCCGAGAGACTTGGAGTCCACGTCGAGGAAGCCTCGAGGAAGCCACGAGGTAGGGGGTGCGCCCACCCCCCTGGGCGCGCCCTCCATCCTCGTGGGCCCCTCGTGGCTCCCCTGACGTACTTCTTCCTCCTATATATATATCCATATACCCTAAAAACATCCGGGAGCACAATAGATCGGGAGTTCCGCCGCTAGAAGCCTCCATAGCCACCGAAAACCAATCTAGACCCGTTCCGGCACCCTGCCGGAGGGGGTAATCCCTCTCCGGTGGCCATCTTCATCATCCCGGTGCTCTCCATGACGAGGAGGGAGTAGTTCTCCCTCGGGGATGAGGGTATGTACCAGTAGCTATGTGTTTGATCTCTCTCTCTCTCGTGTTCTTGAGGTGTTACAATCTTGATGTATCGCGAGCTTTGCTATTATATTTGGATCCTATGATGTTTTCTCCCCCCTCTACTCTCTTGTAATGGATTGAGTTTCCCCTTTGAAGTTATCTTATCGGATTGAGTCTTTAAAGATGTGAGAACACTTGATGTATGTCTTGCCGTGCGTATCTGTGGTGACAATGGGATATCACGTGATTCACTTGATGTATGTTTTGGTGATCAACTTGCGGGTTCCGCCCATGAACCTATGCGTAGGGGTTGGCACATGTTTTCGTCGTGATTCTCCGGTAGAAACTTTGGGGCACTCTTTGAGGTCCTATGTGTTGGTTGAATAGATGAATCTGAGATTGTGTGATGCATGTCGTATAATCATACCCACGGATACTTGAGGTGACATTGGAGTACCTAGGTGACATTAGGGTTTTGGTTGATTTGTGTCTTAAGGTGTTATTCTAGTACGAACTCTAGGGCTGTTTGTGACACTTATAGGAATAGCCCAACTGATTGATTGGAAAGAATAACTTTGAGGTGGTTTCGTACCCTACCATAATCTCTTCGTTTGTTCTCCGCTATTAGTGACTTTGGAGTGACTCTTTGTTGCATGTTGAGGGGTAGTTATGTGATCCAATTATGTTATTATTGTTGAGAGGACTTGCACTAGTGAAAGTATGAACCCTAGGCCTTGTTTCCTAGCATTGCAATGCCGTTTACGCTCACTTTTATCATTAGTTACCTTTCTGTTTTTATATTTTCAGATTACAAAAACCTTTATCTACTATCCATATACCACTTGTATCACCATCTCTTCGCCGAACTAGTGCACCTATAAAATTTACCATTGTATTGGGTGTGTTGGGGACACAAGAGACTCTTTGTTATTTGGTTGCAGGGTTGCTTGAGAGAGACCATCTTCATCCTACGCCTCCTACGGATTGATAAACCTTAGGTCATCCACTTGAGGGAAATTTGCTATTGTCCTACAAACCTCTGCACTTGAAGGCCCAACAACGTCTACAAGAATAAGGTTGTGTAGTAGACATCAAATGCCTGCTTAGTATAAAGGTACCGTATGGCTTCTCATCTAATATAAAGGAAATAATACATATGGAAGATAAAAAGTTTCAGAACCTAAAGTCTCATGACTGCCACGTGATTATGACGCAACTGCTTCCGGTTGCATTGAGGGGGCTTCTACCGGAAAACGTTCGATTAGACATTGTGAAGCTATGTGCATTCCTCAATGCAATCTCTCAGAAGGTAATTGATCCGGAAATCATACCAATGTTAGAGAATGATTCGGTGCAATGTCTTGTCAGTTTTGAGTTTGTGTTCCCACCATCCTTCTTCAACATCATGACACACGTCCTAGTTCACCTATGCGAAGAGATTAACGTTTTGGGTCCTGTATTTCTACACAATATGTTCCCCTTTGAGAGGATCATGGGAGTCTTAAAGAAATATGTTCATAGCCGTGCTAGGCCAGAAGGAAGCATCTCCAAAGGACATGAAAATGAGGAGGTCATTGAGTTTCGTATAGACTTTATATCTGACCTTAAGCCGATTGGTGTTCCTGAATCGCAGCATAAGAGCAGACTGAGTGGAAAAGGCATGCTAGGAGGGAATCAAATAATATGTATGGACGGGCATTCTCTCACTCAAGCACACTACACAGTTCTATAGAATTCCGTCTTGGTGGCTTCGTATATGGAGGAACACAAGAATTTTCTATGCTCCAAACACCCGGAGCAGTCTCACGACTGGATTACACGTGAACAAACGGGGACTTTCCCCGGTTGGTTGCAGACACGTGCCATGCATGACGCCGCTATTGAAGATGACATGTACTTGTTGTCCAAGTTACCATCTTCGAATATAATGACTTTCAAAGGGTATGAGATAAATGGGAATACATTTTACACGATCGCCCAAGATAAGAAGATCACCAACCAAAACAGTGTTGTCCGCTTTGATGCAGCAACCAAGACAGGAAAGGACACATATTATGGTTACATACAGGACATATGGAAACTTGACTATGGACGTGGTTTGAACGTCCCTTTGTTTCGGTGCAAATAGGTCAATATGACACGAGGCGGGGTAATGGAAGACCCGCAGTACGGAATGACAACAGTGGATATCAACAATCTTGTGTACGCAAACGAACCATTCATCCTAGCCAATGATGTGACGCAAGTTTTCTATGTGAAGGACATGTCTACCAAGCCGAGAAAAAGAAAAGATAAGGAAACGAATACATCATACGATGAGTCAAAGCGCCACATAGTTCTTTTAGGAAAAAGAAACATCGTAGGGGTGGATGACAAGACAGACATATCAGAAGAATGTGAAAAGTTTGATGAAATTGCTCCATTTGGAGTGAATATTCACCCGAGCATCCAGTTAAAGGATGAAGATTGTCCATGGTTACGACGCAAAGGGACACACGTGAAGAAAAAGTTTCACACCCAAAGATCCCACTCTGGGATGTGATCGGCTTCACTGTCATCACTTTCTTCTCTAGTGAGTTTCTAGACTTGTATATGTTTTTAATAGTTAGGGTGCTTATGTGTTTTGGCACTTGAAACGTGTATTTTTGTGCTTCGGACAAACGTGTACCTTTCTGACATCATTTGCTATTTTTCATGCATTTACTGATTTTTTTGAGCTAAATGACCCTGAAATTGAAAAGCACTATAAATGAACTCTGAAAAGGTTGAAAGTTGGCATGATATCATCATTTGACTCATGTAGCATGTGCAAAAAAGTAGAGAGGGTTACGACAAAAACTGGAGGCACTTCGTGTACAAAATGGACAATCTCTTTCGAAGTATCAGGGTTTCAGACGAAAACTCATCTGTTACAAAGGCATTTCATTTTTTAAATAATCTAAGTATTACCAAATTGAATATAATGATAAAACACACTAATATTAAACATAATAAAAAAGAATCACTAAAAAAATCTATTTTTAAAGTTAAGTTATTCACAAACTAGTGATTCATACAAATTTCAAATAATTCAAATTTAAACTATTCAAATTTGAAAACTACTGGCACTAACAGAAAGTTTGTAATTTTTTGTACCTGAAGCAAAAATATTCACAAAGAAACTCTAAATACAACAAAAAACAACTCGGAAATAAAAAAAGAATTTAAATAAAGTAGAAAATAGAAAAAACTAAATAGAAAAGCCCACCTACTGGGCCACAGCGGCCTGCATACGACTAGAAACCCAACCTGTAGTTGGGGCAGGATGCAGGCACGCAAGCCCAGTAGGCCCCACAGGGCAGAGTAGGAGAGTTAGACCCAGAAGGCCTGCATTAGAGAGGAGCTCAATGCCCTCGCCGGGGCTTATAAACAAGTCTTGGGGCTCCTCAACTAGCGAGGTGGGACTAAACTTGCCACACCGCACCTGCGCCAGCGCATCTCCCTTTAGTACCGGGTCGTGGTTGCAACCGGTACTAAAGGGGGGGGGGGTCTTTAGTACCGGTTGGAGCCACCACCCGGTACTAAAGGGGTGCCATTCCCGTCGCTTGGCCTGGCAAAATTTGACCTTTAGTACCGGTTGGTGGCTCCAACCGGTACTAAAGTTCATCCCTATATATACAACAATTACGAAAATTTCAGTTTCTTCTCCTCTGCTTCTTCGACCCGGTCGCCGCCCCCCGTCGCGCGCCGTCGCCGTCGCCGCCCTCGTCCCCGTCGACTCCGCGCTGCCCCCGTCGACGCACCGGCTCATCGCCCTCCCCTCGCCTCGCCGTCGCCGTCGCCTTGGACCTCGCCTCGCCATCGCTGTCGCCTGGACCTCGCTGTCACCATCGCCTCGACCTCGCCCGTGTTGTGAGCCCCTCTCCTCCCTCCAATCGAAGCCATCGCGCCGTCATAGGTGCACACACACATACGCACACACACACACACGCAAAATTTCGTCATCTTTTGCACTAGATGTTGTAGATGCCTTAGCTATAGATGTTTTTCTGTTTTTAGTTTTTAGGTTTTTTTGTTTTTCTGTATTTTATACAAAGGTTTTAGATGAATTAATTAATTAGATACTTTTAGTTCGATGAATTAGATATCTTAATTTGCATATAGAATTTTGACATATGCATGCAACGATACCATTTTTAAAATTTTTATATAAGAAATCACAATCCAATCATTTAAAAAATGTTACGTTTGTATATAGTATTTGTTCTCGACGATGCCCGGCCCGCATCCTCGCCATCGACCCGTTCGCGACGATGTCCTGCTTCAGAGGACCCATGTCTGCGACTGGGCTCCGCCGGGCTGGCACTGGGAGGTGCTACCTTCAGGGCGCGCCGCTTGGTGAGGAACCCGGCCTCGGGTCCCGTTGTCGACCCTGAGCTCCTTTGGTGGCGTTCGCGTGGGCCACTTTCGGTGCAGAGGGAGCCGGCCCCACCGGAGGTGGTACGTCGCCGTGTCAGGGAGGAGGACGAGCACATCCGTTGCTACATGGCTGCTATGGACGTCGGGTTCTCTAATACCTGACAGGTTCTTCGGGGATCTCACCCGAGCTATGATCCTGTGATGGTTCCTTCTCTTTGGGTGTCCACCGCCCGCGCCTCAGGAACCGCGAGTGAACTAGATTATTCTGTAGTATTCAATCTTTATTAGCTAGCTAGCTAGTGATGTATTCGATATATAATATTCGAGACGATGTATCCGAGATTATATATATTATTTGATAATATTTGAGACGATGTATTCAAGATTATATTCGATGATGCATATTATGTACTATGATTCAGTTTTTCCTTATTGATTGCATGCAGGCACTGTAATTTGAATACTAAATTGTTTATTATTTCTTCTGGATTAGTTAAATAAAAGCTATGACGGACAATACCGGCAGAGAAGGAGAAGAGGCCCTGTTCAAGATCATACGCTCCCCTGGCCGGCTAGATGATCGGAATGAAGAAGATGATGGATCCCAATATCTGAACAATACCGGGGAGGGTGATATGATATCGATCGTGACGACCGAATTGATGAAGTCCAGAACTATGATTATGATGACGAAGAAAATGTTGATCTTGAAATAACAGAGACCGGCGAGGTATATTTATATAAGCAGGCATCTGGTGATCATCACATGTTTTAAATGGTTTGAAGATATATTAACGATTCGATCTTTCTTCTTTCAGCCCTCTGGATCGAGCAAATCTTCTACAGGCAACAGGACAGTGCGAGGCCCGACCAAAAAGTTGAAGCAGGGCGTAAAGTACAACATCGAAGCCATCAAAACTGATGGCGAACCACTCATGCCTAAGAACATTGCGAACAAGTT
Organism: Triticum urartu; assembly: GCF_056163025.1. Classification (NCBI taxonomy): domain Eukaryota; kingdom Viridiplantae; phylum Streptophyta; class Magnoliopsida; order Poales; family Poaceae; genus Triticum; species Triticum urartu. The sequence continues at coordinate 44,644,466 of NC_141879.1, read as the reverse complement.
CGTTCGTCGGTGCGGAGTTCTTGTGAAGGACCAACTCCCGATCTCCACGCAAGAATGGAAAAAGACAGCAAAGCAACGTCCAGATTTTACTTGGGTCGACGGCAGAGCAAAAGATCTACTTTGGGAATCTCTCATGGAACATTTCACCCTACCAGATCATTTCAAAGATGCAGATGTGCAGAAAGTGAAGGTCACTGCTCTTAGAAAGATGGCAATTGCATTCAACAACCACAAGAAAACTATATGTGCCAAGTACGTCAAAGGAAGAAAGAAGACTCCAGAATTCAAGGGAACACTGGAGAAGCAAAGAGATCACTGGCCTGATTTCGTGAAATTCAAGGAATTGAAATTATCTATGGAACGGTCGAGAGTAAACAAGGCCAATGCCGCAAAAAAGGAGCAGTTCCATAAGTGGGGCCAGGTGGCTACGCGGTGGCAATGCCTAAGTGGGATAAGTCTAAGCAAGAGATGGTGGATGCAGCGATCATTCCAGTTACTAAGAGCTGCCCCCCAGGTGCGGGACTTGGTTCTATGCGCATGGGGGGCGTTGGACCCGAAGACAGGCAAGGTTTTGAAGAAGGCAAGTCTTAAAGGAGCCAAGGACAAGTTACTTGTTGCAATAGAAGAGGCCCGAACGGGGGTGTTCACGCCCAACAGAGAGAACGACGAGCTTACGCGTGCCCTGGGAAATCATGAACACCCGGGAAGAACATGAGGCAAAGGCGTTGTTCTGTGGTATGAGGGGTTGCGGACTGGAACGCCGACTGCAGAAGTCGTTGATACATCTCCAACGTATCTATAATTTTTGATTGTTCCATGCTATTATATTATCTGTTTTAGATGTTTAATGGGCTTTATTATACACTTTTATATTATTTTTGGGACTAACCTACTAACCAAAGGCCCAGTGCAAATTGTTGTTGTTTTTGCCTATTTCAGTGTTTCGCAGAAAAGGAATATCAAACAGAATCCAAACGGAATGAAACCTTTGGGAGAGTGATTTTTGGAACAAACGCAATCCAGGAGACTTGGAGTGGACGTCAAGAAAGGAACGAGGAGGCCACGAGGTAGGAGGGCGCACCCAGGGGGTAGGCGTGCCCCCACCCTCGTGGCCCCTCGTGGCTCCCCTGACCGACTTCTTTCGCCTATATATACTCATATACCCCGAAAACATCCGAGAGCACCACGAAACCCTATTTCCACCGCCGCAACCTTCTATACCCGTGAGATCCCATCTTGGGGCCTTTTTCGGTGCTCCACCAGAGGGGGAATCGATCACGGAGGGCTTCTACATCAACACCATAGCCTCTCCGATGATGTGTGAGTAGTTTACTACTGACCTTTGGGTCCGTAGTTATTAGCTAGATGGCTTCTTCTCTCTCTTTGGATCTCAATACAAAGTTCTCCTCGATTTTCTTGGAGATCTATTCGATGTAATTCTTTTTGCAGTGTGTTTGTCGAGATCCGATGAATTGTAGGTTTATGATCAAGATTATCTATGAACAATATTTGAATCTCCTCTAAATTCTTTTATGTATGACTTGTTATCTTTGCAAGTCTCTTCGAATTATCAGTTTGGTTTGGCCTACTAGATTGATCTTTCTTGCAATGGGAGAAGTGCTTAGCTTTGGGTTCAATCTTGCGGTGTCCTTTCCCAGTGACAGCAGGGGCAGCAAGGCACGTATTGTATTGTTGTCATCGAGGATAAAAAGATGGGGTTTATATCATATTGTTTGAGTTTATCCCTCTACATCATGTCATCTTGCCTAATGCGTCACTCTGTTCTTATGAACTTAATACTCCAGATGCATGTTGGATAGCGGTCGATGTGTGGAGTAATAGTAGTAGATGCAAAATCGTTTCGGTCTACTTGTCACGGACGTGATGCCTATATACATGATCATGCCTTGATATTCTCATAACTATGCACTTTTCTATGAATTGCTCGATAGTAATTTGTTCACCCACCGTAATACTTATGCTATCTTGAGAGAAGCCACTAGTGAAACCTATGGCCCCCGGGTCTATTTTCCATCATGCAAGTTTCCAATCTGTTTTATTTTGCAATCATAAAAATACCAAAAAATATTTATCTTATTATCTCTATCAGATCTCACTTTTGCAAGTGGCCGTGAAGGGATTGACAACCCCTTTATCGCGTTGGTTGCAAGGTTCTTTTTTGTTTGTGTAGGTATGAGGCGACTTGTGTGTGGTCTCCTACTGGATTGATACCTTTGTTCTCAAAAACTGAGGAAAATACTTACGCTACTTTGCTGCATCACCCTTTGCTCTTCAAGGAAAAAACCAACGCAATGCTCAAGAGGTAGCAGTCGTGCAAGAAGGAAGATGGAGGAGGAGAAGAAGAGGAAGCTGGAGGAGGAGTAGAGGAAGCAGGAAGGCATAACTCATTAAAGGGCTAGAATCAAAGCACGCGGAGTTGGCACTCCAATTCCAGCGGCAGTAGCAGAAGATCGACTCACTTAGCCAAGAAAGAGGGTCTCAGCAGTGGCAGCAGCTAGCAGATGATCCAACATTGGATAGCACTGTCCCATCCACGTCGAGAAGCAGCGTGGGTTCCACCTCGGGCGAGGCACAACTGCTGGATAGATACCTTGTGGATGACATCATGGAGACCACTAATTGTGGGCTACACTTCAAAATGAAGAACATATCCATGAAGGTGGCGGACGCCGTTGCTTATACAAATCCCCCTGAAGCAACCTTCCATTCCAACCCTATTCCAGCTGGCTATGCTCCTGTCGTGATTGATGAAGTGGTGGACCAATATTCGGGGCTAGAGCTTGACATTCCTAGAGGCGACGAGGAGTGCTACCTCTTCAGCACTGCATTGGTTTTTGAGAACCAAGGTATCAATCCAGTAGGAGGCCGCGCACGAGTCCCTCGCACCTACACAAACAAATAAGTCCTCGCAACCAACGCGATAAGGGGTTGTCAATCCCTACACGGTCACTTACGAGAGTGAGATCTGATAGATATGATAGGATAATATTTTTGGTATTTTTATGATAAAGAGAAATAAAAGATGCAAGTAAAATAAATGGAAAAGGAAATAACTAAGTATTGGAAGATTAATATGATGGAAGATAGACCCGGGGGCCATAGGTTTCACTAGTGGCTTCTCTCAAGAGCATAAGTATTTACGGTGGGTGAACAAATTGCTGTTGAGCAATTGACAGAATTGAGCATAGTTATGAGAATATCTAGGTATGATCATGTATATAGGCATCACGTCCGAGACAAGTAGACTGACTCCTGCCTGCATCTACTACTATTACTCCACACATCGACCGCTATCCAGCATGCATGTAGAGTATTAAGTTCAAGAGAATAGAGTAACGCTTTAAGCAAGATGACATGGTGTAGAGCGATAAAATCATGCAATATGATATAAACCCCATTTTGTTATCCTCGATGGCAACAATACAATACGTGCCTTGCTGCCCCTACCGTCACTGGGAAAGGACACCGCAAGATTGAACCCAAAGCTAAGCACTTCTCCCATTGCAAGAAAGATCAATCTAGTAGGCCAAACCAAACTAATAATTCGAAGAGACTTGCAAAGATAACCAATCATATATAAAAGAATTCAGAGAAGATTCAAATATTGTTCATAGATAAACTTGATCATAAACCCACAATTCATCGGTCTCAACAAACACACCGCAAAAGAAGATTACATCGAATAGATCTCCACAAGAGAGGGGGAGAACTTTGTATTGAGATCCAAAAAGAGAGAAGAAGCCATCTAGCTAATAACTATGGACCCGTAGGTCTGAAGTAAACTACTCACACTTCATCGAAGGGGCTATGGTGTTGATGTAGAAGCCCTCCGTGATCGATGCCCCCTCCGGCGGAGCTCCGGAAAAGGCCCCAAGATGGGATCTCGTGGATACAGAAAGTTACGGCGGTGGAATTAGGGTTTTGGCTCCGTATCTGGTAGTTTGGGGGTACGTAGGTATATATAGGAGGAAGGAGTACGTCGATGGAGCAACAGGGGGCCCACGAGGGTGGAGGGCGCGCCTGGGGGGTAGGCGCACCCCCTACCTCGTGCCCTCCTCGTTGATTGCTTGACGTAGGGTCTAAGTCCTCTGGATCATGCTCGTTCCAAAAATCACGTTCCCGAAGGTTTCATTCCGTTTGGACTCCGTTTGATATTCTTTTTCTGCGAAACCCTAAAATAGGCAAAAAAACATCAATTCTGGGCTGGGCCTCCGGTTAATAGGTTAGTCCCAAAAATAATATAAAAGTGTATAATAAAGCCCAATAATGTCCAAAACAGAATATAATATAGCATGGAACAATAAAAAATTATAGATACGTTGGAGACGTATCAAGGAGCACACACTGGGAGAGGCCAAACATCGTATCATCCTATGGAGAAAGGATTGCATCATCTTTTCAAGGCCATCGACACCGCGTCAGCCGACTCCTCCTCGGAGTCCACCACCGCGTCAGCAATCTCCCGCTCCTCCAAGTCATCAGCCACCGCCTCAGTACAGTCCTGCTCCTTCAAGTCCGCCAACACGTCAGGCCACTCCTCCTCCTCCAAGTCCGGCACTGTGTCAGGCCACTCCTCCTGCTCCGAGTTCGGCATCGCGTCAGCCCACTCATCCTCCACCAAGTCAGCCACGTCAGCCATCTCCGCCGCCTCAGCAACAGCGGAAGAGAGCCGTCGCAGCTATGGTGTGTAGCGATACAAGTCGAGGTAGTACAGGAGGTACAGGCGGAGGCAAGCGATTTTAATATGGTCCAAGCCTCGCGCCTCTTCCGTTGAGGCCTTACGACATGACCAGTGAGCAAAACGAAGCCATAGTGAAGGCCCAAGTGGACGCCCATTTTGGACCGAAACCGCCACCGCCACCAAAGGAGAAAGTGCCTGAGGAAATTGTTGACCACTTTATTTGTATGGCTAAAAACCAGCTCCCAAGCCTGTTGACTCAGACTATGAGCGCCAAATCAGAAAGGCACATCAAGCACGACAACAGAAGGAGTCGAGCTTGAGCTCGAGCCAAGCAGCTGCCAAAAATAGCGGGAAAACCGTTCCCCAGCTGGGAGAACAGGCGGTGCAATCGATCCCCACGCTCATTGTACCAACACATGCGAGTACTGGCGCCGATCAGCTATTAATAACCGACGACCATATAAGGCAGGCTAAAGAGATCGGATGCACTATAGAACAACTCCTAGGCTTGGAGCCCATGGAAACTTTTAAAGAGGAGGAGCTAAAACGGAAATATGTCTGCGGCAAACCTCAGGTCAAGCCTGAGGAGGTCAAGAAGCTCTCAACGAGAATGTATGAATTTCATCAATGGTACATGGAAATTACTAAGACTACCAATCGAGAGTCCCTCATGGTGAAAGTCAAGAAAGAGCATTACTTCCATGAGACAGCTCTGTCTGTTGATTATACATAACTGTTTCAGTTATTCAATCAAGACGCACTCGACAAATCTATCGTCAGTTGCTATTGTCTATAAGTGATTTCTTTCCGTAATTTGAGTCACAAGCTAGCTGTAGTGCTCGTTGATCATTACCTGTAATTATCCTCACTGTATTCTTTTCTGTGGTGTTATGTAGGACGAAGATCTATGAAATGAAAAAAGTTGGACGCTACGGCATTGGATTCATTGACCCAAATACCATCAATGAAGAGACATGGGCATATGAATGGTATCGAGACGACGCAGAGAAAAAATACTAGAGTTCTTGAAGCGCCTCAATACCAATCGAGATATACTACTTCCTTACAACTTCCAGTGAGCCACACTGTCTTGTACTATAAATTCTGTTTTTGCTTACTACCTAGAGTTAATAAGTGTATAGGGTTTAGGGTAGTTGATGAGTGTTATGCACATGCCCGCTTAATTTATACATGCAAACGTATGCGCATGCAGTTACCACTGGATCTTGTTAGACATTCAAGTTGAAGAAGGAAAAGTTGAAGTACTGGACTCACTACTTAAAGAATCTAGTGAGTACTCAATCGTGAAGGGGATAGTCGATAGGTAATTTTAATCATTATTGAACTATATGTTGGCCTCTTTAGTTCGTCATTTCTTGATATCAACTAATTAATAACTTCTTTATTCATTTTCTTTGCTGGCGGGCAGGGCTTGGCAAAAGTTCATCAAAATGGTCCTAGGCGAATGAAAACAAAAGTTGTTCTGGTATCGACTCAGGGTAAGTAATGAAGTAGTACTAGCTATCTACCATCTCTTTAATTCTACTTTCAATACCATTAATTATCATGCTTCATTAATTATTATCTGATTGAATTCTATTATCGTAAAGGCCATGAAGCAGGCGTCGGGGAATGATTTATGTGCATACTACGTTTGCGAGAACATTCGCATGATGGCGTCCGAAAAGAGCACATCTTCTAGACAGCTATGGGTACGTTTGCTAGAACACTATTCATAATTTTTACATCGTTATCGATATCTAATCACACAACGACTAATACATGCATATTGATCTCCTTCTTAAAAGTTCAATGAGGTGCGGGATAAGCTCCTATCAACGGATCGCGTACGAGCAATTCAAGAGGAAATAGCGGGATTTTTGCTCGACCAGGTGATAGATCCCAAAGGAGAATACCATACTACTGCAGTAATGCCTCCATGTAGGAGAAATTGTATATACCAAATTGTATATGTATACATGTGTATGTGTGAATGGTGGTGTGAGACATATATATATAGGGTCGCGCTATTCGTCATCCTGGGTGAGGCATAGTTATTATTCACCCCCCCCCTCTACTTTACCATCAATGCACCGTAAATTTACGTTCCGTAAGTTTTGTCTTATTTCCGACGCAAAAAGGGACCGTAAGAAAATATATAATCGTCGTAAAAAATATTTTATGTTATGTAAAATTACAAACATAAAAACATAGTCTAAAATACACATAAACTACAAATTTTCTTGTCTTATGACCTATATTTTTATTTTCTTATGTCAAATTTTACGTAGTGAATCAATAGGAATGTAACTATTTGAATTCGAAATGTAATTTAATTATGAAATGATTGTAAGATTACCTCGGGTGAAGAATAACTTATTCTGCACCCTGGTTGATGAATAGTAACACTATATATATATGCATATAATGTGTACAATATAATATGTAGTATCGTAAAATACTAGCAAATGAAAAAGAATTAAAGGGAAAACACAAAATTAAAGGGAAAAGAAATCATGAACCCAAAACCCCCCAAACCTTTAGTACCGGTTGGTGTTACCAACCGGTACTAAAGGTCTCCCCGCCCCCGGCGCTGGCTCGTGCCACGTGGTGGCCCTTTAGTGGCGGTTCATGCTGAATCGGTACTAGGGGGGACCTTTAGTCCCCACCCTTTAGTGCCGGTTATAGAACCGGCACTAAAGGGCCTTACGAACCGATGCTAAAGCCCGGTTCTGCACTAGTGACTCCACAAACGATAGTCCCCACATGGAATTCTCTCTTCCTCTTCTTTTTTCTTCTTCCTTTCACGCGGCCAATGGTGACTTCTATATACTAGATGAGGCCCATGAATTAGCTAGGACCTGTGATAGATGCTCCACAAAAGTAATTTGCCAGAGGCTCACCCTGTGCAACGTAGGCGTGTGACAAAGAAGTTGAAATTCGTCCTCCATGGGCCATGGTTTGGGCGCTTCTTTGCCCGAATGGGGTCTTCCCCTCATCCTTCTCCTCAACAAAAATAAAAATAAACGCCAAGATTAGAGTGGTAAAAAAAGAATTGGCATGTGCCTGTGAACACCTAGAGGTCACCAGATGCTCTCACTAACTTATTCACAAAAAGGAAAAAGAGGCAGGCTCATGAACGAAACATATAATAACCAGTATAAATCTAGTGAAATGAATGGATAAAGGACAACTCAAAGGCGGTTTGTAATCTCCTATAGAAGGACCCCAAGTCTTCCGGTTGTAACTCAAGCCATTTCACTATCAATTCATTCAAGCCTCGAGTGTGAGCAACACTACTGTGTGTGTGTACTATGCATGAGCACAAGTAGTTCTAACACACAGCCGCTACTCTCTGTAGTTTAGCTTTTCCTTTCGTTCGTCCAATTCTCGGTACCCACCTACTCTATAGTTTGGGCTAACAATTTAGACTGTACAATGATAAGACTATGAGACTAGGAAATGTTTAATCATATCCGTTGTTCGGGTGCTACAAGTTTATACCTAAAATGCTAATGTTGGATGATTTGTGTAAACATCAACATTGTATCAGTAGATTTGTGATTTTTCAGATAGTTCTGTAATGGAAATTAAAGTTCGGTGTCCTCTGTTAGTTAAAAATGGTGAAATATAACACATCTGGGTGCATACACATATAACAACATGTTTCTTTATTGCTCTCAATTACACTCTATGTAAACGGATAAATTTTTTTAATAAGCTAAGTTTTCAGTAGATCATTTTTTGAAGGCCTTTTGAAATGACAATGTCAAATTATTTATACTTAACTTTAATAATTGTTTATCAATTATTTATGTTTGATAAAAAACATTGCTGATGAATAATTATAATTTGAAATTTATTTTGAAGTTATATATTTTCAATGCATTGTATCTTCAAACATAAATGAACCAAATCCAAATATGGGAAAATGACAAATCTTATGCTTCTTCGAATAATTTGTGACACTTGCATAAATATATAGTGTATATGTGTTTTATGTATTCTTAAATATATTGGTTGAGACTCTAACAGTGAATGATAAATATCATGACGAAGATCTTCAATTAGAATTCTATGCAAATAGAAAAAAAATCTAGAGTATATGGAAGGGCTTGGGAATCTTCCAGCCAGGTGGTGCTTACACCAGCCTCTCTCCATCCTATTCTCCTCAACGTGAAGTTCCTCGAATTCAGTTGATTTCACTCGTGGTAGAGTATATATAATGTAAGTTAGTTGGGGCCCCGAGTGCATGAGTTTGTACCAAGAAGTTCCGAATGAGAATAGAGTATCGATTCAAGGAGGTACAAGTTTCCTAGATCAATGATAAATTCTGCAATACTAACAAAACATTATTTGTACCACAAGTCAACCTTAATAGCTTTCCTCATTCTACAATATATTATGCAATACTAACAAAACTTCATTTGTACCCCAAGTCAACCTTAATAGCTTTGCACATTCTATAGTATATTATTTTATAGAGTGGTATTTTTCATTCTTGGAATAAATAATAACTTTTTTGCAAAGAGGCATAAGACCATATATTAAGTATCATAGGTCCTTACAAACATACCCATACAAAAAATATAAATACATTCAAAATCTTGAGAGTGTGAAAGTCTTCTTCCTCCTACATTCACCGCATTGCGCGACATGAGCATAGCTCGATTCTGCCTATGGGCTGGGAGCATGTAGATGCAGCGACCCGAAAGTCATCAATGCAGACCAGGAGACACCAGTGGCCGTGATTTGTGAAGTAAATTGCCAACCTGGAGAAAATCCAGACGGATCCACCGAAAATCTCAACCAATTGTATCATAGGAGACCCGCCTGAGAGACAACTCCACATGCCCTCAATCGGCAGAAAAAACACACCAACGGAATGGGAGGAGTACACTAGTCCTACCACGAGGCAATGTTGCCGCTTTCCTGCCCCAAACCAAACACGAAAAAACCAAAAAGAAAACCTAAAAAATCACCCATGCACTATACGACGGGTCTTCGAGCGGATCGACACGGTGCGCGCCGACGAGGCATACATGGTCGAGCTCCACCGGAATCATCTGGAGCTCGTCCCTGAGGTGCGACAGGTCCTCGAGTAGTGGAAGAATGGTGCCTACGGGGCCAGACCGTCTGGTGTGGAGGTCATCGACCATTGCTCCAGCGACTCCGACTTCGAGAACATTGTGGATTGGGCGATGATCATGAAGGGAGAAGATTATATTTTTTTTGAATTGATTTGTTTAAATTCATGTTATACAATGTAGTTTGAATCGAATTGTGCTATCTATATTTAAATTAATGTTATGGAATGTAGGTTGAATCGAATTTGTGTGATTTGTTTTTACGGAATTAAGTTTAAGAGTTCGGATAAAAACTACTCCCTCTGTCCTAAAATGTAAGACGTTTTATACACTAGTATAATACCAAAAAGGTCTTACATTTTAGGATGGAGGGAGTACATTTTTTAACTCCTTAAATTTAAGAAGTTGAAATTTGAGTAGGTATACGAGGCTAAATTATACCGATATAAAAAGAGCGACTTCTGGAGATCCAACACATCTCACCCGTTCACCATGTTTGTCCCTATATTTAGAGCTAAATAAGGTTAATAATATGAGCCAACCTGTGGTTGCATGGTTAGGTGGACAGTGGTATCCCAATCCATCAGGATTCAAGTCCTACTGCTCGCATTTATCGTGGATTTATCAGGATTCAAGTCTTATTGTCCCCAATGCAAACCATTTAATTATATCCCTAATATCGACATGTGATCATGTCAGATATTAGTGCGCAATATAAACCAACGGGACTGTCTATTTGACATTTGAATGATTTCCAATTGGATATCATTCAAATTTTCTGACCAATGTCCTGTTGAAATCTTTATTGCCCAAAACCACTGATACTGCTCGTTCCCACTAAACGGGTCGGACTAAAAAAAGAAGACCCGGTTGTCAACTAAACCAAAAGAGCAAGAGAACCCCATGCAATCCCTCCCTCCAGCTTCGCTGACCACACCTGACAACAAAAAGTAGAAGCAAAAGAGCAGTTAAACATCTTTGCTTGAACTTGCCTCCCAAGAAACAAATAAAGTTACAGTGAACATACACGTAAATGAAAAAGAATTTACTTGAGATTTGTCAAGCCCTCCATCATCACTAGAGATTTCCTGAAATAAAATTAAAGTGAACATACACATAAAATTAAAAATGAAAAGAAATAATTCAAATTAATTAAAACTAGGGAAGAAAAAGAAATAAATACCAAAGACATAGGATTAGAACCATCATCTGCAAGATCATTAGGCACAAACAGATCATTCAGAGAATCTGCACTCTCAAGAGAAGAGACTAGTGGTACATCCTTGTGAGAAACTTTCCGCATTGAACCAAACCTAAAATCACAAAGGCAAAAATCATTAGGCAAATAAACCAGAACCAACGCAAACACTACAACCAACAATCCCCAGAACTAGATCTAGAAGCTACAAAACCACAAACTAGACAACTGAATATTAAACGCATAGACACTGTAAGACTCTGGAGAAATACATAATAAGTCATACTGTAATTACAGTCCTCAAGCACACAAATTACAGTGTAATACTCTACAGAAAATACAGTGTAAAAGTCTGATGAATTACATTGTAAGTCATACTGAAATTAAAGTCCTCTAGGCAAATACAGTGTAAAATTCTGATGAGTTACATTGTAAGTCATACTGAAATTACTCTAGGGAAATATAGTGTAAAATTCTGATGAATTACATTGTAAGTCATACTGAAATTATAGTCCTCAAACATACAAATTTACAATGTAAGTCTACGGAAATACAATGTAAAACTCTGGTGAATTGCATTGTAAGTCATACAAAAATTACAGTCCTCAAACCATACAAATTACAGTGAAAAACTCTACGGAATTACATTGTAACCATACAAATTACAGTGTAAAACTATATGGAAATACACTGTAATTACATGAGTGGTTGGGCTAAATTTACAAAGTAAACTACACAGTGATCTGGGCGTATACATAGTGATTCCAGGGCATAAAAACACTGTAAATCTGGGCGAATACACTGTAAATTACATGAGTAATTGAGCTAAATTACTGTGAACATAAATAGGACGAATTACACAGTGATTCCAGGCATAATATACTGAAAAATCTGCATATACACAGTACATGAGTAATTGGGCTAAATTCCTGTGGACATACTAGGACAAATTACACAGTGATTCCTGGCATAAATACATTGAAAAATCTTGCATATCTGGGAATATACACTGTAATCAAGAATATACACTGGAATTAGGGGGGAAATTACACAGTACTGCTAGCACAAATAACACTGTAATTAAACAATAAATAACACAGTATTTGGGAGAATCACACAGTAATTATAGATGTGGGAGAATTACACTGTAAAGCATGATAATTGCACTGTAAAAATGGCAGAATTAGACTGCAAAAGATGGGACAGTGAGGTTCTGCAAACCTATTACACAGTAGTTACACTGTAATTCTAGGGGTATGATCCACTGTATTTTTGAGCTACATTACAAGTCTCGGGGGGTAAAATTACACAATAATAGAAGCATCAAATTCAGAGAGCTTGCTGGAACACATTCAGACATGCCTCAGCTACCAGGGGAAAATCATAAGCAGCCACCTACAACTACAAAAAAGCAGGCCAGATCATCCCCAACTGTCACCTAACGACAAGGGAACATACACCCCAAGCTAGCAGAAAACAGGAAATCACCCGCTGCAACAAGCAGTACGCCTACCTCCACCATCTACCACACAAAATAAAACAAATATAAAAGCCTACATCCACATCTACACAGCAAAACGAAAACCCTAGAACCCGCAACTACAAAAGGTCCTCACAACGCAGGCGAGCACAAAAGGAAGGGGGGGGGGGCGAAATTGGGCGGATCCATGAAGAACAACAAATAGACATCCATGAAGACGAAAACTCAGCTAGATTTGGAACTACACGACCAGAGCACAAGCAAAAACACCCGGACCGGCAGGGGATTAGGGGAACCAATCTCGGCAACCGGGGGCGAAGAGAATAGAGAGGACAAAATCAAAATCGAACAGTGAAATAGCTCGGAATCGCCTCTTTCCTTCGCCGCTCGAGCTCTCTCCCCCGGCCTTATCGAAACAGAGCGACCCAAATGAAAAGGGAGACAACACCCACTCCGAAATTCAAGCACGACAAAAACCAATAGTACCGCGACGGGACGGTTTCGAGTTGAGATAAAGAAAACCGAACCCACAACAGCAAACCAAACCGAGCGAACAGAGTGCCAGCGCGAAGAAAAAAAAGAAAACCAGCGTGAATCTCCGCGCGAGAATGGACGGACAGAAATTCGAATGACGATGAATTGAAAAAGCAGCTGACTGTAAAATAGCAAATCCGTAAACCAATCGTATATTGTCTGATACGTACTGCATATACACAAATACCAGTGAGGATTGGGAACCTTGCTCTCATTGTCATCCTCCATCGTCTGCTCGTTGCTGGTTCCCATCCTCGTCCTCTGCCCTACTCTAATGGCGCTCCCAGATGAACTCCTCGAAGAGATCTTCCGCCGCCTCCCCACGGCCGCCGACCTCGCGCGCGCCTCCGCGGCCTGCGTCTCCTTCCGCCGCGTCATCACCAGCCATCCCTTCCTCCGCCGATTCCGCGCCCTCCACCCGCCGCCCCTCCTCGGCATCCTCTGCGGCGGCCTCATCCCCGCCCAGCCGCCCCACCCTTCCGCCGCGGCGGCGGCCACCTTAGCCGACGCCGACTTCTCGTGCTCCTTCCTCCCGCCGTCCCGCGACCGCTGGTGCCTCCGCGACGGCCGCGCCCTTTTCTCCCCCGCCCCCGAGCGGACCGGCGGCGACTACAACCGCCGGGACCTGGTCAGGGAGTTCGCTGTCTGCGACCCCCTGCACCGCCGGTACCTCCTGCTGCCTGCCCTCCCCGACCATCTAGCCGACCAAGTCCATCGACCGGACATCATACATTGCGAGCCCTTCCTTGCTCCTCCCGGCGACGAAGAGGACTCGTCATTCACAGACTTCAGAGTCATGTGCTTGGTGCGGTGCACAGCCAAGCTTGTCCTCTTCGTCTTCTCTTCCTGGGCCGGGCAATGGCTCGCTGATCCTATCACATTTGACATGTTGGGATGTTTGATGTCAGACCCTACTACGCCCATGGATGCTTCTGCTTGGAGGTTTGTCCGGAAGACACGCTGCTCGTGCTCGATGCACAAAGGCTGGAGTTCTCCCCTGTTGACCTCCCGCCTCCACTTGGCTCTTGTAAGTGGGACATGGCCATTGTGGAGGCAGCAGAAGGAAGGCTTGGGATGCTTACTATCTCTGAGCATACTGAAGCTGGTGTGTACAAATACCATCTCGTGTATGATGTATTGCATCCTAAGGATGAGAATGGCGCAAACCGGTGGCAATCAAAGTCCGCAATCCCTTTGCCGGTGAATTATCGCTATGGCATCTTGGGTGTAGCTGGTGGATACTTGCTCCTAATTGGGTATCCACAACAGAACAGGCTAGTACTTGATTATTTTTCACTGAATCTCCAGACATTTCAGATTGAGTGGTTCTGTCAGACTGGTCGCTGTGCCATAACTAGCGACCTGTATGCCGATCTCCCACTGTCCTTGGCCCCGCCAACTATTTGAAGTGGTAAGCTTGCCCTCCGTCTTTAATTACTTTATTTCCATGCATATGACATTGCAATTGCAATATGATGCAAGTGTTAGTTATATGGTAGTGTGTACATTAGCATTCTCTACTTTGGCAAATGGTCCTGTATTAACGCTGATGCGGCCAAGTTACTTTTCACCCTTATAATTCTCATTCTTATTGCTTGTAAGTGTTTAGGTGCTATTCTAATGGTTAGTACATCTGTGCAATTCCAAATCTGTGAATTTCAGGATGAGCAAGAAGCCTTTGTTTCTCATCTTGTGAATATGACTGTCCTCATTTTCAGTGTCATACAGAAATACTACTGAAATAGTAATCAGCATCACAGTATGCGCGAGTTAGGCTGGATTTGACATGCGTTGGCTACTTTCCCTTGAGTCCTTTTTCCCTTGCACATTTAAAACTATATATTTTCTCCGTTTTTAGCTACTTATTGAACCATTTGCTTCTGCTAGTTCCTTCTCCTCAGCATGCCACGTTCTTCTCCTTGACCATTGATGGCTTTAGTTAGTTAGTTTGTGCTGGGATCCATTCATCAGATTGCATAAAGCACCAAGTGTTACAGCATTAGTAGCAGCAAACACCACTATTTTTCCAAAAAACTGTCACTTCGCAGCATTTTTTAATTCTGTTGGGATGTGCAGCATGCATCATGTGTAATGAATTCTCGCATTTGGCTGATGAGAATCACAGTTCAGCTGAGGTTGCATGACGCAGCATGTTAAATTTTTGTTCTATGGTTTGGCCATGTCACCAAGCTATCATGCCTGGCGCCATTTGCGGTGGAATGGCTGTGATTTGTGCGGTAAATTGACCGTAGTGGCTTATTCTTAAATTTATTTGTTTTTATCTCACGATGCACTTGCAATTAGAGATTTCGGATCATACTATTGATCCTGATGTTTGTAAATTAGACCCCCAAAAATGCTGCGTCATCATATTCAGAATGACCCAATAACCATGCTTTTATTTGCAACTGTAACCGACTCTGGCTTTCCACGTGGCAAGCACAGTAACCGAACCAGCCTCATACATCAACTTTTAGGCATGGACGGCTGAGACATACACTACATCAGAAACATATTTCTAGCCTAATAATGTTAAGCTTCTACCTAGTGGCATCTTGTAACAGCTGGGTCGTACTAATAAATCAAACTTATTGAATGTAAATTTTACTTATGATGTCTTGCATACCATGCAAATTGATAGGTCGACACTAAATGGTCGCAATGATATATATGAGTTTAGATGCCATGCTAATGTTTATGGTCAGTAATTTTCTGGTCTTGTACTGCAGATGCATGTTTAATTGCGTAGATAACTTCAGAAACATGTTTGTGTCGTTTGCAAATAAGAGTTGAATCTGTGAGCATTTCAATCAAATTGGACGCTCTTCAGCGATCAGCATAGTGATTTTTAGTGACACTCCAAAAGTAGCTGTTTGTATCACATAAAAGTATTCATGAAAAACTTTGTATTATGGTGAGTTAACATCCTCGTTCCCATTTACTCCCTCTGTTCCAAAATATAATTTTTTTAGAGATTTCAGTACGGACTACATACGTTTGGAACAGAGGTAGTAGTATATTTCAGTTGTATACATTTCTGGCTTCGTGTAGAAACAGAGAGGCTTAGAGACACATGCTTTCTATTCCTCAGTTTGTTTCAGTTTAGTACTCCCTCCGGTTCTTCTTACTCTGCATATTAGATTTGGGTCAAGTCAAACTTTGCAAAGTTTGACCAAATATATATTAAAAAATATCAATATCTACCATACCAAATATATATCCCATGAAACTACATTTTGTGATGAATCTAACAAAATTGATTTGGCATCGTAAATGTTAATACTTTTTTCTATAAATTCGGTCAAAGTAGAGATGCTTTGACTTCAGACAAAACTTATATGCAGACTAAAAAGGACCGGAGGGAGTACTTCTTTTGAGTTGTTTTATCTAAGAACCATTTCCCTCTATTACCAGGGCTTGTCAGAGAATAATGCAGATGGCAAGTGCGATGCCATGTTAAGGGGAATAAATGCAAGAGCATTTGACAGCAATTTGCAGCTGATAGATACTTCCTCATTTGAACCGTTGAAGAACTAGAAACGTGCAATGGATGTCCGCCGCATCTGCCTTCTTTTCACTGTCGAAGATTTCATATCGTTAAACCGTTTCTGCTATTTGTGCAGTGCTTGCCTGGCAAGAGACTGGACTTAGGACAAGCGAACGGCCTGATTGGCTCGCATACCTGTAGTGTCCAGCTTCAGTAGTGGCTTCGCTTGCTTGAACTGAGTGCCGGGCAAGTTTTGCAGCTTTAGTTGTAACCCTGGGAATGGAATAGTTTGCTTTTGCTGATATATGATTCCAGTATGTATTTATGGCATTACCCAAAGTCTACCTGTGCCGATATATTATGATTCATATATCTCTTTCAAAAGCATAGATTGGATGAAGTTGCAAGTAATGTCCTCTCTGCCTTTTTTTTTGAACGGGAAAAGGCGCTCAAGTCGCCAAATTTCATTTCATTCAGTTAAAAAAACACAGTATAGCGTGATTTACACATCGCTGTAGAGCTTGAAGAGATTACAGAGAAAGAACAGGCCAATGAGTGTGCCAATGAACTAAATTGGAACAAGCAAGGACAGGTTGAACTGAACTGTTCAGAAGATGGTGAGCAACATTATGGGCAATGCTATGAAGACTCCTAGAAATCTGAAAAACCTGCCAACGAGAGCCTTCTGAGATGGCAAAGAAATCTGCCAGTGATTGTCTGGATTTTCTCTGAAGTCACATCCCTAGTTGGCGCAGCCATCGCCAAATTAAGATAGTCACATCCCTAGTTTGCCACAGTCATCACCAAATTAAGATTATCTGTATAATAATTGGGCTGATCGACCTGAAGAAGTTTCTTATTTAAAGAGACCCTCTATTAGTTTTAAGTGACGGGGTGCTTAATTAGATCGCTTTACTTGAAATCTGAGGTTTGAATCCAAGCCATCCCCTCCCAGTATTCAACACAAAACAAATCCTTGTCAGTTTTCTCACAACCATTATCAACTTGGATTCTGCATTTCTGCTAATGGCGGCGGTAATGCCGGTGTACATGAGAACGGGTCACAAACACAAAACCACAGTTCAAGGCCACAAACACTCATAGTTCAACCAAGTAAATTCTGGAATTGATTGACAGCGAATCGTGTGTGTTCGTCAGGTGGATGAACACACAATCACATCACAAGCCACCAAAGCATTTAACCAAACATTTGCAGCATAATCAGTGACCACCACACCTGTATCATGTTCTTGCAGGCAGGTAGTTATATTCAGGCAACCAAATTCAGGTGACAAAACCTCTCACAGCTGAATCGTGTAAATTCCACTACTGATGACAGAAATTCTTGCATTCCATTCGCTCGTTCAAACATCGCAAATTACAAGTAGCAAGCAGCAAGACGAATGGCAAAGCCTGCAGATCGGGAAAGAAGGCATGAACAATCACAAGCCAGCAGCAGAACAATTAACCAGACACTTGCAGTATCATCAGCCAGCGAAGCATTTAACCAAACACTCGAGGTATAATCAGTCAATATAGCCAGTACACTATCATGTTCTTGCAGGTAGGTAAAATTCAGGCAACTAATTTCAGGTGACAAGCCCTCTCACAGCTGAAACATGTAAATTCCACTACTGATGACAGAAATTCTTGCATTCCATTCGCTCGTTCAGACATCTCAAATTATAAGTAGCAAGCAGCAAGAGGAATGGCAAAGCCTGCAGATCAGCAAAGGCGACATTCTTCCTGAGCCACCACATCCAGTATGTTGTATCATCAGTGTCATGTTCTTGCAGGCAGGTAGAATTCAGATAACCAAACGAGGATGATATTACAGAACCGGACGGGTAAAATCGATTCCAGTACCTAAATTAGCAACACAAGCAAAGAGATCGAGGAGCGAATCACCAGTCAGGCACCAAGAAGCATCGCGCTACCCGGCGAGCGGGTTGGCGTGGACGGTGACGCGGTTGAGGCGGATCTCGGCGAGGGGGCGGTCGGCTGGGCCGGTGGGGGTCTTCTCCATGAGGTCCAGCACCTCGAAGCCGTGGATGACCTTGGCGAACACGGTGTAGTGGCCGTTGAGGTGGGGCTGCTTGGCGTAGGTGATGAAGAACTGGCTGCCGTTGGTGTTGGGCCCGGAGTTGGCCATGGAGAGGGTGCCCCGGGCGCCGTGCTTGAGCGCCTCCCGGAACTCGTCCGCGAACTTGCCGCCCCAGATGGACGCGCCCCCCTTGCCCGTCCCCGTCGGGTCGCCGCCCTGCACCATGAACCCCTTGATGTTGCGGTGGAAGACGGTGCCGTCGTAGTAGCCGCTGGCGCAGAGGGCCAGGAAGTTCTCCGCCGTCCGCGGCACCTGGTCGCAGTGCACCTCCACCTTGATGTCCCCCAGGTTCGTGTGCAGCGTCACCGACTGCGGGTTTGGGGGGAGAGGGGGAGGAAACGGAATTAGAGCCTAGGTCATGGAGAAGAGGACGAGAGGGGATGGTATGGTAGGGATCTGGGGCTTGGTTGCTTACCATGGCGGCGCGGCGGAGTGGAAGGGGCGGCGGCCGGCGGGACGAATCGGCGGGGAAGAGGAGCGGGGACGAGTCTGGAAGCGAGCGGAGTGGGGGGGAGGCGGTCTGCGAGCCTGGGTCTCGTGGGTTTGGGCTGCTGGGCCGCCCACGCTTTATGGGTCGCGTGTTTGGATTGGCGGTATCAAATTCGAGAAGATATTTTTTTTACCTCAATAAAATCGAGAATAAAGTGCAGTATTTCCTTTCCTGGGAACAGAATTCGAATATTCCCCAAAATTTGAACAAATTGAGTTGGAACTGCTGCCTTTTGTGTAGTTAAGTCATGATACACCCATTTTGCACCAATAAATTGCCTACGAAATATATTTTCATATTACATACATACTTTATATTTTAGATATTAGCCCATTTTTCCATAGACTTGGTCAAACTTTATATTTTAGACAATCCTAGAACTTCAATTATTTTGAAATAGACGGAGTAGGTTACTACGGTGTCAAAAAAAGAACTGGGTTACTACAGCCTACACGAATTTAAGTGAATTCCATCACCGAGCTTTCCTGTCTGGGAACATTAGTCTATAAGAAACAAAACTGAAAAATCATACTGCCTAGTGAACAAATAAATACTTTTGATGACACAACGCAATGCCGTGCCCCAAGAACCGCCGTCACAAACTGGATACTTTACAGATGACAAGAACCTGAATTCCTCAACACTAACTTATGTTACCAAAGAGCAAAATTGCTAGAGGAGAAAGAACCTGAATTCACAAACTGGATACTTTACAGATGACAAGAACAGAAGAAACTGAATTCCTCGACACTAACTTATGTTACCAAAGAACAAAATTGCCAAAAGAAAAAAAAAAGGATGACAGGATTGAATAGGCGAATGAACACAAGACTTGACCCACGCCTACCATGAGACGGACAATTTACCGCCTGTGACACCTATGGGGAAGCAGATGAGAATCGACACAATTACAACCTTCCGAAGAGCTGCCGCACTTGGATTCAACAGGAACAGGGAGGACACGACGGATGCGAACATGATCCCTGCTCTTTGTTCCACCACCGAAGACATGACTGTTTCCACCAATTGTCAGTTTCAAACCTCCACCAATGGTAGATGCCAAGACGGAATCACTCTGATTGGAACAGATCTGGTTAAGGCATTTTTTTCCTGTGTGCTCCTGCGTTTTCTGCGAAGCAACTGGCGAAGCAGTTATTTCTTGACACCCTACAGGCCCAAAAGGAGTTCTCTAGGCGTTTCAGCGGTTTGATTTGTGGCCATCTGTGATCCTCCTAAGCCTTTCCACCACCACAGGAATATCCTGCTCCCTCAACGTTGTGAAACAGCACCTAAACCAACCAGGCTCAATGCAATGGCAAGATGAACCTGGGGTGACATTGACCTTCGCCTCCTCCAACAGCCTGTCCCAAAGCCTGCGTTCCCCTTTCTCGCTGTAAGACCGGATGAACTTGCTCATGTCTGCCCAGCAGTAGAACCCTCCGCTGCTCTTGAAGCACTCGATGCCCACCTGTTTCAAAGCATCAACGAGCAGATTGTACGCCTTGCGCAGCCTCTCTCTGTTAACTTTCAGGTAATTTGAAATAAACTTCTGGTCCGAAAGCATGGCAACAAGAAGGCGCTGGGTCGGGGTCGACACAGATGAGAATCTGGCAATCTTGGCAGCTGCCTCCACAATGCTTTCGTTATACGAATATATGACTCCAACTCGAAACCCTGCAAGAGATAGGTCTTTTGAGAGTCCATAGATTATGTGAACCCTGCCTCTGTCAAAGTCTTCTAGCTCGTTCACAACCTCAGCCACACTGACAAATTCACCACTTCCAAATGTTGAACCGGCAAACACTTCATCAGAAATTAAGTGTATGTTCTTCTCTGTAGCAAAGTCCAGAAGATCACGCAGTGTTTGCTTGGGTACAAAGCTTCCTGTAGGGTTGGAAGGATTAGATATGAGAACCCCACGAACCCTTACTCCTCGCTTCTTTGCCTGGTTATAGGCTATTTCTAGAGCAGTGATACTGATGTTGAAGTTGTCGGTGCTACGGCAAGGAACGGGTATCAACTCAATACCAGTTCGCCATTTTATGTCCCGGTCCCATCTGCAGAAATAAAGTCACAAATTCAGGACTTCGCTCTGAACACCAAACCATGATTATAAAACACGCCTGAGAGCGAGGAGATAGACATACCCAGGGTAGTATGGTGACGGAACAAGAAATGCATTTCCTGGATCAGCAAGACAGAAGCTCAGTATTTCCATTGCAGGCGTCGCACCAGATGTTATCACCATTTGAGATGGATCAAAGGATACTGACTCTTGCATTATTTGCCTCATAAATCCAGCAAGAGCCTGAAAATGAAATCAAACAGTTATATTGGAAAATTACCCCATGAGGAATAACAAAAAGTAGCCATTGAAACTAGTTTGATTATCTGGTGCCAGATTCAAACTATACAAATAAAGACTTGGGAGCTTTTTGTACTAAATTAATGACCATCTAACAAATAGTACAGGACAAGCAACAACATATTAACGTGGAAAACAGAGTGACATCCCAGCACAATTTCTGCATGACGTATGCCGTAAGGGGCTCATCATTAAATTTATTTTCTGATATATCAGCATGACAGCACCTTTTAAAGTACGCTGTTGTTTCAGTATTAATCTTGAAAAATAACCACCAGAAATGAGGTCAAGAGGCAAGTTTCATAGAAGCATGACAATGCAGAATGGCTTGGTTAGATTCCTAAACTGATTTCGATAGAAAGCATCCACTAAAAGGCCATAACAAAAAACAGAAAAATAAGCAAAACAAAGAGGCAGCTCCAATTCTAAAATGGGAGTGGCCCACTGTTTTAGCAGCATATCATCCAGATTAATCGCCAAGGTCTGATCTATCTAGAAGTATGCCTTCAGTTCAGATTCACACAGTTGACAGCAGCTAAAAAGACACAGGATCATGGAAATGAAAATCTTTAAAATCAATTGTCGTTTCAGGAATGAGCTGATTAAAATGACAATGTCTCGGAAGTCAATAGTTGACAGATGGCATCATTGCAGCAACAAAACTAAAATTGACAACCAAGAACAAACAGACATGAGATAGTGACTCTTTGGCACATATCAGTTAGATGCAGATAACATGTATATGGCCACAAAATTTCAAAAGAGGAAAGGAAGCAAATTACGCAACATCACGTCAACAATCGTACCTCGCTCCAGGCTTAACCACACAAAATTCTAGAGGAATTGCTACGATTATTTGTAGGTTCAATAATTGACTGGACACTGTTGTTCGATTGAGCTGATCCAAAACAGTGGCTAACCGCCTAGGCCCACGCTACCAAATCAGAGCAGTGGTACTACTAATGCCAAAGATAGCATAGTTGAAAGACAAAAACTGAAGATACCAAATATATTTATCAACGTGACGCAGGCTAATTATCATATTGTTCAATGGACACAAATAAGTTAATTCTCAAGTGTATTTATCAAACTAATTATCATACCGCTCAATGGACCAAACAAGTTCGAACCAACCACTGCAGATTGCAGAAACTTCGATGATAATCAAACACTACTTTTTTTTTGCGTGGAATCAAACACTAGTGAATTGTTAAACTGGCTGTTTCTGTCGATGGAATCAGGAAAAGGTAAGATTCCGGTAGCACTTAATTTTGACATCGCCATAGTTAACAGAATTGGAAGGCTTTTATGGATGGGATGGAAGGAATGAGAATGAGAATCAGGGGCTGGTTCCGTTAGGCTTACCATCTTCAAGGCAAGTATCCCGTCATATGGCTGGTACGTGGCGAGGCCGCTGATGGTGAGGTCCCTCTCCTCGTCGCCTCCGCCGGGCGTCATCGCCGGCCCCGCGTGCTCCTCCATCCATTCCCTCACCAAATCCAGGGACAGCTGCACAATCATCGGCACCGACTGCGTCAATCTATCTATGCCTACTGATTTCGGGAACAGAGCAGAAGGGAAGAGGGATGGGGGGAGGGAGGAGAGGCGCTGACGTGGTTCTCGGCGAGGCCGAGCTGGATGACGCCGGCGGGGTTGGAAGCGGGGTGGTAGGGGTCGTCGGCGCAGCGGCGGAGGCCGGCGTAGTAGAGGGAGTCGTCGTCGCCGGCGCGGACGAGGGCGCCGCGGGCGGAGAGGGCCGGGAGCGCGCGCGGGGAGAGCAGGCCCCGCGAGAGGGAGCGGTGGATCGGCGAGAGCGGGCCCGCGGCCGCGGCGCCCGCCGGCGCCGCGGAGGAGGCCGCGGTGGGGGAGCCCGGCGGCGGGCGGTTGCGCTTGATGTAGAGCTGGAGGAAGTAGAAGAGGGCGCAGGGGATGAGGGAGCCGAGGACGAGCCCGCCGCGGCCCTGCACCACCCCCTGCAGCGGCACCACGATGCGCATCCCCCCGTCCGCCCTCCGCTGCTGCCGGCCGCCGCCCTCCCTGTCGCCCCCGCCGCCGCGCGGTGATCTCGGGCGCGGCTTCTTGTCGGCGCGGTCGCCCTTCCTGCTCATGGACGGCCCGCGCGGCGCCCCCGGTGGCGCCGCGTCGTCGTCGTCGTCGCCGTCGCCGCCCTGCTGCCGCGCATGTGCGGGAGGCCGGGCGCGGGATTGGGTTGGGTTGGCGCGGGCGGGCGGGGGATTCTGGGGTTTGGGAGAGGGGCCAGCTGGGTGGGGTGGGGGTGGGGGTGGGGGTGGGTGGCCGAGGGGGAGGGGGCGCCGGGTTTGGCGTCTTGCCGGTTCAGAGTTCAGACGAGACGGCGGCGGCGGTAATTCCGTTGGCCAGGCGAGGCGAGGCCAGGGACAGCTCGTGGGTCTCGGCGGAGGCTCAGATGCGGCCGAGGGGGGCCGAACCGCAAAAGTTACGGCGTGCTCCGGACTCCTCCGCCCGCCCGCGCCCGTTCTCCGTGTGAGAACCAGGATAGAAACAATCTTCCTTTTCCAATTCGTGACAAACAATCTACTCCCCTTTTCACTTGGTCCTTGGCGTTCAGCCACCAACCACAACCGGGTGCTACAGTGACAAGAGCAAAGCCTTCGAGGTTCGAATCCAACCATTCCCGTCGGCACGGCCGTCTTTTCTTGAATGAACTCTCAATGTTTCTTCGAGTTTCTCAAAAGAGAACAAAAAACTAAAAACAATCTAAAACAATCCGGTTAGCGGTGGAGGCGGGTGCCCCGGCCCGAAGGTTGTGTGGGAAGCGGACGACCAGAGGGCGTGATGCAAGTGCTGAGGAGCGAGAGGCTGGATCGATCACGGTATGGTCCTCTCATCGGGGAGACACGGGAGCTCCTATCCCCTCTGTATGACAGTCGAGAAGTAGTCATGCTAAGCTTGGGCCTCACAGGACCAGCGCATCAGACCAGTAACCGTCGTCAATGAGGCGAAGCGTGGAACGAAAGTATCCAACCTATGGACACACAAACACAATGAACGAAGACCGGTCCACATAGATCTACAGAAAGACAAATGTCGACGAAGAGAATCATGTGGGGTCCGCAGGCGACATACCTTCATATGCCCTCCGATTATGCTACACGCACCATCGGGATGAGGGCTAGGCGTGGAGATCCTTGTGACACTTAGGGCGTGTTCGGCAGCTCACTGACTTCCCACATCCTCAACTCCAGGACTGGAGCGCACCCGAACGGGTCAGCTCCTGGCTATTCCATATAGAAGCGGGCGACCCAGCGCAGTGCAAAATTGTAGGATTGGTGGAGTTGGAAAAACTGAGCTCCACAGAAACTAGGAAGCGGGAGTTGAAGAAAATTACTTTGTGCTGCCACCGCCAAGTGACTCGCTCGACCGAGCATCACGTACCGATTCGCTCTCAGGTCGTCTCTCTCCTACGAGCAGTCCCTCCCCGACCAGGCTTATGGCCCAGCCCATCTTTTTCCAACCTTTTTGCATTGCCAGCCTGCTACTGATGGGCCACAAAGATGTGATTTCATGGGCTTGAGGCTCACTCCCTCGCGCGAGCGAGAAGCCGTGACGCCGAACGGATCGCTCACTCCAGGATCGATCGTGAGAAGGTGAGGCTGGATTTGCGGCGTTGGAGTTGAAGATTTTCTGGGAACGGAGGGCTCCCGAACACGCCTTAAAAACGGAGCAGGAGCCCTCCCGTGAACAAGGACCAAGGTCCACCGCGCCTACATGAAGACCATAGGAGACGAGGCAAACCTGCGTCGGTGTCGGCAAGAGGCGAGAAACCCTGATCGCTCGAGTCACGAGAACATAGGGGGTGAAGGGGTACAAGACTTCGCTTTATGTACATGATGTAAGTTGGGCTTTAAGTACAGCGCACTACTACTTTTTTTGTGTGGAAGCCCACTGTCACAGTTGGTATCAAATTTTGTTATACCTATGTTTCTCAATTTTGGAATTGAATTTTGTTGACATTATAGATTCGTGATGTGACAATAGGCTAATACTATTTATCTTTTTTCTGGAAGATCTATAAGCTCATAAATGAAGCCAGATGCGTATGATGCCTTCATAGCTTCCTTCAGAGCAAAGAGAAGTACATACTACAAACACATAGTTAAAATGTAATGTCGCAAGTGTAACGCCCTCGATGCGGCTATAGCTCCCACGTGTCGAGGCACGACTTAGAGACATAACCGCATTGAAAGCAATGTCGCAAGTCAGGCAATCATTACAACATCCCATGTAATACATAATAAAAGGGGGAGATACATAGTTGGCTTACACTCGCCACGTCACATCAGAGTACATAAATAACATCCATCAAACAAACACTCATGGCCCGACTACGACGCCAAAATGGAAAAAAAAACCAACATGCGACAAGGCCCTGAATCAAACCCCAACTAGGCACCACTACTGATCATCGGGAAAGGAAACATAATAACGCTGAGAGTCCTCGTCGAACTCCCACTTGAGCTTGTACTCGTCAACTGGAGCGGAATCACCTGGACCTGCATCTGGATTTATAGTATCTGTGAGCCACAGGGACTCAGCAATCTCGCACCCTCGCGATCAAGACTATTTAAACTCATAGGAATGGATAAGACAAATATATGTGGAGCTACAGCAAGCGACTAGCATATATGGTGGCTAACTTATCCGCAAAAGAGAGCGAGAAGAGGAGGCAAGGCACGAGCGATAATCTAGAGGAACAACCTGCGCAAACATTACTCCAACACCGTGTCCACTTCCCGGACTCCGCCGAGAAGAGGCCATCACGGTAACACACTCAGTTGATTCATTTTAATTAATTAAGGTTCAAGTTATCTACAACCGGACATTAACAAATTCCCATATGTCCATAACCGCGGGCACGGCTTTCGAAAGTTCAATCCCTGCAGGGGGGTCCCAACTTAGCCCATGACAAGCTCTCACGGTCAACGAAGGAATAGACCTCCACCCGAGACACACCGATCAGACTCGGCAACCCGGTACAACAAGACAATTCGACAGGTTAAAATAAGACCAGCAACACCGCCCGAATGTGCCGACAAATCCCGATAGGAGCTGCACATATCTCTTTCTCAGGGCACACTCAGATTAGCGCTCCATACAACTAAAACCAAACCCCGAGTTTCCCCGAAGGGGCGCTGCACAGGACTCTAGTTTGGACCAACACTCAGAGGAGCACTGGCCCGGGGGGGTTAAAATAAGATGACCCTTGAGTCTGCAGAACCCAAGGGAAAGAAAAGGCTAGGTGGCAAATGATAAGACCAATGTTGGACATTGCTGGAAAAGCTTTAATCAAGGCGAACTATCAAGGGGTTCCCATTATAACCCAACCGCGTAAGGAACGCAAATCCGGAAACATAACACCGATATGACGGAAACTAGGGTGGCAAGAGTGGAACAAAACACTAGGCGAGAGGCCGAGCCTTCCATCCTTTACCAAATATATAGATGCATTAAGATAACATAGCAATATAATGATATCCCAACAAGTAAATAAAAGATGTTCCAACAAGGAACGGCCTCCAAACTTCACCTGCAACTAGCAACGCTATAAGAGGGGCTGAGCAAAGCGGTAACATAGCCAATCAACAGTTTGCTAGGACAAGGTGGGTTAGAGGTTCAACATGGCAATTGGGAGGCTGACAAGCAAAAGGTAGGCATCGTAGCATTGGCATAGCAAGAGCGAGCAAACTAGCATAGCAAAGATAGTAGTGATTTCGAGGGTATGATCATCTTGTCTGCACAGTTGTCAGAGTTGACTGGATCCTCACAAGCAAACTCAACGGCTCCTCGGTAGCGAACTCTTCTCCCGGCTCTACCCAAACAAGACAAACAAGCAACAAGGATACAATCAACCACGTGCAAGACCAAGCAATATGATGAAATGATGATATGCTATGCGGGATGCGATACGGGATGCAAAATGCAAGATATGACAGGAAGTGCATGAACCTGGACTCAACTTGGAATTCCAAGGGTGCCACTAGATAGAGGGGATGAAATCGCTTGAAAACGATATAAAGATCATTGGAATCGGAGTTACGGTTTGGAAATGGCAAGCGTTTTAAGATATGACACCGGTCTGCGATTTACAGCAAGTAGGCATCTAAATGCAATGAGATGACCATGCTACAGCCACCAAACAAGACAACAAAATACATGGAAGGGATGCACACAAGATGCTTAACAAAAGACTAGCACTGAGCCACGGCCAATTCATCCATTATGAGGTTCAAACAAGCATGGCAAAAACGCAAATGCAAAACAGATTCCAGACTTAGTGAAATTAACACTAGTCTGAAATTTCAGATCACGAAGCCCTCTTCGGAGCAGCAAAACAACATGATACATGACCTGATCATGCAGATTAAGTTTGCGGAAAGCTTCACAAAGCTCGGGTTGATAAGGCTTAAGAATCAGACTATTGTAGTAGGCCTTTCTGCTCAAAGCGTCAGCAATCACATTGGCCTTGCCTGGAGTATACTCAATACTCGGATTATACTCTTGAATCATTTCGACCCATCGAGTTTGTCTTAGGTTGAGATTAGGCTGAGTGAAGATGTACTTGAGGCTCTTGTGATCAGTGAAAATGTCCACTTTTCTTCCCAATAGAAGATGTCTCCAAGTCAAAAGAGCATGCACAACTGCCGCCAACTCGAGATCGTGAGTGGGGTAGTTCTTCTCATTAGGCTTCAATTGGCGAGATGTATAAGCAACCACTTTCTTCTCTTGCATCAATACTGCGCCAAGACCTTGGAGAGAGGCATCACAAAAGACCTCGTACGGCTTGGATTCATCAGGCGGAGTCAGAACTGGAGCAGTGATCAACTTCTCTTTCAAAGTGTTGAAAGCAATATCACACTCCGGAGACCAAACGTACTTGACGTGCTTCTGAAGAAGATTTGAGAGAGACTTCGCGATCTTAGAAAAGTTTTCAACGAATCTTCGGCAATAACTTGCGAGACCGAGAAAACTGCGGAGTTGCTTCACATTCTGAGGAGGTTCCCAATTCACAATTGCGGATACCTTCTCGGGATTCACGGAAATGCCCTTGGCAGAGATGATATGACCAAGATAAAGAACCTCATCGAGCCAAAATTCACACTTGGAGAACTTGGCATAGAACTGATGTTCTCTGAGCTTATCAAGCACCAAACGCAAGTGCTTGGCATGATCTTCCTTGTTCTTCGAGAAAACCAGAATGTCATCGAGATAGACCAAAACGAAGTCATTGGTGTAGGCGTTGAAGATGAAATTCATCATGCGAGAGAACGTCGGAGGAGCGTTGGCGAGGCCAAAAGACATGACAGTGTATTCATATGAACCAAAGCTTGTTCTAAATGCTATCTTGGGAATATCTTCTTCACGAATGCGAATCTGGTGATAACCCATACGGAGATCAAGCTTGGAGAATAATTGGGCACCTTTGAGTTGTTCGAACAGCTCATTAATGTCGGGAAGTGGGTATTTGTTCTTGATGGTCTTCTTGTTCACTGGACGGTAATCAACACAAAGTCTGTCCGTTCCATCCTTCTTCAAAAAAGAACACCACAACCCCACGGAGAAGTACTAGGCCGGATGAGACCCATTCTTTCTTGCTCATCGAGTTGCTTCTTTAGCGCCTTCAACTCTTCAGGTCCGAGCTTGTAAGGACGCTTGCACACAGGTTCCGTGCCAGGTTCAAGTTCAATAACGAATTCAACTGGCCGGTGCGGAGGCATTCCTGGGAGCTCTTCTGGAAAGACGTCTTGATATTCGCAAACGACTGGAATTTGCGAGATGGCATCCAATTCACCCTTCTCATTGAGAGAAAACAGACGGATAGTATTATCCCGAGCGGCAAAGACAATTACATCCTCAGACGAATGAGTCAATTGAATCTGCCTGGCAGCACAATCAAGCTGAGCCTTGTGCTTAGAAAGCCAATCCATCCCGAGAATAAGATCAATATCCGAGTTACCGAGAACAATTGGGGAAGAAAGGAACTTGTAGTCACCCAATGTGATAGTAACCTCCGGGACGCAGGTGTTAGCTGTCATCTGCTTGCCCGGTGACACAATTTGTAAGGAACTTTGCAGATACTGATAATCACACTCATACTTTGATGCAAAAGGTTTGGAAATGAAGCAATGCGATGCACCCGTGTCAAAAAGAATTTTTGCAGGAATATCATTAACAGGAAGGTTACCCATGATCACATCTGGCGAGTCCTCTGCCTGAGCTGCATTCACCATATTGACCTTGGCGAACTTGGGGTTATGCTTGACCACAGCTGTACTTGCCGATCTGACAGGAGGAGGAGGAGGAAGACGCCTCTGGTTGAAACACTTGTTGGCATAGTGACCCTTCTGTTGGCACTTGTTGCACGTGACCTCTGAAAGCGGACGGTGATACGGAGCACTCGATCTTGGAGCTTGAGACGAAGTCTTGTTCTGAAAGCCTGGGTTGGGTGGGTGGGAAGAACCACTGCCACCTTTGCTCTTCTGCTGATACGGCTGACGGAACGGAGGAGGAGGAAGCCAAAACTTCTGCTGCTTGGCCACTTGAGTAGAGGAAGAAGGAGTAACATCTCTGACTCGCTTCCTGGAAGCATCACACCTCAACTGAGCAGCCTCTTGCTTCAGTGCCATGTTGTAGAACTCATCGTATCTCAAGGGCTCGAAGAGGACAAGAGCGAGCTGAATATCTTCTCTGAGACCACCCCTGAACTGGTATATCATGCTCTTCTCATCAGGCACGTCCTGCTTGGCAAAGCGGGCAAGCTTCTGGAACAATTTGTTGTAGTCATAGACAGACAAAGAACCTTGCTTCAGATTGCGGAATTCCTCACGCTTGCTTTCAACCACGCTCTGCGGAATGTGATGAGCTCGGAAATCTCGACGGAAATCATCCCAAGTGATAACACGTCCACCTCTGGAATCCTTGTACTGATGGAACCATTCTGCAGCTTGATCTTTGAGTTGGAAGGAAGCGAACTTCACAAAGTCCTCAGGCCTGACGTTGCTGCACTCGAAATGCTTACACAGATCCACAAGCCAATCGTCAGCTTCGGTTGCCTCAACACAATTGCTGAAATTCTTTGGCCCGTTAGCAAGGAACTGGTTGAGTGTAGCAAAGTGACTCTGATTGCTGCCTTGATTCCCTTGACTGCCTTGATTGCGCTCTTGGAGAATTTGCATGATCAGCTGAGTGTTTGCGTTGGTCGCGGCCATCACAGCTTGCCATGTCTCTGGAGGAGGTGGAGGCGGTGGCGGATCTTGATTCTGATTCTGACTGGTGCTCTTAGCGGGAGCCATCCTGAAGAGGTTGACCACCATTAGCACATAGACAGATAAATATTTAAGATGAATCCAACGGAATGAAAATTGCAACATATAGTCTTCACATCCGAACAAAATGAACGAATGCATTCCTCTTCAAATGGTCACATATCCATAAATTGAGAAGCCACGTAGAACTAAGGTAGAGAAATAAATCAACAAGGTACGGATCAAGAACGAATAATCGGTAAGAAATCCCAATCTCAAACCAATATCCATGGAAGAAGAACTAGAGCTACGAGAATTCCCACCTATGAAACTCCCGAACTTTTCAGGGATATGCAATCAGGTGTTGGGGATACAGGGGAAGCATAATATCTCACCCAAACTAGCAAATCCTACATCCAGCTGTATCCATCCTTCAACACATAACCAAGAAAACTTCGGAAACCATCTACCTCAACCTTCGAAAAGCATCCGTTATACAAGTTATGACGATACTCCCGAACTCCCGCCCCAGTACTGGGTGGCGTCGAGGTTATCTTACCAACGAACTGCATAAAAGAGATTTTCGATGTCGGCGAACATATCTCAAGTATTCCAGAATTGCAACGATAAAATTATGATGACAACACCTCAGAGCTCAACTCCCCGGGACACTTCCACTAAACCCCTGACAGGAGGCACCAAGACAGTATTCTCATCATAAGCCATCGGAACAAATCCAAGATACTCGCGTGATCCTAAAAAAATTTTTAGTGAAATTTGAGAAGAGAAGAGTCAAAACTCTACGTCAGGATGCCTTACCAGAGCGATGAGGAGACTGGGAAGTAAAAAAGAATTCCTAAGCTCTCCGATATATAATTCCTAAGTGACTCAAAACATTTTTCTAGACACAACTCGGCTGCTAAAAACGATCAAGCAATGGGGCTCCTAAGGTCGGGGAAGGCTCTGATACCAACTTGTAACGCCCTCGATGTGGCTATAGCTCCCAAGTGTCGAGGCACGACTTAGAGACATAACCGCATTGAAAGTAATGTCGCAAGTCAGGCAATCATTACAACATCCCATGTAATACATAATAAAAGGGGGAGATACATAGTTGGCTTACACTCGTCACGTCACATCAGAGTACATAAATAACATCCATCAAACAAACACTCATGGCCCGACTACGGCGCCAAAATGGAAAAAAAAACCAACATGCGACAAGGCCCTGAATCAAACCCCAACTAGGCACCACTACTGATCATCGGGAAAGGAAACATAATAACGCTGAGAGTCCTCGTCGAACTCCCACTTGAGCTCGTACTCGTCAACTGGAGCGGAATCACCTGGACCTGCATCTGGATTTATAGTATCTGTGAGCCACAGGGACTCAGCAATCTCGCACCCTCGCGATCAAGACTATTTAAGCTCATAGGAATGGATAAGGCAAATATATGTGGAGCTGCAGCAAGCGACTAGCATATATGGTGGCTAACTTATCCGCAAAAGAGAGCGAGAAGAGGAGGCAAGGCACGAGCGATAATCTAGAGGAACAACCTGCGCAAGCATTACTCCAACACCGTGTCCACTTCCCGGACTCCGCCGAGAAGAGGCCATCACGGTAACACACTCAGTTGATTCATTTTAATTAATTAAGGTTCAAGTTATCTACAACCGGACATTAACAAATTCCCATCTGTCCATAACCGCGGGCACGGCTTTCGAAAGTTCAATCCCTGCAGGGCGGTCCCAACTTAGCCCATGACAAACTCTCACGGTCAACGAAGGAATAGACCTCCACCCGAGACACACCGATCAGACTCGGCAACCCGGTACAACAAGACAATTTGAGAGGTTAAAACAAGACCAGCAACACCGCCCGAATGTGCCGACAAATCCCGATAGGAGCTGCACATATCTCTTTCTCAGGGCACACTCAGATGAGCGCTCCATACAACTAAAACCAAACCCCGAGTTTCCCCGAGGGGGCGCTACACAGGACTCTAGTTTGGACCAACACTCAGAGGAGCACTGGCCCTGGGAGGGTTAAAATAAGATGACCCTTGAGTCTGCAGAACCCAAGGGAAAGAAAAGGCTAGGTGGCAAATGGTAAGACCAATGTTGGGCATTGCTGGAAAAGCTTTAATCAAGGCGAACTATCAAGGGGTTCCCATTATAACCCAACCGCGTAAGGAACGCAAATCCGGGAACATAACACCGATATGACGGAAACTAGGGCGGCAAGAGTGGAACAAAACACTAGGCGAGAGGCCGAGCCTTCCATCCTTTACCAAATATATAGATGCATTAAGATAACATAGCAATATAATGATATCCCAACAAGTAAATAAAAGATGTTCCAACAAGGAACGGCCTCCAAACTTCACCTGCAACTAGCAACGCTATAAGAGGGGCTGAGCAAAGCGGTAACATAGCCAATCAACAGTTTGCTAGGACAAGGTGGGTTAGAGGTTCAACATGGCAATTGGGAGGCTGACAAGCAAAAGGTAGGCATCGTAGCATTGGCATAGCAAGAGCGAGCAAACTAGCATAGCAAAGATAGTAGTGATTTCGAGGGTATGATCATCTTGTCTGCACAGTTGTCAGAGTTGACTGGATCCTCACAAGCAAACTCAACGGCTCCTCGGTAGCGAACTCTTCTCCCGGCTCTACCCAAACAAGACAAACAAGCAACAAGGATACAATCAACCACGTGCAAGACCAAGCAATATGATGAAATGATGATATGCTATGTGGGATGCGATGCGGGATGCAAAATGCAAGATATGACAGGAAATGCATGAACCTGGCATCAACTTGGAATTCCAAGGGTGCCACTGGATAGAGGGGATGAATTCGCTTGAAAACGATATAAAGATCATTGGAATCGGAGTTACGGTTTGGAAATGGCAAGCGTTTTAAGATATGACACCGGTCTGCGATTTACAGCAAGTAGGCATCTAAATGCAATGAGATGACCATGCTACAGCCACCAAACAAGACAACAAAATACATGGAAGAGATGCACACAAGATGCTTAACAAAAGACTAGCACTGAGCCACGGCCAATTCATCCATTATGAGGTTCAAACAAGCATGGCAAAAACGCAAATGCAAAACAGATTCCAGACTTAGTGAAATTAACACTAGTCTGAAATTTCAGATCACGAAGCCCTCTTCGGAGCAGCAAAACAACATGATACATGACCTGATCATGACAAGTAAGAACATGGCATGGAGCTACTCAACAAGCTTAACAAAAGACCCAAAGTAACCTGGGGCCAAAAGGGTTCACAAAATATATTAACGGGCACACGAACATAGCTAAAACACAATCAGTTTTCCAACTTAGTGAAAACTGAGACATGCTGAAATATAACTCACGAAGGCATGTAAACGAGCTCGATGCACTCACCACGGTGCAATTCATGGCAAGGCAAGCATACATCCATTAAGAAGGCACAAAATACTAGCTAGACATGGCAAGAACAATGGCATAGCATGCACGGATCAACTACAATAGCATCGGCAAAATCGCAAACGAGTTGACGATCTGCCCAGATTCACCACGAAGCAAAAGTAGAGCTCGATTGACTCAAGCTAGAGTGCTCCATAATTGTAAACAAAGACATGGATGTATAGAGCATAACATTATTAACAAAACTCCTTTACTGATCATCCTCCAAAGAGGCGCGGATCACTAGGAAACAAGCTGAACATATGGCATCATGAACTAAAATATCCCAGACTTAGTGAAAACAACTAAGTCCCTGAAAACAGATTTACCGGGTGCCTCACTTTGCAAGCTTGCACAAGTCACCACACATATCCTAAAAATGCATGGGTTGCACCTCTGGAAAGAATACAAAATGCTTAACAAAACACATGAAGGACTCACAGGCATAGCATGCACACAATAATCATGGCAAAAATGACAAAAGTCTAAGATGAACTAGCAGATCTGACAATTATCTCATGAAGCCTCCTTCTAATAGAATTTTGGGCATCAAGATGAACCCAAATGAAAATGATGCAATGCAATGAAATGATGTACTCGTCGAGGCGAACATTTTGATATATAATATGCCCAAAGCGGAGCTACGGATGTGGAGATATCATCAGTCAAAGATTGCATAAAAAATTAAGGTTCGGGAGCGAAAAGTCAACCCCGAAGATTTCAGATCCAGATCTGCACGGGAACCGAGGTCGGCCGGAGAAGCTCGCCGGAGTTCTTCGAGGTTGCCGGAGAAGATGGCCGGGGCGAGGTCGGCCGGAGGAAGAGGGAGGCGAGGCCGGCCCGGGCGTGAGGCGGCGGGCTCCTCCGCGGCAAGGGGCGGCGGGGTCGGCTGAAGGCGGCGGCGGGAGGCGTGCCGCGGCGGCGTGGCGGCGCCGGCCGGCGATGGCGGCGCGGTGGCCGACGGGGGGAAGACGGCGGCGCGGTTATCCCTGGCGGTGAGGCGATGCGGGCACGGGAGGCGGCGGCTGCGGGCCTGGAGGGCCCGCCCCGGGCTCCACGGGCTGGCGGCGGCGGCGAAGTGGGCCTGAGGCGCGGGCCAACGAGGACGCGCCACCTGGCAGCGGTGGCGGGTGGCGATTTGTCCGGCCGGGTCGGACGTGTCCGGCTCGGCGCGGGGATCTTTTAGGGTTTCGGAGGTGGAAGGAGATCCGAAAATGAAAGGGTGTATATATAGGCATAAGTGGAGCTAGGAGAGTCCAAATGAGGTGCGGTTTTCGGCCACGCGATCGTGATCGAACGCTCTAGGACATGGAGCAGAGTTTGGTGGGTTTTGGGCCAAATTGGAGGGGTGTTGGGCTGCAACACACACGAGGCCTTTTCGGTCCCTCGGTTAACCGTTGGAGTATCAAACGAAGTCCAAATGATACGAAACTTGACAGGCGGTCTACCGGTAGTAAACCAAGGCCGCATGACAAGTCTCGGTCCAATCCGGAAATGTTTAACCCCCACACATGAAAGAAAGCTAGAAATGACCACCGGAGGAGAACGAAGCGCCGGAATGCAAAACGGCCAACGGGGAAAATGCTCGAATGCATGAGACGAACACGTATGCAAATGCAATGCACATGACGACATGATATGAGATGCATGACAAAGAAAACAACACGCAGAGACAAAGACCCGAATCCGAGAAATAAATATAACTTAACGCCGGAAACGGCAAGAGTTGGAGTACAAATAGGGAAAGTTACATCCGGGGTGTTACAGCAAGGTTGTGTTTGGATATCTTTGTTTTCCTCTAGCCCTAGACAGCTAGGGCAAAGTTTCTCCTCCAAACTTCACCGAGAAGCCTGTGGATTCGCATCCCCTCTGCCTACCGCTCGGTGGCCGATGGCAGGGAGGAGAATCCTGATGCCTCAGCTTAGGTTAGTAGTTTATTAGGTTAGGGTTTTTTAGTCCTCGCAAGTGTGGCGCTCGAGTTGATGGTGACGCTTCTTCTTCAAGTTCGTCTACCGGGCTCCAATCCTCCTCGAGTGTGTCTGTCTAGATGTAGTCAACGGAGCTCGTGCATAGATTACTGTCGTCTCCTTAGACGGTGAGATTAGGGTTTCTATGTGTTGATATTTGGTGGCGGGTGCTTTAGATCTATGCAAGGGTTCCAACCGCGAGTACCGCAACTCCGGGCCGCTGTTCCTTAGGGTCACGTGCATGAAGACTTCCCGGCTGTCGTCGACAACGTCAAGTTGGCTCCGTCAGCAGCGACAGCGGTGCGTCGGCGACTTGTTCAGCAATGGTCGTTTGATGGTCTCGAAATCTTAGTTGTTATTTATATTTGAGATGCTTTGTACTCCCCCCATCCGAAAAAGCTTGTCCCGCAAATGAAGGGACAAGCTTTTTCGGACAGGAGGAGTACTTAAGATGAATTTTTATAATTATTCTGATGATTTCCGAACGAAAATTGTAATGTCGCAGGAACCAAGGAACAACGAAGTTTTATAAATCGATGGTGACCACCAGGTCTGGTGCCTCTACCCGACCCGTTCCGTTCCGGCTAGTCGTGGTTCCGCCCGCGGTCCTCGTGGAAACAACAATAAATAAGCTCATTTAAAAAAACACCCTCCGTCCAAAAAAAACTTGTCATCAAAATGGACAATAAAAGGGTGTACGCCCTCCGTTAGTAAATATAAGTTTTTTTAGAAATTTCACTATGGACTAGATACGAATCAAAATGAGTGAATCTATACTCTGAAATATGTCCATATACATCCGTATGTAATTTGTACTAGAATTTTTAAAAAGACTTAAATTTAGAAACGGAGGAAGTATTTAAAACTAAAATACATCTAAATAACATCTCTTTTATTTATTTTGATGACAAATATGTCCGGACGAGGGAGTACATAAAGTGCATCGAGGTCTCGGCCGGCATCGTCACGCAGGACGCAGCACTCGCACCTGCGCGGCTCTTGTTTGCGCCCACCCGAGCCATGCCAAGCCTTGTCCTCAAAACAAGAAAAGGCCAAGCCAAAGCCAACGCCAACCCATGATCAATTGGCCTCTCCTACGGAGGAAACAGAAGCGCCACAGAAAAACGAGAAGGGCCGTCTCCGTGCTCCGAGGGCCGTAGCAAACAACGGGCTCATTTTAAAAAGAGGAGGGATGGGATGGCAGTACAGAAGCTTCCGAACCCATCCATGAAAAAGGGGAGAGCGTCTCTTGTCACCTCCCTTCTCTTTTCCCTTTTGGCTTTGTTGTTTGGCGACTTGACTCTCACGTGTCCGTCTATCTTCCTCGCTCGCCGCCTCACCTGCGACGCCATCAGACTGCCCACAATGAAAGTAATATAGACTAGAAGAGCGCCCGTGCGTTGCAACAGGGCCATATTAGGATTAAGAGTTCAATATTAATCATGTTAATAATACATTTAATATTCTCATACATATCAAGTGACACTGGTGACCTTTTTTGTCAATTTAGCAACGGGCTCAATTGCAACGGGCTCTTTATACATATCAGACAACTCGCTACTACTTAAACTACAACTATGGCTACTAATATTTTTTTGTCAATTTAGCTCAGCAATAGTGCCTGGCTTAATAGACTGCTTTGCATTCACCCCCTCAGAAGACAGAGAGCAAGCTAGCAAGCACGCACGCGTCCAACCCCGCCGCTGCATGCGCTGGCAGAAGGTGAGGCAGCAAGGGAGACTGCACATTGAAGCTGTCCATGCAAGGCTGGAGGTGCTGGGCCGGCGACGGCGGTGTCGGGACGGCGCTTGATTCGTTCCCGGTGGCGTGGAGCTTGGGGCGGCAACGCGGCGATAGCTAGTGCTCGGGGATGGGGGTTTGGGGCGGGGGCAGTCGACCCGATGGCTGGCGAAGTTAACGGGCTCGGGCGGCTGGAAATTCGGCGGGTGGCGGCGGCACAGCGCGAGGATGGGACAGATGGAAAACCTAGCGGGCGTTCAACTACCAATACCCACGCCTTTTTTTAGGGGAATTGCTTGTGAAAATAATGTGCGACGACGACTTAGCGAGCGGATCCCCTTAAAAAAGACATAGCGAGCAGATTCTCTTAAAACTGGTAGGAATGGATACGATTGATGACGTTGATAAATAGTGATGAATGTTGGCCTAATTTACTATCATCATGCATGGAAACGAATCATCAAGAAAAAGAATACTTCCTATTAATACACTCATAGGAAGCTTCCTAATCTCTGCTACCAAACAGTTTCTGCCCAAATAAGGAAGGAAAGTTATGGACGTGATTCGGAAGAAAACAAACGTTATGAAGATTAATTAATTTAGATTTGATCTTTAGAGATTGATTATGATTGATTCTTTTACATAAAGACATTACTAAATAATTTGCGTCAGTATGGAAAGTTCTGATCCGTTCAGTTTTTTTCGTTGTGTGAGAGGATGAAGTGAAAATAAACCGATGAAGTGGGGGAGGCGACGAAAAAAATCTACGACGGTTAACCTACGAAAAAAAAATCGGACGAAAGTGGTGGGACGAAAAAAAACCTGGAAACGAGACTACCAACTGCTCCATTAGCAGTAGAGATAGTAACAGCACACATATCTAGATAAAACAGATGATGTGGCAAGCAATAAATGAAGAAAGAGAGATATGTAGTAACATAGCTAGTTACTACTAGAGGTAAATACACTAGAAGTCAAAGAACTTGCACGCAACGTTCAGTTTAGTGCATAAACTTGTAAAATACGTGTTTCTGGTCATCTAATTTGTCCTCTTGTTAATATACGGTGCTTTCTACGGTATCCAGTCGTATCCCTATGCATGCCACATGGAGGGGCCCACTGTCAGTGGCTGAGATGGTGGTAATCCGCATGCACTTTTTTAGATAGCACCATATTTGAGACTCCTAAGATATATATCAAAGAGTAAAAGTACACATTCTGAACTATGTTTTCTCTTATCTAGATTATTAATTTAAAATTATTTGAATTCAGACAAAATTTCCGTTGATTTGTCCAAATTTTTTCATTACTAAAACCAAAGTTACTTGGACTACTATTATAAAAAAGTTCAGACCTCGGGCTCGAGGATGTACATTCATTCTACACTATATTTTCTTTTATCTAGATTTTAATTTAATTTTTTTCGAATTCAAACAAAAAATATTTGATTTGTCCAGAATAATTTATGTACATCCATTCTGCACTGTACGTTCTTTTATCTAGATTTTTAAATTTATATTTATTTGAATTCAAACATAAATTGAGTTTATTTGTCCGAAAACATACGTACATTCACTGTGCACTATATTTCCTTTTATATAAATATTTAAATTTAGAATTATTCGAATTCAAACAAATGTTTTGTTGATTTGTCCAAAAGAATTTACGTATATTCATTCTACATTTTATTTCCTTTATCCAGATTTTATAATTTTAAAAAATCAAATTCAACCAAAATTTTCGTTGGTTTGTCCAAAAGAATTTGCATTCATTCATTCTGCACTATTTTTTGCGGGAATATATATTTAAAGTTAGGTACTATGTGCAAAAAAAGATCTATCTTTGCGTAAAAAAATTAAACATAGCTCACTGCCATTGGAATACATAAATTTTATACTATACAATACATAACACTTTTATCATTTTTATCTCTATTTATCACTGCTAAATTAAAATTAAATCTATCTTACATAGAAAAAACAATATACAAGATAAAATTTGTTTGTGTTACTAAGTGTCGGTGTGGCCTGATGGTTGGCACTTGTACACGATGCCATAGTATCAAACTGGGGCTTTCCCTTTTCAGCAAACCCTTTTGTTGTTTTTATTTTTATTTTTTATGCAGTACGTGTTAAATAGCTTTAACTGTGCATTTTAGCGTCAACTGTTAGATTTTCTTTTTTGAGGAAGCGTCAACTGTTAGTTGGTCTAGTTGCTCTCTACGCTAGGCGGATCGTGCTAGCTCATCGGTTTGAATCCCATCATGCGCTGCAGCTTCTTTCATTTTATTTGAGGATTGTTTGTGTAAAAATAAATAGAATGTATGGGTCCTTTCTTAAAAAAACAGCCTCAGCCATTGATGGTGGCCCTGCCACGTTGGCACTCATAGGGATACGGTTGGAAGCACCGTATATGCACGAGATGACGAGTTAGATGACCAGAAACACGTATTTTACAAGTTTATGCACTAAACTGAACATTGCATGCAAGTTCTGTGACTTCTAGTGTATTTACCTCTTACTACTAGTATGAGTAACATCACACATATCAAGCCAAGATAAGTCTATAGCATAATAAATGAAGGAGTTAAATACATTAGAAGTCTTACAACTTGCGCGCGACGATCAGTTTGGTGCACGAACTTGCAAAATACGTGCTTCTGGTCATTAAACTTGTGCGGGTGTGCAAATACGGTCATATTTTCCGTACGTGGATGTATTTGCTGCCTACGTGGCAATGCCAGTGTAGCAAGGGCCCATTGTCAGTGCCTAGTGCATGTGATGTTTTTTCTGCAAAAACACCCTTGTTTTTTTACTTTGTACAAAAGCACTCCAACAATTGTTGTCCGCTGGGTCCCAGCCGTCAGTATTCGCTGTGAAAACATTTGGCTGGAAAAAAAGGGACGGAGCGAGTTCGAAACTACAAACTGTTGTAATGGCGCTAACAACCTAACCACCTCAACTGATCGTGCTTGCTGTTTCATTTGGACTACTAAGGTATATCACCTCTTGGATAAAAGTACACATTCTGAATATATTTTCTTTTCTCTACATTTTCCAATTCAAAATGATTCGGATTCAAACAAAATTTCCACTGATTTGTTTGAAAGAAAATTACATACATTCCTTTTGCACACATTTTCTTTTATCTAGATTTTTAATTTAAAATTCGAATTTAAAGAAAAAAATTATTTGATTTTTCCGGGAAAAAATTACGTAAATTTATCCGGACCTGTATTTTCGTTTATCAAGATTTTCCAATTTTAATACATTCGAATTCAGACAAAATATCCAGTGATTTGTTCGAAAGAAATTTGCGTACATTGATTATGAACTGTATTTCTTTTATATAGCTTATTCAAATTCAAA
This sequence comes from Triticum urartu, assembly GCF_056163025.1. Classification (NCBI taxonomy): domain Eukaryota; kingdom Viridiplantae; phylum Streptophyta; class Magnoliopsida; order Poales; family Poaceae; genus Triticum; species Triticum urartu. The sequence goes on along the minus strand of NC_141879.1, from coordinate 44,603,206 downwards.
CAAAAATTAGATGATTTGTCCGAACAATACTTACATTCATTCTGAGCCACATTCCTTTTCTCTAGATTTTCAAATTCCGAATTATTCGATTTGAAACAAAGTTTTTCTGATTTGTCCCCATAAAATGTGTATATTCATTGTGCACTATATTCACTGCGCACTATATTCACTTTTCCATATTTTTAATTTTTAAATTATTTGAATTCAAACAAAAAAAAGTTAATTTCTCCGAAAAATTTATGTACATTATTTTTTACATATAATTTTTTTATCTAGATTTTCGAATTTATAATGAGTTCTGTTGATTGTCCGAAAGAAATTGACGTATATTCATTATGAACTATATTTTATTGTAAATAGAAAAAAGAAAGAAGAATACATAAGATAAATTGTGTTTATCTATTTAAATGTCATTGTGGCTGATGTTTTTTTAACTCATTGTGGCCGGATGGTTGGTGCTCCCACACGCGGCGAGCTTATGTGTTCATAGGTTCTTCTAGAAAATGTGGTCATAGGTTCGAACCGGTGCCTTCCCTTTTTCTCGTTTTGTTTTCTATTTTAGCTCGTAATGTCTTTTTTTAAGGCCGCACAATATTTTTTATATAAAGCTAATTGTGCTCCAAGAATGTGAACAATATGTAGGTCAATTGGTTATCGAAGCGTGGCGGATCGTAGCAGGTGTTTTGTTCGAATCCCAATGAATCGTGGCGGGCAGGCTCAACTAGTGAGCTGCGGCTATTGAAGCCTCAGCTACACCTAGTGTCTGATGACTAGTAGTTACTACTGTCGAACGTACACCTGACCTCGCCGGCCGGTGCAGCACCGAAAGTCTCTAGCTCCTCACGTCACGTACGGTTGAGCCGACGTACGGTTCGAATCCTCTCCGGCGGGCCCAAGGCAGTGGCGGCTTCAGAAATTTGCAACCGGGTATTCATGTGTATTCATTTTGCCAAAATCATTGCTATTTTCTGAAAATTGTCACTCTTTTGCCAAAATCAACACTGTTTTGTAAAAATCATGGATGTTTACATGAAGATCTAAGAATACCCCTAGCGCCGCCCCTGGCCCAAGGGCACGCGTTCGTCCTTTGCCGGTCCGACGCCGCTGTCGCCGGACAGACGGGGATCTTGGAACGTAGCAGGGGCTCTCGCTCTCCCTGGTGGCCTGGCGCTGGCGGTGAGCTGCCCGTACCGTACGCGGCCGATCACACGCGACGCGAACGATCGTGGGGACGGACGTCGTCGACCGCCTTGTTGCTTCCGGCTTCGCGTTCTCCGCCCGGGGCTCCCACCCGGACGTGCACGCTTGTGGCTAGGGGACGCCCGTGTCTTCCCAGCTCGGAGCTGCCGACCCTGTGCCGACTACACAAAACAAACCAAACCATGCCGCAAGTCTATGGGAAAAGAGCTGACGTTGTATTCTACTACCACGTAAGCACATGATGCACGGTGAACCGTCTTGTTGTTCGTGATAGCGTACTCCCAATGCCGAGGAGGACGGCACCGCGGCGAGCGAAACCAGGCGTGAGGACGCCGACGAGACGAGGTCTCGGACGGCGGCGAGTTGGAGGAGGTCGACTTCGCATGGGAGGTGCGGCTCGCTGAAGAAGTCTGGTGCTTGGAAAGGTTTAGAGGTAAGACTGGCGGCGGCCGCGAGGGGAGGAGGGGAGGAGGAACGAAGCCTGCGCGGCGCCGGCCACGGCGACGAGAGCTGGCAGACGTGGTTACGTGGTTAATTGGCGACTTGGGCGGTGACGAAAGTCAATGGAGCAGGAAGCGTCGAGCCGGTCGATCGACAGTTCGACACACACAGAAAAAAGCGAGCGCATCGAGTGACTTTGGCGAGGAGAGTGCGTGGAACGACGGATTCGTCCAACCTGGATGCTTGCCCTGCTGGCTGGAGCAGTAGGAGGAACGCCCCGGCCGGAATCTGAATCTTGCGGGACGATGTATTCTTTTTCTCCTGGATGATGGAATCTGGGTCACATGCCACATGATTGAGATGTTGTTGCCCTCCGTAAGCTATACTAGGAAGTATGCCCGTGTGTTGTCATGGAAAAAGTTTAGCATATACATCTATCTCAATAATACACAAAATCAAATGAGTGACAACAAATTCATAAGAGTGATTACATATGATAATAAAAGCGTTGTGTACTTTGTGGACCGTCCATACAAATATACTTTTATTGTGTGTATGTTAATGTCGTATAGATGTACAAACTTTCTCTTCATTTGTGACATATGCAGGATACAAATATACTTCCTATTCTAGCTTTCTTTTGCTCTGGCTGCATATTTTCGTATTTCTGCCTTTCTCTTGCACATTTTTTTTGTTTTTTGTGCCAGCTCCATATTTGTATATTTCTTTCTCCCTTGTGTGCAACTTTTTTTCAACTGAGTTGAATCTTTATTTGTTTTGTTTCGCTGATAGGCCTGACGTCGCTTTTTCAGCTTCTCCTGTTTTTCTTCATTGGTCATTTGTGCATACCGCTCTCTAACTTTTTTATTTCTTTGTTCTTTGGCATCCAGGACTGGAGATAGCTACACAAATTGCATGGCAGCATGAGAGTTTTCTATATTGTATGAATCTGTTAAATTTATTAAAAAAGAAGGAATTGATCAGATTTTGCATTAAATATATGCATAGTGACAAAGCATATCACATCGCCAAATTAACCATCCTAATGAGTTGCCGAAATCAGACAATAAAAATGTCCTATGCGCAACACTTTAGTTGAAGTAAATTTACCTAGATGAAATTGTTCCTCTTAAAGGTGTTGATCTGCAACCCTTCATCGATAAGTTCGCAGGCAGACTACCAGGATGGAAAGGGAAGCTTCTCAACAAGCCTGGCAGGGTGGCACTCGCTCAGTCGGTCCTCATGGCCATGGCCACCTTCCACATCACAGCTCTCAACTTGTCGAAGGGGACTCTTAGTAAGATCGACAAAATCATTCGGGCCTTCATCTGGCAAAAAGAAGACCAAACTCAGACCTCCGGAGGCTACTCCCTTGTTAACTGGAAGACAGTCTGCCGCCCAAGGCATTTGGGCGGCCTAGGGATCATGGACCTGCAGAGATTCAGCCGTGCCCTGCGCCTACGGTGGCCGTGGTTGCAATGGACTGACCCAGAAAGGCCATGGGTGGGATCGGAGCTGTCGTGTGACCAATCAGACATGAGCCTCTTCCGCGCATGTACCTCTATTACACTGGGCAATGGGCAGAAGACTTTGTTCTGGTATGACAATTGGACTGGTGAAGGTCCGCTCAAGCTCCTAGCTCCAGAGCTCTACAGGATTGCCTCAAGAAAAAACAGATCGGTGCACAACGAGCTCATGAACGAGAACTGGATTAGGACGGTGGCCAGACTGCAGACCATTCAGCAGCTAGGTGAATTCGTGTCTCTCTCGAACCACATTAGTCAGATCACCCTCCTCCCTGACCAAGAAGACACCATTCACTGGAACTTAACCACCTCGGGGACTTACTCGGCCGCCTCTGCCTACGGCGCGCAGTTCATCGGCTCCTACTCACGTTTTGACACGACCAAGGTCTGGTCCGCAAACGCTGAGCCCAAGTGTAAGTTCTTCGCATGGCTAGCTTTGCACGGAAGAATTCTCACTGCGGATATGCTGGCCGTGAGGGGATGGCCTCACGATCCCAGATGCATGCTCTGTCTTCAGCAGAAACAACAACTCACCTCTGCAAAGACTGTCCCTTCACGGTCGCGGTTTGGAACCAGGTGAACTCTTGGACTAACGAAGGCGTTCCAATCTCGGGCTTCCTCCCGGAGCCAGGAAATTTGTCTGACTGGTGGGACAAGACTCTGAATTTCCAGTCCAAGCAAGTGCGCAAGAGGCGCAGTGGAAGAATCATCTACACGATATGGTCCGTTTGAAAGGAGCGAAACAGGCGAGTTTTCACTGGACAAATGCTGACGCATCGCGAGGTGGCGGCTCTAGCCCTAGACGCAATCAATCAGAGCAACCTGGCGTTTGTCGGCAACCTGCCAACCGCCGGCATTGGTTAATCTAGATTCTAGGTTGGTTGGTCTTTTGTGGTTTCTACACGTTCCCTAAAATGCTCGCCCCTCTGTAAATTGCGTCCTTTCGCCATCTCTTCTATAAAGAAAAAGGCAGTGCTCCTGCCGGTTCCTCAAAAAAAAAATTGTTCCTCCATACCACCTCCAACGTGTCCACCTTCAGAAACGTTAAGCATGGCATCTTCTTTCTGGTCTAGAACAACAACTTCATCGAGATAAGACTCTATGACCATGACTTCTAAATGTATGTGTTTTGGAGCCGGTGATTTATTATGCAGTCGCATATTGACGTTTGTGTGCTAACCCGTGTATATATATATATTAGTCCAAGATTGTTTATTATGAAAGACTCTAATACCAGTACGTGGAGGGCACACAAACAATACCAAATCCAATCCAGCTTTGATTCAAATCGGCCAACACCAAACAAAAACAATTTTTTCTTGATACTTTCAAACCGATGAGTGCAGTACCTAGCACGTTCTTTTCTTGAGATTTGCCAAATCGGACGCAGTGTAATTCTTTTCTTTTGACTTCCCATATATGGCTTTTCTTGAGACTTTCCATACATGGCACGTGATTTCTGAGACCGACCAATTCTGACACATGCAACATCAACGTTAAACTTGCAAACCAACCTGTGGTTGGATGGTTAGAGGAATTGTGATATCTCCATCCCACCAGGGTTCAAATCGTGGCGAAGCGCCTATGATGACTTTGTAAATTTCAAGATGATATGCCATCTCAGTCTTTCGAAGGTGTTCATAGGGATAGGGTGTGCGTGTTTGCGTTCATAGGGATGAGTGTATGCGCGTGTATATGAGCACTTGCGTCTGTATTGATGTTCAAAAAAAACATCAACGTTAAACCACTCTCTGTTTCTCTCATTAATTTGCCCCCTTATATCGCTCAGTTTTCCTCCTTATTCCAGGCAGACACATAGGGCTTGAATGCGTGCAGCATGAGCCGGTTTAATCCGGTCTTTCTCTCCTTAATTCTCTCCCAGCAATTCCGAAATTGGTCGATCTCTCTCTCCCATTAATAATTTGCCATAATCCCACAATCTTGTTCCGATCTCATCTTTTGAGACGGATCAACTCTTTACGGAATTTTTTTTGAAATGGAACACTTGTATTCCATTACGACACGGCCAAATCGCCGGTCACCGCACTGATTACATCTTCAGGGTAGCTTGTGAACCATTCACAATGTTCATCATGAGCTAAACCTGCACCCATAGAAGCCAACACATGTGCTGGCTTATTACAAGATCTTGGAACATAGACTACAGAGGCCTCTATAAAAAGAGTGATAAGCTTGAACTTAATATCGCTGAACATGATTCCTAAGGGCGCAAGGTCATAGGCTGTAGATGTCACAGCTTGTTTGAGCACGAGGCAGTCTGTTTCAAAAACAGCACGTCCAACACCCAAACGATCAGCCAGAGAGATGGCCTGTAGAAGAGCATAAGTTTCAGCGTGAAGAGCATCCGAGCAGTCATGTTTCCCGCTAGCTGCTGCAAACCGGACATCCGGCGTTTCATCTCTGCAGATAATACCCCAGCCACCTACTACTGTTTGTTCACAAAAGGATGCATCCGTGTTGATCTTGACCATATCATTCGATGGTTTTTCCCATCTACATTGCTGCACTATTCCTGGTTTGGGTTTTGGCACCAGGAATTCAAACCATTCATCAACATGGTGCTTGACAGTATACCTGAAGGCCTCAACCTCGAGTCTCTTCTCGCCATGGTTACCTTTGTTTCGCTCCATCCACCAGCACCACAGCAACGCCACTGCTAGGAGCATACGTTCCTCCGGGAGGCTAAAAATCACTGACAAGCACTCTTTGGGTGAAGCACAATCTAGCAGCTTGACTCGAACGTCCTCTAGAAGCAGAGCACGCCATCGTTGCTTGACACTCTTGCATTTGATAAACAAATGTCCCCCATCCTCAAAGTACTTGCCGCAGACTGCACATCGGGTGTCGAGCTCCACGCCGCGCCTGCTGATATTCATATACATTGGGTGATTATTATGAGCAAATCTCCAGAGAAAATGATGAACTCTGGGTGGGCAGTGGATCTTCCAAATAGTCTGAAAAATTTGAGAATTGTGTTCCGTATTTCCTGAACTCTGTCCCCGCTGCCGGTTAGCTTCATTTTTCAGCATCTGTACATGTACTTTATAAGCAGATTTAACTGAAAAGCAACCTTTACTATTGAAATGCCACGCCAGAAAATCCTCAGCTTGGTCACAGATTGGTATGCTTAAAATTGCCTGGACATCATCAGCATGAAAACATCCCTCAACTAGGCCGCGGTCCCAGCTTCCAGTGTCCGGGTCCATCAATTCTGAAACCCTTAACAGAAGATTTACACCTTGGTTCGATACAGGCATACGAGTTGCACCTCTGGGGATCCACGGATCCTCCCAGATCCTCACCTTCGTCCCGTCCCCGATACGCTAGATTATCCCTTCCTTCAGCACCTCTAAACCTTTGAGAATACTGCGCCACACGTAACTCATTCCAATGATAGGTTCAGCAGCTAGAATATTGCCAGAAGGGTAATACTTGGCTCGTAGCATTTGTGCACAAAGTGAATCCGGGGCTTGTATGAGTCTCCACCCCTGCCGTGCTAACATGGCCATATTGAAAGAGTGCAGATCACGGAAGCCCAGTCCACCTTCCTCTTTTGATAACTTCATTTTCTCCCATCCAATCCAATGCATCTTCCTTTCATCGTCTTGCTGACTCCACTGATATCGGCATATAAATCGGCTGATCTCATCACAGAGAGACTTAGATAGATCAAAACAAGCCATTGCGTATGTCGGGATAGCTTGAGCGATAGCTTTAACATAGACTTCTTTACCTGCCATTGACAAGCATCTTTCCATCCCTCCCTGCAATCTGCTCAAAATACTATCCTTCAAATATGCAAAGCACTTCTTCACCGACTTACCAATGTAAGTGGGCAATCCCAAATATTTTCCACCATTGGTCTCAGCTCCCAATTGTAATTCCTGCAGCAACAGATTTTTAATCCCTTGTTTTGCATTAGCACTAAACATCACCGAGGACTTTTCTCTGTTAATAACTTGTCCTGAGCTTTCCTCATATGCTTGCAAAATAGATTTAATTGCCTGCACTCCTTGAACAGTAGCCTGCATAACCAGAAGAGAGTCATCCGCGAAAAGAAGATGATTGACCCGGGGTGCCATTGGGGCCAACTGGATGCCTCGGATGTGTCCCTCCCTTTCAGCTTGGTGCAACAAAGCTGAGAATCCCTCAGCACATAGAAGAAATAAGTACGGCGAAATAGGGTCACCCTGTCTCAGCCCACGCCCCGGAACTATGACATCCGTGAGATCGCCATTTACCCTGAACCGGTATGTGACGGTTGTGACACACTTCATAATTAGCTGAATGAACTCTTCCGCAAACCCCATCCGCTTTATCATGCCCTCCAAAAAAGGCCACTCTACTCTATCATATGCCTTACTCATGTCAAGTTTTAGTGCCATATAAACATCCTTTCCAGTACGCTTCCTCTTCATAAAGTGACTCATCTCATATGCCAAAATTGTATTATCTGAGATTAAGCGCCCCGGGACAAAGGCACTTTGGTTCGCAGAAATGAGTTCATCCAAAATCATCTTGAGACGGTTAGCAAGGACTTTGGAGACGAGCTTGTACACTACATTGCATAGGCTAATAGGGCGAAGATCTTTGATACGATCTGGGTTCCGAACCTTTGGGATGAGTACAACAATAGTTTCATTCCATCCCTCCGGTATACTGCCGCCTTGCAATACATGCAACACCTCTTGCACCACAACCTCACCAACCGTGCCCCAAAATCTCTTATAGAACACAAAAACTCTTAACGGATTTTCTAGGCCGCTTATATTGATATCAAGAGGTAAAGGTATATAAGTTGATCATATTTTATTGAAGGGAGCGAGGTGGGATAATATAAAGTATATGAGCCTATTATTAACACAACCGTGAGCTACTCGAGTTGGATGTCCGCTCGACCATTCAGCTATAGGTCGGCAGTTCAAACTCCCTAGCCCATCTTTTTGGCTCTCGGACTGCATAGTTTACCCGTGGGTGGCCTGAGGCCCATGCGGTTGGCAGGTCTCACGGCAAGGACAAATTTTTACTACGTACGAAAATCTAGTCCCATGCGGTTGGCAGGTCTCACGGCAAGGACAAATTTTTACTACGTACGAAAATCTAGTGTAGCTGCTAAAAAAAAACCAAAATCTAGTGTATGAACGGACGGACGGACGAAATTCAGGACTTAGGGACGAATATTTGGAAGAAAGAAGCAATAGCCTTTTTGTTATTAATTAGGACGCACGGACGCCGCCGCCGCTGCTGTCGGATGTTGGAGAGGCGAGACCAACCAAGCAACCAAGCAACCCAGATCACGGCAGTGGCATCACTCGTGCTAATCAAGGGTTTGCAAGCTGAATCTAGCAGGCTGGTAGCTCAGCTGTGCATGCGGGTAATGAAAAGGGCTTGACTGGGGTCCCCGGCCACTCTGCGACCAATGTAGGTGACTGCGATTCTTCTCTCGTCTCTCCTCCGGCGACAGATGAATCAGTCCGTCGGACGTGCGCCGGTCAAGCTAGCGGACGGTCACAAATTGGAGGGCAGGACAGCAGCGGGCAGCATCGCGTGTTTGTCCTTCGCTCCTCCGGTCTCACGTTTGCTGTCGCTCGCCTGAACGATATCTTGGAACGTCGTAGCGCGCGGCAGTACAAAGGTGGTTTGGTGGGATCGAGCTAGCGCATGACACGTACTCCCTCCGTTCCAAATTACTCGTCGTGGTTTTACTCCGTACGAGTACAACCGGTCACGCAGCGACTGACCACTGGACCAGCCTACCTGGATGCGTGTGCTTGCGGCCTCCGATATTCCCGCCTACCACCTGAATGGAAATGCTTCTCCTTCGGGGTTTCTTCTTCTTCTTCTTCTTATTCTTCTCCTGTTGCCAAAGGAGCTAGAGTCCAGTTGGCAACGATGCGCGCACGCCCTTCTTGGACTCCCTTCTCAGAGGGAAGCCCTCCGGGATGTCATGTCTCTTAGCATGCACATTGCCCACATCAACATGATGCCATGTCAGTGTTTACTTTACAAACACCAACCAATCGGTCCGATTCAATTTTCTACGTGTGGGATGTACACAGCCACGTCTTGAATCTCTGCACTGGGTTGCCGAGCCAAACATGGGTTGTCGCTTCCTTCTTCACACGTTACAAGTCTCATAGGAAAAAAAAAAATAGCCCAACTCTGTCGTTGCTTACGGCAATCTTCCCAATTGTCTCATCTCCCCTGCCGCAGTGCCACTGTCCAGCTTCTTCCTAGCATCAGCTCCTTCTTCTCCTTAATTAATTATCCTCCTTGCTATTCATCTCCTTCATCAGTTATCCTCCCCGCGCTTCGTCTCCCTGATGCAAAGCAAACTTATACGGATCTTGAGCTTCGCCGTGATACCTGCGGACCACCATGGACGTTTGGCTCATGATATTCTGGTCGCCAAACTAAACCCGGACGATCTCCTCTCTCTCTCTCTCTCTCTCTCTCTCTCATACGTAGTATTTTTTTTGCGGGGATGTAGTCCATAGTATGTCTGGAATTCCTGTTCGTGTACTCCATTATTGCCAGATCTGAAGCTGAATGGATTTTCTGTGTTGGATTTATCTTTGGAATTTTGGGCTAGATCCGTAGTCAATTTTGGTTGCATCCTTCGCTTGTGTTGTTTCACTGTGATATGGTCCATACAGAGTAGTGGGATCTCCTTTATTTGTTTCTATTGGTTTAGTAATAATCCGCAGTGTTCGTGCTCACTTTTTTTTTCAGAGAGCAAGCAATGGTCGTGATATGTGAATCATGCATACTACCATCCTCATATATGCACAGGCACCAACTGTGCGGAAAGGAATTGATTTCATCTAAGTTCTGTTTCACCAGTTCTCAGCTATGCTCTGTTTCTGTATCAGTCATTGTATTTGCTCATATTCAGGTGCTCAGTTTCCAACAGTGCAGAATGGAATCGATTTCATCCGGTTCTGTTTCACTTGTTTTCATCTATACTTTGTTTCTGCAAGGTCATTGTGTTTTCTCATATGCAGGTGCATAACTTTGATAAAATGCACTATTGTTCGTCAATTCACCGTTTGGAATTGAGCTGCAACTAGGTAGGTTACTAATTTTATGTTTGTTCTTGTAAATAATTCCCTTCAAATAACACGTTTATTTTCCTTCACCAAACTGAGCAGACATCTCATTTCTTTACTCTTGCCAGTTCATTTCTATTATTAATCAGATCGAGCCATCACTCGTCCCGCTGCAATCAAGTGGGAACTAATTGCATTTTGTAGGCAGGTACCGAAGCACAATACGAAAAAAACCAGTAAGCAATAATGCCAATAAGAAAAAGACCTACATAAACACGTTATAAACTCTGGATATTTCCATTTGGTTATCTATAAAAAAATATCAGGATTTTTATGTCATATGCTTTACATATCTCTATTGAAATATTTAAGGATGTTAAGATATTCACAAACACATAAAACATATACATCATAATTCATGAAATTTTACAACCCATTCTCGGAAAGGAAAACTAACTTAATCTTTCATACGAAATACAATTTTAATTTAGTGCAACACATTTTTGTTAACCATAGATGGTTTTTTTAGTAGAAAACCATGGATGTTAGAACCGTTTAAAAGAGCATGATATAATGAAAGTTTGCAAAATTTTCTACGATCAAGTATGCTAAATAAACTATGCAATATGAAAAAAATGGTTATAGTTTAACAAATAAATTATAAAAAGTACAAAAGTTTCTTATAAGTTTGTTTGAAAATATGCAATTTGACTATCACCTCACTGTACTAGCATGAATTGATTTAACACTTCGCAAAACGGTTTGAAATTTGAACGCCGGGTGGTGTAGACTGGTCAATAGACCAAAATACTTATCTTGCCCAAATCGGACAGAGGCGAGACTATAATCGTCCAGGAATCGCTTTGGCCTTTGGTATCGCCAGAATATCTCCCCTCTTCTACTCTTTCTTCTCCGGCCGCACCAGCTCCACGGATGGCCGTCCCCCTCGATCCTCTGCAACCCCTACCGCCAGATCCAGTAATAGGTAAAACACTTGTATCTCTTTTTTGGAGTATTTGCAATGCGCCGCCGTCCATCACCGGCCATCAACAACATTCAAAGTGTTAAATAAAAGTGTTTTGCACCTCATGTTCAAATTTCAAACTGTTTTGTAAAGTGAATCAATTATGCACCCCCATGGCCGCCCTCTTTCTGTTATGAACAGTTGGTTAATTGGCCCATCTGTTCCCGTCGAATCACACACATATGCCATCGGCCCCACATTGCACCCACATGGCATGCCTTCTTGCTCTTCTCTAGCCGCCTCATGCACCTGGAACCTTTTGCTGAATCGAGTAGGCTATGACTCCAAAGCATAGCATCTTATTACTCTCCGTGAATGAGACATTGAAACCAGCGACACCTTGATCAATTTCAGGTACATTGCGCCTTCTTGATTCATGTGACTATAGAGGTCACCTGCCCGCCCATACATATCACTTTGCTTGTGTTGACGACGTCAACAACAATTGGAACTCTGTTGGTAAAACAAATACTTTCTCTATCTTTCACTAGACAATGCCGCAAGATTTTGGTTAAGACTTTCAGTGAAATATGTTCACACAAAACTAGCAATTCAAGGCATAGCCCATTGTCAAGTTGTGAATGGATGTAGCTTAAAGTTCTAGGCAGAAGTTCAACTTAACAGTCTCTGCTGAAACACTGATATATTAAATAAGTGGTGAGAAAAGATAAAACTCTAAATGGGCATTTGAGATCGGGTGGGGGTTGTCTGAATTAATGGGCCTGCCCTATTAATAAAACCTGAAGTCTCAAATGAGCCCATGTGTAAAATGACAAGTGGTGGTGCTAAAGTTTAGTTCCACCACAGAAGTTGAAGAAAAGTCGGACGTCTTTATGTAGTGGGTTCTCTCCACCATTCTAAGTGGTGTGTTGAGAAGAGAAAGGGAAGACCACACGCGCATGCTCGCTCGCATGGCCAGGGCGGGGCGTGGCGGGGCGGGAGTTTGGGATTGTGATCGCGACACAATACCGCCTCTGGTCCTAATATATGTACATCTACCTGTCGCGGCCAAAGACACACCGAAAACATTTAGGGTTTTGCTTCATCTCACAACTTGTGCCGCCACCATAGTCTACTCTATTCCGAATGCCGACGTGCATCTGCGTGCGGGAGAGCATGTCTCCGAAACCATTCGTCTTTGCGATCCTGCGTCGGGAAAGGACGAATTAGGTTTTTGGGAAGCGCTCTGCGCGACTGCTCAAGTTCGTCATCACGGGTCGTCTTCCCTCCAAGTCAGGCGGTACTACTCATCATCGTCAACAACAGACCGTCGCCAACATCATCATCAACATCGTCGCTCCTACTGCAACTACCGAATCGTACGTCAATCGTGATCTGTTCATGTCTCTCTTAAGTTGCTATTTTCTGGGCAATGTTGTTGTACATAATTTGTTGCTCTTCTAATTTGCTAGATTGTTGCATGCTAGTTTATGTCCTAGTCATGAATTATTTACTGGAATTAATCATGAACTTGCCTAATATTTCAACATCGACAAGGCCTCGGGCGGCGGCAAGTTGGAGGTTGACTTCGGATGGGAGGTGCGGCTCACTGAAGAAATCTGGTGCTTGGAAAGGTTTAGAGGTAAGATTGCAGGCGGCCGCGAGAGGAGGATGGATGAGGCCTGCGCGGCAACGTCGCCGACCATAGGGACGAAAGCTGGCATTTAGATTTGTACTACGTACTCCCTCCGTAAACTAATATAGGAGCATTTAGATCACTATTTTATTGATCTAAAATTTTTTATATTAATTTATAGAAGGGAGTACTATGTAAGCCGTAAGCAAGTACTGTGCGTGGCATACGTGGTTAATGAGCAACTTGGGCGGTGATCAAAGTCAATGGAGCACGAAGCGTCGAGCCGGGTCGATCGACACCCACAGAAAAGGCGAGGGCATCGAGCGAGGTTGGCGAGGAGAGTACGTGGGAGGACAAATTCGTTGAACCTAGATGAGTAACGCCACGGTCGGAATCTTCCGGGACGATGTATTGTTTTGAGGTAATAGCACCAGGAGTCCTGGAACTTGTTCTGGATGTGATGATCTAGTCTAAAACTTGAGAAAACAAACTATTCATCCTACAACTTGCACCCAATGTGCAAATTTGGTCCTAACCAATCAGGCGACGACAAGTGGAGCCAAGTCAGCACAGCCCACTCCATCCGGTCAGCCCAGCACTTTTTGCAATTACCCCTGGCCTTAGCACATATAAACTCGCACTACACCACCTGAGTTTAACTGCGTGGGTAGCTACAACTAGTACGAACCAGACCTAGTTGTATAGATGACATCAGGTAAAGGCCAACGAACCTGACCTAGTTATAATTTGCACTCAGGTAAATGCACTCAGGTAAAGACCAATCAACTAGTACGAGTGTGAGTGTCTTAGTCAGGCTTTTTTACCCTTTCTGTTTCAGTGTGACTCTGTTTCTTTTTTTCGAGATTGACGCGGGGGGGGGGGGGCCAAAAAACCCCATCGCTTGTTATATTCCATACAGATACAAGTAAGCACACAGAGGCACAAAAGAAAATTACAAAGGAGGGTAAGAGAAAACCCAAAACTAGAAGAAAGAAACAAAATGGAGGGGAAGGCCGGCAGCGGAACCAAACCGAAACCCTTGGAGGCCGACATCTCGGGTAGCGAGCTCCGCTGAGCAGCTTGTTCCACCCCTGACAAAGAACCACATCAAGGCCTAGGGAGAAATATACGGGCACCAGACCAACAACTCGCAATGGGAACAACACTGACACGAACGAAGGGCGTCGGATAGCCGAGTTCATGCGGCGACACCGGTGTGCGCCGGCGAAGCCAAAAGACAACGCACCACCGAGACTGAAGGGCACGACACCGGTGTACCGCCACCGAGGTCGAAGGGCAGCGTGCTGCCGAGGCCACCCCAGGATGTCCATGTGAACGTCGTCCGGGCCACCATGAAGCACATCCCTGGCGGAAAGGAGACACCGAAGTAGAAGCATACTGAGAAGCATCACTGGCGCGAATGAAGAGCATCGGATAGCCGAGTTTGAGCGGCGGCACCGGTGTGCCGCCGGCGAAGCCGAGAAGGCAACACGCCACCGAGACCGAAGGGTGCAACACCGGTGTACTGCCGCCGAGGTCGAAGGGCGGCGTGTCGTCGAGGCCACCCTAGGATGTCCAAGCAAGCTCCACTCGAGTTGCCAAGAACAATGGCCAGCCAGGATCGAAGCCGAGGTGGAGATGAAGAAGCAAGAGGCGAGTCCACCCGAAGCAGAAGAAATCCAAGAAGATGCCCCCAAGGAGGAAACGACGTAGAGACGTCGACACCATCCGACACGGGGAACCCCGGGTCCGAGATTTCTCTCGGGATCTGAGAGCTTGGGGGGAGGGAAACAATGCCAAACTCGACGCCTTCAAGAAGGGAAAATGGCGACTGCAGCCGTCATCGTCGATGAAGTTTTCACCCGGCAGTGCCTCCTCCACCTCGCAACCGAAGCAAGTCGGCGAACCACCACCGTAGCCCATCAGTCTAGGCAGCCATGAGCTGCGAAGCGGGCTATGGAGGACCAAAGAAACGGCAACATACCGGGCCGCCGCACGCATAACAAGGTGAGGCTGAGGTGCACCGCGGCCAGCGTGAGGCCGCAACTAGAGAGCACGGGGAGCCGGTTGATGAGGCCCCACGAACCCGCCAGATCTGGTGCAAAAGCGCGACCAACAGGAGACTGGTGACGGTAGAGGGACGAGTGGTGGGGCCCACCTGAACCCGCTGGATCTGGCCATAGACCGGCAATGGCCTCGCAAAGGTGGCCAGCTGGGACCCCATTCGCAACGGGGAGGCAGGGGACCGGTCAGGCGGTGCACCAGCCGCACAGATCGAGCAAGGAGAGGCACCTGGGCGTAGATTGAGCCGCCGGCAAGGGCGAGGTCGTCGGCCGGCGCAGCCCGCTGAGAGGCGGCGAGGACACGCGCAGCCGCCGCGTGAGGCGCCTGGGGAGACGCGGAAAGGAGCGGCGGCCAGGGGAGCATCACCAGACGGCGGCGGCGACCGCCATGGGAGTGGGAGGGGCGAAAGCAGGGAGGAGCCGCATGGGGGATACGCCCGCCGCCGCCAGCCACCGGCACGCTTCGCCCGACGACGTCAGCCGGCGGCGGTGAGGGGAGGTGGTGGAGGAGGGGGGTTCGGCGGCGGCAGTACTGGGGTTCCGCCCGAGTCGCCTCTAGGAGACGACGCGGGGCCGGTCCACCTTCAATCCTTCTGACCTAATCCTTCTAGGTCAGTCCGACTCTGCTTCTTTTATCACTTCACAAAAGATAAATACCGTAACTAAAGTTGTGTACCTGAAAAGTGGAACTCCCATGCTTCTGAATGCTGCTTGGTGCCGCTAGCTATCTCCCCATGTGTCTCACCATCTGTGCAGCTTTGAACATGTTCGTGAAGACAGTGAGGAAGACTACAAAATTCAATACAAGACCGCCAAACAAAAATTGTGTTAATTCAGTAAGTTGGTTTCAAGTTAGAGATCATCTTTTTTGGAAGTTAGCTGGTGAGGTGCAAAGTTAATTCATCAAGGGGAAATCTAGTTAGAAATCTTTGTTCTGATTTGAATATTGTGAAGCTTGCGAACAACAGGTGCCATGCAGTTCATAAAGAAAAACTGATTTGGTTCCATCACCTCTAGATCAAAATCAGTCCCAGGCTGGAGTATCTTCTCTCTGCATGGAGGAAGTTCACACCAACAAATCAGCAAGTTAAGCATAAAATGGCAATAAAGAATATAAACAGTTTTGAAAATGTTGAGGTTCTAAAAATGTTTAAAACAGTTTTGAGCTACTAACTGAAAAACTTCAGGTTCTGAAAATGTCCAGGTTTGGACTTGTAGCTGTACTTTTGCAATTTACAAATAATGTTGTAGATTAAGTCCTAAAATGGAGTACCTGCACTATTATTCAAAACAAATGCAGTCTAGATTGTCAACTGAATTTTTTACTACTCCATGCGGTCCAGTTTTTTCGGTTTTCTATTGCAGTTTGTTAACTAAATTTAGATTCACTTAACTGAATTTACCAAGTGTTAAACGTGTTAACTGAATTTAACACTCGGGACTATGGGACTGTTGGGGAACGCATTAATTTTAAAAAATTACCTACGCACACGCAAGACCCATCTAGGTGATGCATGGCAACAAGGGGGAAAGAGTGTTGTTCATGTACCCTCGTAGACCGTAAGCGGAAGCGTTATGACAACACGGTTGATGTAGTCGAACGTCTTCATGATCCGACCGATCCTAGCACCGAAGGTACGGCACCTCCGCGATCTGCACACGTTCAGCTCGGTGACGTCCCACGAACTCTAGATCCAGCTGAGTGTCGAGGAAGAGTTTCGTCAGCACGACGGTGTGATGACGGTGATGATGAAGCTACCGGAACAGGGCTTCATCTAAGCACTGCAATGATATGACCGAGGTGGATTATGGTGGAGGGAGGCACCGCACACGACTAAGACAATTGTCAACTTGTGTGTCTATGGGGTGCCCCCTCCCCCGTATATAAAGGAGTGGAGGAGAGGGAGGGGCCGACCCTCTATGGCGCGCCCAAGGGAGTCCTACTCCCACCGGGAGTAGGATTCCCCCCGCCCTCCCTAGTTGGATTAGGAGAGGAAGGAAGGGGGAGAGAGGGGGAAGGAAGGGGGGGGGGTCGGCCCCCCACCCAATTCGGATTGGGCTTGGGAGGGGGGGGCTCCTAGGCTCCCTTCTCCTCTCTCCCACTGTGGCCCAATAAGGCCCATATACTTCCTGGGGGGGTTCCGACAACCTCCCGGTACTCCGGTATATACCCGAACTCACCCAGAACCATTCCGATATCCAAACATAGTCATCCAATATATCGATCTTTATGTCTCGACCATTTCGAGACTCCTCGTCATGTCCGTGATCATATCCGGGACTCCGAACAACCTTCGGTACATCAAAACACATAAACTCATAATACCGATCGTCAGCGAACATTAAGCGTGCGGACCCTACGGGTTCGAGAACTATGTAAACATGACTGAGACTCATATCCGATCAATAACCAATAGCGGAACCTGGATGCTCATATTGGTTCCTACATATTCTACGAAGATCTTTATCGGTCAAACCGCATAACAACATACGTTGTTCCCTTTGTCATCGGTATGTTACTTGCCCAAGATTCGATCGTCGGTATCATCATACCTAGTTCAATCTCGTTACCAGCAAGTCTCTTTACTCGTTACGTAATGCTACATCTCGTAACTAACTCATTAGTTACATTGCTTGCAAGGCTTATAGTGATGTGCATTACCGAGAGGGCCCAGAGATACCTCTCCGATACACGGAATGACAAATCATAATCTTGATCTATGCCAACTCAACAAACACCATCGGAGACACCTGTAGAGCATCTTTATAGTCACCCACTTACGTTGTGACGTTTGATAGCACACTAAGTGTTCCTTCGGTATTCGGGAGTTGCATAATCTCATAGTCATAGGAACATGTATAAGTTATGGAGAAAGCAATAGCAGTAAACTAACGATCATCGTGCTAAGCTAACGGATGAGTCAAGTCAATCACATCATTCTCTAATGATGTGATCCCGTTTATTAAATGACAACTCTTTGTCCATGGCTAGGAAACTTAGCCATCTTTGATCAACGAGCTAGTCAAGTAGAGGCATACTACTGACACTCTGTTTGTCTATGTATTCACACATGTACTAAGTTTATGATTAATACAATTCTAGCATGAATAATAAAGATTTATCATGATATAAGAAAATATAAATAACAACTTTATTATTGCCTCTAGGGCATATTTCCTTCAGGGACTTGGTAAAAAAGTGCTCACTAAAATATTGCTCCAGTGCACAAGACACTAGCAATCACCATATGTTCATAATTACTCCATAATTATTCTAACTGATCTACTCCATAACTAACTGATCTACTCCATATCAACTCTAAATGAAAGCCAATGATATTGACGTCAGGTAAATATCCTGTCGGCTCAGCCCACTCCACTCACTCACCTCTCTGCTTCCCTCGCAAGGATCCCCTGCTCCAGCTCGCCGCCGCCGTCCACTATCTTGCATTATGAAAAACTCACCAGTTCTAGAGAAGCTCACTCTTGAACTTTTTCCCAAGGTATAAATCATCTAACATGGACAGTTGTTGCACTGATAAAGTTATTATTGATTATCCATTTTTGTTAAACGTTTCTTTTTACCACAGGGGCAAAATCCCAAATTGAAAATAAAAGGAAGCTACTGTTACATGGAGAAACCATCTGCAATATCAGAGCACCTTAACATAGTTGAAGTCAAGTGTGATGTGGTCGACGAGAGAATTCTCAAAGTTCTGAAGTTTCTGTGTGCATTTAACATACGTAAGTTGACTAATGACACTTCACATGCTCTCTATATTCTGAAATTAGATTTAATATACATGTGCAAAAAGTATAAAGCAGGTAGTGAATAGGAAACTTCTGAATTATCAATGAAGAACAGTTTGTAGGGATGCCAAATTGTTGTAGGCATGAAAAATCTGGAGCTTGCCTGGTGAGGGGCAGGCAGGAAAACCGATATAATCCATTTTGTTGTTAAATGATGTTTAGTCTAACCGTGTTGCCGAAACAATTAGTGATGGACTTGTTGATTAGTTGTGGTTTTGTGGGCACTAGCACAAATGCCTGAATGTATTAGTTCAGAGTTATTGTACAATATCTTCATTTCTTCAAATGTTGATTTGCACTGGTAGTAACCCAAATGCATAGTAACACAACATTTTGACTCATTGTGTTGTCGAATAGTTTGTGCTCCTTGCCATTGTGGGCTAAAATTCGACACTCGGCTTGGTTGTAATTCTGGCACTAAATTATAGGCTCGCTAGATCTTAGATGTTGCAGTTTGCCAGCAATTGAAGCCAAGTTGCACAGGTGACCAAATGCATTTATGTCTTGGTGAGTTGAACCAGTTGCGTGTATGGGTTCGGTGTTTAATGCGGGTTTATTTGTGCTAAGGCCAGGGGGTAATTGCAAAAAGTGTGGTGCTGGCCCGATGTAGTGAGATGTGCTGACTTGGCTTCACTCGTCGTCGTCTGAGTGGCTAGGACCAAATTTGCACATTGGATGCAAGTTGTAAGAAGAAATAGTTTGCTTTTGCAAGTTTTGGACCAGATCATCACATCCAGGACAAGTTTTAGGACTCGTGGTGCTATTACCTATGTTGTTTTTCTCTTGGGTGGTGGAATCTACTCGGGGGTCACATGACACAGGATTGAGATGTTGTTGTCCTCCGTAAGCTGCAGCTGTTGGAACCCCACCTCACACAGACGCCGCCGCTGCTGTCGGATGTTGGAGAGGCTCGACCAACCAACCAACCCAGATTATGGCCGTGGCATCGCTCCTGCTAATCAAGGGTTTGCAAGATGAATCTGGCAGGCGCCGGATGAATCAGTCCGCCGGACGTGCGCCGCACGCGCAAGCTAGCGGACGGTCACAAATTGGAGGGCAGGAGAGCAGCGGCCAGCATCGCGTGTTTTGTGTTTGTCGTTGCCTCCTCCGGTCTGACGTTGCTGTCGTGCACCGGAACGAAATCTTGGAACGTAGTAGCGCGGCGCGGGGCGGTACGTGCGGCCGTGTCGTGTGTGTGTGGTGGGATCCAGGTAGCGCACGGGCACGGCACGTACGAGTACGACCGGCCGGTCACGCAGGCACCACGGCCACACGGACCACCGGACCAGCCTGCCTGTACCTGCGAGTGGCTTCAGCCCTTGTCCGGTTGTCCCCGTTATCCACCTGGACGGACGCGCATGCTTGTGGCCGACCTCCGATATCCCCCGGACCTGGACTAGTACGTGCCGTGCGCACCCACCCAAGGGACGAAACCTGCGCCAAGAGGATTGATTAGGACAACTTCATCGCACGGCTCCAAACAGACTTCCGGTTTGGTCGGATTTTGTCTCTTTGGGGCGGTGATGCGTTCGCCCATGTTTGTTTTTGTTCGTTGGGTTATGGGTGCATCCAGCGCGCGGCCGCATTCCAAATCATGTCCGGGATGAACGTGAAAAAAGAAAACAAAAAACTTAAATAAAATGCTTAAAAAGTAAATAAACGCACCTAAAAAAACTTAAAACATATATAAAGGTCACGGCCACAAAACGGCCTAGTTTCACGCCGCACTTAAACGCCCAGTTCCATAATTAACATAAAAACAAAATAAAAAAATGCCGCCCGCGCGCTGCTGCCGCGCCCGTCCATGCCATGGCCATGGCCGTCGCCGTCTTCAGTGGCCGCCGGTGTCATCGTCGTCGCTGCAGAGGTCGACGTAGTCCGGCGGCGTCCAGAGATGGGCCGGCGGTCCGCGGTGCACGGGAACGACGGGCTGGAAGGTGGCCGGTGCCTGCACCACCTCCTACCGAGGCGAGGCGTCACGCTCCGGCGACCGCGGCGGCGTGAGGCACCAGTTGCCTCCCACGGCGGCCGCCATATGCTCCGTCGTGCACAACTAGCTCCACCACTGGCCCACCAGGCCCGGGTGAAAGGCGGCCACCGGCGGCTCCTCCGTCACCTGCTCCTTCGGCACCATCTGCAGCTCGGGGATGGCGACGTCGCCGGCCGCAGAGAGGGCCATCGTCTCCTCGAGGCCCGGCCATTGGCGCTCATCGTGCGTGTGCACGGAGTCCTCCATGACACGCACCATGAGCCGGGCCTCCTCCTCCGCTGTCATGCGAGGAGGTGGAGGTGGCGACGGAGATGGGGAAGGCGACGGCGTGGGCGTCAGGCTGCGCACCCGCGTACGCCCGCGCACCTCCCGACGTGGCCGCCGCGGCCCCGACACCGTGCCGGCGAAGTAGGACGCGCGCCGCACGTCGTGCTCGTCCTGGAGCCAAGTGTCCAACAGGACGGAGTCGGGGGCGTACCTCTCGTCGTCGTATAGGTCGTTGGGGAGGAGGAGGCGGCGACGCTCGATCTCATCGTGCCGAGCACGGCCGCTCGCTGGCACCGGCGGGATGGGGACCCGGTCCGCGGAAGGTGCCAGTTGTTGGGGAGGTGCACGTCGCTCCACGGGACCGGCGTCCTCGTCTCCCAGTACCACCAGCACACATCCACGGCCAGGTACCGCCGGTCGTGCTCGCCGGCGGCCCTAGGAGCGATAGTGAAGGGGGCAGGCACGGGGGCTCGAATGGAGGAGCGCGGCGGTGATGCGGGCTCCTCCTTGACGGAGCCGCGGCGGCGTCCCGAGGAGGAGCCGGCCTCGCGGTCGTGCTTCCCCTTGCGGCCGTAATTTCAAAGGCCCATGGCTGCGGCCGGCCGGGCGAGGTCGACGACGGGGAACGGCTAGGGTTTTGAGGGGGCAGAGAGGGCCGGAGTGGAAAGTGTGGACGACGATCGGTCCACGGCTTCCCATTTAAGAAGGACGGCGACTCTTCATTGTGCGGATGACAGGTGGAGCCACCCGCCCGTGCGCATTTATGTTGGCGGGTGGGAGGTAGGTGACCGTCTGCCACGTGGCCCCGACGCTGACGTTCGAAGCGTCCGTTCGTTGTCCTCCGCGATCCAAACCCGACACAAGTTTGCGGTCGAAATGGGTCAGCCCGGACACAAAACGGACCAGATGGGTCCGGACCGTCGCGCGCTGGATCGCCTGTTTGTCCGTTTTGCTCCAAACGGATGGGGTCGAATAAAATGGAGTCGCGCGGTGAAGTTGGCCTTAATCGCCAGCGAACCGAGGTTCCTCCAGGAGGCCAGGACATTCTTCTACGAAAATTCATTTCTGCACCCAAGCTCATCTGCATCCGCGCCGACGAAAAACATCAAAACAAATACTAGAAAAATTCAAAAAATTCCAAATAAAATTTGTGTGATAGACATTTTGATGCGGGAGGCCCGCTCCAAATTTCAAGTCATTTGGACATACGAGCAGCTCTCAGCAAAAAAGACAAATCGGGGGTCTGTAAAAATGTTTACTGTTCATGTACTGTTTTGGTCCGATTTGTCTTTTTTGCTGAGAGCTTCTCATATGTTTAAATGACTTGAAATTTGGGGCGGGCCTCACGTATCAAATTGTCTACCCTACAAATTTTATTGAAATTTTTTGAATTTGTTTTGAATTTTTTATGAATTTTTTATGAATTTTTTTCTAACCGGGTGCAGATGAGCCTGGGCACCAAAACGCCTTACTCATTCTTCTATTCTTTTTCTTTTCCTGTTACGTCACCCTAGTTCTCTCCGTTTGCTTTAGCCCTTTTTTCCTTCTCCTGTTTGTTCCCAGGCAGAGCTGCCGTGGCCTCGTGAGAACAAATTAACGTTCCATTCTGTCACGTCACGGAAAATCACGAAATGTCGAGTTGCAGTGCGCAGCAGCATGGCACAGAAAAGCGGACCAAAGAAATGCTCACCTTTTTTTCCTTTGTTTAACAGTTTTTTTTCAGTTTCCTCGGAAAACAAGTAGTGAAAAATGCACACCACTTAAATAAAGGTCGCTGAAAGTGGGCTGGCCCCGACTGGTTCGCAGGACCTTCCGCATGATTTTAGCTGGTTCTACAAATTAACCGTTTCATGTATTTTCCCCTATCGGTTTTTGTACATCTGGTTTTGTTTTCTCATTTTCATTTTCATTTTTATATTTTTAGAAAAGAATTGAATTTTTCTAGCACGCGTTGAGCTTTTTTATACAGCTCCACTATTTATGGATACACGCTGAATCTTTTTTAATACTACATGTTTACCATTTTTTCCAAATAAACATTTAGCATTTGTAAAATGCACATTGAATACATATTTCTAATGAACAATGAACATTTAAAAAAAATATTATGGAGCATTTTCTTGAAAACATGCAAACATTTGTTAAGTGTTAGAGTTGCTTTAATGTGAAAACATTTTTATAAACTTTATTTTAAAATTACGGAAATAATGTTTTACATTTCATGACTACTTCGAAAGATGTCAGGAAGCATATATTTTTAAACGTGTGAACATTTTTTAATGTCACGGACAATTTATTGAATGGTATGAAAGTTTTCTACAAATTACGCCAATAATTATTTTTCATTGTCATGAACATGTACCAACAATCATGAGCACATTTTAAAATGTGTAAACACTTTATAAATATCACAGACATTTTATAAAATCTTGAAAAACACATTTTTATATTGCATCACTATACTTTTAAATACACCGTGAATGCTTTTAAAAATTTATGTAAACTAAATCTTCAAATATATGTATTTATAATATTTCGAGATATAAATAAAAGGAAAAATCGGAAAAAAGGAAAGAAAGGACGAACGAACGGCGGTGGGTAGTGTCAGTACCTAGGGAAAAACCTATTTGACGCAAATCGCGTCGCATACAGAGATGCGACTAGCGAGCAATTTGGGCCGGCCAATCTTTAGAGTATGTACAGGTTCCGGTTTTGGGATGTATTCCCGGCCGGTTCTTACTTCGTTTGGGAACGATCTATAATGTTTCTTAACCGGTTTTTTATTTTTTCCTTTCCTTTTTCTTTTTTACTCTTCCTTTTTTTCTTCCTTTTTCTGGTTCTTTTTCTTTTCTTTTTGTTACTTTTTTTGTTTTCTTTCAGTTTTCCTTTTCAAGTTAATTTGTCTTTTCAACAAATTTTCTTTCTTTGGTTTTTAATTTCTTTTTCTTTATTTCTCTTTTTTCAAACTTTTTTCGAAATATTCAAGTTTTGTTCATGTTTCTGAAAAAACGTTCAATTTTCGAAAAATGTTCTCAAAATTCAAAAAGTGTTCTCATTACACAAAAAAGTTCATAACTTTTGAAATTCAGAAAATGTACCGGATTTCAATTTTTGATCACGTATTCAAAAATAATTCGTGCTTCCAAATTTTTTAGGGATTTTTCAAAATTGTTCTCCGTTTCAGAATTTGCTCTCAAGATTCAAAAAATGTCAGTGCTTTAAAATTTTGTTCTCCATTTTGAAAAAAATTCTCAAGATACAAAAAATGTTTGTGCTTTAAAAAATTCTTCACAAATTCCAAAACGTTCATGTTTGCAAAAAAAATCAGGTTGCGAAAAAATGTTCACAAAATTAAAAAATGTTCTCATTACACAAAAAGTTCAAAACTTTAAAAATTCAGAAAATGTACCGGATTTCAATTTTTGTTCACGTATTCCAAAAACATTCATGCTTCCAAATTTGTTCAGGATGTTTTAAAATTGTTGTCCGTTTCAAAATTTGTTCTTAAAATGCAAGTTATGTTCGTGCTTCGAAATTTGTTCTCCGTTTCAAACTTTGTTCTTAAGATTTAAAAAATGTTCGTTCTTTCAAAACTTGTTCACAAATTCCAATGCTTTCATGTTTAAAAAAATGTTTGGGTCGTGTTTCCAATTTTTTTTTTCAATTTGAAAAATGTTCTAGCTTTTGAAAAAATGTTCCTGTCCAGTTTTTTGGGTAGTTTAAAAATGTTCCATTTTTAAAAAATGTTCGCTTCTCCAAAATTCGTTTGCGTGTTTAAAAATGTTTGAGTTTTCTCAAAATTCTTAACAATTTTGAAAAATGTTTCCGTTTGATAAAACATTCATGTTTTGTTTTTGAAAAAAAATGCTTTGCGTTTGAACTTTTAAAAAAAATCGGATCGGCGTTTGAGTTTCCTAATGTGTTGCGCTGTACTGTAATCATGAAAGGTCACTAGTGTAACACCCCGTATATAACCTGCCATATTTGTATTCCAACTCTTGCCATTTCCGGCAGTAAGTTATGATATTTCCTCGTTGTCGGGTTTTTGTCTTCGTGTTGTTTTTGTCTTTGTCATGCATCTCATATCATGTGATCATGTGCATTGCATTTGCATACGTGTTCGTCTCATGCATCCGAGCATTTTTCCCGTTGTCCGTTTTACATTCCGGCGCTCCTATGTCCTCCGGTGTCCCCTTTTACCTCTTTTCGTGTGCGGGTGTTGAACATTTTCGGATTGGACCGGGACTTGCCAATCGGCCTTGGTTTACTACCGGTAGACCGCCTGTCAAGTTTCGTGCCATTTGGACTTCGTTTGATAGTTCAACGGTTAACCGAGGAACAGAGAAGGCCTCGTGTGTTGCAGCCCAACACCCCTCCAAAGTGGCCCAAAACCCACCTAAACCCCCTCCATCATCTAGGTCGTTCGATTACAATCGCGTGGCCGAAAACCGTGCTCAATTTGGTGTTGGGTTTCGTAGTAATTTCAAAAAATTTCCTACGCTCACGCAAGATCATAGTGATGCATAGCAACAAGAGGGGAGAGTATGATCTACGTACCTTGTAGATCGACAACGGAAGCGTTTGGTTGATGTAGTTGTACGTCTCCACGGCCCGACCGATCAAGCACCGAAACTACGGCACCTCCGAGTTCTAGCACACGTTCAGCTCGATGACGATCCCCGGACTCCGATCCAGCAAAGTGTCGGGGAAGAGTTCCGTCAGCACGACGCGTGGTGACGATCTTGATGTACTACTGCAGCAGGGCTTCGCCTAAACTCCGCTACAATATTATCGAGGACTATGGTGGAAGGGGGCACCGCACACGGCTAAGAATATGATCACGTGGATCAACTTGTGTGTCTCTGGGGTGCCCCTGCCTCCGTATATAAAGGACTAAAGGGGGGTGGTGCGGCCGGCCTAGGAGAGGCGCGCCAGGAGAGTCCAACTCCCTCTGGGAGTAGGATCCCCCCCCAATCCTAGTTGGAATAGGATTCGCGGAGGGGGGAAAAGAGAGAGGGTGGCCGGCCCCCTCTCCTTGTCCTATTCGGACCAAGGGAGGGGAGGGGCGCGCGGCCCATCTAGGGCTGCCCCTTCTCTTTTCCACTAAGGCCCACTAAGGCCCATATAGCTCTCGGGGGGTTCCGGTAACCTCCCGGTACTCCGGTAAAATCCCGATTTCACCCGGAACACTTCTGATATCCAAACATAGGCTTCCAATATATCAATCTTTATGTCTCGACCATTTCGAGACTCCTCGTCATGTCCGTGATCTCATCCGGGACTCCGAACAAACTTCGGTACATCAAAATGCATAAACTCATAATATGACTGTCATCGTAACCTTAAGCGTGCGGACCCTACGGGTTCGAGAACAATGTAGACATGACCGAGACATGTCTATGGTCAATAACCAATAGCGGAACCTGGATGCTCATATTGGCTCCTACATATTCTACGAAGATCTTTATCGGTCAGACCGCATAACAACATACGTTGTTCCCTTTTGTCATCGGTATGTTACTTGCCCGAGATTCGATCGTCGGTATTCCAATACCTAGTTCAATCTCGTTACCGGCAAGTCTCTTTACTCGTTCTGTAATACATCATCCCGTAACTAACTCATTAGTTGCAATGCTTGCAAGGCTTAAGTGATGTGCATTACCGAGAGGGCCCAGAGATACCTCTACGACAATCGGAGTGACAAATCCTAATCTCGAAATACGCCAACCCAACATATACCTTTGGAGACACCTGTAGAGCTCCTTTATAATCACCCAGTTACGTTGTGACGTTTGGTAGCACACAAAGTGTTCCTCTGGTAAACGGAAGTTGCATAATCTCATAGTCATAGAAACATGTATAAGTTATGAAGAAAGCAATAGCAACATACTAAACGATCGGGTGCTAAGCTAATGGAATGAGTCATGTCAATCAGATCATTCACTTAATGATGTGATCCCGTTAATCAAATAACAACTCTTTGTTCATGGTTAGGAAACATAACCATCTTTGATTAACGAGCTAGTCAAGTAGAGGCATACTAGTGACACTTTGTTTGTCTATGTATTCACACATGTATTATGTTTCCGATTAATACAATTCTAGCATGAATAATAAACATTTATCATGATATAAGGAAATAAATAATAACTTTATTATTGCCTCTAGGGCATATTTCCTTCATTTGGAGCCTCCTAGCTCCTCCTACCTATAAAAAGGCACTCCTCCCCGAAATTTCAGGTCATTTCTACCCTAACCCTAGACTCTCCCTCTCCTCGCGCTGGCGGACACGTCCGTCCGGGTCGGACGCGTCCGCGCCGCCGCTACCGACCAATCGGAGCCCGACACGTCACCGCCGCCGACCCGCCGCCGCCGCGGGCCCGGAGAGCCCAGAACCGGCCCCCGCGGCCCATCTCCTCGCCGCCACTCGCGCCCGCGCGCCCCGCTGTCTTCCTCCTCGACCCGCGCCGCCCCGATCCGCTCCGGCGGCCGCGCGCCAAGTCCGGCGTGCCGCCCGCCGCCCGGCGTCCTCTTCTCCGACCGCCGTCCGGCGTCCTCTTCTCCGACCGCCGCCCGGCGCCTCCACGCGCGCCGCGCCTCGCCGCCGCTTCCCCGACACCGGCGAGCACCGCTCCTTGCCGTCCTCCGTCGCCGGCCCCCTTCCCCAGCTCTGGCCGGCCTTCTCCTTGCCGCCGACGTCTCCGGCGAGCACTATTCTAGCGACCTCGGTTTCTGTGCCGCCCGATCCGGATCCAGATCTGGAAATCCTAACGGTTGACCTAATTTGCCCAGTTTCAGTAATTTTTGCATATTTTCATCATGCCATAACTCATCATCCGTGACTCCGTTTTGGGCGTGTAGCATATCAAATTGTTCGTCTCGACGAGTACTACATTTCATTCCATTGCACCATGTTCATTTGAGCTCATATTGATGTCCCAAATGCTATTGCAAGAGTGCTAGTTTATATTAGTTTCAGATTCTTATCAATAAGTGGACATTTGTCATTTTTGTCATGATTGTTGTGTGCCTCCTATGAACTTGAGCCCTACATGTGATTTGAAGTATGCCATGTCATCTTTACAGGGGTGTATGCCATGTATTTTTGTGATCATTATGGTGACTAGCACCAGCAAGCAAAGTAGCTCTCATAATGTTGCTGATTTCAGGGACTTAGAAATCTTCTAAGTCATTGCCCTGATAATATTTTTATGCCATGTATTCTTGCTGCTACAGAGTGATCCATGCCTCTTGTGAGCATGATCAGTAAGGATATTTTGTAGATATTGTGGTGCTCTATCCATCCATGTCTTTGTTTGCAATTACGGAGCAACCTAACTTGACTCAATCGAGCTCTACTTTTGCTATAAAATGTTCCTGGCAGAATGTTTACATGTTAAGCATTTTTGCCAAGGTTGTTGTAGTTGATCCATGCATGCTATGATGTTGCTCTTGCCATGTTTAGCTTCTATGCCATGTCTACTTGCTGGGTGTATGCTTAGTTTATCATGCAATGCCTTGTGGTGAGTGCATCGAGCTCGTAAATATGCCTACTTAATATCTGTTTTGCCATGTTCCAGTTTTTCTATTAAGTCTGAATCTGTTAACGTAAATTGCTATGTTCACATGGTTGCCATTGTATTTTTTGATCCCTTTTGGCTTATGGTCAGTAAGGGACTTTTGTTGTATGCTTTGAGTAGCTTCATGCCATGCTTTGATTTGCCATGATATGTTCCTGTAGCATGTTCTTATCTTGCTCTAAACATTGCTTCCCGATGTTAAATTCCTGACATGTTGTTATTTTCACTAAGTCTGTAACCTGATATCTTTTACTTTTTTGCCATGCTTGTTTGAACCTGCTATTGAGTGAATTAGCCGTAGCTCAGTGTTCATCTTTTGTCAAGCATCTTTAGTGGATCCCTGCCATGTGCTTTGTTGCTATGTTAGAGTGCAGTAGCTTGTCGTTATTGATGCATTTAGATGGCTTCGTGCTGTTAATCGCAGATCGGTGCCATATTTGTTTTGCTTGCCATTTGCAAACTGTGCATCCGATTCCAGTGATCGTTATATCGATTTCGACCGAAATCAACCCCTCTTTCCAGCGGCACTCTTGGTTTTCCAAGTTGAGGCCAGGTTCAATCTTTCCTTTCCGCCACATGCATATGCATTGCATATTACATCCCGCATATCATGCCTTGTCTTTGCATCATGTTGCTTGTGCATTGCACGTGGTTGATTGTGTCTCCCTTTGCTTATGTTCTTGCTTTGGGTAGAGCCGGGAGACAAGTACGTGATCGAGGAACCCGTTGAGTATGCTTACGAGGATCAAGCTAATGTCAACTCGGAGAACTTTGCAGGCAAGATGACCATACCCTCGAAATCACTTCTATCTTTGCTTGCTAGATGCTCGCTCTTTTGCTATGCCTATGCTACGATACCTACCACTTGCTTATCATGCCTCCCATATTGCCATGTCAAACCTCTAACCCACCTTGTCCTAGCAAACCGTTGTTTGGCTATGTTACCGCTTTGCTCAGCTCCTCTTATAGCGTTGCTAGTTGCAGGTGAAGATTGGAGTTTGTTCCTTGTTGGGACATGTTTATTGTTGGGATATCATTATATATATCTTGTCTCTTTTAATGCATCTATATACTTGGTAAAGGGTGGAAGGCTCGGCCTTATGCCTGGTGTTTTGTTCCACTCTTGCCGCCTTAGTTCCCGTCATACCGGTGTTATGTTCCTTGATTTTGCGTTCCTTACACGGTTGGGTTATAATGGAAACCCCTTGACAGTTCGCCTTGAATAAAACTCCTCCAGTAATGCCCAACATTGGTTTTACCATTTGACGCCTAGCCTTTTCTTTTCCCTTGGGTTTCCGGAGCCCAAGGGTCATCTTTATTTTAAACCCCCCGGGCCAGTGCTCCTCTGAGTGTTGGTCCAAACCGAGTAGAGTGCGGGGCCACCTCGGGGCAACTTGAGGGTTGGTTTTACTCGTAAGATGTCTCATATGAGTGTGCCCTGAGAACGAGATATGTGCAGCTCCTATCGGGATTTGTCGGCACATTCGGGCGGCTTTGCTGGTTTAGTTTTACCATTGTCGAGATGTCTTGTAACCGGGATTCCGAGTTTGATCGGATTGTCTTGGGAGAAGGAATATCCTTCGTTGACCGTGAGAGCTTGTGATGGGCTAAGTTGGGACACCCCTGCAGGGTTTTGAACTTTCGAAAGCCGTGCCCACGGTTATGGGCAGATGAGAATTTGTTAATGTCCGGTTGTAGATAACCTTAAACTTAACTTAATTAAAATGAATCAACGGAGTGTGTGGCCGTGATGGTCTCTTTTCGGCGGAGTCCGGGAAGAGAACACAGTCTCGTGTTATGCTTGAACGTAGGTTGATTTAGGATCACTTCTTGATTATAGTTTATCGACCGTGCCTTTGCCTTCTCTTCTCGCTCTCTTTTGCATATGTTAGCCACCATATATGCTAGTGCTTGCTGCAGGTCCACCTCATACCTTTTACCCTTCCTATAAGCTTAAATAGTCTTGATCGCGAGGGTGTGAGATTGCTGAGTCCCCGTGACTCACAGATTACTTCCAAAACCAGATGCAGGGACCGATGATACCGCTCCAGGAGATTCGACTGAGCTCAAGTGGGAGTTCGATGAGGACTCAGGACGATATAACGTTTCTTTTTCAGACGATCAGTAGTGGTGCCCAGTTGGGGCGATCGACGACTTTGTTGCATTTGGGGTTGTTCTCTATTTTGGTTCCGTAGTCGGACCTTGTTTGTATCAGGATGAATGTAATGATATTTATGCTATTGTGTGACGTGGCGAGTGTAAGCCAACTATGTACCTCTTTTCCTTATTTATTACATGGATTGTGTGAAGATTACCCCACTTGCGACATTGCTTACAATACAGTTATGCCTCTAAGTCATGCTTCGACACGTGGGAGATATAGCCGCATCGTGGGCGTTACAACTAGCCAAACTGATTAGAGTCATATGCTCTCAAGCAGCTGGTCTTGGGTTCGAACCATGGTACTAGCGCAACCTCTTTTTATTCCAGTGTTATCTACTTGTCGCCTAGCGAGCTGGGCCCACTAAGCCCGGACTGCACTCCCGAGGACGTGAGGCACGCCTTGTACGAGCAGACCATGCCCAACCTGTGGTCCATCCTGGAGAAGGATGATGTCCGACGATTCCTCAACCTGTACGCCCGCCACTCGAGCAACATCGCCTGGGGCCTCATCGTCATCCCGGAGGCACTCAACCAGATCATCATCTAGGACGCCATGCGGTGCGCCAAGGTCATGCTGGAGGGCAAGGCGCCCGAGCTCGAGGTCGATGGCGTCCGCGAAAACCCAAACTGCGTGAACAAGCAAGGCTACTTCCCCCTGCATGAGGCCGTCGAGAGGTTCTCCGTGGACATGATCGGGCTACTCAACCACGGTGCGCTGACGAGCATGCGCATACGATCAAACACAACCAGTAGATCTCCACACTCTCCATAAACACATGCTTACCGTAAAAAATAATGGCCAGTCTTTTGTGTGTGGGAAAAATGGTCGGTCATAGCCACAAATAAAAAAAGATAAAAATGGATAGAACTATAAACTTATTTATAGTCACTTTCAACTAAGGCCACCCTCGCATTTGCAAAATCCACTATCCTAGTAGAATGGTAGAAACAGATTCTTCATGTAGAGCACGAATGGTCCCTCCCTCCAACTATTCTTTTTTTTTTCTTTGAACAACGCAGTAGAGCTGCATTTAAATTCATTTTTTACTGCCTCTCAACTTGTGAAGAGTGATATTTCAAACTACTATATAAGTTCTGTTGGCCAACCTATATAACGACTTAAATTAACATGTTTAAATTGGATGATAAATAGAATATTTTTCGGTATTAGCTTATAAATGTGCTAAAACTCATAATATATACCATATCCATATTTTAATTTATTTTCCTAAAAATGTCATCTATACGACAATTAAAATAATCGCATATGCTTTACTTTGAGGTAGAAAGCATGCATCATATTAAAAGACAAAAGAAGACCTGTTTATGTGATTTATGTTCGTGTTGAGTCGAGTCTCCTAAAAAAGCCTGCACTTTATTACTAAATAAATAAATGCAAGAATTACACAAAGAAAGTTATACAATACAGGTCTAGCCACGTGTTTAGACAGGCCATTTGGGCACGGTTGTGTCTCACCCACAGCGAGACACAAGAAAGTCTCGCCTCAAGGACGCTCTAAATGGGTAGGCCCATAATCACGCATGTAAAAGTTTAGTGTCTGTTATTGACGAAGCTATGAATTTAGGGTAGGGTTATGGACCTGCCCTAACTGTCCTATCCAAGGACATCTCTGAAAGAAATCACCTTTCAATCGACTTGAATGTGTCCCACTCGACAGATTCGAAGACACTCGACCAAGAAGCAATCACTCGACCAAGACCCAACCACTCGACGGCCAGGAGACCTAAAGGCGCCCCGCACACTAACGGCCGGTCATTAAGTAGTTTTTATGGTAATCATAACACTTTATTACTAGCGTTACCCGTAGCGCCCTGCCTTAATGTACATTGAACCCTTCGTAACGGGGGCTGGCCGGGATCCTGGCGCACTCTATATAAGCCACCCCCCTCCTGCGAGATAAGGGTTCGCACCTCTGTAACTCATACACACATAATCCAGTCGACCGTCTCCGGGCTCCGAGACGTAGGACTTTTACTTCCTCCGAGAAGGACCTGAACTCGTAAACCTTGCGTCCTTACAACCTCTCCATAGCTAAGACCTCACCTCTCCATACTTACCCCCCTACATTACTGTCAGAGTTAGGACCACGACAGTTGGCGCCCATCGTGGGGCAGGTGTTTTAGCGTTTTATTGGAGGAGTTGCGATCTTTTCCGACCCGAATCATCATGGTTTTCGACGGAGTTTTGGTGGAGGGCCGCGAGATCCGTCTCGGCGCTCACGTTCATCGCCGACGACTCCGCCTGGCTTCAGGAGGCTCCGCTCGACGTGGACGCACTCCCTGTCCGCGGGGCAACGCACTTTCGCGCGTGCGTCCGCGGCGTTCTCCTGCGGCAACTGTCGACCCCTTACCGGTCGGCTCCTGTGCTGTCCTCCCTCCCCGTTTCCCGCCGGCGCAAGCGCTCCGGTCGGTCGAGACTTCAGCGGTGGGTGAGACACGCGGTGGCCCGTCAGTCGGCCATCCCTCAAGTCGCGGCGATCAATCCCGACGGATCCCTCTACGGCCTGTTCGACTGGCTCCGAAGAGACCGCATCCGAGTGGGACAACAACGATCCGGCGGCGGAGGTTCTGATGGTCGATGGACCGCCCAGTCCCCCTGATTTTACCCGCACCGACGGAGACGCAGGAGGAGGCAACCCGTCGCATCCCCATGAGGAGTATCTTCCCGAGCCTCTCACGTCACTGCAGAGAGAAGAACTTCGCCGCCGGAACATGGATGCGCTGCACACTCCTATCGTTGGAGAAACCCCCGAGGCTCGCGCCTTGGAGGACGCGTGCCTGGCAAACTTGGCCGAGCACACTCGACTGGAGAACCTCCAGTGAGCACTCGACGAGCGGGCGCGACAACGGGTTCCCGAATCTAGTCGACGTCAGCTCTTCCCGCCCCCGCAGGTATATCGGACTCCAATTCAGAATTTAGCAGCTGCGGCCCGTATAGCGGAGTCGATTCAGCCTTCCCAGTCGGAGGCTGGCAGAGGCTTGCTGCAGATCAGAGTGTTACTCCGGGCAGCAGGAGATCAGAATTCCGCTGTTTCTCAGTCACGGAACAGAATCCACAGCAGATCCGTTGCCGCGGACACAGTCCAGTCGGCTCACAGCCCGAGATCACCCCCGAGGCGTGAGGGACGCGGGGACCGGCGCGACCAGTATGGAAACCATGAGCAGTATGATCACCGAGTCGATCGTGATGGTCGACGCCGAGTGCCCACGCCTCCCCCGAGGAGCGGGTCGTATGTGCCTCGCCAGCAGGATGACAAGCGCCCTCATAGTGGTGGGCGAAGGATTCCAGTCGACCCCAGAGGGCCAGGCTTTGACACGAGATCCATCCTCGTCCAGGGTCTGGTCGACAGGAACAGAGCTCACCGAGAAGGCCATGACAGAGATGCGCCTGCCAGCAGCAGAGTACATGTTTCGGGGCCAGAGTGCTTTAGTAGAGCCATCAGGGCTGCTGTGATTCCTCTCAATTTCAGGTCGGCGACTGGAGTCAGTAAGTTCACTGGCGAGTCCAAGCCTGATACTTGGCTTGAGGACTACCGAGTGGTCGTCCAGATTGGCGGCGACAATGATGAAGTGGCCATGAAGCACCTGCCTCTCATGTTGGAGGGCTCGGCCAGAGCGTGGCTAAACCAGTTAGCACCTAGCAGCATTTACACTTGGGAAGATCTCTCCCGAGTGTTCGTCACCACATTTGAGGGCACATGCAAGCGACCAGTAGGACTGATGGAACTGCGGTCTTGTGTGCAGAAGCCGGATGAAACTTTGAGGGATTACATCCAGAGATGGATCACGTTACATCACTCAGTGGAAAATGTGCCTGACCACCAAGCAGTTTGTGCCTTCAATGAAGGCGTCAAGTACAGAGAGCTAAATTTGAAATTCGGTCGAACCGGAGACATGTCCCTGAATCGGATGATGGAGATTGCCACCAAGTACGCTAATGGTGAAGACGAGGATCGACTCAGAAGTGGCAAGCTCAAGTCAGTCACCCAAGAAACCGGAGGCAATTCCAATCGGAAGCAGAAGCGGAAGGCCGAGCCAGCGGCCCCCGGGGAAGCTTTAGCTTTAGCCCAAGGAAAGTCTAAAGGGAAACCTAAAGGACCTTGGAACCCCAAAAAGGTTAAAGACCAGGAGGGAAATGATGTGTTGGACTTACCGTGTCTTGTCCACATGAAGAAAGATGAAGAGGGTAATTTTATTTACCCGAAATATACCACTCGGCAGTGTCGACTCTTGATCCAGCAGTTCCAGGGTAAGCAGCCCAAGGGAAAGGAAAAGGAGTCAGACAAGGTCGAGGACAAAGAGGACAGTGATGACAGATACCCTCAAGTCAATTCCACCCTGATGATTTTTGCTGATGTTGAGAGCAAAAGTTGACTGAAAGTTATTAACCGAGAGGTGAATATGGTCGCTCCGGCGACACCTAGTTACCTGAAATGGTCTCAGACTGCCATAACATTCGACCAGTCCGACCACCCAACACACATCACCACCCCTGGGAGGCAAGCTTTGGTGGTCGACCCAGTTGTTGAAGGCACTCGACTGACCAAAGTCCTGATGGATGGTGGCAGTGGTTTGAACATATTATACGCCGAGACGTTGAAGGGGATGGGCATTCCGATGTCCAGACTCAGTGCCAGCAACATGAGCTTCCATGGAGTCATTCCTGGGAAGAAGGCTGAATCACTCGGCCAGATTGCTCTTGATGTGGTTTTCGGTGATTCCAAGAATTACCGCAAAGAAAAGTTGACATTTGAAGTTGTAGACTTCCAGAGTGCCTATCACACTATTTTGGGCAGGCCGGCTTATGCATGCTTCATGGCCCGACCATGTTACGTGTATCTCAAATTGAAGATGCCTGGCCCCAAAGGTGTGATCACCATTACGGGCAATCGGAAGAAAGCGGAAGAATGTTTTCAGAAGGGTTCGAAGATCGCCGACGCACAGATGGCAGTGGTGGAGTTGCAGGAATACCAGAAGACTGCAGACCCGAGTGATCTGTTGCGAGCGAAGAAGCCCGCTACAGAGTCAGCTTTCCAGTCAACTGGCGACACGAAGACAGCTCACATCCACCCGACCGACCCCAGCGCCGCCCCGACTCATATCTCTACAACACTTGACTCCAAATAGGAAGAAGCGCTCGTCCAGTTCCTCCGTGAGAACTGGGACATCTTCGCATGGAAGCCTTCCGACATGCCTGGTGTTCCCAGGGAGTTGGTTGAGCATCGCCTGAGAGTCGACTCAAAAGTAAAACCTATCAAGGAACATCTTCGACGGTCCGCCATCCAAAAGAGAAAAGCTATTGGCGAAGAGGTGGCTCGGCTCTTAGCAGCAGAGTTTATCCGGGAAATCTACCACTCTGAGTGGCTCGCCAACGTTGTCATGGTCCCCGAAAAGGACATGTCACTTCGCATGTGCATTGAATTTAAACATATCAATCGGGCTTGCCCGAAAGATCATTTTCCTCTCCCCCGCATCAACCAGATAGTTGACTCGACTGCGGGATGTGAGCGACTGTCTTTCTTAGACGCCTATTCCGGGTACCATCAGATCCGTCTGTATGGACCTGACGAGATCAAGACAGCTTTCATCACTCCATTCGGGTGCTTCTGTTATGTTACCATGCCGTTCGGCCTTAAGAATGCCGGAGCCACATTCATGAGGATGATTCAGAAGTGTTTACTCACTCAAATCAGTCGGAACGTGGAAGCATACATGGATGATATTATGGTCAAGTCACGGAAGGGTTCCGACCTGCTGACTGACCTTGCTAAAACCTTTGCCAACCTCAGGAGGTATGATATCAAGCTTAATCCATCAAAATGTACATTCGGAGTCCCTGGCGGAAAGTTACTCGCTTTTCTCGTTTCCGAACGGGGAATCGACGCCAATCCAGAAAAAGTTGGCACTATACTCCGAATGAAAAGCCCTGTGCGAGTGCACGACGTCCAGAAGCTTACTGGTTGTTTGGCCGCCCTAAGTCGATTCATATCTCGTCTCGGTGAAAAGGCATTACCTCTTTACCGATTGATGAAGAAGTCAGACAAGTTCGAGTGGACTCCCGAAGCTGATGCAGGGTTTGCAGAGCTCAAAGCTCTGCTCTCCACCCAGCCAGTGCTTGCTGCCCCAATCAACAAAGAGCCTTTGCTGCTTTACATTGCAGCCACAGGACAAGTCGTCAGTACGGTACTTACGGTCGAGCGGGAAGAAGAAGGGAAAACCTTCAAAGTTCAGCGCCCAGTATATTATATTTCCGAAGTCCTGACCCCATCGAAGCAAAGATATCCTCACTATCAGAAGCTTGTATATGGGATTTATATAACCACCAAGAAAGTTGCTCACTACTTCTCTGATCATTCCATTACAGTCGTCAGCGACGCTCCATTATCAGAGATCCTGCATAACAGGGATGCAACTGGTCGAGTGGCGGAATGGGCGATTGAACTCCTTCCCCTTGATATCAAGTTTGAGGCAAAGAAAGCTATCAAGTCCCAAGCAATCGCAGATTTCATCGCCGAATGGATTGAACAGCAGCTGCCGACTCAGATTCACTCGGAGCATTGGACTATGTTCTTCGACGGCTCCAAGATGCTGAGTGGTTCCGGTGCCGGAGTGGTGTTGGTCTCCCCCAGAGGAGATAAACTCAGATATGTTCTTCAAATCCATTTTGATTCCTCCAATAACGAGGCAGAATATGAAGCACTTCTATACGGGTTGCGCACGGCCATCTCACTCGGCGTCCGTCGCCTCATGGTCTATGGCGACTCAGATTTGGTGGTTAATCAGGTGATGAAGGAATGGGATGTCAGAAGTCCAGCCATGACTGGTTATTGCAATGCAGTGAGAAAGCTGGAGAAGAAATTCGAGGGGTTAGAGCTTCATCACATACCCCGACTGAAAAATCAAGTAGCTGATGATTTGGCAAAAATAGGTTCCAAAAGAGAAGATATTCCCAGCAATGTGTTTTTGGAGCACATCCACACACCATCAGTCCAGGAGGATCCCTTCACGGAAGAGGCCCCGCAGCCAAAAAGCGCCACGGATCCGACTGAAGTTGAAGTTCCAGCTGTGGTCGATCTGATAATGAAAGTGCTGGTTATCACTCCCGTCTGGATAGAACCGTACATTGCGTACATCCTAAGGAAAGAACTTCCAGAAGACGAGGAAGAGGCTCGACAGATCGTCCGTCGATCCAAGGCCTTTACAGTCATAAAGGGACAGCTGTATAGGGAAAGCGCGACTGGGGTCGGCCAGAAGTGTATCACACCAGAAGAAGGTCAGATGATCCTTAACGATATTCACTCGAGGACCTGTGCTCATCATGCGTCCTCTCGGACCATTGTGGCTAAAGCATACCGAGCGGGGTTCTACTGGCCAAGGGCCAATGAGATGGCTAAAGAGATAGTCGACAAATGTGAAGGATGTCAGTATTACTCCAATATGCCGCACAAGCCCACGTCAGCCCTGAAAACCATTCCACTCATCTGGCCCTTCGCTGTTTGGGGGCTGGACATGGTTGGGCCACTGAGAACAGGCAGGAGCGGCTTCACTCATGTGCTGGTAGCAGTCGACAAGTTCACCAAATGGATTGAAGCCAAGCCTATCAGGAACCTCGATGCTTGCACCACTATCAGTTTCATCAGAGAGTTGATATTCAGATATGGAGTTCCGCACAGTATCATGACGGACAATGGGTCAAACTTCGACTCCGACGAGTTCAGAGCCTTTTGCGCCTCTCAGGGCACTCGGGTCGACTATGCTTCGGTCGCTCACCCCCAGTCGAATGGACAAGCAGAAAGGGCAAATGGCCTAATTCTCAAAGGACCGAAACCCCGATTGATGCGCGATCTCAAGCACGCAGCAGGTGCATGGGTCGACGAGCTCCCATCAGTCCTTTGGGGATTGAGAACAACCCCGAATCGATCGACCGGAAGAACCCCATTCTTTCTGGTCTACGGAGCCGAGGCAGTCTTACCGAGTGACCTGCTTCACAACGCTCCCAGAGTCGAGCTCTACTCAGAAGATGAAGCAGAACAAGCCCGGCAGGACGCAGTCGATCTCCTAGAAGAAGAAAGAGAAATGGCCTTGATCCGATCGACCATCTACCAGCAAGACTTGCGTCGATTCCATGCTAGAAACGTGAAGAACCGAGCCTTCCAAGAAGGAGACTTAGTCCTTCGAGTGGATCAGCAGAAACCACACAAGCTTGCTCCTACTTGGGAAGGCCCCTTCATAGTCACCAGAGTCCTCCACAATGGAGCACACCACCTCTACAGTGTCGATCGCCAGATTGATGAGCCACGAGCCTGGAATGCGGAGCTGCTCCGCCCCTTTTATACTTGAATTCTCACTCGGACGAGATGTAATAAGGAAAACTCCTGTAGTTTATTTATCAAAGACAAGAGCGTTATAATTTTCCCAGTGATTATTATTGTTTTTGTTTGCATAAGAAATCCCCCAGTGGGTGTCTTAGCTGCGAATCCGCTTCGCCTAAGTTTGAAAAATCCTACCGAGTGGAGAGCAATCCTCCCACTCGGGGGCTTAGCTGCAGTCCAGTACTCGCCTAAGTTCTCCCACTCAGAGACTTAGCTGCAGTCAGGCACTCGCCTAAGTTTGAAAAATCCTACCGGGTGGAGAGCAATCCTCCCACTCGGGGGCTTAGCTGCAGTCCAGTACTCGCCTAAGTTCTCCCACTCAGAGACTTAGCTGCAGTCAGGCACTCGCCTAAGTTTGAAAAATCCTACCGAGTGGAGAGCAATCCTCCCACTCGGGGGCTTAACTGCAGTCCAGTACTCGCCTAAGTTCTCCCACTCAGAGACTTAGCTGCAGTCAGGCACTCGCCTAAGTTTGAAAAATCCTACCGAGTGGAGAGCAATCCTCCCACTCGGGGGCTTAGCTGCAGTCCAGTGCTCGCCTAAGTTCTCCCACCTAGAGACTTAGCTGCAGTCAGGCACTCGCCTAAGTTTGAAAAATCCTACCGGGTGGAGAGCAATCCTCCCACTCGGGGGCTTAGCTGCAGTCCAGTACTCGCCTAAGTTCTCCCACTCAGAGACTTAGCTGCAGTCAGGCACTCGCCTAAGTTTGAAAAATCCTACCGAGTGGAGAGCAATCCTCCCACTCGGGGGCTTAGCTGCAGTCCAGTGCTCGCCTAAGTTCTCCCACCTAGAGACTTAGCTGCAGTCAGGCACTTGCCTAAGTTTGAAAAATCCTATCGAGTGGAGAGCAACCCTCCCACTCGGGGGCTTAGCTGCAGTCCAGTACTCGCCTAAGTTCTCCCACCTAGAGACTTAGCTGCAGTCAGGCACTCGCCTAAGTTTGAAAAAACCCTACCGAGTGGAGAGCAATCCTCCCACTCGGGGGCTTAGCTGCAGTCCAGTACTCGCCTAAGTTCTTCCAAACACATCTCAATCCTCAAGGACGACGAAGGGCAGGTCGACTGCCACCTTCTCCTGGAGAGCTTCGCCACAAATACAATGCGCGATTCATCCCGCTCTACAGTAACGAAGTAAGAGTCGACTGCCACCTTCTCCTAGAGAGCTTCGCCACAAATACAATGCGCGATTCATCCCACTCTGCAGTAACAGGGTGTGGGTCGCCGCCGCCCGCCCCTGGGGAGCTTCGCCACAAATACAAGGCATGGGTCGACTACTTCCCCCTCCTTCGGAGCTGTGCTGCGAATACAGAAAGTTGTCTCAAATAAAGGTTGGGTTCACTCAGCAGGAGATTCATAAAGATATTCAATGGTAAACCAAGTTCAAATAAAATCCTAAAGGTTCTGGATCACGGATCGAGGTACTCGGGCATGCGACCCGAAAAAGTTTAACGGTTACAAAAACCACTCGGCATTCCGAGGCAAATTTAAGGTGGGACATAAGAGTTTGTTCACTCCGCGGGAGGAGGGCTGGTGTAGCGACCAGACCTCAAACAGTCTGATCTCTGTGCTCCGGTGTCATCCCTGGATCAGTAATGCTTACACCACACAGTACTCGGAGGATTTATAGCAGAGTAGCAATCACACACTTATTACATCGAGTGTCTCAAAAGAGAACTTATTACAATAAGTATGGCTTAAGGCCATCTAATAACGATAA
Source organism: Triticum urartu (assembly GCF_056163025.1). Classification (NCBI taxonomy): domain Eukaryota; kingdom Viridiplantae; phylum Streptophyta; class Magnoliopsida; order Poales; family Poaceae; genus Triticum; species Triticum urartu. Next base: position 44,562,387 of record NC_141879.1, on the reverse strand, counting down.
CAGCGGAAGGCTTGGAAGATAAGTGAGTCCATCAACTCCAACGGCATCACTGAGTATAGAACCATGACCTAAAAACTCCTTAATCGTCGTCTGAAAAGTTTGCAACATTAACGTTGCAGCCCGAAAACGGGTCAGCACATGGAATATGCTGGCAAGGTAACACAAGAGAGAATAATGGAATGAAACAACTATACTATATACATATTTGGCTGGTGGAAAGCTCTATGGTTACAGTTTTTGCGTAAAGCCAATTTTCCCTACTTCAAAGGAATAAATTAGTTACTATCATGGTGGTTGTTAAACATTGAGAATGGTTGACATCATTCTCAATCCCAATTAAAGTAGCATCATTAAAACCCATCAAAATTAATTTAGAGTAACATGTTGAGATTCACATGATAATCCAGGTACTAGATACTCAAGATTTGTCCATAACCGGGGACACGGCCAACCATGAGTAGTTTATTACACTCTGCAGAGGTTTGCGCACTTTTCTCCACAAGACTCGATCGCCTCCGTTTGGTTTCTCGCACTACAGGGTGTTTGAGAAGACGGATGACCGAGACATAGTCTTTCAGAAGCGCTAGCACCTTACGATCGGGTAGACCGTACCACCTACATCCCCTACATCTGCTAGTCTACCACTGTAATAGTTCGCACAACTTAGTCAACTATGCCAGAGCCCATAATGGCTTGTGGCTGCACACGGAAGTTTCTAGTATGAATAATCTCATGATCCCTTTGAGCCTGGGTGGCGGTCCAATAAAAACAGGCAAGTCCTGGTAACCCCAGGTGCCTCAATCCACCCAGATGTGTGTTAGGTTGCCACCTTAGATAAACCATTAATTAACAATCTCACATCTGTCATGGATATCACTCACCCAATCCACGTCTACTAGCATAGCATGGCATAATAAGCAAACGTAGAAGTAACTCCCAAAGGTTTGATAATAAACAGGTAATAGGTACTACCTCATCTACTTCCCATCCCACAATTTAATTAGATCCTAATCATGCAATGTGTGAGGATTGGTCTAATGCAATAAAACTGGGTTGTAGAAAAGGTATGATCAAAGTGTTACTTGCCTTGCTGATGATCCGCGTAACCTAGAGATTCGAAGTAACAGGCGGCGCACTCCGGGTATTCTATCGCAGACAAACAACAAGCATACAATAAGTACTCATCTAATGCACAGGTAAAACTCAAATAGAAGATCTAACCAGAAAATTCAACTTAAGAACCCTGGTTGGCAAAAGAATCAAATCGAACTAAGCAAAAGAGATCAAACGGCGAAAGAAAATAACTTCGTTCTAGTAATCTGAATCTAGGGCAAATTTTACAGTAGCAAAAACTTGTTTAAGTTGATTATTCGGAAAGAGGGTTTCGAGACGAAACTCCAGGCGCTTGAATCGCCTGATTCCGATAAACGAGCGAAAAGTTATACTATAACGAAAATCGGATCAGAAATCGCGATCAGAAAATAACCGCGAAAAATCCGACGAAAAAGAAAAACGACGAACAGAATTTTTTTTTAAACAGCACGGAAAACTAACGGGGCGGCGGCGAACCTCGAAAGGCGCGCTCTCCGGCGACGGCGGCGGCGGCTGGCTAGGGCGGCGGCTAGGGTTTCGGTGGTGGCGGGCTGGCTCTCTCTCGCGGGCCTCGGGCGCTATTTAAAGGCCCCGGGCGGAGGTTTCCTGGCCGGGTACGGCCTGGAGTCGGTTCCGTTTTTTTAATCCGCTCGGAAGAAAAATAAAAAGAAATACTAAACGGACTCCAAAAATCACGAAATAAATTTTGCCGGGTTCCTAAAATCAAGCCCGATAAAGTGAACATTTATATGGGCCCAAACTACAACTTTGAAAAACGCGCATTTTTTCTAAATTCAAATAAAATACCGAAAAACTCCGAAATAAAATCTTATTTGATTTTTTTATTAAATCCTCAATATTTCTATATTTTGGGAAAGTCATTTTATTCCTGCTCTCATATTTTTGTAATAGAAATAATTGATGATAAAATAAATAAAATCAAATGATCCTGTCTACATAATTTGAGAAAACTCAAATACGTACATAATGAAATCCTCAACTCTCTCCGTGGGTCCTTGAGTTGCTTAGGATTTTCTAGGATCAAAACCAAAAGCAAAATAAAATATGATATGCATGATGACCTAATGTATAACATTCCAAATTGAAAATTTGGGATGTTACAGCTGGCAGGCTCGACGGACTCATCCAGGTCGACGCCGTCGGCTATCCGAATGGCTGCAGCGATGAAAGTCTCCATAAAGGTTCGGAAGTCATGCTTCTGGGTGTTGGCGACCTTGATTGTTGCCAGCTTGTTTTGTCGCACCTCCTTGCAGTGGACATGAACCAAGGACAGAGCCACATCAGCGCCGCACCGAGCAGAAGACTTCTTCCACTCCTGCACTCGGTCAGGGATTCCGTTAAGACGAGTCATCAAAGACTCGAGATCGTTTTGGAGCGTGGCCTCTGTCCAAAGTGCCGGGTTGATCCGTGACATGGCGACCTTCAGTCGAGCCAAGTAGTCCACGGCACCGTCAATGCGAGATTCCAGTCGGAGCAAATTCATGGCAGCTTCATCTTTCACGGGAGAGTTGATTGGATCCAAACCTGGTTCGATCCGCCCAGTTTCCTCTTCAAAGTTCTGACAAAACTCTGCATTCACGATCCAAGGATAAGTCAATTTTCATACACTGAGTTGACACCAAAAAAAATCAGTCGGAACTAAATGTGCACCTTCAGGCTTGACATACAACTTCTTGGCAAGGCTCCTCAGGTAGCTCTCCAGATCGTTCCTCCTACGAGCAACGCCTTCCATCTTTTCGGTCAGGTTGAGGTTCTCCTTCTTCCAACGTGTGCACTCCCTGTTGGCTTCATTCAGAGCAGTCTTTAGCCTGGTGTTCTCTTCTTCCAACTGGCCGACTGAAGCCAGCTTCTGTTCGGCCAGAGCGGTCCTGTCATCAGCCTCCTTCTGGGCAGCAGACAAATCCTGATCCTTTTTCGCCAAGGCCTCTCTCAATTTTTCTACAAAGAAATGATGATTGATTCAGAAATAGCAGAAGGGGGCTCGGGTCTAAAACTGACCAGTCGACAGACTTGTCTTACCGGCGGCGCCGTCTCTGACCGTCTGCAGTTCTGTCCTGGCCAGCTCCAAGTCAAGTTTCAGTTGAATCTGCTGACTTTCCAAATCAGCGAAGCGAGCTCCAAGATCACAAGATTTCTGAAATCAAAGGGGAGAAATTATTCCATAGCAAAAAACGACAAATACTAAGACTATAGTCGACTGCCCGCAGTCCACCATAGTCTCGGGGACTACACCCAGTGGGTGCACTTTGCGTGCCCCCACCAGTTCTGATCCCACTCAACCGGCCCGCCGGAGTCGAGTAGTAAAAAAAAGAGACAAAGTAGAACTCAGACCACAGTCGACTGCCAGCAGTCGACCGCGGTCTCGGGGACTACACTCAGTGGGTGCACTTTGCGTGCCCTGACCGGTTCTGATCCCACTCGACCGGATCGAGCGGAAGAAACAAACTACCAGTTCGGTTTTACTCGACAAAATACAAAGACTACGGTCGACTGCCAGCAGTCCGCCGTTGCCTCGGGGACTACACAGTGGGTGCACTCAGCGTGCCCCCACTAGTCCAAAAAATTCAATCGACACACCCAGTGGGTGTACAGATGAAAAGATTTTCGAAAAGAATCTTTAGATAACATATTCTAACAGAACAAGCGGCGACCAACTAACCTGAACATTGCTCTGGAGAGCCGAGCTGGCGTCATAGGCGGCTTGGCTGGCGTCCCGCACCGTCTTCATCTTCTCCATCATAATGCCCGCCTGGCGTATGGCTTCCCTAGCAGCATTCACCTCGTCCTCCGGGACATGATGAGTTGCAAAAAGTGAAGGCGGGTCGACAAGGGCCTGAGCAGTCGAAGAAGAAGGCAAGGCGCTCGACAGGGGCTCCGCGAAGGTAACAGAACCCCGATTGACGTCACCAGTGTCCTGAACGACTGGTTCCGCCCTCGGCGTCGACTGCAGCGCCTCACTTACAGGAGCTCGCCTACTCTTCCTCGCCAAAGACCTCTCGGGCTCTTCATCATCATCAGGGAGGTCAATAATGTTGGGAGCTATACAAAGTTCAAATTGCCAAAATCACATCACCCAATGATGCACGATGCAGTTGAATCGACCAAAGAAAGATAGTATGGCAGAAATCATACCCGGATTAGAAGTGACCGCATCCTCCATCACCTCATCATCATCCCTGTAAGCTGAGGTCCCGGAAGTGGCAGCACTAACAATTCCAAAGCTCGTCCAGTTAAAACAAGAAAAATAAACAGCGCGGAGCGTCGAGCGAATACAAGGAGAAACACTCACGCGGAGGCGACAGGGATATCGATCTTGATCTTCGGCAGCGCCTTCCGAGTCTTCGGTTCTGCAACTTTGGGGTGCTTTGGCGCCTTCTCAGTCATGGTTGGTGAAGAGATCCGAGGACGCTTCGAAGACTGACCAGCCTGAGCAGTCGCCTTGTCGCGGGCACTCGGCCGATCCTGGTCAAGCTTGGATCGCCTCTCTATGCGAGGAGGCGGCTCGACTTCTTCCTCATCACTCGAGTCGTCGCTTCCTCCATCCCCTTCACCATCGGAAGTCCACTCGCCACTTTCGCCACCACTCGCCTCGCCTTCCTGAGCTTGCTCTTGCTCCCCGTCGGGCATCGAATACATTTCAATAATGGCCTAAAAGAAAGCAGGGAGAACAAAGTCAGTCGACGCAATACAGACAGCTGCGCGAGTGAATTCAGATTACAAGCAAAAACTCAGAATCAGACCTTCTCTGGTGCATGAGACTGGTCGAATGGAGGGACTCTCCTGGCTCCCCTGGGGTTGTCCTTGTTCCCGGTAATGCTCGACAGCCACTTCTCCAGTGTGTCGTCATCGACCTCCTCCGGGTGGATCCGAGTGGAGTCTTCTAGACCCGAATACATCCACATAGGGTGGTCTCGGGCTTGGAGAGGCTGGATGCACCGCTAAAGGAAGACCTCCAAGAGATCCATACCAGTGACCCCGTCACGAATGAGCTGGACCACTCGGTTGACCAACACCTTCACGTGCGCCTTCTCCTCCGGGAGCACCTTCAAAGGGGAGGGTTTTTCCACTCGGTCCACGGTAAAGGGAGGGAGGCCGGTCGATTGCCCTGGCGTCGACTGGTCTTTGCAGTAGAACCAGGTCGACTGCCATCCGCGAACTGAATCGGGAAGAATCATGACCGGAAAGGAGCTTTTTCCCCTCGTCTGGATGCCAAGACCCCCACACATCTGGATCACTTGGGTCCTCTCGTCACTCGGATTAGCCTTTTTCATTGTATGGGAGCGACAAGTGAAGATATGCTTGAAAAGACCCCAGTGAGGTCGACAACCCAAGAAGTTCTCACACAAGGAAATGAACGCGGCAAGATAAACGATTGAGTTGGGGGTAAAATGGTGGAGTTGAGCCCCAAAGAAGTTCAGAAACCCTCGGAAGAAAGGATGAGGGGGCGAGGAAAACCCACGGTCGACGTGGGTGGCAAGAAGAACGCGCTCACCCTCCCTGGGTTGCGGCTCGGATTCCTTCCCCGGAAGCCGCGCCGAGTCGTAGGGGATCAGCCCTCCCTCGGCCAGGTCGTCGAGGTCCTCTTGGGAGATCCTCGAGTCGGTCCAGTCGCCCTGGATCCAACCCCTCGGCAGGCCAGTCCTCGAAGAAGATCCGCCCCGGCTCGTCGCCTTCCCCTTCGATTTCACCGTCGCCTTCTTCGCCCGCTCCAGAGCCGCTGTCCTCTCCTTCACCATTGTCGCCGACGAGACGCGTGCGGTGCGGTGGCGCTGGGGCGAGAGCGAGCGCAGCAGAGAGGCGTGAGGAGGAGAAGAAGTAATGGGGCGCACTGTTCGGGGGACTCCGGTCCAACGCATTATATGAGGCCGCTTCCGAGTGGCTGACTGGTAGGCCCAGACGGCACCGTCAAATCCCGTAACGATCGCGCGAGCGATACGTGGCAAAAAAGGTGGCGCGGGGATCGAGGCGATTCCGCTCTATCCCATCCGATTACTGCGGCATCCCCTGTCCCGCGCGCTTCCCAAAATTCGGATCCCACTAAATCCGCGGGCAGCAAACAAACTTGTCAGACTAAAAGATCTCCTCCGCACCGTCACTCGGAGCCTGACAGGTAAAGAAACTCACTCGACGAAGAACTGAGAATGGATCAAGGTGACTAAAAAGGAAGTTGCTGTCATCACTCGGGTCCGTTGATCCGAAGCAAGACATGCTCACGGCATGAAAAACAAGTCGGAGAGGTCCTCAACTCCTTTCTCACTCAAACCTCGATCCATTCGGGGGCTAATGACGAAGCTATGAACCTAGGGTAGGGTCATGGACCTGCCCTAACTGCCCTACCCAAGGACATCTCTGGAAGAAATCACCTTTCAATCGACTTGAAGGTGTCCCACTCGACAGACTCGAAGACACTCGACCAAGAAGCAATCACTCGACCAAGACCCAACCACTCGACGGCCAGGAGACCTAAAGGCGCCCCGCACACTAACGGTCGGTCATTAAGTAGCTTTTATGGTCATCATAGCACTTTATTACTAGCGTTACCAGTAACGCCCTGCCTTAATGTACATTGAACCCTTCGTAACGGGGGCTGGCCGGGGTCCTGGCGCACTCTATATAAGCCACCCCTCTCCTCCGAGACAAGGGTTCGCACCTTTGTAACTCATACACACATAATCCAGTCGACCGCCTCTGGGCTCCGAGACGTAGGGCTTTTACTTCCTCCGAGAAGGGCCTGAACTCGTAAACCTTGCGTCCTTACAACCTCTCCATAGCTAAGACCTCACCTCTCCATACTTACCCCCCTACATTACTGACAGAGTTAGGACCACGACAGTTATATTTTTCATTTTTCATTTTTGTTTAGATTTTGAAAAAAAATATTTATTTATAAAAACATATTTTATTTCAAAATTTTAAAAAAATCATCGCGAATTTGAAAAATGTTAACACAATGTAAAATTTTGGTACTGTATTTCAAAATGTCGATTGAATTTTAAAAAATGTTCATGATAGGGAATATAAGTTCAACCATTATAAAAATTGTATGTGACATTTTATTACATGCTTACCCAAGGTAAAAAAGTATTTATGTAATTCAAAGAAAATGTTTCGCACCATTCAAATAATGTACTCCATCCGTAAAGAAATATAGATCATTTAGATGTAGTGAACTAAGCGCTCTTATATTTCTTTACAAAGGGAGTAAATTATCTATATCTATATCTATACCTCTATATCTATATCTATAGTCTATATCTATAGTCTATATCTATATCTATAGCTACTAATAAAGCAAGGTGTGTTTCGCCGATTTTTTTCATCCATTCACCATCGACTTTTTTTCTACCCGAGGTGGTACTTAATTCTTATTCGTTTGTCTGCTTGAAAAGAATTTTTCGTACGTGGGCCGCATGCTGTGGCCTAGTGAAGGCAACCCACTTATATTTCCGCCCACGCACCTGAGAAATTCTATTTTCCGCACAGGTCGACAAATAGTCGGAAGTTCGCATAGGACAACCAATAATGGGCTAGTCCATTTCCCGGTTTTTCTGTGTTTTATTTCTATTTTTATTCTCCTTCCCCTATCTCTTTTCCCTTCCAATTTTATTTTTATTTTCGAATTTATTTAATAAATTGAAAATTCTCAAAAATATTCAGACTAAAAATAATAGTTTTTTGAAAATGTTCAACATTCCAAAATGTTGTTGCTAATTCCAAAACTTTGCCCATTTCTTAATTGTTTTATAGTTTTTCAAAATTGATCGAGATTTCTAAAAAGAAAATGGCATTTCAGAAAATCCTCAAAATTTTAAAAATATTCATGTTTTAGTGAAATTTTCAAATTTTCAAATAATGTTCGTGTATAAAAGATACTCATTCTCTCAAAATCTTATGAATTTTCAACATATGTTCCTGTTTTAGAAAAAAGTTCACAAATTTAAATAATGTTCATGTTTTTTATAGAAAAGTTGGTGCTTTCAGAAAAATGTTTTTGAATTTTAAAAGATGTTTTCTTTCATAGTTTGTTCTTGTTTTTTTAAAAATGTACATAGTTTAAACAAGGTTCAGGATTTAAAAAATTGTTCGTATTTTCTAGAATATTCAGAAATTCGTACCTTAAAATCACCTCGATTGAGAGTATTGAAAGGAAGAGTAGATTAAATAACTCATTTCCTGCAAAAAAAAGAGATTGAATAACTAATGGGCCTTCTCTGGCGTATGATGACGTAACAAAACTCTTAAATGCCATCGAGCAATGAATGAAAAATAGCGGATTGATTCCTTCACACGCGCCGAAACCGAGAAACTAAATGTTCCTTTGTCGTGTGCACAAAGGGTTTTGCTTGCACATGTAATTCTCATTGACTTCAAATGCATACTATTTCATCTCCCATTGCAACGTGCGTGCATATGTGCTAGTATTTTAAAAATAGTTCACATTTTCAACATTTGTTTGTGACACTTTAAAAAATATTTATGAACTTTTACATAATGCTTTGCATAATTCATAAAAAATTAACATATATTTGAAAAATAATTAACACATATTAAAGAAAGAGTTCAAAAACATGTATTTGAAAACATGTTATTCATGTATTTGAAAGAGCATTTAAAAAATGTTGTATTTGTATATCAAAATGTATTATGTCTATAAAAAGTGATATAAAAACAGATAACTAAAATTTTAATCATGTATTTTATAAGTTTAGACATGTATAAAAAATGCTCCTGGTGTACATAAAAATGTTTACATATTTTGAAAAATGGGAAAAAGCGAAAAAACTAGTGTAAACCATGATAGAAACAAAGAAAAAAAAAGAAGAAAAACGAAACATAAAAAAGCAGAAGAAACCAAAAAAGTGCAAATTCGAAAAAAACCTTACAAAAAAACTGCCACCAAGCAACCACTGCTACAACAATGGCCAGATATAGCAGGACCCACGCTATAGGCGAGACGGAGCTTTGTCTTGCGTTAGGCGCCAGAGTAACCGTTTGGGCCGTCTCGAATTCTCAAAGATGGAAAAACAAAAACCACGCAAGAAGAACCGAAATCACTAATTGAGAGGTTGTTCTTTCAAATATCATTTCCACCTCCTAGGTTGCGACAAGTGACGTGCTGCATGTTCGCCACTTGTCGCAACCAGGGAGTTTTCCTATTTTCGTAAGTCTGTTTATTCAAAATGTTTTATCTGTTAAACCGTGCATCCAAATCTTGAACCGTTTTCACTGTTGGATTCCTTGCGTCGAGATTTTCAAAACTAGATCCCATGTTGATAGGTTGTGACAAACTTTTTTTCCTGAAAAAATTGGATGAAAAAAACTGTATCTCTCACGAAAGGAAAAAACAGAAAACACGTTTTTCTCCGTTTTTGAGAGGCACGACTGTGCCTCTCGCGGAAGCAAAATCGTGCCTCTTGAAAGTGCGTTATATCGACTAGAGGGGGGTGAATAGGCAATTTTTATGAAAGTCTTCAAAACGTGGAAATTTTGAAGACAAACGATAGAAATAAACTTATTACCATGCAGCGGAAGGTAGACTACACTAGGCAAACCATAGTCAAGTATTCAATGAAGTGAAAGCACATTGACTAATAGCAGCTATGTAGTAAGGATCAGGTAGGAAGATATTATGAAGCCAAACAGAACACGCAGTCACTCAGTAAAGACAGAAGATAGTTCAATCATACAATGACTTCACAAGGACCAACAGTAAGTAAAGGAAAGGGAAGGATGAAACCAGTGACTCGTTGAAGACAATGATTTGTTGGACCAGTTCCAGTTGTTGTGACAACTGTACGTCTGGTTAGGGCGTCTAGGTATTTAAACTTGAGGATACACAGTCCCGGACACCCAGTCCTGAACACGCAGCTCAGGACACCCAGTCCTCACTGTATTCCCCTTGAGCTAAGGTCACACAGACCTCGCCCAATCACTCTGGTAAGTCTTCAAAGTAGACTCCCAAACCTTCACGGACTTCGTTAACCGGCAATCCACAATGTCTCTTGGATGCTCAAAACGCGACGCCTAACCGGCTGGAAGATTCACAGTCCTCAAGTGTAATAAGTCTTCAAATCACACCGACAAGAAGACTTAAGTGATGCCTAACACTCTTAGGCTCTGGGTGGTTAGGGCTTTATCCTCGCAAGGAATTCTCTCTCAAAGGCTTCGAGGTGGGTTGCTCTCAAACGACAAAAGCCGTAGTCTAACTCTGAGCAGCCAACCGTTTATGGTTGTAGGGGTGGGCTATTTATAGCCACTAGGCAACCCGACCTGATTTGTCCGAAATGACTCTGGGTCACTAAGGAACTGACACGTGTTCCAACGGTCAGATTTCAAACTCACGCGGCAGCTTTACTTGGGCTGCAAGCAAAGCTGACTTGTCTGACTCTGGACAAGTTTCGCTCTCATAGTCTTCACTCGAAGACATAGGTTTTGGTTAAGCATCACTTCAGTCATTCTGACTGGTTCTCTTGGACCCCACTTAACAGTACGGTGGTTCCTATGACTCAACAAATAAGAAAAAGAACTACGAAAGATCTAAGTCTTCGAGCTCCATAGGCTTCATGCGATGTCTTCTCTTGTCATAGTCTTCAATGTGAATATCTTCATATACCACCTTTGACATCAATGTCTTCATACATTTTTAGGGGTCATCTCTGGTAGGAAAACCGAATCAATGAGGGACTTCTACCTGTGTTATCCTGCAATTCTCACAAACACATCAGTCCCTCAACTAGGTTTGTCGTTAATACTCCAAAACCAACTAGGGGTGACACTAGATGCACTTACAATCTCCCCCTTTTTGGTGATTGATGACAAACTAGTTGAAGTTTTCAACGGGGAATATAATATGTGAAATTGTAAATAATAAGGAATTGTCTTCATAAGTTGCAAGGGCTCCCCTTGAAGATGTGCATATAAGTAATTTGCTTTTGGAATGCAAATGCACATGGCAGGTTGTGCTTATGGAGATCCTCTTTAACTTATGATGACAATCCACTATGTAAGTGAAGGTATGTGAAGATAATGACATGCATAATGGAAAATGGACGTCTGCAAAATGATCTAAGTGCGGAATTTATCGCCGCACATGCGGAATTTATCATCGCATCACAAAGTGGAAAATAAGTAGCAGACGACCATTGAGTTTAAGTGTTACAACTCAAAGAAGCAAAAGTATCAAAACAAGAGTTGTAAACATGAAGCAAAATATAAAGCACCCGTCCATATGAACCCGCTTGAAGACTATCAAACTCATATGCTTATCCCCCTTTTGTTAGTAAGGACCAAAAAAATTTGAAGACATAGAGCATCTACTCGTTCCCATGAAGAGTAGGTGAAGCAGCAGGGTCGTCGGTGGTGTTCGACGGTGCAGAAGAATTTGGAGCAGTGTCGAAGCGTGCTGAAGGAGGTGGCGGTGAAGTAGCATCGTCTTCATCCTCGATCACTCTGACATTCACAGTTGCAGCAGAGGAAGAGAACTCAGAGTCTTCAAGAGATGGAGTTCATCGCACCACTGCCCTTCGAGGAGGTGTGGAGTCAAACTTGAAGCGCTCAGAGAAGCCATCCTCTTGAAGATCATCTTCAGAGCACATCAGCGTCAGCCCCTTCCATGTGCGTCGAGAGGTTTCATGGGAAACAAAAGCATTTTTGGTGGCAAGATTGCGAATGCGGTTGACATCCACCAAGAGGCTTTACATTTGACGCTTCAGCCAGTCATGATGCCTATCCTGTTTCTGATGAAGAGCCACCAGAAGCTCTCGGTCATTAAGAACACGAGTACGCTTCTTGGGTCGTTGGGCAGTTGTGCTGTTGGTGGCTTCAGTAAGGGCAGGATGTGGTGCACGTGTAGTTCTAGCCAAAGGATACATACGAGTGACTGCTTCAACTCCTTCAATGTTCTGAGAAAAACTTTGATGCTCCGCATTCTGAAGACTTAGAGGTTCCTTGGCAGGCTCAGGATAAATGGCTTCTGGTGGCTGATATGATGATTGCGATCAGATGGCTGATATGAGATAGCGGAGTGAAGTTTGATCAGCCGCATTACCCATGGGGCGTAGAACTTCAAGTAAAAAGATCAGAGCCTGATGCAGCAAGTTGGAGAATGAAGAAGTCCTGGGCATTGAAGCATTTGCCATGAAGAATATAGAAGACCAAAGTCTTCATTGCACCTTCCAGCTTGGCATGTGGAGAGTGTCCTTTGATGGGCCAGAGAGTTCGCCTTATGATATGATAAATAGTCCTTGGCAGATACTCTAGGTCTTCAACAAAGAACTCTTTGGGATATGCATCATCTTGGGGCAATGGCTTCATCATACTGAGCATCTGACTCATGTTAGGTTCAGACTTCTGAAAGATGCTCTCCATGAAGGAAATATGCCCTAGAGGCAATAATAAAGTTATTATTTATTTCCTTATAATCATGATAAATGTTTATTATTCATGCTAGAATTGTATTAACCGGAAACATAATACATGTGTGAATACATAGACAAACAAAGTGTCACTAGTATGCCTCTACTTGACTAGCTCGTTAATCAAAGATGGTTATGTTTCCTGACCATGAACAATGAGTTGTTATTTGATTAACGAGGTCACATCATTAGTTGAATGATCTGATTGACATGACCCATTCCATTAGCTTAGCACCCGATCGTTTAGTATGTTGCTATTGCTTTCTTCATGACTTATACATGTTCCTATGACTATGAGATTATGCAACTCCCGTTTGCCGGAGGAACACTTTGGGTGCTACCAAACGTCACAACGTAACTGGGTGATTATAAAGGAGCATTACAGGTGTCTCCAAAGGTAGATGTTGGGTTGGCGTATTTCGAGATTAGGATTTGTCACTCCGATTGTCGGAGAGGTATCTCTGGGCCCTCTCGGTAATACACATCACATAAGCCTTGCAAGCATTACAACTAATATGTTAGTTGTGAGATGATGTATTACGGAACGAGTAAAGAGACTTGCCGGTAACAAGATTGAACTAGGTATTGGATACCGACGATCGAATCTCGGGCAAGTAACATACCGATGACAAAGGGAACAACGTATGTTGTTATGCGGTCTAACCGATAAAGATCTTCGTAGAATATGTAGGAGCCAATATGGGCATCCAGGTTCCGCTATTGGTTATTGACCGAAGACGTGTCTCGGTCATGTCTACATTGTTCTCGAACCCGTAGGGTCCGCACGCTTAAGGTTACGATGACAGTTACATTATGAGTTTTTGCATTTTGATGTACCGAAGGTTGTTCGGAGTCCCGGATGTGATCACGGACATGACGAGGAGTCTCGAAATGGTCGAGACGTAAAGATTGATATATTGGAAGCCTATGTTTGGACATCGAAAGTGTTCCGGGTGAAATCGGGATTTTACCGGGTTACCGAGAGGTTACCGGAACCCCCCGGGAATCATATGTGCCTTCATGGGCCTTAGTGGAAAGGAGAAAGGGGCAGCCCAAGGTGGCTGCGCCACTTCCCCCTCCCCTAGTCCTATTAGGACTAGGAGAAGGTGGCCGGCCCCCCTCTCTCTCTCTTCCCCCCCCTTGGGGAATCCTAGTTGGAATAGGATTGGGGGGGGGAGTCCTACTCCCGAGTAGGACTCCTCCTGCGCCTCTCTCCCTGGCCGGCGCCCCCCTCCCCCCTTGGCTCCTTTATATACTGAGGTAGAGGCACCCTAGGACACACAAGTTGATCCATGTGATCTATTCCTTAGCCGTGTGCGGTGCCCCCTGCCACCATATACCTCGATAATACTGTAGCGGAGTTTAGGCGAAGCCCTGCTGCTGTAGTACATCAAGATCGTCACCACGCCGTCGTGCTGACGAAACTCTTCCCCGACACTTTGCTGGATCGGAGTCTGGGGATCGTCATCGAGCTGAACGTGTGCTCGAACTCGGAGGTGCCGTAGTTTCGGTGCTTGATCGGTTGGATCGTGAAGACGTACGACTACTTCCTCTACGTCGTGTCATCGCTTCCGCAGTCGGTCTGCGTTGGGTACGTAGACAACACTCTCCCCCTCGTTGCTATGCATCACATGATCTTGCGTGTGCGTAGGAAATTTTTTGAAATTACTACGAAACCCAACAGTGGCATCCGAGCCTAGGTTATTTATGTTGATGTTATATGCACGAGTAGAACACAAGTGAGTTGTGGACGATACAAGTCATACTGCCTACCAGCATGTCATACTTTGGTTCGGCGGTATTGTTGGACGAGACGACCCGGACCAACCTTACGCGTACGCTTACGCGAGACCGGTTCCCTCGACGTGCTTTGCACATAGATGGCTTGCGGGCGACTGTCTCTCCAACTTTAGTTGAACCAAGTATGGCTACGCCCGGTCCTTGCGAAGGTTAAAACGGAGTCTATTTGACAAACTATCGTTGTGGTTTTGATGCGTAGGTGAGATTGGTTCTTACTTAAGCCCGTAGCAGCCACGTAAAACTTGCAACAACAAAGTAGAGGACGTCTAACTTGTTTTTGCAGGGCATGTTGTGATGTGATATGGTCAAGGCATGATGCTGAATTTTATTGTATGAGATGATCATGTTTTGTAACTGAGTTATCGGCAACTGGCAGGAGCCATATGGTTGTCGCTTTATTGTATGCAATGCAATCGCGATGTAATGCTTTACTTTATTACTAAACGGTAGTGATAGTCGTGGAAGCATAAGATTGGCGAGACGACAACGATGCTACGATGGAGATCAAGGTGTCGCGCCGGTGACAATGGTGATCATGACGGTGCTTCGGAGATGGAGATCACAAGCACAAAATGATGATGGCCATATCATATCACTTATATTGATTGCATGTGATGTTTATCTTTTTATGCATCTTATCTTGCTTTGATTGACGGTAGCATTATAAGATGATCTCTCACTAAATTATCAAGAAGTGTTCTCCCTGAGTATGCACCGTTGCCAAAGTTCGTCGTGCCCAGACACCACGTGATGATCGGGTGTGATAAGCTCTACGTCCATCTACAACGGGTGCAAGCCAGTTTTGCACACGCAGAATACTCAGGTTAAACTTGACGAGCCTAGCATATGCAGATATGGCCTCGGAACACGGAGACCGAAAGGTCGAGCGTGAATCATATAGTAGATATGATCAACATAAACGATGTTCACCATTGAAAACTACTCCATCTCACGTGATGATCGGTTATGGTTTAGTTGATTTGGATCACGTAATCACTTAAAAGATTAGAGGGATGTCTATCTAAGTGGGAGTTCTTAAGTAATATGATTAATTGAACTTAAATTTATCATGAACTTAGTACCTGATAGTATCTTGCTTGTTTATGTTGATTGTAGATAGATGGCTCGTGCTGTTGTTCCGTTGAATTTTAATGCGTTCCTTGAGAAAGCAAAGTTGAAAGATGATGGTAGCAATTACACGGACTGGGTCCGTAACTTGAGGATTATCCTCATTGCTGCACAGAAGAATTACGTCCTGGAAGCACCGCTGGGTGCCAGGCCTGCTGCTGGAGCAACACCAGATGTTATGAACGTCTGGCAGAGCAAAGCTGATGACTACTCGATAGTTCAGTGTGCCATGCTTTACGGCTTAGAATCGGGACTTCAACGACGTTTTGAACATCATGGAGCATATGAGATGTTCCAGGAGTTGAAGTTAATATTTCAAGCAAATGCCCGAATTGAGAGATATGAAGTCTCCAATAAGTTCTATAGCTGCAAGATGGAGGAGAACAGTTCTGTCAGTGAGCATATACTCAAAATGTCTGGGTATAATAATCACTTGATTCAATTGGGAGTTAATCTTCCGGATGATTGCGTCATTGACAGAATTCTCCAATCATTGCCACCAAGCTACAAGAGCTTCGTGATGAACTATAATATGCAAGGGATGAACAAGACTATTCCCGAGCTCTTCGCAATGCTGAAAGCTGCGGAGGTAGAAATCAAAAAGGAGCATCAAGTGTCGATGGTTAACAAAACCACTAGTTTCAAGAAAAAGGGCAAAAGGAAGAAGAAGGGGAACTTCAAGAAGAACGGCAAACAAGTTGCTGCTCAGGAGAAGAAACCCAAGTCTGGACCTAAGCCTGAAACTGAGTGCTTCTACTGCAAGCAGACTGGTCACTGGAAGCGGAACTGCCCCAAGTATTTGGCGGATAAGAAGGATGGCAAGGTGAACAAAGGTATATGTGATATACATGTTATTTATGTGTACCTTACTAGAGCTCGCAGTAGCACCTGGGTATTTGATACTGGTTCTGTTGCTAATATTTGCAACTCGAAACAGGGACTACGGAATAAGCGGGCACTGGCAAAGGACGAGGTGACGATGCGCGTGGGAAACGGTTCCAAAGTCGATGTGATCGCGGTCGGCACGCTACCTCTACATCTACCTTCGGGATTAATATTAGACCTAAATAATTGTTATTTGGTGCCAGCGTTGAGCATGAACATTATATCTGGATCTTGTTTAATGCGAGACGGTTATTCATTTAAATCAGAGAATAATGGTTGTTCTATTTATATGAGTAATATCTTTTATGGTCATGCACCTTTAAAGAGTGGTCTATTCTTATTGAATCTCGATAGTAGTAATACACATATTCATAATGTTGAAGCCAAAAGATGCAGAGTTGATAATGAAAGTGCAACTTATTTGTGGCACTGTCGTTTAGGTCATATCGGTATAAAGCGCATGAAGAAACTCCATACTGATGGACTTTTGGAACCACTTGATTATGAATCACTTGGTACTTGCGAACCGTGCCTCATGGGCAAGATGACTAAAACACCGTTCTCCGGTACTATGGAGAGAGCAACAGATTTGTTGGAAATCATACATACCGATGTATGTGGTCCGATGAATATTGAGGCTCGTGGCGGATATCATTATTTTCTCACCTTCACAGATGATTTAAGCAGATATGGGTATATCTACTTAATGAAACATAAGTCTGAAACATTTGAAAAGTTCAAAGAATTTCAGAGTGAAGTTGAAAATCATCGTAACAAGAAAATAAAGTTTCTACGATCTGATCGTGGAGGAGAATATTTGAGTTACGAGTTTGGTGTACATTTGAAAAACTGTGGAATAGTTTCGCAACTCACGCCACCCAGAACACCACAGCGTAATGGTGTGTCCGAACGTCGTAATCGTACTTTACTGGATATGGTGCGATCTATGATGTCTCTTACTGATTTACCGCTATCATTTTGGGGTTATGCTTTAGAGACGGCCGCATTCACGTTAAATAGGGCACCATCAAAATCCGTTGAGACGACGCCTTATGAACTGTGGTTTGGTAAGAAACCAAAGTTGTCGTTTCTTAAAGTTTGGGGCTGCGATGCTTATGTGAAAAAGCTTCAACCTGATAAGCTCGAACCCAAATCGGAGAAATGTGTCTTCATAGGATACCCAAAGGAGACTGTTGGGTACACCTTCTATCACAGATCCGAAGGCAAGACATTCGTTGCTAAGAATGGATCCTTTCTAGAGAAGGAGTTTCTCTCGAAAGAAGTGAGTGGGAGGAAAGTAGAACTTGACGAGGTAACTGTACCTGCTCCCTTACTGGAAAGTAGTTCATCACAGAAAACTGTTTCAGTGACACCTACACCAGTTAGTGAGGAAGCCAATGATAATGATCATGAAACTTCAGATCAAGATACTACTGAACCTCGTAGATCAACCAGAGTAAGATCCGCACCAGAGTGGTACGGTAATCCTGTTTTGCAAGTCATGCTACTAGATCATGATGAACCTACGAACTACGAATAAGCAATGGTGAGCCCAGATTCCGCAAAGTGGCTTGAAGCCATGAAATCTGAGATGGGATCCATGTATGAAAACAAAGTATGGACTTTGGTTGACTTGCCCGATGATCTTTAAGAAGAAGACTGACGCTGATGGTAATGTTACTGTCTACAAATCTCGACTTGTCGCAAAAGGATTTCGGCAAGTTCAAGGGATTGACTACGATGAGACCTTCTCACCCGTAGTGATGCTTAAGTCCGTCCGAATCATGTTAGCGATTGCCGCATTTTATGATTATGAAATTTGGCAGATGGATGTCAAAACTGCATTCCTGAATGGATTTCTGGAAGAAGAGTTGTATATGATGCAACCGGAAGGTTTTGTCGATCCAAAGGGAGCTAACAAAGTGTGCAAGCTCCAGCGATCCATTTATGGACTGGTGCAAGCCTCTCGGAGTTGGAATAAATGTTTTGATAGTGTGATCAAAGCATTTGGTTTTATACAGACTTTCGGAGAAGCCTGTATTTGCAAGAAAGTGAGTGGGAGCTGTGTAGCATTTCTGATATTATATGTGGATGACATATTGCTGATTGGAAATGATATAGAATTTCTGGATAGCATAAAGGGATACTTGAATAAAAGTTTTTCAATGAAAGACCTCAGTGAAGCTGCTTACATATTAGGCATTAAGATCTATAGAGATAGATCAAGACGCTTAATTGGACTTTCACAAAGCACATACCTTGACAAAATTTTGAAAAAGTTCAAAATGGATCAAGCAAAGAAAGGGTTCTTGCCTGTGTTACAAGGTGTGAAATTGAGTAAGACTCAATGCCCGACCACTGCAGAAGGTAGAGAGAATATGAAAGATGTTCCCTATGCATCAGCCATAGGATCTATCATGTATGCAATGCTGTGTACCAGACCTGATGTGTGCCTTGCTATAAGTTTAGCAGGGAGGTACCAAAGTAATCCAGGAATGGATCACTGGACAGCGGTCAAGAACATCCTGAAATACCTGAAAAGGACTAAGGATATGTTTCTCGTATATGGAGGTGACAAAGAGCTCACCGTAAAAGGTTACGTTGATGCAAGCTTTGACACTGATCCGGACGATTCTAAATCGCAAACCGGATACGTGTTTACATTAAACGGTGGAGCTGTCAGTTGGTGCAGTTCTAAACAAAGCGTCGTAGCGGGATCTACATGTGAAGCGGAGTACATAGCTGCTTCGGAAGCAGCGAACGAAGGAGTCTGGATGAAGGAGTTCATATCCGATCTAGGTGTCATACCTAATGCATCGGGTCCAATGAAAATCTTTTGTGACAATACTGGTGCAATTGCCTTGGCAAAGGAATCCAGATTTCACAAAAGGACCAAACACATCAAGAGACGCTTCAACTCCATCCGGGATCTAGTCCAGGTGGGAGACATAGAGATTTGCAAGATACATACGGATCTGAATGTTGCAGACCCGTTGACTAAGCCTCTTCCACGAGCAAGACATGATCAGCACCAAAACTCCATGGGTGTTAGAATCATTACAGTGTAATCTAGATTATTGACTCTAGTGCAAGTGGGAGACTGAAGGAAATATGCCCTAGAGGCAATAATAAAGTTATTATTTATTTCCTTATAATCATGATAAATGTTTATTATTCATGCTAGAATTGTATTAACCAGAAACATAATACATGTGTGAATACATAGACAAACAAAGTGTCACTAGTATGCCTCTACTTGACTAGCTCGTTAATCAAAGATGGTTATGTTTCCTGACCATGAACAATGAGTTGTTATTTGATTAACGAGGTCACATCATTAGTTGAATGATCTGATTGACATGACCCATTCCATTAGCTTAGCACCCGATCGTTTAGTATGTTGCTATTGCTTTCTTCATGACTTATACATGTTCCTATGGCTATGAGATTATGCAACTCCCGTTTGCCGGAGGAACACTTTGGGTGCTACCAAACGTCACAACGTAACTGGGTGATTATAAAGGAGCATTACAGGTGTCTCCAAAGGTAGATGTTGGGTTGGCGTATTTCGAGATTAGGATTTGTCACTCCGATTGTCGGAGAGGTATCTCCGGGCCCTCTCGGTAATACACATCACATAAGCCTTGCAAGCATTACAACTAATATGTTAGTTGTGAGATGATGTATTACGGAACGAGTAAAGAGACTTGCCGGTAACGAGATTGAACTAGGTATTGGATACCGACGATCGAATCTCGGGCAAGTAACATACCGATGACAAAGGGAATAACGTATGTTGTTATGCGGTCTAACCGATAAAGATCTTCGTAGAATATGTAGGAGCCAATATGGGCATCCAGGTCCCGCTATTGGTTATTGACCGGAGACGTGTCTCGGTCATGTCTACATTGTTCTTGAACCCGTAGGGTCCGCACGCTTAAGGTTACGATGACAGTTACATTATGAGTTTTTGCATTTTGATGTACCGAAGGTTGTTCGGAGTCCCGGATGTGATCACGGACATGACGAGGAGTCTCGAAATGGTCAAGACGTAAAGATTGATATATTGAAAGCCTATGTTTGGACATCGGAAGTGTTCCGGGTGAAATCGGGATTTTACCGGGTTACCGGGAGGTTACCGGAACCCCCCGGGAACCATATGGGCCTTCATGGGCCTTAGTGGAAAGGAGGAAGGGGCAGACCATGGGCATTAGGACTAGGAGAAGGTGGCCGGCCCCCCCCTCTCTCTCCCCCCCCTTGGGGAATCCTAGTTGGAATAGGATTGGGGGGGGGGTCCTACTCCCGGAAGGAGTAGGACTCCTCCTGCGCCTCTCTCCCTGGCCGGCGCCCCCTCCCCCTTGGCTCCTTTATATACTGAGGTAGAGGCACCCTAGAACACACAAGTTGATCCACGTGATCTATTCCTTAGCCGTGTGCGGTGCCCCCTGCCACCATATACCTCGATAATACTGTAGCGGAGTTTAGGCGAAGCCCTGCTGCTGTAGTACATCAAGATCGTCACCACGCCGTCGTGCTGACGAAACTCTTCCCCGACACTTTGCTGGATCGGAGTCTGGGGATCGTCATCGAGCTGAACGTGTGCTCGAACTCGGAGGTGCCGTAGTTTCGGTGCTTGATCGGTTGGATCGTGAAGACGTACGACTACTTCCTCTACGTCGTGTCATCGCTTCCGCAGTCGGTCTGCGTTGGGTACGTAGACAACACTCTCACCCTCGTTGCTATGCATCACATGATCTTGCGTGTGCGTAGGAAATTTTTTGAAATTACTACGAAACCCAACACTCCACAGCTTCACTGTGAAGTTGACAGCCAGATTCATAGAGATCGCCAGGAGTGGGTAAACCAGTGAGCTCAATGATGTCAAAGGCTTTGGCTTCGTGATGAACATTTCCTGTCATCCACTCTAGGACCCAAGTCTTCGGATCTCTGTTGTACCCGCGGATGTGAAGTGTGGCATAGAATTGGAGCAGCAACTCTTCATTCCAATGCTCTTGGTCGGTGACGAACGGCAGCAGTCCAACCTCTTTGAAGCAATCCAGAGCTTCTTCCAGACAGGGCTGACCAGCTATTGCTTCAATGTCAAGACGCTTGTGTGGGAAGATGCGACCTTGATTGTATAGAATGCAGGAGTAATAGCTTCGCTGCGGATAGCTTCAGAACCGATCAAATGATATTCTTTTCCCTTGAGTAGGGGTTTTTGGAGCTATTGAAGAATGTGTTGTCTGCTCTGAAGCCATTGACATTGAAGGATTCAGGTGCTGATGCAGAACCTGGAAACCTGGGCAATCTTGGGATTGGCTTCTGTACCTGAGGCCTGTGCTCAACATGATAGTCGAACTGAGGACCGGCAGCAGGCGCAGGAACAGAAGCAGTGGGATCAGTGGCTTCGCTGACTTCTGGTGCTTGGGTTGGTGAAGGCTCCACATTAGCTTCAGCCATGACAGCGTCAGTGGCTTCATTGGTGTTGATGGTGGCAGCCTCAAGATTTGCAACCTCCACTTGACGAGCTGGAGGGTCGGTCATAGTCACGTTCTCTTCGAGAACAGTTTCTTGGTGGGGCAGGGGAGTAGCAGCTTGTGGGCTTCTTCTTCATCGGCTGATGCAGCCAGAATGTCTTCAACAGCTTTAGCTTCAGACTCAGAGACTGGAGGCCTTGGTCCTTTGTGAAGCCTGCGCAACGCTGGCGACGCCTGTGGAGTTGGAGTTGGCTGGACCTCAAAGTCTTCTTCCTCTTGTGGGCGATCAGCCCATGAAGCATCCTGAGCAATTGGCATCAGAGGACGACCAATGCTGATGAGTTCGCTGTGCCTTAGCACAGGCGATGATACTTGTTGGTGCTCG
The DNA here is from genome assembly GCF_056163025.1 of Triticum urartu. Lineage (NCBI taxonomy): Eukaryota > Viridiplantae > Streptophyta > Magnoliopsida > Poales > Poaceae > Triticum > Triticum urartu. Next base: position 44,540,185 of record NC_141879.1, on the reverse strand, counting down.
ATCTGAGGAAGGACTGCATCATCTTCAACATGATCTTGGTGACCAATGTCTTCAGCAGCGATGGGATCAGCTGCTGGAAAGTCTTCAGCTTCATGAGCCTCTGTGAAAGCAGACTCATGGACAGTTAGTTGACGTTCTTGCGGTTCAGCGTCAGGGTGAACCATGGAGATGGGTTCAACAATTAAGGGCTCTGTGGGAGCAGCCCGTTCCTTCTTGGTCTTCCTCTTCTTCTTGGAGGGGGCAGTAGCAGAGGCTTCAGGATGTTTCCTCTTCCTGGCTTCAGCCTCAACAGTCCTCGTCTTCTTCAGCTCTAAAGTGGTTGACCGGGCCTTTGTCTTCGAACCAGTCATGCTAGTTGGGAAGATAATGGGATCTGCTTCCTGCCTTGGTGCGTTGGGTTCGTCCATAATGGGCTTCTTCTTCTGCTTAGCAGCCATCCTGGGATCAATGCCCGGACGCCCAAGGGCCTTGCGCTTCTCAGCCTCGTTGTAGCCTTGCACACACTTGTCAGCCAGACTCTTCATGCGCTCATGAGAACTCTGAGCTTCTGCGCGTTTCTTGAGAAAGGCTTCTTTGAGTTCATGCAGCATAATCAAGACATTCGACAGTTTCAATAGAATGCATATGACTTGGAGAGATGGAGTTTGAGATAGAGAGCATAGAGAGGTTAGGGTCCGATCACATTCACTTAGTTCAAAAAACTCAACATGAAGACATAGCTATAAGTAAATGCTGTAGAGGACAGAACACTAGTATATATATATTCAACATAGAGAAGATAATTATGAAGACATGTTGAAATTTAAGCCAACCAAATGTGAAGACATAGCAAATGTAACGCCATGAGTGAAACACTTCGAACAGAACCTTTGATGGTGGCGTTACCCACCGTATAGGAAGTATTAGACCCAGACACGGCGCACAATTATCGTGGCGTTCCGAAGTCAAATTCCACATTAATGTATTCACACTTAGAATGTATGTCTTCATTGATTGAAGATATACTTTACTTCGTGTGTTGCACATCTAAGTCAACAATATGCATAAGTGTTAGGATGTGTGCCTGATCACAGGACATTTGAGGATTCCAGGATATTTAGCTCACACCATAACTTGCAAAATCTCTTCTCATCCAAGGGCTTGGTGAAGATATCTGCCAATTGCTCTTCAATGTTAACGTGTATGATATCAATATCTTCCTTCGCAACATGATCTCTGAGAAAGTGATGACGAATTTCAATGTGCTTTGTCTTCGAGTGCTGAACTGGGTTGTTGGCAATCTTGATGGCGCTTTCGTTGTCGCAGTAGAGTGGCACTTACTTCAGATGAATGCCATAGTCCTTGAGTGTTTGCTTCATCCACAGAAGCTGAGCGCAGCAAGATCCAGTAGCAATGTATTCAGATTCAGCAGTGGAGAGAGATACACAGTTCTGCTTCTTTGAAGACCAACATACAAGTGATCGTCCCAGAAAGTGACATGTGCCTGATGTAGACTTGCGATCCACTTTGTCATCAGCATAATCAGCATCCGAGAATCCAACCAGATCAAACTCTGAGCCCTTTGGATACCATAATCCTAGAGTTGGGTTGTGAGCTAAATATCGAAGAATTCGCTTCATAGCTAAGTGATGCGACTCCTTTGGTGCCGCTTGGAATCGAGCACACATGCAAACACTAAGCATAATATCTGGCCTAGATGCACATAGATAAAGTAAAGAACCAATCATGGAGCGGTATACCTTTTGATCGAACTCTTTACCATTGTCGTCGGGACCCAGATGATGTTTGGCTGGCATTGGCGTCGTGAAGCCTTTGCAGTCTTGCATACCGAACTTCTTCAGGCAATCTTTGAGATACTTTTCTTGAGATATGAAGATGCCGTTGCGTTGCTGTCGTATTTGAAGACCGAGGAAGAACTTCAGCTCTCCCATCATGGACATCTGATATTGCTCTTGCATCATATATCCAAACTCTTCGCTGTACTTCTGATTGGTGCAGCCGAAGATGATGTCATCCACATATATTTGGCACACAAACAGTTCACCATCATATGTCTTCGTGAAGAGAGTAGGGTCGAGAGAACCAGGTATGAAGCCTTTGCTCTTCAGGAAGTATTTGAGTGTGTCATACCAAGCCCGAGGGGCTTGTTTGAGGCCATATAGTGCCTTGTTGAGCTTGTATACCATGTCAGGATGTTTTGGATCTTCAAAGCCAGGCGGTTGTGCAACATACACTTCTTCTTCAATCTTGCCATTGAGAAGGCGCTCTTCACATCCATTTGATATAGAAGTATGTTATGATGATTTGCATAGGCTAGCAGTATGCGTATGGCTTCCAGTCTAGCCACAGGAGCAAATGTTTCATCAAAGTCAATGCCTTCCACTTGAGTATATTCTTGAGCAACGAGACGAGCTTTGTTTCTGACAACTTGACCATGCTCATCTTGCTTGTTGCGGTATATCCATTCGGTGCCTATTATGTTGTGCTTCCTAGGATCAGGACGCTTAACCAGTTCCCATACATTATTCAGCTCAAACTGTTGAAGCTCTTCTTGCATAGCTTGAATCCATTCAGATTCCATGAAGGCTTCTTCAATTTTCTTGGGTTCTGTTATTGAGACGAATGCGAAGTGCCCACAGAAATTTGCTAGCTGAGTTGCCCTTGAACGAGTGAGCGGATCAGGGGCATTGATGCTATCAATTATTCTCTTAATCTGCACTTCATTGGCAACACAAGGATGTACAGGGTGAAGGTTTTGTTCTTGCTGATCATTGTCATTGTTAGTGGGATTGTCTTCAGGCTGAGCATTGTCTTCAGGTTGATCAGGTGCGGAGATGATAAGTTCCTTTTCAGATTGAGCTTCAGAGGGTATGATTTCTCCAGTTCCCATTAGCTTGATTGATTCGTTGTATGGAACTTCATCTAGCACATTTGGGAGGTGCTCTCTTTGTGAACCGTCTCATCAAACCGCACATCCACTGTTTCAACCACTTTATAATGAAAGAGATTGAAGACTCTGTAGGAGTGCGAATCCTTTCCATATTCAAGCATAAAACCCTCATGTGCTTTTGGTGCAAATTTTGAAGTGTGATGTGGATCCTTGATCCAGCACCTGGCGCCAAATACTCTGAAGTAGCTGACATTTGGCTTCTTGCCAGTAAGGAGCTCATAAGATGTCTTGTTCAGAAGCTTGTGAAGATAAACACGATTGATTGTATGGATGCAGTATCAATGGCTTCAGGCCAGAATTTTCTTGGAGTCTTGTATTCATCTAGCATCGTTCTGGCCATCTCTATGAGTGTTCTGTTCTTGCGTTCGACGACGCCATTATGCTGTAGCGTGTACGGAGCTGAGAATTCATGTGTGATGCCCAAAGTATCAAGATATGTATCAAGGCCAGTGTTCTTGAATTCAGTGCCATTGTCACTTTTGATGTGCTTTATCTTGGCGCCATAGTTGTTCATTGCTCGATTGACGAAGCGTCTGAAGACATCCTGCACTTCAGTCTTGTAGAGGATTATGTGCACCCAAATATATCTAGAATAATCATCAACAATGACAAAGCCATAGAGACAAGCAGTAGTAGTAAGAGTTGAGTAATGAGTGGGATCGAAAAGATCCATGTGGAGTAGTTCGAAGGGTCGAGTGGTTGTCATGATTGTCTTCGAGGGATGTTTGGCCCTCGTCATCTTTCCTGCTTCACAGGCACCGCATAAGTGATCTTTCTTGAACTTGACGCCCTCGATGCCTATGACATGCTTCTTCTTTGCAAGGGTGTGGAGGTTCCTTATGCCAGCATGCCCTAGTCTCCGATGCCAGAGCCAGCATTCTGAAACTTTTGCTAGAAGACATACGGCAAGATGTGGTCCTGCTGAGAAATCTACCACGTACAAATCATCTTTCCGATACCCTTCAAACACTAGAGACTTGTCAGATTCCATTAGAACAAGGCAGCGATATTTTCCAAACATTACGATCATGTTCAAATCGCAAAGCATTGAGACAGACATTAAGTTGAAGCCAAGGGATTCAACAAGCATGACTTTATCCATGTGTTGATCCTTTGAGATTGCAACTCTACCTAGACCCAATACCTTACTTTTACCAGTGTCAGCAAATGTGATGTGACTCTTGTCGGATGGACGTAAGGTTGAGTCCATAAGAAGACTTCTTTTGCCAGTCATGTGATTGGTACACCCACTATCAATAATCCATTCTGAAGACGCTGGTGTCGTACCCTACAGTGCAGTTACGGGGATAGGCTTCACGAAGAAAATTGTGAAGCAAAAACATTTGACGAACCAGTGGGTTATGAAATCTTAGATCCAGATTAGAACTAATAGGGAGAGTAGAAAGCGATTCAGGAACGAAGTACATAGTAAGACCATTCGGGCATTCTCCTCCTACAGGATTTTTGGAGGAGACTAATCATCATGATGATGGTGATCAAGATGTTGATGATGATGTTTACAAGAATAATTGAAGCAGAGATTAGAGGGAGTGTTAGGATTAATTATTAATTAGTTTAATTAAGGAAATCTCTGTTTTATGGAACCGACATGTGGTTTTTTTTCCGAACAGTCGCGATCTAATCTAACGAACGCGTCCCTCTATTCCCGTTCTCTGTAACAATCGCGCATGTGCGATGCGCCTCTTCAGGAGGTATAAATATGTACAACATCATCATCAATGGATTAGCGATCATTATTGTTCATCGCCTCGCACTGATTCTTTACAAAGCCTCTCACGTCCGGCGTAGCACTACACATCGTCGCACGCGGTGCAATACGACGGTATACGAGCCCGTGGTAGCGACGGGCGTGGCTCGGGCCGCAAAGCGTACGCCAACGGGGACGGGCGAGCGCGCAACACGGCGGGGGGCGCGTCCACCCTGACCCTGCTGCCGCGCCGGCCGGTGGCTCTCGCGTTCAAAAAAACGGATAAAAAGGCGTTGGCGGCACCACACCCCACCCCACCCCACGCAGGTGACGAAAAAGCCGGCGCCCCACCACCAGTCCCGTCCCGCTGCGACACATTCTCCACGCGTATCGTGTGCAAAAAAAGAAAAAGAAAAAGCTCCTCTCAGACCTGGACCGGACCCGTCTACGCACACGTACGTGCGCGCCTCGTTTGTTTCTCGCCAGCCAGCCAGCCGCCACACATACATTTCCCTTCGTACGGTACAGCTGGAGCAAGCGCGTACAGTACGCACGTAGTACAAAGCGGGAGCGCGTATCCCGATGCGCGGTAGGATCGGGATGCACAGGCGAGGGGGAGGGAGGGAATGGAAGCGACAGGCGCTCTGCGCGCATCGGATGCCCTCCGGGACCCGAGGCCGAGGGAGGGGCTTGCGCCCCAGCGGAAAGTACGGTCCTGCCCCTCCTGCGTGCACACCTGTCCGTCGCCGGGGCCTCGAGCGAATACGACCTCCGTTTCTTTTCCGACGAGCTGGCTGTCGTCCAGCGAAAATACATTTATTGCTTGGATTTGTTTTCCTCGCGGCGATACGAGGCGGGTCACGTGGGCCCCACGCGCCCCGAAAAGTCACACGCGCGAGGTTTGCAGATCGAACCCCGGTGACTGCGGAATTTGCGGAATGCTCCTAAATAACGATGGAATTTGTAAATGCCAGTGATGTTTGTGTCATGAACTAAAATGCGGGAAACACAGGGGTGCGCGTGGGAAAGACGCGCGGGGGTCAAATCCGGCACAGGCCGAGGTCAGGTCAGGCCAGGCCCTCCTCCGTGCTCCGACCCCGCATTTCAAATTTCCTCAACAGCCTTCCTTCCTCCTCCGCTCCGCCTGCGCCCCCTCCGAACAAGCACCTCGCCGGCCGCCGGCCGCCGGCCACCGCCGCGCGGCCTCGGATCCGCCCCGCGCCGTCGCGGCCCCCCTGGCCGAGCGCGCCATGGAGAGCGACGACGAGGAGATGCGCGACGCCTCCTCCTCCTCCTGCTCCGTCGCCGACGACGACGACGGGGACGCGGGGTTCCAGGAGGAGGAGGGGGACGGGAAGGAGGGGGTGATGGTGATGGAGGTCCGGTGGTTCGAGGTCGACCTCGACTACGAGTACGACGCGCCGCGCTGGTTCGACCTCGCGCAGGACGAGGCCCCCGCCGAGGCCGCCGCCGCCGAGCTCTGGTTCGCCACCGCCCCCAGCTACCCGCCCTCCCGTACGTCCCCCTCCCCTTCCACCCCGCCCATCCCTCCTTCCCTCCCCCGCGTTCCGTGTTTCCTGCTCTGCTCCACGATTCGAGAAATCAGACACAGTATTACTCGATCGATTCCTTGTTCTGCGCCTGCAATGCGCCAACAGATTGATGCATCATGCCTTTTGCGTGCGCATTATGCTGGAGATTGGGTGGGGCAACGTGATGGATTTAGGAAATTTTGCATTTATTAGTACTCTAATTATGGAGTAGCGTATTCCCCTTTCCAAGTACTAGCGTCGCTATTCCTATTTGGAGAAACTTGTTGGCGTGGTTTTAGGCTTATACCAGGGACAAAATCGCGCAGCCATTTATTGTGATTTTCTGACCACTGGGGTCCGGGGGCAATAATGGTGCAGATAAGACGCTTGTTTTCGACATTTTGAGACCAGCATGCTCTATGCCATTCTGAAACTCTAGGAACTTAGTTTAATTTTGGCAATGATGTAGCATGGCAGCATTCTGGGTTAAGTATTGGCCAGTACTTAAGATGGATATTGGCTGGGACTGCGAGCAGTGGTTTCCATGTTTGTGGCATTGCAATTGGTGGTAGATACAAATGTATGGGGCTAGGGGGTGATGCTCAGACAAACAAGCCACTACGATATATATCAACCTCTTCTTTTCCTCACAAAAAACTAAATGTGTTATTGATGCCTCCTCAGTTGAAAGCCTGATGAAGTGCAAAAGTTGCAAGAAATGTGTTAATTTCCAGCAGATTTTTTTTGGTTATTTCCGTACTTCTAAAATCGTCACAGCGAGCAAAAGGATAAACCCATAATTAGTGCTTGCTAGGGAGAATTATAGTTTCAACAGTAGTTATAACCGAGTTTACATATCATCTATTGCAAACACTAAATGATTAAAAATGCGCAAACTGTGTGCAGTTACTTTAGCCATATCTGTTGATCTATATGGAAACATTATGTGTTGCAGTGTTATTTTCTTATAATTTTATATTGCCTTTAATTGCCTAGTCAATACAACTAACATTTCCCTTTTGTTTAAATAGCGTTGATTGCAATGATGTTGGCTGAAGACCTTGGGCTGCCGAACCTAAGAAGCATCACAGTTGCAGATATAGAGGCTGTGCGTTGCCCTAAACCGTCTCAACGTTCTTCTGGTGCAACTGAACAAAGTATATATCGATCACATGTACCAAATGAAGGTACTAATTAGCCAAATGCTTTTATCTGGTGATTTGTTACATCATTCAGTTGTCACCTACATATATGTTATGCTATATGTTTAGGATGGAGTGCTTGCTTTCCAAGTCTTTTTGCTCATATTTATATATACTACTGTTAATACAGAGCATTGCATATCAAATAATTTGATCACTAATGTTGTTTATCATTCTGGAATTTAGCCTGCCATGGTTTCTGTCTTTTCCCCATCCCTTTTTTGATGAAATGTAATTGTTTTGTGTACTCTTCGCAAAATAGGGCGGATACCGTGCCATGGAGCATCGAAAAATGAACGAAAACCTGTCACTCGAAGTGCTGTGAAGGGGAATTTGTCCAAGGGGTCCACACTGATGAAGCCTACAGCCAGTCAATTGGCCAGGCAACACAAGCAACTTGAAGTGAAGAATGCTGTACCGTATGTCGACTCCTTGTGCTAATTGATTTTCTGAAAATCTCTAGGGTTGACTACAAAAATTATTTCTATGCTTTATTGTTTATGGGTAGTCTGCTGTTTCTTTTAGCCTCAAATTTTACCAACCACACTAGCAATTTTGTATGTCTGTGCTACTCATGTGGTTTATTCACCTGTCCCCTTGATTAAATCACCCATGCATACTTAAAAGGTTCTCTTTAACACTGGTATACATGTATGTCGGTTCCTGCTTTGCTTCAGTCACAACTCACAAGCGGTCTTACTTCAAAGGGGAGCTCTCTTTTACTATTCTCTTTATCTGCATTTTGTCTTGTCTCACCACATTTCCTTCTTTTCAGTTATACCTTTGTACTACATTGAATGTAGGAAATATAAAGTAGATGGACGATGTGTTTATTTCTGTGTATAGTGTGTGACCTTCAATTCTGTTTGCTTTCAGGAGTAAAAAATCAGTTGGAGTGAGAAGTGACAGAAGTACCATTAGCTCAAATGATTGCACTCAACAAGCTGGTAAAAGGCAGAAACTTGAAAAAGGTCATCTCAACAAGGTATGCTAGTACTTCCTTTTGGGGGTTTGAATTATCTTGGGTTTTGTTTTCAGCCCATTCTTTATTTGGGGAGAAACTTTGTCTCATTTCTTAGAACACATATTAATTAACTACAGGATCATACTTCGTGTGCAACTTTTTGTCAATGCACTTAGCATGATTAAAGTAACAGGCACAAGAAGAATCGAGTGTTTTCCCTGCTTTACAAGTCAACTTGAATTGTGGCAACAAACTTTCCTAGTGTTTAGCCCCTACAAGTGCTTGTAATTTTGTCTGTACTTGGGGGCTTCAGTGTTGCCACAGGGAAAAGATCCTTGGTAGCTCGTGAGATTATTTGTGCCTTGTCAGTAGTCAAGTGCAGTTTGTCTTCTGTATTGCATCTGCACATCACATGGATTAGGCTTGCATTTACATGAAAATTTACGGCAATCCCTAGTTATCTTCCAGCGAAAACTGACATTTAAGTTCTCTGCTAAATCTGGAATGTACTGTTGTTTACTTTGTTACTGGAAGTACCAACAATTCAGTGAAATTTCAGTAAAATTTCAGTAAAATATTCTCGATTTGATTTAAAAAAAATCCATGACTTGAACTAAAAACGCTTGATACATGTTATTTGTTAATGGTAACAGTTACTGTTAAACTCTGGTACACGAAATATAGTTTATCCAGTATATGCGTAGGGGCTTAGTGTAGATATTGTGCCCCTGGTTGTCATAGTTGAACCATTGGTTGTTTATCCCTAGAGATGTTCCTAATGACTGAAGGTGCTAATTTGCATCACTTTTGTTGCATAACCATGTCTTTTTTTTTTCTACTGAAGCTACCTTTTATTTTGGTACAGGATGTTGCTACAAATCAACATGAGTTGATTCACAAGGCCCATGAAAAGGTAAAAGTGCCTCGAAGCATGACATAGAAGACATTGATTCTTGTACTGTTCATTTATTCTTTAAATCCTGAATAGTTTTGTTGGTGTAACATGTTTCTATTTCTGTCAAGTAACTTTATCTTATGTTTTTAGTAGCATACTTGATTGTCCTTCTAAAAATATAGTAATACATGATGTGCAACTAGTTATAGGTTCATGTTTGTTGCAGCCTGCAGTACACTGTCCTGTAAAGATATTGTATTATGTTAAAAATATATGACGCCAATGAAGGCCTCAAATTTTGCTTGATGTCACTTTATCATGTATCCCGCAGAATGTTATGAGCAGTAGCTATGATCGTGCTACTGTTCTACCTAAATTGAAAATTACAGTTCCGAGAGAACCTGAGTTGGCTACTAAGCTGAGAGCAGAGAGGTCAAGGATTCAAAGATCAGTGTAAAGTCATTTTCACATGCTATTCTGTTTTGATGCCTGAACATAAGATACTTCTGCAATGATCCTTTTCACACCTTTACCTTCAAATTTCAGCCCAAGTAATTCAAAGCAGTTAAACAGACGGGATTTACAACCTGCTTGTAGGACTCAATCGGCACCGACTAGAAAGGTAGGCTATAAAACTGTTGATTATCTATATTCAAGTTTAAGTTCTCATTAATCTCATTGGCAGATGATTCTTGATATCATGACCCTTGGACGGATATTAGCAAACCCTACAAAATCCCACAATTAACATGTACTGATACATTCCATGGTTTATGGCCCATTTTCCCTGAGATAATTTCGCAATCATGGGAGAAGTGTACACATGCAATTTCTTATATCGAGGAACAAGGTTATGAGGCTGTGAATATGTTCTTAGTAGGAAACTGAGGATATATTTCCAGTAACATTTCTCTTGTGGGCTGATAGTCGAACAGTTCAGGAGTGGTTTCACTGATGTTCTATTTTCCCATGAAACAGATAAATGTAAGGATCTGCAAAGAATATAGGTTAGGTATATCAATGTTTCGTGGTAGCTGTACTTGTACACCATAGCTTGTAATTAGCTTTGCCTTAATTGTCTTTGTGGCTTGTTCACTATTTTGCGTCTAATTCTGTGGCTAAAGCCTAAAGCTGTTCTTTTATATTTATACACGATCTTGTGAGTCAACATTCAGAACTTCTCTTCAATCAGGTCGTGCAACCTTTTCGGGCTCATCAGCATGCAAATATACAACATGTCAATGTTGCACCAAAAACGCCAGTGTGTTCATCTAACCGTGCGACTAGTCTTCACAAGTAAGCTTGCTTCTTATTTTCTGCATTGGTTGCAGTTACATTACCAGTTTCCTAAATTCTAATCTATCCTATATGATATTCAATTTGGAAGAATGTATTGCTTACGCCGAGGTCTTATAAATATTTCTGTTGTTCTAGTGTTTGTCAAGGCAGAGTTGTCTTGATCTAGATAAGGGCTGATAAGGTCCTACATATAGTTTTGGAAAAAACACTGAAACTTGGGCATAAAGTGACAATATCTATTTCTCTGTTGTCTGCTAACAGCATTGATAAAACATCAGAAGATGACCGAGATGGCACGACAGGCACGTTTAAATTTAAAGCTCTGCCACTGGATAAAAAGGTATCTGCCCTGTACAAGTCTTGTATATTTATTTGTGAGCTAGTTTTCACTCAAAGCTTCTAGTTTCAACGGGTACATTCAAGAGTGCCCTATTGGCTATTGAAATGATATTTTGATGAACAATTTACGTTCTTGGTGTTAATTGCTTTACATTGATGTGACAAATCCATTTGTATCAGAAGTTGCATAGTGATCAACTACGTAATAAGTATAGGATGGTTCTTACCATATAGTTAGTTCAGACAACAGATGCACCAATGATCGTCGTATTTTTCTCCTTTAAACAGATATTGGCAAGCAGAGGAGACATTGGTGTATTTCAAACTGCCAAAAGAAATCCTACAGTGCCCAAGGTTAGCTTTGTCGCCGTATTCTTTCATCTGTTTTTTCTTTTGTCCTTCCATTTATCAAAATTATCCATATCTTCTGGTTGACAATCCTAGGAATTCAACTTGTCAACAAGCCGGAAGAGCAAGCCGCCTCCATTATCCGAACTCTTTAACAAGGTACATACTGATGGAACAAAAATGGATCACCTTAAAATCACTTCACTCTGATATTGGCACATATTATTTTGGCAGCTTTCTTTAAGTACCGAAGCCTGCCGTGCCATGGGCCGCCAGACCAGTGAACGCCCAAATTATATCACTACCAAGGTTATTCACTTGCTTACCTTTGATGTTGCGTTTGCGATTCCTTTCCATCTTGAATTCAAAGTGCTGAAATATCTCCTTTCTTTTTATTGCAAGGACTGCAAAGAGAACATGATTGGTGCCATTCATTGCTAGCTCTAGTAAGCGGTATCTTTAACTACCTGGTAAGGTACTTGCTGCTATTACTTATAGGTCGCTTCTCACTTTTTTGCTGAATTGCATTTACAACCTCACACTTTTTTTAACTGTTTTCAGACCGACTTTAGTCAAGAAAAACATCATACAGTTCTCTTTGACAGCCTGCACAAAGGTAAACACGTTTTCCCTCTGTTTCTCCCAACGCATAGTTTCTCGCACTGCATCTCATGGTCGATTTCATGTCTTCTTCGTATAACGACGGGGCTGTAACCGAGCTAGTAAAAATGTACCGACATTACAAACGTTTGATTTCTTGTTGAGATCGAAGGCGTTGCAGTTTAAGTCAGCATATTGACACTGTCCCTCCTCCACATCTTGTAGGTCAAGCGTCTAATTTTGGAGAGTAGGACTCCGACCCTTAAGTCTAACAAGATGGATGAAGCGATACATTATTCGCCATTAAGGCGCCCTCCCCGGCGATCTCCGGCATCGGCCAGTTTTCTGCTGCTCCCAGAGACCAGCCCGATTTCCCCGCTCTCGGCCTCTGTCACACGGCTCAACGTAGCTCCTTAGCTGCTCGTCGCCGTGCCGGAGATCGTCGGCCCGTTTTTGTACAGCTAGAGAAGCAAAACAACCCAGCCAGCCATAGCTCGTAGTGGTGGTGTGTTGTGGGGAGAGCGACTCGCCTGACCTGACCTGGTGCGCCTGGTGGTGGGCTCTGGAATTGTAACGACGACACCACCGCAAATCATCTAGCAAAGTTGTTCGCTTGCTGTATGCCATTGATCCCCCAGTTTTCCGTTCCTTTATGCCCTGCAAAATGTTTCTCCTTAGTTTTTCCCCGGGCCTTATCTTGAATGAATCTCGCATCATGAAGCTGTCAACTCTTGATAAGGGCAGAGGAAGAGGGCAAAACATTTAGGGCCAGTTCTTTTGAACGATTCTCTCAGAATCGCCCCCCTCCCCAGCTTCCCCTAGAATTGTCCCTCCATATTTTTTTTACTCTATCTAATTAGACCTTAACTAGGTTGGATTGTAAAAAAAATAAATGAAATGAGGATTCTGGGAGAAGCTGGGAGGCCCAAAAGAACTTTTTTAACCGGGCTCCATTAGGTTGAAGCAGCGGGAATGCAAAGTTTGAGGCAGGAGAAGGGAAGAAGCCAGAAACTGAACACGTGTCCATGTATTTTTGTGCCTGTTCATCAGTGTAGTTGGCGGCACCACGGGTGTCTCCAGAGGCCACAGCTATAGCCGAATCCAGCAGTGCCGGCGCAGTAGTAGTGTACTGTACCGTGCGTCCCTGCTCAGGGAGGAGCGGTCAAGCTCAGCAGCTCGGGCCGGCCCGGGGGTCGATCGGGGGGCCCCGGAGACGGGACGAGAGGATCACGAATCGCCGGCAGCCGAGTACGTACACCACGAATCCTCCCATCAACAGCGGCCGCATCGGGCTCGCGCATCGGTCCGTCCCGTCCATGAGCAGTAGCCGAGGAATAAAGCGTCTTCGCATCATCGGTCGTCGTACACGCCGGCCGGCACAGGACGCGTCCCAGTCCGGCTGCCGGCTGCATGCATGCATGGCATCGCTTCCACATTCCACAGATGGACCGGACAGCACGGGCACGCACGCGTCGGGCGCATGCGCCGATGCCACACGCCCAACGCTGGCGCCGTCGTCGCTGCAGGAACGCCTGTGCCGGCCCTGCTCGGTCTCGGCCTGGGAGAAGGAGATGCCGGTGGCCGTGCCAGCCATGGCATGCAGCAACTGTAGCTTGCTGCGGGCAGGGGGTTCAGGTTCAGTCCGGAGGCTTTTCAGGCAGACCGCGCATGGCACGTCGCGTCGGTCTGCATGGACGCAGGGCCCCTGAGTCCGAGGCCGAGAGGACGTGTGATCGCAGCAGCAGTCGCCGCAGGACACAACCGCCATTGACTAGCTGACGAGGAGGGGACACTAGCGGGCTGTGCAGGCAACGGAAGCGTTTGACGCCGCAACAGGAGCCCCGTTGTCCGCATGCCCTGTCTCTGCCTGCCGGGAACTGCTCTGTTCATCAGGCTGTACATTCAGGGCATCATCTTTCATCCAAAGAATTCTCATGGGATCTCTGAAGGACCAGAATCTTTGCTAGTACCTCTTTGGACTTCATGGATATGAAAACGTAGGGTTGAGGACGGGCCTCGACCCGTCGGCTGGGCAGCTGAGGTTGTTGCCAGCCCACCCGAGTTCGAGTCCCGACTCGCACACGCGGTGCTCCCGGAGTTTCTTCTATAAAAAAATGCCAACGAAGATTAATCCTTGGGTTGGTCTCATTTTTTTTTAGAATGGCACGTAATGTGAAATCCTACATGATTCCAAAACACGGTGATTCCGGCAATGCACGCCTTTGGATGGTGCATGAGAAAGAGACACAGTAGTAATATCAGAGGACCGAGTGGAGAAAGAGATAGAGTGAGGGTGCGATGGACTTCTCAAAGGAAAAATAAAAAAGAGGTTTGAGCTCACTTTGGAACTCCTGTGGAATAAGCGGCCCAGGAATGGATTCCATAGGAATTTGGTAGCCCCACTTCTATGATCCAAAGGTTTTCCATAGGAAGAAAGTCCTATGGATTAAAACCTTCAAAATTCCTTCGAAAAATCCCTCAATCCAAAGAAGCCATGATTGTTTGATTCGCATGATTGAATTTCATAAGATTTATATATAAAAAAGACATTCGTAGAGTATCTAGCATCAACTCCAATGTATTGGAAAATAATCCTCTGTTCAATCAAACAAACCAAACGAAAGTCATCATGACCTTATAAAAAAGAAGAATGAAGCCCATTTCCACGAAGCACATTTGATGCGACCTTCTCATTTCATCTCATCCCACCAAATTAAGGCCCAGTTCTTATGGCCGATTCTCCAGAACCGGCCCTCCATTCTCATTTCATCTCATCCCACCAAATTAAGGCCTAGTTCTTATGGTCGATTCTCCAAAATCGACCCTCCATCCAGTTTCTTCCAGAATCTTGAACCCATAAATTTTTTTTACAATCCTGCTAAAAATATGGATTCAAGATTCTGGAAAAAGCTGAGTGAAGGGTCAATTCTCAAGGTTACGAGAGAATCGTCTAAAAGAACTGGACTTAAATGCCAAAGTTTGCTCATCATCAAGGAGGCATGAGCTACGCGTGCATGATGACACCATCTACCGCGACAGGCACGCAACGCAGGGCGGCGAAACAGACATAAATTGATACACTACTACAGTCTACAGTTCAGCGGCAGCAGCTACCCTACACTGATGTTCAGAGATTCAGAGGCAGAAAGCAAACCACCACCACCACCCTACAAGCTACGGCCACAATACAGCAGCAAACTCATAAATACCGTCCAAAAAACAGGAGTAGACTGGACAACACCCATTTACATCGCACAATCCTTCCCTGACGACGCATCACGCGGCAGGGCATGGGGTTCGATCAATTCAATTCAATGCGCTCACAGGATCCAAGAACCCATCATCATCGTCACAGTAGCAGTAGTATCTCTCCCTCTGGTCATCGTCATCATCGCAGCGCATAAAGTTTTGCAATGGGCCTTCAAGGCGCTCACGAGATAGGTCACTCGGAACATGACCTATCCACACCATGAATGCCCAGCAAGAGCTCCCTCCATGCTTGCTTCTGATAATCAACACCACCGAGAAGAAGAAGAAGAGCAAAATGGGAAGGTGTGAAGAAGAGCAATGGCACCATCCATCCATGTACTACTCAGAAAGAAACCCTAGGCCTATTTTCCCTGCACTGTGCTCTACTATGCTGTCCTAGCTGCATCTTCCGGCTCTCGCTACACCTTGGGGAGGAGAAGACTTTGGGGGGCGTGGTCGGTTCGCGTGTCGCGTCACATGGTGTGCTTGGAGATGACCTCGCCGAACCGCACGAACCACTGCTCGTCGGGGGAGCTGTTGTCGCCGCCCATGTCGTGCTCCGTGTTGGGGGCCGCCGCCGCCAGGTACCGCGTGTAGTCCACCTTCTTGGAGGCGTCCGTCGCCGCGTAGGAGGAGGGCTTCGCGGCGGCGGGGGCCGGCATCAGCGAGAGCAGCACCCGGGCCACCTCGTGCATCGTCGGCCGGTCGATGGGGTGCCGCTTGGTGCACAGCAGGGCCAGCTGGAACGCCTTCCGGACCAGCCCCATGTCCGTGCACGTCACCGACACCTCCGAGTCCACCGCCTCCATCACCGTGTTGTCGTCGGCTCTCGACATTATCTACACACACACACACACACACACAGGGTGGTCAAATGATCAGATCATGCATGCTGAAGATCATAATATGGTTGACAAAAAATAACTTCAATCTCACTCTTATCAGTGACTTGCACAATGCAATGAAAAGATAGCTGCAATATGATCTGAGAATCATGAGTTCAGTGTGAATGACTTACCAACTGGTGCAAGTTGGAATCGTTGTCGACAGCCTTCATCCCGGTGAGCAACTCCAGAAGAACGATGCCGAAGCTGTACACATCGGACTTCTCGTTCAACCTTGACGTCCGGGCGTACTCTGGATCGATGTAGCCGATGGTTCCTAGCACATATGTGGACGCGTGGGTCTTGGCTGCCGGGACGCATTTGGCGATGCCAAAGTCCGAGAGATGCGCTTCAAAGTGCTCGTCGAGCAGGATGTTGGAGGACTTGACGTCCCTGTGGACTATCCGAGGGTTGCAGTCATGGTGCAGATAGGCCAGCCCTTGCGCCGCACCAACGGCGATCCTCAGTCGGGTGTCCCAGTCAAGTTTCACCTTCTTTGATGGACCTGAAATCAAGCACAGATCATGACACAGATGCTTGTGAGACAGATCATATAATTCTGCTAAAGAAAACAGGGTGAATTAAAATGTCACTGATCCTTACCATGGAGAAGATCCCACAAGGAACCGTTTTCCATGTAATCGTAGAAGAGCAGGTTTCCATTGGGAGAGAGTGAGAAGCCATGAAGGCTGACAAGATTCCTGTGCCGGATGCTACCGACCGTCTCCAGCTCTGTCTCAAACTCCCGGGCGCCATGGTTGTATTGACTGTAGAGCCGCTTCACAGCAATTGCCTTGCCACTCTTGAGCACACATTTATACACAGTACTTGAAGCGCCATAGCCAATGATGTATTTCTCGCTCAAGTTCTCTGTCAGCCTCATAATATCATCATAGGTATGGATAGCCATGTCCATTTGGAGGAGTACTATCTTTGGAGGTCCTGAACATGATTAAGAAACATTGAGATGAGTGCCATTTGACAAGATGATTTTCTGGCATAGATTACAATTTAAAGGACAGGATGCACACAAACCTTGCACTGGTTTATCAGATGCTTTGATAGGTGGCTGTGGCCGCTTTGTCTTATATATTGCCAATAGCAGAACACAGAGCAATATGACGAAGCCCGAGATGATGCAAGCAATCGCTGTCCGAATATTCACTGGAACATGAAACTACCTAAGCATGAGTTTAAAAGCATATTGAATGAAAAGCTAACTTCAGCTTATGACTTGGTTGATACCTTTTGATCCATGAGAGTTGCCACAGCTGGAGTCTTTGCAATGAACGCTCAGCATCGGATTCCCCAAGAAGCTGCGTGCAGGTATTGGTTAGTATCAGCAAAAATAAGGTAGTAACAGAGAGGCATCAAACAGAGCAGATGGGAGTCATTTTGATACCTTTCCACGGGGAACTTTGAGAAGTTCTTAGCGAATGGGACATGTCCAGAAAAGTTGTTATATGACAAGTTCCTGAAAAATGTCATGCCAATGCAGTTAGCAAACAAATCAATAAGCTAATGCAGACTAAGTAATCGCCAATGCTGCAGGGCAGAGCTGGCAAAAAGAACTTACAAGATGTTTAAGCTGAAGCAGTTAGCCAACTGAGCAGGGATCTCCCCAACCAAAGTATTGTTGTTAAGAATCCTACATATATGATAAATTACAGCTCAGTCAAATACTTGCATGGACTTCAGATATCAAAGTTCATACTAATAGCATGATGAAAGAGAACTCACAAACTATCAAGGTTCTGAAGTTGGCCTAGTTCTTCAGGGAGATAACCAGACATGGCGTTGTTGGATAAATCACTATCAATGTTGAAATTAGGATGAATCATCATCAGCCATCACAACTTCATAAGATGGCCACCAACAGAACTTAATACACAGATGACAAGGGTGATCACTTACATTACTTGGATGCTTCTCAAGTTTCCGAACTCAGCAGGCACAGACCCACTAAGATGGTTTTTGCTCAAATTTCTACATTCATAATTTTGTACATCAGAAAATAATGACCACATCAGATGAAATACAAATTTTAAGAGGCTGGTACTGAACATACAGTTGAAGAAGGTGCTCAAGATCACCAATAGTAGCAGGAACTGGTCCAGAGAATTCATTGTAGGAAAGATCCCTATGCCAAAAAGATAGATATAAGGGTGAACAATATTAGAGAATGAAGTAGAATAGTAGATGCAGTAGGAACATGTAACCAAATATAGATACAAGGGCCTCCTTACAGTGTGTCCAAATTGATGATATGACCAAGTTCAGACGGGATATGACCTTTAAAATTGTTCGAGGATAGGTTCCTGTTATTCCATATTTGAAACAAAAACAATTCATGAGACTCTGCTCCAACAGAGTAATGCTGTAATATGAATTAGGTAATGCAAGCAAAATGGTACAAACGCATGTACTCACAAGTTAGTCAAACTCTCCAAATTCTGGAAACCAGCAGGGATAGAACCGTTCAATCTATTGCCGTAAACATTGCTGAAGAGGATAAGTTCTGTTAAGCACCAAGAGAGAGATACTCATGGTTCAGGAAAAAAAAGACACTTGATTTCTAACTTACAATTTGTTTAGTGCAGTGCAAGAACTGATGTTTGTAGGAATAGGACCCTCAAGATTGTTGTTGGCAAGATTTCTAGACAAAAATACAACTGGTCAAGAATTGCACAGATGAAAGGAAATATTAATCTGTACGAAGATCCGTCCTTACAATTCGAATAGCTCTTCAAGTTTCCCAAGCTCAGCTGGAATTGTGCCCACTAATTCATTGTCATTCAGTTGCCTGCATGGAAAAAGTTCTAAACCTCAGATAGTGTTTCAACCCAATTAAAGCAGAGTATTATCAACATCAGCAAACAATCACTTACAGGTAGCTAAGTTTCGTCATGTTCCCAAGTTCCGGGGGTACTTCTCCAGTAAGTTTATTGCCATGTAAATATCTGAAGATAAACGAAGCCAGAAAGTGTTAATGGAAAAGGAATATTGTTTCAGTGAAAAAACAGGTCTTACAAATGATACTAACAGTTTGCCTGTGTAGGATAGGTTGCCGAGTATCGGAGGAATGGGCCCTACTAGTTCATTTTCGCTCAGATCACTGAGAAACAAGAGTCATACACAAAAAAAGCCATTATTGACTATTTCAGCAGCTAACATCTATGCAGACTAAAGAGTTGTGCTTTACTCACAGAACAGCAAGAGCTTGCATGAGGCCAATCACTTCTGGAATTTTCCCAGTCAGTCTATTTCCTTGAAGTGACCTACGAAAGAAAAATGCAAGCATTTAGCACAAGTCTGAATAAAAGAACAGTATATTACAAGAGTGCAGATAAGCTAAAGTATAGAGAATTTGAGTAAAATCAGGAAGGCTTACAGTGTAGCTACTTGAAGGAAACCTATGTTGTAAGGTATTTCTCCAGAGATTTTGTTATATGAAATGTCCCTGTGTTCCATAAATGAAATTTATAATCAATAAAAATCTTGATAAATGAGCACCAATACATCAATGATAAAATCTTAGCAAGCAACATACAGAATCTCAAAGCTAGTGCAGTTCCCTATGCTCTGTGGAATTGTTCCTGTTAGATTGTTGCCCCTCACATCACTGCAGATTTGGAAGAAATTTCAGTGCTGATAAGATCAGTTTGCATGATATAAAGCAGCATCTCCAAATAAGCACAAAACTTACAAGTACCACAGGCCAGTGAGTTGGCACATGTCAGGTGACAAGGTTCCAGTCAGTGAGTTACCCCTCAAGCCTCTGAAAATGAAGAGGATAACAATGTTAGCATCTTCTTTTATACCGACTGACTGCCGAACGAATCTGTAAGCGAAAATAACATGGTGCAGGGGAACTTCTTACAGGTATTGCAGAACTTCATTCCAGTAGATGAGCCTTGGGATGTCGCCTGTGAGCTGGTTCTGCGCCAGATCCCTATTCCAGGTAGAGAAATGATAATTTTCAGTACTAAGAACCACATGAGGCAGAAAAGGAAAATGTCCCCAAGATAAACACTTTGAAGGCAGTATGGAAGGTAAGAAAAGATAGATCATCAAGTTTTCCCAAGAATCCCACAATAAGTAGAGTCACGGGGAAAGAAAGGTACTAGGAAACTCACAGGATCTTGAGATTTGGAATCTGGGACAGTGTGGAAGGGATGGGGCCCGTGAGCTGGTTGTTCTTCAGAATCCTGCAGCCAGAATAAAGAGAAAAGTAAAACATCTTAACTGAAGCATTTTAAACCATAGAAATTTGACAGCAATCCATAAATCACAGAGAACCAAAACTTAAACTAGTTTCACAGCAATATTTCTGTTATAACCCCAAACCATGCTTTGACCCCAAAATATCCATAAAACAGATAAAAGCAAGTAGCCTCTCATTCCTCAGTATAATCCCAAAAAACCCCAAAGATGGGGGTGAAAAAGCGATCATATCTCAGAAAAAGGCATGGCTGTGCCAAAACCCAAAAGGCAGGCAAGATAAACAAATGATGATCCAGTGCTTACAAATCCTCGAGTTGCTTGAGCTTGGAGATGGAGAAGGGGATGTCTCCATACAGCAGGTTGAAGGACAAATCCCTGCATGACACACACACACACACACACACACACACACAAGAAGAGGCACAGGTCAACTATAAAAATACTAGTAGTACTAACAAGAACCATCCATCTCTACAGCAGAAAGGTGGGAGTATAGTAAGTGGGACAATAAAAGAAGACCCGGATTAGGTGGCGTACAAGTATTTTAAGGAGACGCAGTCCCCAATCTCGTCTGGGATTTGGCCTGTGAGCTTGTTCCCCTTGAGATCCCTGCACAAGCAAAGGAAGCAAGCAAATCATTAGGGCCGAGAGAGATAAACTAATCACCAAATCAAGGAGGGTGTGGTAGGCTGGTAGTAGGCTTGATATATAAAATAGTAAAGAAGCTTTGTCACATCACGGCATGAGGGGTCAAATCGGATGGATGGATATTTTAAAGAAAGAGAGAGGGATGGGAAGATTCAGGCGCCGTCAAATGCACAAAATCTTAAGAAGATGCAAGGGGGAGGGGGGAGGGATGGTGGTCTGTGCTGCTTACACGAACTGTAGGGCCTTGAGCTCCCCTATCGCCGGCGAGATCTCCCCTCCCAGGTTCAGATTTGACAGGTTCCTGCATTTTTTTAATTTTATTCCAGGGAGAAAATCAATCACTCGTCAGAGATAGATAATAATACTCCAGTGTATTTGAGTAGCGAAACAAACAGAGGATCATTTGTTGTGCGAGAATGAACCGAGGGGATAATCGGTCCCCTGAGAGAAAAAAAAGCACATTTATTTTGTTTTCGGGTGTGCAGCGGGAGCAAGCAGCATGTTTGCAAAGAGCGGGCGAGCTTTGAGAGAAAGCAAAGAGCGGCGGCCAAGAATCGAATGAATGGGAGGGGGGAAAGGGAAAGGGAGAAGCTTGTCATGGCGTCGCAATGCCAGCCGGAGGAGCAAAAGAAGAGGGGAGGGAGGAGAGGAGGCACGCACAGGGAGAGGACGGCGAAGGAGTTGGCGTCGCAGGCGACGCCCCGCCAGGCGCAGTGGTCGCGGCCGCCGTCCCAGTCGGCGAGCGCGTTGGCGGCGTTGCCGAATCCCGCCTTGACGGCCATCAGCGCCGCCCCGTCCCCTCCCCCTTCCGCCCCCTCCGCCGCCGCCAGCCCAAGAACCACCACCAGTAGCACCACAGTCGCCGCCCACCGCCGCAACGACGACGGCGCCATTCCCTCCCTTCCCTCCGCCGCCTGTGCACTCTCTAAGAAATCAAGAAACCTCCTCCCCGGACGACCGTGGAAGCTACTACTCCTACCACCACTGCTCCAGCACCGCCGCCGCCGCTCCCAGACCCAGACCCAGTCCCATCTGGCGAATGGATGGATGGATGGATGGAGTAGATGGGGGGAGCGAGGGGGAGGGGGAGGGGGGCAATGTATTTGTCGTGGCGACGGACGGATAGCGACGTGACTGTGGTTGCTTTCGGGGGGCAGCCGCTGCGCCGCGCTGCAGGGGAAGCAGGGCCAGCGCCCGCCGCGGCGTGTGTGGTGCCAAGAGAGAGAAGCGAGGCGCGAGGAGGCGGGCAAGGCTGGCGCCGCGGGGCCCGCCTTGTCAGCGGGGATGGCCAGCTATACGTGTAGTACGAGAGGGCGTGGATCTCCTCCCGTTTCCTTTCCAACGCCCTCATGTCGCCCGCCGCGGCTTTTTACCGCGACGATGACATGCGGGCCCCAGCGGGCCCGGAGGCCAGGCTGTAGATGGGTGGGCTGTGGTTAGATGAGCGGGCCGGCCCGCTCGTAGGTGATTACCGGGGTTTGTTTAGGGGGAGGGGGTTAACAAGGTTGGAAAAGGCCTGGTTCGCGCGCGAAACGGGATTGGATTGGCGGCCGGATCGGGGTGCGGAGGGGGGCAACTCCGTGGCCGGCGGTGTGGCTGCGGGTGGGCCCGGCTCGGGGAGTCGGGGTCATGCGGCGGCCGTGATGGACGGGCGGCGTCGGTGGACGGTGGTCCACGCCCCCAACCGGCCGGCGACGGACCGGCTGGGCATCGGCGCGTGCGCTGTGCCGCCGGACCTCAAGGCGAGGTGAGGCCGACGGCGTGATCGATGGATGGAGTTAGCTAGGCTAGGTAGGTACGTGAAGGAGGTACGAGCGTGCATGAATGTTGCGTGGCCGATCAGAATCACAACGACGCTCAGGCTGAGGCTTTGGATTGATCACGGTTCGTGGGATGGATCTAATGAGCGAAGAAGGTTCGGCTCAGCGCAATACTAGAACACAAGGACGCTGGGACAGATACTCGTACTGCATTCCAAGCACGGTTTGGTCGACCGGCGGCAAGCCGTGGAACACTGCCTGAGAACCACCGTCACTTTGATTGCCCGCGGCTTTCATTTCTCCACAGGTTTTGTCGTAACTAAATAATCGGATAAATCGGTCGTGCGGGAGGAGGAAACCATTGGCCGAAGGGAACACACAAGAAGATAAAATTGTCTCTGTGTGTGTGTTTTGTGTGCAGGTCTGATA
Source organism: Triticum urartu (assembly GCF_056163025.1). Classification (NCBI taxonomy): domain Eukaryota; kingdom Viridiplantae; phylum Streptophyta; class Magnoliopsida; order Poales; family Poaceae; genus Triticum; species Triticum urartu. The sequence continues at coordinate 44,517,154 of NC_141879.1, read as the reverse complement.
TGAAAAGGGCGCAACATCGATTGACCATTTTTCAGATTTGTAAGGTGGATAACTTTACTAGGCCGCATCCCGCTGGCCCGCAAAACCGTTTTTGCGGGCCGACGCGGACAGCCACAGATGCAGACCTTTCAAACAGACCCGCATAAAAGTATATTCGAGAAATATGTTTTTATCCGGGTCGGCTGGCTTCTGCGGGTTCTGCTCGGGCACCGCCGTAACGACCCGTAAACAGAAAAACTGCAAAATCTCGCATTTGACATAGGGTCTCACAAATAAGTTCAAATTCAAACGACATAACACACAGTTTTACGTGCAAATAAAAGTCAAGTTCATTACGGCAAACGCAAAAGAGGGCCTTGCAAAAGTTTGCGCCCATGTCCGGCATCATCTTGACCGATCTTTACTCCGCGCCACCGAGTCCATCTTGAAGTTCATCGCCACCACCGAAGCCACCTCCCGCGCTTGTTCCAACTACCGCACCGAAATTATCAACATTGCCACCATATGGAGCAGAAAAAACATCTACAGAATTGTAACACGCACCGGCCGACGCAACAATTCTCCTCTTCAAGATTTCTCTCCTTGCCATATCGTGCCATGTTTTGGTGAGATCGTCCATGTCATTGCAGTTCATTGACATTATCTTGTTCTCTTCGGCAAGCAGCTTGGACATGGCTTTGTTTTCTGCAGCGCGTGCTCTTCTCTCCTCAATGGCAGCTTTGCGCAGCCCCTCTTCTTTGAGCAACTGTCACTTTTTTTGCTTCTCCTTTGCCTTCTTCTCGGCCAATTCTTTCTTGATCTTCAATGACTTCAACAACATCGACTCGTTTGATTGCACCATGGCATCAATCTTCTCCCCCAAGCTCGATACTTCTTGCTCTCTCTTCATCTTCTCCTTGGTCTTCTTGTCGCCATCGGGCTTGTGCAAATTTCTTGGGCCATCATCATCCTCATCTTCATCCATGTTTGTTAGTAAGCCTCTCTTTGGTGGGGACTCTTTGTCGATCAACTTTCACTTCTCGCACTTTTGGAGCAAGTCCCAACAATGCTCTACTTTGAAGAATTTGCCTTCTGAAGCTTTCATGTCCTTGTATCTATGTTGAGCAATCTTGTCCTACAAAACGTGAACAAAGTGATGCAATTATTTTCCATGATGCAAAATATGATGATGCACAACTTGAACAAAGGCAAAACAAACTCGCATAGTCGGACTCCACGGTGCCACTTGGAGGTCCATTGCGTACTTGCTCCAAGCAAGCTGCCCAACGGCTGCACATTGGTTTGATATTCTCCCGACGCCCTTGAAGCAGCCGAAATGTGCGTGGAGTCCTATTGGGATGCTTTGCCATAATGCGGAAGTATTGATCTTCAATCCTTTGCCAATATCTCTTGGCGGTTTGAGAAGTACCCGTGCATGCATCAAGAGACACCACACTTCATGCTTTGATCAAAGCTTGATCTTCCAAGATCGTGTAGTTCTTCGATCTTATAATTTTCCCAGTTTTTGTTTGCGATTGCTCATACGCTTCCGCTTCGATCTCCTCCAATTCGTCCTCACAACCATGATCATCCACGCTGCCCTCCGTTTCATTATAGTCGAATGCGGCGAAAGGGGCTTGATCAATGACAACCGCGTTCGTGTCCAACAAGTTCACGAACTCGGTAGTTGCATTGTTTGAACCACCGCTATAGTGAACAATAACAAGTCACGAGCTATCGGTGATAATGGCGAAAATGAAAGGAAATCGCCATGACCGAAGACGCATACCTTCCGGCCATTTCGTCGAACACCTCGCTTGCGGGGGGAGAGGCACCGTTGAACAGCATAGCCAGAGCACCTCCTTGCGGGGGGATGGAGTGAGAGGATGAAGAAGGTGGCTTCTTTGTAGCCGGAATCTTCCTCCGCTTTACGCCCGCGACCTTGCTGACCTTCTCCGCCGCCGGCTGGGATCGCGCTGCCGGGTTGGTGCCCGGAGCGCGGGCCATCGCGGCGGGGGCAGCCGGATTCCCGCCCTGCACGACCACGTTGCCCAGCCGCTTGCGGGCAGGCGCGGCGTTTGCTTGGGCGACGGCGACGAGATCCTCCCGAGGGGAAGGAGCGTGCGCGACCTCGACGACGACGGGGGACAGCATGGGGTCGTCCATGGCCGCGAGGGACGGCCGGGGAGGAAGCACCGGAGCGTGCGGAGGCGGGGCAATGGTAGCGGAGGGTGGGGGAAGCGGGAAAGGGCGCGCGGAAATGTCCCTCCCGCCAAATCTCGCTGCGGATAGGGGTTGAGCTCGGGTCGGCCTCCCAGCCCGTGAAAATAGAGATTGGGGGAGAAGATTTACCGCGCCCCGCAAAAATATTTGCAGGCCGGGACGGGATGCTGGGTCTAATCGGGCAGGTTTTCCCGCCCCGGCTCGCAATTTGGTGGTTATTTTGCGGACCGAGGCGGGATGCGGAGTCTACTAGAGTCGCTCTAAATGGCTCCTTCATGCACTCACACCCGGCCGGATGAAACAACCAACAAGTCAAAATGAAATCAAAAATTTAAATTCTGTTTTACGGGGTAGAAGAAGTTTCATTCCATAATTATAGAGTTATAATCGCAAGGCAAGAGAAGAGATCCTCTAGATGTATGGAGGCCCTCTGTCGTATCTAGCGGGTGAAGAAACACTTGGCATTGTAGGGTCTGGTGGCACAGGCTGCAGGTGGGCCCTGCCCGTGTGCCTCTTCTTTTTTACCTTATACTAGAGCGGTAGAGCCTACGATGGGAGTGAGGATCATACCACGGGCGTGCATTGTGTGCTCTGTATCTGCGTGGCACGACCGATCGAGCGGGCTAAGGAACTGCGATGTACGGACACACATGAATGTTGTGTGGCCGATCAGATTTAACTACATGTTAGGTTGCCTTAAGGCCAGTTCTTTTAGGCGACCTTAACTAGATAGGATTGTAAAAAAAATATGGAGTGACGATTCTAGGAGAAGCTGGGGAGGGGGATGACTTTGAGAGAATCGCCGAAAAAAACTGGCCCTAATTTTGATAGGCCGTGTTACTTGTGTTGCATGTGTCCTTTGGACCTACGGTTGATTGATTAAGAAGGACAGAAATAAATAATTACAGACGGTGGTAAGCTGCGGCACAGCTAGAAATTTTCATCATTGGGTTCATTAGGTGGTAAAATTATTTTAAATTTCATAGTAAACGGGAAATAAGTACAGTTTTTGTTTTTGCAAGAGAAAATTTTAATCTATTCAGAATCTGTCATGGCACTACAGAGAATAGTAGAGGCAATACAAATTACAATTAGGTTCATGGACCATCTAACGATGACTACAAGCATTGGAGTGACACGCCGCCGTCTTCGCCCTCCCTCGCCGGAGCCATGCAAACCTTGTTGTAGTAGACAGTCCAGAAGTAGTTGTGCTGAGGCCCCAAAGTACCAGTGCACCCTAGCCGGAACCATCGCCAACGAAGAGAGTCGTGGACATAAATGATCAAACATGTGACCACACCAACAAAGATGAATGGAAAACTCGATGCAAATAGATCAACCAAAACCAACACCAACCAAATCCCGCGAGATCCGATGAAAACAATCTTCATACACCCTCTTACGACGCTATATGCACCATCAGAGCAAAGATGTCGTGGGAGACATTATTTCTACCGAGGGACATTGCCAGTACAACACAGCCCCAGCTAAGACGCCGAACCAAAACAAAACCGGGAGCGAGGTCCGTCCTGCTGGCGGGGGGCCGAGATCCTTCGCCCTTCCACGACCCAGAGGTCATCGGAGTCGAGGCAGACTAGCGGCGGCGCTAGCGAGAGGAGGAAGAAGACTTTTGGGGAGGAGGAAATACATGCACGCTTGGGACTTTGTAAAGGAGGTTGTCTAATTTACAACCCGTGAGTATATATAGATAAATTTTATGAGTAAAAAGGAAGTATGCTTCTTCTGTCCAGATCCATGGGGTATACGTGTAGTGAATATGATGTTTACCGATTTTGTGTCGCATAATAAAAGTAATTATCAGCCAAAGTTTTTTCTTGACCGAATGAACCCTCGGAAATTATATCGGAGGGAGGGGGGCAACAAACCCTGGGAAAAGATACCCGAGGAAGACCAACTGAACCCTCAGAAATTATACCGGAGGGAGGGGGGCAACAAACCCTGGGAAAAGATACCCGAGGAAGACCAACTGAACCTTCGGAAATTATACCGGAGGGAGGGGGCAACAAACCCTGGGAAAAGATACCCGAGGAAGACCAACTGAACCTTCGGAAATTATACCAGAGGGAGGGGGGCAACAAACCCTGGGAAAAGATACCTGAGGAAGACCAACTGAACCCTCGGAAATTATACCGGAGGGAGGGGGGCAACAAACCCTGGGAAAAGATACCCGAGGAATACCAACTGAACCCTCATAAATTATACCGAAGGGAGGGGGGCAACAAACCCTGGGAAAAGATACCCGAGGAAGACCAACTGAACCCTCGGAAATTATACCGGAGGGAGGAGGGCAACAAACCTTGGGAAAAGATACCCGAGGAAGACCATCTGAACCCTCGGAAATTATACCAGAGGGAGGAGGGCAACAAACCCTGGGAAAAGATACCCGAGGAAGACCAACTGAACCCTCGGAAATTATACCGGAAGGAGGAGGGCAACAAACCTTGGGAAAAGATACCCGTGGAAGACCAATTGAACCCTTAAAGGGATTAACAAAATCCTCGGAGAACAAAACAAACCAACATGGTTGCACGTGAATTCCTAACTGTGAATGTGGTTTTTATATGTTAATAGAGAAATTTTTGCACGATCAATAAAAAGTGAGGCGCTATGCTGGGGCGAGGGTACTGAAAATGAAACTGCTCCGAAGAAAGATATCGGGTTTCCCAATGCTTCTCCATGCCGAACATGATGCGGGTTCCTGCATGATGACGATAAGCAACGCATCACAATCCTTGACTTCATAGAAAAAACGGTTAGTTTACTCGAATAAATGACTCAATATTTAGTAATCAAATCATTAGGTTTTTAGATCATTTAGTTCTGAATGAAAGGAGAGAGAGAGAGAGAGAGAGAGAGAGAGAGAGACCTCCTCATTGTGTTTCAAGAGTGACAAACTAAAGACGAGTAACTTTAGAAGATCAGAATGGCTCCCAATGAACCTGCGCCGACAAGAACAATCAAACAAAGACTTCTTAAAGAGTTAATAGTTACTCCCTAGATTCGATAATGTAAGACATTTTTTGACATGAGACAGAGGGAGTAGATCGTACGTGGAGGTGGAACACGAGAGGCACTACAAATATTCCTCTAGCTCTATACGCATGCCTTTTTTTTCTTCAGAAACACGGATAAAAACTTTGGTCGATCTCCCTCGAAAATTCAAACATTTCGGCGGGCTTTACCTGATCGATCCCTGCAACGTAGTACCTGCACTGTACGTACGCGACACATGCAGGCAGTGCTGCAGAAATATACACGTACGATTCGGTCCATACACGAAATACCAATTTAAAGCCATTTACACAAACATAGCCTGCACACAGGAGCTCTGAGCCCCTCCTCTGCTCTGCGCCGTAGCATGCATCTACTGCTCCTTGCATGCAAAGTATGCGATGCAATTACGCATATCTACGTACGACGTACTCACGCCGCTGCCTGCAACACTTTGCATAGGTATCTATGATCAGGACGCTCTGCTGGCAGGCGGCCATTCAAGTCGCTGCTGCATGCATGCTGCGTGCATGGTTCACACTTGCTACATGATCGTCGATGTCGATCGACGGCTGGCTCTGCACCATGCACACACACATAGGAGCTGTGTCTGTGCTGCTCCAGAGGCTGGCCAGAGGTTGTGCGCGCATCAAAGTGCCAATATCTTTTTTGCTTTTTCTGCGATGACACGACGTACGTACATGCATATTAATCCGTGGGTTCGTCGATCAGCCACGTACCGCGCACGTTACGTCCTGTTGAATGGTTGATGATGAGATAGGATAAGAGTTATGTGTACGTTGGGAGCACCAACGGTGACGTGCACTTGTGTTCCCCGAGAGAGGAGTGACCAGCCAAAGGTTTCATCTGAGGTCACACACGATGATTCAATCTTAGTTGACTTTTTTTTTCCGTTCAGTAATTATTTTGGGGTTTTCTTAATTAGAAAAATTGTATTCCCCCCTTCTCTCTTCTACTTCTCGTGAGATGGCGATGAGAAATGATGATGTAGGCACCGAAGACACGCTTACGCTACTACATATCCGAGCACTACTAACCCCTCGTCACTGACCGGTCGCTAACCATGTGTCGCCGGTAAGTGAAAACTAATTGATGGGTTATCTGACTCTAACTTAGCACCGGCTGGTCGTTAAGTAGTGTCTCGTCTCTGATTTTTTTTATCACGACTGGTTTTTAGTTGCCGGTCTATGATGTTTATTCTTTACATACTGCTTCGGACTTCAAATTCCTTTGATCACCACTTCGGCTCCTCTCCCTTGCTCACTGGATGTAGCGACACCGATTCACCTCTCGTCCGTTATAAATTCCCACTGGCACCCTGCACAAACCCGAGCTCTTTCTCGCCGCCACCCATTTCTCCCAAATCACATCGGAATTTGGCCAGAATTCGCCATGGTGAGGCTGCTCTTGACCCACCATTTCGCCTACTCCTTCCAGCATGTCCCGACCATCGTCTTGTCGGATGATTCCCCGAGATTGGACGACGAATACGAGGAGGAGGCTTTCAACTGGAGCTCCTCATAGGAGGAGGAGGTAGATGGGGAACAACCCCCCACCGGCGCGATCGTGCGCGACGGTGGTGTTGTGGTGCCCTTCCAACCATGGGAGGAGGAGGAGCGCCTCGTCGTCGAGGCACAGCTTGGCGCGGAGCATGCTGACGTTGTGGCCGTCGCCACCCTTCACACCGATCCGCACGCGGTGGCAGAGCAGCTCACTACTGAGCGCCAGTCATCAGGAGTAATACCGGTCGCCGTGACTCCGGTTGTCACGAACCTCGGTGACAACGATGACGGCGAAGAGCCAGAGAAGCCCAGGGGCAACCATGAAGATGAGGCATCAGGGTTCAAAACCTTTGTTGTGCTCCATGCTATATAGATGTTATTTTTTATTATCATATTGCTTTGCGTGATCATAAAAAGCTGACATGATATTAGTGTGGCAATGCCACCTTTCATTACTGTTTCATACATGCTACACTAGATCATTGCACATCCTGATACATTGCCAGAGGCATTCATTAGAGTTCCTACATCATTTTATTGAAAAGATCTATAATTGGTCCCCAACACTCGTGGGATATCGGGTTGTGATGGAGGAGCTTTGTGGAAATTATTGTATTGGAACAATGACAAATGATTACTTGTTTTAAGGAATAACGTTGAAATCTATTTTTGGATACAAGATAAGGTTTAAGGAAGAGCTTTTGATTGTTTACTTTGAATCATGAATCTATAGCTTAATTTGGTTGTAACCTTTTGTATTTTCCCCTTTTCTTTCCGTAATATGTCATAACACCGTTGTTGTCGGGGAAACAACTTTCGACTAGGTGTATCCTTAGTAGCGCGATGTAAGTAAGTTAGTGTTAGCAAGGGCGCGTACAATGGACTTATAGCAAAGGTGGATGCACACATGACAAGAGTGGCATAACACTGTTTTTACTAGGTTCAACCGCCTCGTTGGAGCGTGACGTAGTGCTTTGTTAGGAGGGCCTCAGGTGGGGTTGTATGATCACAAGGCTCTGGCTCTTGCATGACTCCTCATAACGCTCTATTGAACTCTTGGCCAAGGTCGACCCGAGTTGTGCGCGACTCCCCGGACTTGACCCTAGAGTGACTTGAGAGCTATAAATAGGTCCAAGAGCTCCCCTTCCAATCAGTTTATTCAAGTGAAGATGGAATGATTGCACGTTCCCATTGGTGGCTTATACAGGTGAGGATGCCTTGAAAAATGACCAAGGCTACCCATGATGCTAGTGGGCAGGAGATGTAGTATGTAACCTAGGCCGATGAGTCAAGATTAGTCAAAGATTAGGGTGTCTATTGTCCATGGTGCTCGACTCCCCTTCATCCAAGCATGAATAGGCTTATAGCTGGTTGGGCCTCATGTAGACTTGGATTCTTGCCTTCGTTGTTGACTTTGTCCTTTTATTTTCATTTTGATTTGTTGACCATGGCTATTTGCTTGGACTTTCTTTGATCGGTCTTTCTCCTCCTTGACTAGGTTGGAATTTTGTTGACCGCCTTGGTTCTTGTCGAGTGTCTTGGATTTTTGTTGACAAACTACCTAGGACTACTGGGACTCCCCTAATGGGATTATTTATTCCCCTCCAACACACAAAATAATATATATACATAGCAGAAACCTTATAATTATGTTCTTAAAAGATGGATTGGTGGATGAGGTTTTCACTGGTGTCGGATGCTTTAGGGGGAAGATCTGACCAAGTGGCGTCCACATAATATATACAATGGCGATAACCACATTACCGAAAGTATGGAAGGTGAGGGAGGTCCATCTTTAGTCCCGGTTGGTAACACCAACCGGTACTAAAGGAAATTTTTTGATTTTTTTTTTATTTTCAAATTTCTGAATTATTTTAACCTCTAATCTCTAATCACCCCTCATCACTGCTCAATTTAACCTCTAATCTCTAATCACCCCTCATCATTCCAAATCATCTAACTTCCCGGACGGTCACCCATCCTCTCACTACTCCAGCCTAAGCACGCTTAGGGCATCTCCAGCCGTTGGCCCCCCAGGGGGCGTCTAAAAGCGCCGCCTGGGGGTGAGCCGGCACAAAAAATGGCCCTGGGGACGAGTCGGTCCCCAGGGCCGCCCCCAGGCGCGTATTAAAAAACAAAAAAAAGAACGTTCGGCGAAGTTATGATAAAAACTAGTTAAATTTCGGCCAAACATGGCAAATTTCGGCGAAATTCGTCCAAACATTACATTAACCTAATCTAAAAAAAGAAAGGGGCTGAAGTCGTCGCCGCCGTCGCCGCCATCGTCGTCGTCGGCCTTCTCCTCCTTGACGCGGGTGCCCTTGCTGGACCCCTGCCCGGCGTCGCCATGGCGAACAGGCGGTGGCGCGTCGTCGTCGTCGTCGCTGTCGCCTAAGACGACGACCCCGCCTTCCTCGCGGCCGCGTCGGCGCTCCTCGAAGCGGCGTAGGGCGGCGCGCTGGCGCTCCTTCTCCTTCTCCCGGCGCACCTTCTCCATCGCAATGGAGTCCTGGCGCGCCCATTCGAGGGTCGCGTCGTCGTCGTCGAACTCCGCCTTCACCGGCGCCAGCCCCGGCTCCGTCTTTGGCTTGACCAAGCGCGGAGGAACCGACGAGGAGGAGGCGCGCCGACCGCCCTCGTTGATGACGATGCCGGCACTGCGAGTGCGCCGGCCGAGCGGCGTCTCTGCCGCGGGTTCGGCCTTGACGCTGAGCAGCGCCGGAGAACCGAAGGAGTGTGAAGAAGAACGCGATGAGGAGGAAGAAGAGGAGGCGCCGAACCTCCTTGGCGCCCATGGCCCGACGCGTCGGTGCTGCGCCGGGGCGGCCACCCTCGCCGGGGGGTACGCCAACGGTGGGTCGTTGCCGCCCTCGAGGTACGTGAGCACGCCCTCGAGCGTGCGGCTGGGGACGCCCCACCAGAGGTGGCGCCCCTCGCTGTTCTGCCGGCCGCCGACCACCGGCGCGCCGTTGGTGGACGCCAAGCGCTGCTGCTGGCGGCGCTCGAAATACGCCGCCCAGGCCGCGTGGTTGTCGGCGGCGTACTGGGGGAGGGAGAGTTGGGCGTCGGTGAGGGACGCGCGCACGATCTCGACCTCCTCGGCGAAGTAGTTCGGCTTCGCCACGGCGTCGGGCAACGGGGGAATGGGCACTCCCCCGGCGCTGAGCCTCCACCCCGTTGGCCCGGCGCGCATGTTCGGCGGCGCCGGGATGTTCGCCTGGAACAGGAGCCAGGACTCTTGTTCGCGGAGCGAACGGCGGCCGAAGCCGTTGGCCGCCGCCTTGTCTCCGGGGAAGCGTTCCGCCATGGTGACGGCGGCGCTGGGCGGGCTCGGGAGAGGTAGAGGGAGGGGCTGGGCGGCGGCGCTCGGGAGAGGCAGGGAGAGGGAGGGGCTGGACGCCGGCGAGGGGCGGGACTAGTGTGGGCACAGGCGAGTGGAGGCCGCCGGCTTTTATAGCCGGGCCACGCCCGTGTGTACGCGTGCGAGGAAGGGAAGGCGTCGGCGCGCCGTCCCGTGACGCGCCGCTCGTGAGGAATCAATGGCAAGGCTGCCGGCGGAAGCCTTGCCATTGATTCCCCGCGGGAACCGAGGCCGTTGGGGGAAGACGAGGCGCCGAGTCGCTGACGCGGCTGGCCCGCATCTTTTTCACGCCAAAACAGTTCGCCCCGGCGCCCCCGGGCGCCCCCCAGCGCGTCGGGTTCGGCTTGGGTCCGCCGGCGCTGTTTTCGGCCCAAGCCGGCGAAAAACGGGCTCCTGGGGGCGCGACTTGGCCGTTTTTTCGGCGCCGGCGCGAAAAAATCGCCTGGGGAGGCCTTCCTGGGGGCGCGGCTGGAGATGCCCTTAACTTCCGGGTTCTATTCTCCCTCGTTTCCAAGTCTGCACTTGTTGTTTTCCTGATAATAGTAAGATGTCAATCCTATTAACCCTCAGGAATTTAGCTTGAGCATGAAGTCACACATTTCACTGTTTGAGTTTGAAACTATTGTTCTAAAAAACAATATTAATTTAGTAACACTAATATTTCTTGAATAAGTAGTTTGACCACAGTTTGACCAATGTTTGACCAGATTTGACCAAAATACAAAAAAACTGAAATAATTATTTAGTAACACTAATATTTCTTGAATAAGTAGTTTGACCATTGTTTGACCACAGTTTGACCAGATTTGACCAAAATTTAAAAAAACTGAAATAATTATTTAGTAACACTAATATTCTTGAATAATTATTTAGTAACACTAATACTTTTTGAATAAGTAGTTTGACCATAGTTTGACCAGATTTAACAATAATTCAAAAAAACTGGAATTTGAGCATAATTTTTTTTCTTTTAGAATTTAAGGATTCTAAAAATTTGCAAACAGGCCGTAGGCTGTCAAAATCGGATGCGGATTTTCGTGCTGAACATTTTAATATATTATACGTTTTTTTCTAACATCGTATGCAAAAGCTATAGCCGTTTTACATTTCCCTGCATTTTTTGCAAAACATGTCCAAATTTAAGTTTTTAAATTTTTCTAACTAGTAGATGTGGTAACATAACTACATCTCGAAGGATTTTAATTTTTGAAGTTTTTATCATTTTCTTTTGCTTTTTGCAAAACTGAAAAGGCGATACACGGGGGAGGGGGGGGGATTTGAAAACTGCACCATTAGTACCGGTTCGTGGCACGAACCGGTACTAAAGTTCTCAACCCCATTAGTACCGGTTCGTGGCATGAACCGGTACTAAAGGTTCGTTTCACGAACCGGTACTAATGGGCATCGCACCCTTTAGTACCGGTTCGTGGCACCAACTGGGACTAAAGGTCCCATTTGAACCGGGAGTAATGCATGTACGGTGCCCTCGCCGGTCGAACCGGGACTAATGCTCACATTAGTCCCGGTTTGTAACACAACCGGGATTAATGCTCTTTTCTGGCCGAACGAAAGCCCTGTTTTCTACTAGTGAAGTGTCAAATAACTAGCCTCGTTTCATACCGCCAGCCGTTTTTTTAATGTTAATTCGCCATAGAAAAGCCTAAACAATGAATATCGAGACAAAATCTAATTATTCTTGAATACGCACTAGTCTTCTATATCTCAGTATCCAAGGAGACGGTAGGAAGTGAAGTCCGGGAACTTGAGGCCCGATCACGAGGAGATTGAAGTAGTGTCGCCGATTGCAGGGCCGTATGAGTCATACACCAAAATATACAAACAATAGAACCTCCCACCAACTCAGGACAACATGATTGACACAATGAACTAGTGGCGGCATTAGGTAATCCATATGCTTGAAGTTGTAAGTATCCTCTCGTGGCTATTTTGCTGCTAGGTTGTAAGACGATGCTCTAGATTTTTGCAATTCCTGTTGGGTTGGAGATAGCTGTGAGGCTAGGATTCTCTATGTAACCGGAGGTGGTAATACACTTGTACAAACAAGAATTGCATAGCAATATTACTCGCATATAGTCATCCATTCATCAAGTTATGTATATCTTCTTGCAGCCTATATTGTACTTTTTTCTTAGACAATTACTACTTTTGTAAAGAAATATAAGAGCGTTTATAGATCACTAACGCTCTTATATTTCTTTACGGAGGGAGTACCACTTGTAGGTTTTGCATTTTTACATAAAGCAGCTAAACAAAAATTAAAAAAGAACATAAAGGTGACATTGCTCCGAAAGGGCACATAACAGGGAATTGTTTTTGTCGTAACATTAACAGAGGCATGCATCTTTTTTTGTGAGAAAATTTTCAATCTATTCATCTTCAATCATTGCAGTACAACAAATACCAGTAATAATAAAAATTATATCCAGATCCGTAGACCATCTAGCGATGATTACAAGCACTGAAGCGAGTTGTTGACATGCAGAAGAACCGTTTAATCACTGGACGGACGCAGAATTTGACATAAAAGTTTTAATCACTTATAGGGATAAAATCCGTATCTGCAAAGATTTAGGGCATGTTTGGTTCCAAATAAGTCACCAACTTATAAGTCAAAAATGAAAAAAGTGACTTATTTTGCCAAACAGACCCAACTTATAAGTCACCCCAACTTATAAGTCATAAGTTGCTCCACCCCAACTTAAAACTTATAAGTCACCCCCTTTTGCGTGGGTCCCACCACCTTTACATAAAAAACAAGGTGGAAAAGTGTGCTCAGGTAACTTATAAGTCCGATAACAACCAAACGGGCATGACTTATAAATCATTGGTTTTAAGTCACCTAACTTATAAATCAGGTGATTTATTGAAACCAAACAGGGCCTTAGGCATCCCTCAGCGCTAAGCAGACGCACCAAAACTTGTCCAATGACGATGAGGTGCAGCCCCGACGGGAGACAAACAAGGCAGCATGCAGCCTTCGCTGAGAAAAGAGACAAACAAGGCAACATGCAGACATACATGCACATGTCATGTTAAATCAGCCGAGCTCAATCAGGCTTATGCTGATGCTGTGCAGCCTTGCTGCCAGCTATAGCCTGCCTTGCATACAAAGCCTATCAGTAAATAAAGTAAATTATAGAAAGAGAGTGAGGGAGAGGAGCACACACTCACACAAGGTAGTAAATCAACGCAGTAGAAACTGGTTCCAGGTCCATCCGAACCAGTTTCTACTGGGTTTTGCGTGCACGCCATGTGTGCACGAACACACTGGAGATAGTAAGTATTGATTGCTATATTATGCATGTGTGAGTGTGTGACACATGCACATTATAGTACCTTCCTTTCTTGATGTGTGAGACATGTAGGGAGGAGAGCCCATAGCAAAGTGACCAGTGGATACGGTTGTATTCAAAAGGTAGTATGTCATTTTTTTTGCAGGTGAGTATGACATCTTTTGAACCAACCCGCAGCAGAGTTACATCTCACCCACCCACGTTTTTCAGTTTGATTATATAGTTTGTACCAATTATATCTTTTGAACCAAATATCTTTGACAAACCATTTATATATTAGTATTCACAATATTTAAATCTTCAAAATCAAATAAATTTTGAACACATTTTAATAAATTGAATTTAAATTATGAAACCATATTGAAACTTATATGAAACTATAACATGTGTGTCTCATCGTATTTTTACATTTTCATTATTTTTTCCTTTACGTGGTTTCACTAATTTTTTATTCCGGATTTCAGTACTATTTCATTCAGGTTTCATTTTTATTTTGGGAGCTTTCAAATATATCATTTAGTTAAATTATCTTTCATGATTGGGAAGGCAATAAAAAGTGTTCTCTTCACACATTTTCTTTACGATATCATGTCCATATGCAATTTTATATGTTTTCATTATTTATGCAGAAGTTATCCTTTGCATGTTTGGTTATTGTTTCACTCCCACAATTCATCGATGTTTCATCTCGGATTTGATATAAGTTTCATTATGATTTATTACATTCCCTTTTGCATGTTTACATTATTGGTTCACTTCGGTTTCATTGTCGTATTATCTCACATTTCGTATAAGTTTATTAAGGTATCGAATTTGAATTTGAACTTGTTCTGAACATGTCCAAGTTCGATCTTGATTTAAAGATTTAGATGTCATGAACATGAATCTGCAAACGAAATCTAAATCGGATAATTGGTTCAAAAGTTGAAAGTATTACAAATTTTAGAATCAAACTACGAGTGTCGGTGGATGGACCGTGGGATGAAAGAATAAAATAGGCTGAGCCCAATAAATTTCTTCTCCTATAGTACGGGTGGTCCCATGAAAAATTGAAAATAGTAAAATTCAGTAGAGTAATAGTATGCAAAATACATATCTGCACACATGGCATGCATGCAGGACCCTGGTAGAAACCGGTTCCGCTAGAATTTCATTTCACCACGTAGGAGGTTCACCGTTTGTGCATGCAGATATATGCACACCCCAAATTAAGGAACAAATATAGACTCTTCTCTCCCCTCTCCTTTGTCACTTTCTCTCTCTATCTTTAAAAGATGCATCTTTCATCTCAAACATATATTGCCTTCATTAATGAGATGCTAAACGAAATTCATCATGCCAAAGCCCAAAGGTGGCGCCTTTGTAATAACCGCCGTGACGTGACAGACAGCCACGCAGGGGCAGCTAGCGAGCAAATGGCAATGGGAAGAAGCTCCATGCAGATGCAGGTCACAAGCTGGCTCGCTCACATGCATGTCGTATGCTACGGCCCACGGTCACATGGGACAATGCCTGCGTGCCTAGTTCTGGACAAAGTCAAAAGCCCTAGTATGCCATTGCCACTACTGTCATAGTGTCATACCGTACTTTGGAGATGAGGTCTGCAACATTGCATTGGAACTATTATTTTGTTGTTGATGAATAAATGTTAGCATTGTTCCAATCCAAAACCAAGTTTGAACCTTTTCATGCGCTCCTGCTGTGGCTTCTGCTACATGCATCTCGTGTTCTTGCCTTGATTTTTGTTCCCCGGCCTTTTTTTCCAACTCCATGGAGATCAACCAGATCATAGCATCATTGCACTGCGTGAGCTGGATCTCTCAAGACAAAAGGTGAAAGAGATGTGTGTGCGCGGGATGGTGTTAGTAAGGGTCCAGCGGCAGCTAGCAAGCAAGCAAGCAGCGAAAAACTCGTATCTTCTCTGCAGGGTCACCCCTGATGTAATGGCGGTTAATTTCTTTGACAGCGTCAACCCTCAGCTCCGAACAATGCTTGGTTAACTGCATCAATCGGTCCACCAAATTTGTTAGAAAAAACCATGTGAAAATTACTCAATTTGTTAAGTAACCCTAATGCATTATCAGTTTTTTTAGCCTAACTTCTGCTAACAACGAGGGTCGGTGAGGTTTTCACTTCTTTTTTCGTGTGGATAGCTGTGCCTGTTCTCAAACTTGGTGCGAGGTGCAAATTTGGGGCTCAATGAGTACAACAGCGGTTACCGTGCAGGTGCGCGCAGGCTCCTTATCCGTGCAAGATCACATGTCCCACCCATCAATCATACACTCATGAAATCTTTGTTACTCCCCCTCTACACACACAAAAACGATGTGAATTGAATTTGTGTTCTCAGGTTTCAGCTCCTTGACTCCTTCCATTTGGATGGATGGGCGAACCTCATGGAGGTGGCTGCATCTAAGTGCACATTAGATAACGCAGCAGCTCAGTACGTATTATTTATGGCATGTATATATCGATTGAACCCAAGTTTTTGTTGTTGAGCTTCGATAGGGAAAGAGAGATTTCAAGCTGTGTGTCTCTTGTTTCTTTAGAAAAGGAGATTATTCACCCCCAGCTGCAATTCAGTGCACACTGAAGCTGTGTGTCTCTTGCATAACCAAAAAGTAAAAAAAAACATGAAAATGTAAGAACTAGGTAGGGTTCAACGAAAGAAACCATCATATGTATAGAGTTTATATACACGTGGCCTATACATTGCGACTTGTGTGCGAGGATCTCATATCCATGCCCGCCATCCATATAACTAAGAAGCATCTCTACAACAAAGAGAATGAATGAGCCACACGGTGGACCACAGGCCGTGCACCACCAATGCCCTGCCCATCTCCATTGATATAGCTAGTCATGCACACAATGCAAACCTACTCCTGCTCCATGTGTCTAGCCAAAGAAAATAAGGATGCAGCATGTAGAAAGTCACTAACTATACAGTGCGTTGCCATATTTCAGAATCCAGATGTTTAGGGGTGGGTTTGCAAAATGGGGGACACCAAAAAAAGAGGAGAAGGAAGATTGAAGGAGGGCGCAGCCAGAGCTAGTGGTTTCCCATTACTGAGATTCAGACATTCAGGGGACATATTATTGTTGGCACAGGCGACGTGAGTGAAAGGCAGAGCTACTGAGGTAGCAATGCATCTTATATGCATGCATGATGATGGTAGTTTTGATCAGGAAGAGATAATGCCAACAACGAGAGAGAGAGAGAGAGAGAGAGAACTGTTAATCCAAGAGGCATGCATAGTCTTTAATAATTGCACCAGCCTCTGATTTTTTTGGGTTGTGAAAACATGGCAAAAAGATAGAGGAGTAAAAATGTGCACTTCAATTTGTGTGTGTAATACTTAATTACCACTGCTGCAACACACATACACTGGTCAGTGGTCACAAATGATTTCACCCATGTGATCTCCCATGACAATGCTATGTCCCTGCTCCCACTCTAGTAGCTTGTGGCGGGCTAGTAATATCAAGTACTACAGTATATCCTGGTGATGCACTACAATGCTGCTAGGGGAGTGCGAGGGAGGTGTACTCACTCGCTTGCTTGCATGCCCTACGAAGGGAGCAGAGGAAATCTATAGAGATATTAAGCTCCCAGGATTTGAAGCGCTCTGGTGCATCAGGGTTTGTGGGGTCGTTGTGGGACCTGCATGTAAGGTTCTTTGTTGCTTAGTTTTATTTTCCCTCCTCTTTTTATTTTCTTACATGTTTTAATTATGAGCGCTTATTAAAATTTGTGAACATTAAAAATACAATAAAATAATAATTTATATTTTTAGCTTCATTAATATTTATTACATTCATGAGTATTTTGAAGTTCACAGATATTTTTAAAGTTTGCGAACTTTTTTAAAATCTGAAACTTGTTTAATTTGCAAATGTTTTTAATCCATGAATATATTTTAAACTCATAAACATTTACTACAATTCATGGTTTTGTGAATTCACATATTTTTTAAAATCTTTGAACATATTTTAACTAAACTAACATTTTTTTTAAAAAATAGTCCATTTTTCTGAGCGAGCAGTGGACCGAGTGGAAAAAAGCTAATCGACTAAGAGGAATAGGGAGTCAAACTAAGCGAGCGAGAGCTCGTGGGCCGATCCATGTAAGTGTTATAGCAGCAATTTCATGATTTTAGCGTGGATAGGGCCTCTCAAGATGTTCAAACGACCACCACCAACCGGCACCGAGACCGACACGTGTAAGGACCCCACAACTGAAACACCAAAAAACTTCATTCTCCTCTAGGAAATATTGTCTCCAACAAAAACCCGACATGATATACAAATGAAAAAACAACTTCATAATGTAATTAAAGCACAAGACAACATTGATAAAATCCAAATAAAACAACCGACTATGGCACTCTACTAGATATAAAAGAATTAATCCCATGAGTGAAGAATGGCGTGGGGAAGTGCGCGTTAGCCTTTAGTCTTCTTGCATACACACTCCAATTGGTATACAAGGAAAGGGAGGAGATGGATCAGAAATGATTGATGGGATGCGAGTCCCCATGCCGCCCCCACAACCCCCATCCATTCGTCCATATTCATCCTTTGGTGGCCCAAAAAACTGAGGCATTTCTCGATCCGTCTTGGAATGGCATGCTTCGTTCATCGATCTCGTCTTGTCATGAGATGGCTTTGTGTATAGCATTAAGTAGGGTTTGAAGTTTCTTTGTGGTAGTAGCTTGGTTGCAGAAAGTGGCTGGCATTGGTGGATGTAATATCTAAGTTAAGAGCATCTACAGTCGGACGCCCCAAACCCTCCTCAAATGCCCGGGCGGCCCGCCCGGTCACTGTCCGGTCATGAAAAATTGACCCTGACGGACTCCTTAAATGGGCCTCAAACGCCTGGGCAGAGTGTTTGAGGGCGCAAGCAGAGCTAGCAGGGTACCCATGTGGACATATTATTGCTCGCAGAGGCCATGTGACTGAAGGCCAGAGCTTGCAATGCACCATGACTGGGTGAAATTCATGCAAACCTGACATAATTTATCAAAGTTTGGATATAAAATAGCATAAATCATCCATACATAACACGCAAATAAGACCAGTATAACAATACTTCAAATTCAACGATATTAACCGGATGATCAACAAGTTTTTCATGAATGGATCATGTCATCCCGCACACAGTGCCTCTTCAACTTTATCCAACGTTGTATGTACCTAAATGTCCGTCCCTCAATCCTGTGGTACATCACGACAACGCATACGGGCTACACAATGTGTAGAGCAATGTTGAGTGAATGAATGATTCAATCGATAAGTTGAGCAAGAAGAAGGAAAACTTAATATCTCCTTCAATGCCACGCGCAGTGGCCACCTTGCCTCCAGCCGAGCAACCGTGTCACAGAACTTGGTGACAGTGGTCAGGATGGCGTACCATCGATATGATAACGACCTCATATTGCGTTGTTGGATGACGTGCATGTCATAGGGCACAATGTTCTTTCGCGCGTGAAACGAATCATGCACGCGCAGCCAGAAGAGCCTCCTTTTTGTGTCTGCCTATAAAATCCGCAGATACGGCCAACCATGCATCGCACAACAACTCATCTTCGATCCTCGAGTACCCTGCCATCCTTCGTACCCCATAAGAACGACATGGCGTTTGAGAATTAGCCCAATGGCATTTGACCGAACACTTGCCGGGTGTGGTGTCCGCCATGGACGTCGTCGACAGGGGAGGAGGAGTGTACTGGCCACGGATTGATCCTGGGTGGACGACGCCATCGCAAAAAGCGAGCGGACGCGTCGGTGCTTGTTGCGGAGGTCCGACAATGACTGTGTGGCGGACGGAGAGGTACATTGGCGGCGTCGGAGGATGAGGTTTAGGATGCAAAACAAAGGGTGAAGGGGTGGATTGAAATAAAATGGGATCGGTAGGGGAATTCAGTGGGCCGGGAGGTGGTATCCTACGTGGCCGCTGTCCGCACACCCGCAAAGCCATCCCCCACTTTGCTTCAAATTTGCAGGGGAAAAGTGCATCAATATCGCTCGGCGGACCGATACATGACCACGTTGGATGGTAGAACACGTTCAGCGCGGTCCGGGTGTATGTGAGCGGTTTGAGGGTTGGCGTTGAAGACGCCCTAAGGCTAACCATGATGAGAGAGAGATAGAGAGAGAGAGAAGTACTTGAGCCAAGTACGTGCATGTGAAAAAGAAACTTCCTCCCCTACAATTTGCTAGCTTTGAAGTCTGGACCGCTCTAAATCTGTTTTTTTTTTGTCGTGAAAACATTGCAAAGCGAAAAAGAGGATAAACTATGCAGTTCTTCCACGTCAAAAACAAAATGCAGATCTTTTGTTCGTGTGATAATTACTAGTGCAATACACATACGCTGGTCAAAACTGATTTTACCCATACATAACAACGCTCTGTGCCTGCCCCAACTCTACTAGAAGTAGCCTGCGGCGGGCTAGTGATCTCATCTACAGTAGATCCTTGTGGCGCACTACACTGCTACTACTAGGGGAGTGCGAGGGAGGTGCACTCGCTCACTCGCTTGCAAATGCAAGCCCTATGAAGGGAGCAGAGGAAATCTTCTTTCATACACGCTCCAATTGGTATACAAGGAAAGGGAAGAGATGGATGAGAAATGAGTGATGGGATGTGAGTCCCACCACCATCCATACGTCCATACATACCGAAATACCGAAGCAGTTCTCGATCCATCTTGGAATGGCATGCTTCATCGATCTCGTCTTGACATGAGATGTCTTTGTGTATGTCTGTTTGTGCACTACTGGTTCTACTAGCTAGCATTAAGTAGGATGTGAAGTTTCTTTGTACTAGTACCGTAGTAGCTTGGTTGCAAAAAGTGGCTGCCATGGGTGGATGGGCGATCGAAGCTAAGGCTGGTGCTACCATTTTAGGGGTGTGGCACATGATAGATAGATGGCCTATCTATCATCACCGGGATATGGTGTGGATGTTGGAAAAGTCAGCACTCCAAAGGCCCCCTATCCTGTCACCTACCTACCTGTGTGGGTGCATGTGTGTTCAAGGATGGAGTTGAAGATTGGGCAAAAGATATTGCACTCTGGATATGGATAGATGGATGGACATTTGAGTGGAGAGCATCTGGAGATCACTGTTACCATCCAGCGTTACTTTTGGTCGACCGTTAGGCCATTCCTAGCACGCATGCCCATCATGTTGATGGTGCATGTAGTATGCGGTTAGTGGCAGCAGTTGTCTATCAATAGAGTACAAAGGACAAAAAGGAAAGGTGAACTTGAGGATGATTGATGTAGTATAACTAATCTAATACGATAATGCCAGGACACTACTGTGAGTGCAGTGCAATTTTGCAGTTCCAACAGTTGCTGAACTCCATTTCATGAGACAGAGCAGAGCATGTGTTAGGGAGGAAAGAACATTCGGAGCCAAATCACAACCGGGCCCACAGATCAGTTAGTTGTGTACACATGGGTGGCCCACCCACAGGATCGAGACAGGGAGAGAGGGCTCAGCTAAACACTAGTGGCGAGTAGGATCCTGTGAATCTCTGATCCATGCTTGGTTTGTTCGTTTGGGCGCGTGTCCTCTAATGTATGCTAATGATTTTGGAGAAAGAAAAAAAGCGTATGCTCATGGTCGGGACCGCCACCCACAGACAACGGTGCCGCGCTGCCAGTGCCACGGATCCAGATCCACAGCTCTCTCTGGGCGCCGGCACATGCGGCTTGTGCCGCCGACGGTGGTGTAAACATCAAGCCCGGTACGGCGATCGACGGCGACGCCGACGGCCGGCACGTCGGATTCCTTGGAAATGATTGGCCCGTCGCCATCTCGCCGCAGTCATATGCTAATGCTCCTTCCTGATTTGCTTTGGTTCGAGCGTGTAGCGTTTCTACCGTGCGAGCAAGCTGCAGCAAACGTGTAGCGTTTTACACTGCTATTCCAGGCGTGGAGCAAATTGAATTATACTGTACACCACGAGGAGTTCGTTCGTCTATAATTTTCACGTCCGGATGGATTTCCTTGTACAGATGGGTTTCATTGTACAGTATTTGACTATTTCAGTTGTTACAAGCCACTAAACTTATATAGTGACACAGCAAACTTACTATCTGTTCGGAAAAGGTGACATGATCAGGAAAAATTCCAAGGGTTTTGTCTGTTCTAATCACATCGCGTCCTAAGTTGAATATAATGTTTACAAGTTGCGTATCTCCTAAAGTTTACATGCATGAATTCAAATAAGTTAACCATGTTCTTCATATGTAGGTCGATTTTAGTTGCACTGCACAAAATAAAGGGAATGTTAGTCAGCAATAGATTCTATGGTGATTGTCGCCAGCAAGAATACCACTAGTGGTTACGCCCCATCCCAGCTATCGCATTGCAATAGATTGGACTTAGGTATGTTATTATTAACCACATGCATTTTATAAATCGATGAATATCTTGTGTTGATTGTCTTTTCAATTTTTGTTCTATGCAAAATTATATTTTAGTTGCAGTGCACAAAAGTGTTGGAAATATGAGCAATTTACCATATGATTTTATTAACGGAAATACTAGATAAAGCATGACTAAAATAACAGAGATAAAGCAAGTCATGTAATCTGACAAAGAGAAGGTAAATAACATCTACAAATATGAACTAGAACTGAACACATCTAGAGCAAACAGTAAAGCAAGTTGCATATATGAAGTAGAACTTAACATATCTAGGGCAAACACTGGAACAAGGAACTGTTGCAGGACCTCTAACAGAAAGAGCAAGAACATGTATGAGACAACAGCGACAACAGTAGCACTGGACTTGGGGTCGATGTCTTTGCCAGCCATGTCGTTGAGGACGTTGTCAATGTCGGTGAAGAAGTTGTCGTCGGGGAAGTAGTCGTCGGAGTCCGGGGCATCCGTGACGAAGAAGTCAGTAGTCGCGCGGAGCGCTCCCCAAAAACCTTATCACCCTTCTTCCGTACAGGACTCAAAGAGGTGCGATTTCGGAGGCCTCCTGTCCCGACCTACGGTGCACGTCGCAAGCCGAGATGAGGAAGAACGTAGCAGCAACGCAGTGCTCAGAAACTTGGTGGCGAGAGGAAGATGATCTTCTGGTGCATCTCTCTGAGAGGAGCGACCTCCCTTTTATAGGCGCAAGAGAAGAAGGCGAGAGGCTGCGCAGGGAGCTGAAGGGAACGGGGGAGACGAAACGAACAGGCAGCAGCCGGAGGGTGCAGCGTTCGTATTCAGTATCCACTACAGCAAAAACTTTCCAGCTCCCGAGTGACCTTTCGTATACCCGTAGTGCGTGACAAAAATTTAGACACCGGCTCATTCCCGCAACCCGCGTCGTGGCGTGTCGTGCCGAGGCAAGGCGGCGGAGGAGGAGCGCACATGAATGCCCCTCTTGTTCTCATGCTCATACATATGGGGAAACATCCTTCCTTATAAGGAGGTCCACCTCTTGCCTTGCGCGAATGGGCTGCGTGGGCCTCTAGAATTTATTAGGAATTTCTGAAACTGCTACTGGGCTTGGCCCAAAATAGAAAAAATTCTAGCAAAAAGAAGATGACAAGGGACGCTGCAAATATACATATTGGTGTAAGCACAACGGGTTTCACTAACACTTGTTTCATTGGTGATTGGATCGATAAGTTTGACACAGCACTGGTAGAAAAAGGGCCTATAGTCCCGGTTCGTAAGGGCCTTTAGTCCCGGTTCCGGAACCGGGACTAAATTGTCGGTACTAATACCTCCCCGCTTTAGTCCCGGTTCAATCCAGAACCGGGACTAAAGGCCCTCCACGTGGGCAGTGCGCAGAGCGCAGTGCCACCAACCGGGACCAATAGGCATCCACGCGTCAGCACTTCTGTGGCTGGGGTTTTTGTTTTTTTTGAAGGGGGGGGGGGGGTTGGGGGTTTTGGGGGGTTAATTTAGGTGTTTCATATATTGTGTTAGCTAGTTATAATTAATAGAGAGAAGTGTCCTCTGTTATGTCCGTGCTTGGTCGACGCTACGTACTATACATACGTATATAGAGAGGACTAGACACGCTAGCTAGCTAGTAAGCAAACGAAGGAAACAGAAGATCGTCATGAACATATATGCATATATACAGAGAGAAGTGATATCGACCATCTCTCCTTCTCCGAGAGATTGGTCGAACAACAAGTTCTCGTATATCTATCTGACACTACCGGCTACATATATACAATAATTATCTTTTACAAATATAATCATACGGACTCAGGGTCCACATAGAATTCTCCGTCTTCAGGGATCACGTGGTCAAGAAAGAATGCCGCCAATTCCTCTTGAATTGCTCGCATGCGAGCTGGTGCTAGGAGTTCATCCCGCTTCCGAAACATCTAATTTGAAGAAGGGGGTCAATACATATATATATATATATATAAATGAATGAAACTCAACACAAATGATGGTAATAAAATAAAATTGTGAATGTTGTTATTTACGTACTTCATATTGTTCGTTAGAGTACCCGCCCCGCTCACAGGTCGTGTGGCGGATGGACTCGCAGATGTAGTATCCACAGAAATCATTCCCTTGTTCCTGCCACAACCACTTTACAAGAAATAGAGGTCAATCAAACTGATAAGCAAGAATGCTAAATGGTATTGATGAAACTAGCGCTCGAATCACTAGGAGATGCGCGGAACATGCTACTATAGTACTTACTTTCGGGTGTCTAAATTCCAGCTCCTTCGGCAGTCCCGAAACTATTTTGGTGAATTTTCTCCAAACCCTGCCGGACAAAGAAAACAATTACTTGATATCAGGAAATGAACAAAGTTGCTGATATGGTGGATAATGATCGATTTAACTTACTTCTTGAGGATTTCAGTCATGTCCGCATACTCCTTGGGATCTTTTCATTTAGAGTCCAAGACGGTTACTACTCCCTGCTCAAGCTTAATCTCTAGGAGAATATAGTGGAAACTGCACACACATGCATAACTCATGAATTACATTACTATAACCTTGACTAATATATAAGGGAAACCGAATACGCACAAGACAGTAACACTCACCTGAAGTTGTAAGGAAAGAGTATTATATCTTTGTTTTGATTTATTACGAACGACTGTAGTAAGTTGGCCTTGGTAGCTGCGGCATGAAGTTTAACCTGAGTTGCATCTATGAGATATGTGTTAATGAACCCAATATCACCGACTTGTCTTTTCTTCAATTCGGCGATCTTCAATCTGCATAATATAGTGAGGATGATTATAAATACATGCAATGAAAGAGCTAAGCTATATAGAGAAACTTAATGACAGAAGTAGTACTACTTACAGACAGTAGCAGGCGACCATTGTTTTATCGAGGGCCAATTGATTGAAAAACTGATAGAACTCCTCAAATGGAACATGCAACAGATCAATTCCAACGAGGTCATGCTCCTTTTTAACTTTCACATACAAAGTACTCCTCCCCCCAGAGTCTCTGCAGATTTTCAAGTACCAATCATGCAATCTTCGCATCATCGTTGATAGAGATCTTTCATCTTTGACGAGAGGCTTCCCGTACTCGTATCTTTATATTTGCACCTCCATGGGTTCATAATGTACTTCGTCGGGCAGGTAATCTGCAAGATTGCTATAACCGGGCACCATCCTCGGATCATTATCGACGTTGTGGCTAGGCACCTTGAGCGGGGGGCACGATTGCTTCGCTTGTTCGCCGAGCTGGGCAATTTGTTTCCCAGCTCGTCGTTCTTTCAGCCTTTGATCACTGACAGTACTTCCCGACCGCTCCGCTTCGGCAAATTCCTTTCCAATAATGCGGTCATAGTTTCCTTTCGGCGGATCAGACTTCAGTGGTTTTGTCAGGGCAGCCAGAGTGCGCTTCACTTTCACCCGATCTACCTTCTCCTCCGGAGGTGGATGTTTCTTTGCTTTCACCCCTTCAAAGAAGTTCCTCACTTCTTCTCGCGCGATCTCGGCGTTCTCCTCCAGGGTCCTCTCATATGGTAACTTCTCTGGAGTCTTCAGAGAAGGACCGAATCTGTATGTCCTCCCGCCTCTGGTTGTACTGCTAGACGCCGACCGAGCAGACGGAGCGGTTGT
This sequence comes from Triticum urartu, assembly GCF_056163025.1. Lineage (NCBI taxonomy): Eukaryota > Viridiplantae > Streptophyta > Magnoliopsida > Poales > Poaceae > Triticum > Triticum urartu. The sequence goes on along the minus strand of NC_141879.1, from coordinate 44,491,668 downwards.
CTTCTTTACTTGCTTAAGCGGCGGAGGAGAAGGACTACGACGCGCCGGAGCAGCTGGAGCGGCGGCAGGTCTCTTCCGCCCTTGCTGACGAGGCGGAGAAGGAGGAGGCTGGCTGCTCAGGCGCGTCGGCGCAGGCGGAGATGGAGGCGGAGTGCCGCCACGCGCCGGAGAAGGAGCCGGCCGAGGGCCCTGATCGTCACTCGTCGGAGGAGGAGGCGGTGGAGGCGGAGTGCCCTGACTCGCCGGAGGAGGAGGAGGAGGAGGCGGTGGCGTCCAGTTCGGAAGGTTGATGAGCTCCTTCCGCCATAGGCATGGAGTCTTCAGAGCAGACCCCAGCCGAGTCTCCCCTTCACCGGTAGGGTGGTCAAGCTGGAGGTCCTCAAATCCCTCCGTTATCTCATCCACCATCACCCTAGCATATCCTTCTGGAATCGGCCGGCAGTGAAAAGTTGCGCCGGGTTCAGTAGGATAAACAGAGCCAACAGCCGCCTTGACCTTCAAATTCATCCATTGCGTCATAAGGTGGCAATTTTGAGACTCCGTTATAGCATCCACGGGATAGCTGGCAGGAGCCGTCAAGGCATGCTCCAGCTGAAGCAGCTCGGTGGAAGCCACGCTGCTTCTGCGCTGAGATGGCGGGGTAGCTTCAGGGGAGGCCTCGGCAGTACGTTTGCTGCGATTTGCTTCTCGTTCCTCTATCGCGTCTACCCTTGCTTGCAGCGCCTGTATTTGGGTCTGCTGCACTTTTTTCCTCCTCTCATGGGATTTGTAACCGCCTGCGTCCGGAAACCCAACCTTCCACGGAATGGAGCCTGGCGTGCCTCGTGTCCGTCCAGGGTGCTCAGGATTCCTGAGGGCCATTGTGAGCTCGTCGTTCTCTCTGTCTGGAAAGAACGTCCCTTCCTGCGCTGCTTCGATATACTGCTTAAGCTTACTGACTGGTATGTCCATTTGATCGTTCGTCCAAATGCACTTCCCTATTATAGGGTCCAGTGTTCCGCCAGCCCCGAAGAACCAAGTCCGGCAACGGTCTGGCCAGTTAATTGTCTCTGGTTCGATCCCTTTATGAACCAGATCATTCTCAGTCTTGGACCACTTAGGCCGGGCTACGAGGTAGCCACCTGACCCCGTGCGATGGTGAAGCTTCTTCTTCGCAGCATTTTGCTTGTTTGTCGCCGACATCTTCTTACTCTTTTCTGATGTCTTGTGGGCCACAAATGCGGGCCAGTGATCTCTGATCTTCTCATATCTGCCCTTGAATTCTGGTGTCTCATTATTTTCGACAAACTTATTCAGCTCTTTCTTCCACCTCCTGAATAGTTCTGCCATCCTCTTCAGAGCAAAAGACTTGATTAATTTCTCTTTAACTGGGTTCTCTGGATTATCCTCAGGCGGTAGGGTGAAATTTGACTTCAGCTCAGTCCAAAGATCATTTTTCTGCATATCATTGACATAAGACACCTCAGGGTCTTCTGTAGCCGGCTTAAACCATTGCTGGATGCTTATCGGGATCTTGTCCCTAACCAGAACCCCGCACTGAGCAATAAATGCGCTCTTTGTCCGGAGGGGTTCAATAGGTTGGCCGTCGGGCGCGATTGCTATGATCTCAAACTTTTCATCCGAGCTCAACTTTTTCTTCGGGCCTCGTCTCTTTACCGAAGTTGTGCTCGATTCGGAGGGCTAGAAAAAAGAACAAAGACTTAATTAATATGTGTACATACCAAAACAATGAATGCATCAATCAACTAGTCAGCATAGGCTTAACTAATATATATACCTGGCCGGACTCGGTTCGGTCACCGGAGCCGTCATCACGGTCTCCTTCTTGCACCGGCATTGGGTCACCGGAGCCGTCCTCATGTTCTTCTTCTTGCACCGGCATTAGGTCACCGTAGCTAGCTTGTTCACCCTCTCCTTCCAGACCATCGGTTTCGTTGAGAAACAACGAGATGGCATCACTTCCTTCTGCGATTATGTCCCTCAACAACGCTTCTTTTGTTGCTTCGTCTAGGGCGGTGTCCATAGTTTCTACAAATATTTACAACATGGCAATTATTATTCAAACATGACAGATGGATATATTAGTGCCAAACGTAGAACTAGCTACCTAATCATAGTAAGCTATCGGGAGGGGGTATATATCGACAACGACGACACTACATCTATGTCCCTCGACGACCCTCGTTCCCGATAAAAGAAAGAGGAAGAAGAAGAAAAATAAGAGGAGAAGAAAGAATAGAGGAGAAGATCTCCTCTATTCTTTCTTCTCCTCTTTTTTTTTTCTTCTTCCTCTTCTTTTTTTATCCTCTTCTTCCTCTCATGTTCGATAGGATCGCCGAGGGGTCGGGAGGTTGCCTAGTGTCAAGGGATTCAACAAAACCATGTCTTCATCATTAGGCGAAAGTAACATGTGCATGATGGTACGAAGCTCTTCAAAGTTGTTCTGGAACGGAGTCCCAGATAGGATAATTTGCTTTTTGGTACAAAGTTCAGCAAGAGCCTTCCGAATATCGCTATTTGGAAGGCCTTTGCTAAATTCGTACCAAAAGGCGGATTATTCTATCCGGGACTCCATTCCAGAACAACTTTGCAGAACTTCGTACCAACATGCCCTGTTTACTTCCGGCTAATGATGAAGGCATGGATTTCTTCAATACTTTGACACTAGGAAACCTCTCTCTACTTCCGGCTAATAAGAATAAGAAGAAGAAGAAGAAGAAGAAGAAGAAGAAGAAAAGAAGAAGAAAAAAAAGAGGAGAAGAAGAAAGGAATAGCGGAGAAAAGATAAAATAGAATATATTCTATTTTCTCTTCTTCTCCACTATTCCTTTCTTCTTCTCCTCGTCTTTTTCTTCTTTTTTCTTCTTCTTATTTATTTCTCCTCTTCTTTTCGGTAGAGGAAACCCTAAATAGCTAGCAAGTATCGTGGGTGTGAGATACATGTGGCCTTCGGTGTCGGACACTACATCCACGTCCCACAAGTGACGTGGGCGTCGAAGCCCGCGCCACTTGTGGGATGTGGGTGTAGTGTCCGACACCGACGGTACATGTATCTCACACCGACGCTACTTTCTATTTAGGGTTTCTACTCTACCGCTCCTCGACCTCTCGACGACCCTCGTTCCCGATAAAATAAAGAGGAAGAAGAAGAAGAAAAAAAGAGAAGAAAGAATAGAGGAGAAGACTTCCTCTTCTTCCTCTCCTCTTCTTCTCCCTCTTCTTCCCCTTCTTCCTCGCCTCTCTCATGAATGTCCGGCGTTCTCGACCCCCCCCCCACGTGTCGAAGAAAAAAAGAAGAAAAAAAAGAGGAGAAGAAGAAAGGAATAGAGGAGAAAAGAGAAAATAGAATATATATTCTATTTTTCTCTTCTTCTCCTCTTCTTTTTCTTCTTTTTTCTTCTTCTTATTTATTTCTCCTCTTCTTTTCGGTAGAGGAAACCCTAAATAGCTAGCAAGTATCGTGGGTGTGAGATACATGTGGCCTTCGGTGTCGGACACTACATCCACGTCCCACAAGTGACGTGGGTGTCGAAGCCCGCGCCACTTGTGGGATGTGGGTGTAGTGTCCGACACCGACGGTACATGTATCTCACACCGACGATACTTTCTATTTAGGGTTTCTCCTCTACCGCTCCTCGACCTCTCGACGACCCTCGTTCCCGATAAAATAAAGAGGAAGAAGAAGAATAAAAAAGAAGAGAAGAAATAATAGAGGAGAAGACTTCCTCTTCTTCCTCTCCTCTTCTTCTCCCTCTTCTTCCCCTTCTTCCTCGCCTCTCTCATGAATGTCCGGCGTTCTCGACCCCCCCACCCTCGACCCCTAGGCGACCGTCGACCCCTCCCGATAAAAAAAAGATGAAGAAGAAGAAAAAAAAGAGGAGAAGAAAGAATAGAGGAGAAGCTCCTCTATTCTTTCTTCTCCTCTTCTTTTTTCTTCTTCCTCTTCTTTTTTATCCTCTTCTTCCTCTCATGTTCGACGACCCTCGACCCCGATAACATTTTTTTCCCCGATAACATTTTTTTCTCCGAGATAGTTAGTGTTCCCGAGTGAACCGGAGGGGGACATTTTTTTCTACGAATGTTCTATATACATACATCCATCGATATCATTCCATACATACATATACATCTACATTATATATGAACAAAAAAATATCAAAATTCATCATACATACATGTACAGTATATATGAACAAAAATTATAAACTTTCTCCCCAACTCATACATACATACATACATACATACATCTACATCATATCAATATTTTGCAAATTAAGGAGCAGGGAAGGAAGGAAGGGGGGAGGATGGGGCGGTAGCTACCTCTCCCGGAGGGATCGGGGAGGAGACGCGGCCGGCCGGCGTCGGGGCGACGGCGACGAGGACGGGCTCGGGGTCGGCGAGGGCGAGGGCGACGGCGGGGCGCGCTCGGCGGCGGCGGACGGGCTCGGGGGCGCAGGGGGTGCTCGGGGGCGGCGGATGGGCTCGGCGGCGCAGGGGGTGCTCGGGGGCAGTGGACGGGCGGCCAGCGATGACGGCGAGGCAGGGCGCGCTCGGGGGCGGGGCAGGGGCAACGGCGGCGACGGCGAGGCGAGCACAGGGGCAGCCTGGCGGCGACGTCGGGGCGGGATCGAAGAAACTGAACCAAAATTTTCACAAGTGTGGCTTATATAGACAGAGCATTGGTCCCGGTTGGTGGCACAAACCGGGACTAATGCCCCCTTTAGTCCCGGTTGGTGCCACGAACCGGGACTAAAGGCCAATTTTCAGCAGCCCAAAGGGCGGGAAGCGGCGGCCTTTGGTCCCGGTTGGTGGAACCAACCGGGACTAAAGGGGGGCATTGGTCACGGTTGGTGCCACGAACCGGGACCAATGCCCCCTTTAGTCCCGGTTGGTGCCACCAACCGGGACCAATGGCCTTTGCTGCCCCGAGCCCAAAAGTTTAGTCCCACATCGCTAGCTGAAGGGCGTCGGCACTGGTTTATAAGCGCTGGTGTTCCTACCCATTCGAGCTCCTCTCTAATGCAGGCTTTCGGGCCTAAACTTGCTACTGCCTGTGGGCCTATTGGGCCTTCTGCGGGCCTGAATCCTGGCCCATGTAGGGTTTCTAGTCGTATTCATGCCGTGGAGGCCGAGTAGGAGGCATTTTTTTGGTTTTTTCTTTTTTATTTCTATATTTTTTTTGGTTTTTTATTTTTTTATTTCTACTTAAAACTAAATACTTACAGTTTTTTCGTGATTTCTTTTTGCTTTTAGGTCACAAAAATTATAAACTTTCTGTTAGTGCCATTAGTTTTAAATTTTAAATAGTTTAAATTTGAATTTTTAAAAATTTGTGTGAATCACTAGTTTATGAATAACTTTACTATAAAAATAGAATTTTTTTTCTATTTATTTTTTATTTCTACTTACAACTAAATACTTACAGTTTTTTAGTGATTTCTTTTTGCTTTTAGGTCACAAAAATTATAAACTTTCTGTTAGTGCCATTAGTTTTAAATTTTAAATAGTTTAAATTTGAATTTTTAAAAATTTGTGTGAATCACTAGTTTATGAATAACTTTACTATAAAAATAGAATTTTTTTCTATTTATTTTTTATTTCTACTTACAACTAAATACTTACAGTTTTTTAGTGATTTCTTTTTGCTTTTAGGTCACAAAAATTATAAACTTTCTGTTAGTGCCATTAGTTTTAAATTTTAAATAGTTTAAATTTGAATTTTTAAAAATTTGTGTGAATCACTAGTTTATGAATAACTTTACTATAAAATTAGAATTTTTTTCTTCTTTGCTATTTATTTTTTATTTATACTTACAATTAAATACTTATAGTTTGATTTTAGGTCACAAAAATTATATTCTTTTTGCTATTGAAGAATATTATAGTTTTATTTTAGTTGATCATAACATAATATTTTAATTGATTGTTTTTATTTTCATAAAAGTTTTGTAGTTCATTCTGTTTGCTATTAATTCATTCTTTGAGCTAAATGACTCTGAAATTGGAAAGCATTTCAAAATGAACTCTGAAAAGGTTGAAAGTTGGCATGGTATCATCATTTCACCCACATAGCATGTTCCAAAAAGTAGAGAGGGTTACGACAAAAACTTGATGCACTTCGTGTACAAAATGGACAATCACTTTTGAAGTATCAAAGTTTCGAACCATAAGACATGAAAGCATTTCAAATGAACTCTGAAAAAGTTGAAAGTTGGGATGGCATCATAATTTCACCCACATAGCATGTGCATGTACAAAACGGACAATGGTAGCATGTTCGTCTGTTACAAATTTGGCATGGTATCATCATAATAGTTGCGGGAGAAAGTCTTCACTTTTTCTTCGCTTGTGTCATTTGCTTATTGCGCCGTAACCATGGATAATCTTCATTGTTTATCAGGATGCTTGGGTCAGCCTTGACATTGAAGGGAGGAATTTCATGAAACTTTTCATAATCTTCAGACATGTCTGTCTTGTCGTCCACTCCCAGGATGTCCCTTTTTCCTGAAAGAACTATGTGGCGCTTTGGCTCATCGTATGATGTATTCGCTTCCTTATCTTTTCTTTTTCTCGGTTTGGTAGACATGTCATTCACATAGATAACCTGTGCCACATCATTGGCTAGAACGAACGGTTCGTCAGTGTACCCAAGATTTTTCAGATCCACTGTTGTCATTCCGTACTGTGGGTCTACCTGTACCCCGCCGCCTAACAGATTGACCCATTTGCACTTAAACAAAGGGACCTTAAAATCAGGTCCGTAGTCAAGTTCCCATATGTCCACTATGTAACCATAATATGTGTCCTTTCCGCTCTCGGTTGCTGCATCAAAGCGGACATCGCTGTTTTGGTTGGTGCTCTTTTGATCTTGGGCGATCGTGTAAAATGTATTCCCATTTATCTCCTATCCTTTGTAAGTCAATACAGTCAAAGATGGTCCCCTTGACAACAAGTACAACTCATCACAAATAGTGTTGTCACCTCTAAGACGTGTTTCCAACCAACTGCTGAAAGTCCTGATGTGTTCACATGTAATCCAGTCGTCGCACTGCTCCGGGTGTTTGGAGCGCAGACTGTTCTTGTGTTCATCGACATACGGGGTCACCAAGGTAGAGTTCTGTAGAACTGTGTAGTGTGCTTGAGACCAAGAATATCCGTCCCTGCATATTATTGAGTCTCTTCCAAGAGTGCCTTTTCCAGTCAGTCTCCCCTCATACCGCGATTTAGGGAGACCTATCTTGTTAAGGCCAGGAATGAAGTCAACACAAAACCCGATAACATCCTCTGTTTGATGGCCCATGGAGATGCTTCCTTCTGGCCTAGCGCGGTTACGGACATATTTCTTTAGGACTCCCATGAACCTCTCAAAGGGGAACATATTGTGTAGAAATACGGGCCCCAGGATGACAATCTCGTCGACTAGATGAACTAGGACGTGCGTCATGATATTGAAGAAGGATGGTGGGAACACCAGCTCGAAACTGACAAGACATTGCGCCACATCACTCCTTAGCCTTGGTACGATTTCTGGATCGATCACCTTCTGAGAGATTGCATTGAGGAATGCACATAGCTTCACAATGGCTAATCGGACGTTTTCCGGTAGAAGCCCCCTCAATGCAACCGGAAGCAGTTGCGTCATAATCACGTGGCAGTCATGAGACTTTAGGTTCTGAAACTTTTTCTCTGGCATATTTATTATTCCCTTTATATTCGACGAGAAGCCAGTCATGACCTTCATACTGAGCAGACATTCAAAGAAGATTTCTTTCTCTTCTTTCGTAAGAGCGTAGCTGGCAGGACCTTTATACTGCTTCGGAGGCATGCCGTCTTTTTCGTGCAAACGTTGCAGGTCCTCTCGTGCCTCAGGTGTATCTTTTGTCTTCCCATACACGCCCAAGAAGCCTAGCAGGTTCATGCAAAGGTTCTTCGTCACGTGCATCACGTTGATTGAGGAGCGGACCTCTAGGTCTTTCCAGTAGGGTAGGTCCCAAAATATAGATTTCTTCTTTCACATGGGTGCGTGTCCCTCAGCGTCATTCGGAACAGCTAGTCCACCGGGACCCTTTCCAAAGATTACGTAGTGTAAATTATTGACCATAGCAAGCACGTGATCACCGGTGCGCATGGCGGGCTTCTTCCGGTGATTTGCCTCGCCTTTGAAATGCTTGCCTTTCTTTCGACATTGATGGTTGGTCGGAAGAAATCGACGATGGCCCAGGTACACATTCTTCCTACATTTGTCCAGGTATATACTTTCAGTGTCATCTAAACAGTGCGTGCATGCGTGGTATCCTTTGTTTGTCTGTCCTGAAAGGTTACTGAGAGCGGGCCAATCGTTGATGGTCACGAATAGCAACGCCTTAAGGTTAAATTCCTCCTGTCTGTGCTCATCCCATGTACGTACACCGTTTCCATTCCACAGCTGTAAAAGTTCTTCAACTAATGGCCTTAGGTACACATCAATTTCGTTGCCGGGTTGCTTAGGGCCTTGGATGAGAACTGGCATCATAATGAACTTCCGCTTCATGCACATCCAAGGAGGAAGGTTATACATACATAGAGTCACGGGCCAGGTGCTGTGATTGCTGCTCTGCTCCCCGAAAGGATTAATGCCATCCGCGCTTAAAGCAAACCATACATTCCTTGGGTCCTTTGCAAACTCATCCCAGTACTTTCTCTCGATTTTTCTCCACTGCGACCCGTCAGCGGGTGCTCTCAACTTCCCATCTTTCTTTCGGTTCTCACTGTGCCATCGCATCAACTTGGCATGCTCTTCGTTTCTGAACAGACGTTTCAACTGTGGTATTATAGGAGCATACCACATCACCTTCGCAGGAACCCTCTTCCTGAGGGGCTCGCCGTCAACATCACCAGGGTCATCTCGTCTGATCTTATACCGCAACGCACCGCATACCGGGCATGCGTTCAGATCCTTGTATGCACCGCGGTAGAGGATGCAGTCATTAGGGCATGCATGTATCTTCTCCACCTCCAATCCTAGAGGGCATACGACCTTCTTTGCTGCGTATGTACTGTCGGGCAATTCGTTATCCTTTGGAAGCTTCTTCTTCAATATTTTCAGTAGCTTCTCAAATCCTTTGTCAGCCACAGCATTCTCTGCCTTCCACTGCAGCAATTCCAGTACGGTACCGAGCTTTGTGTTGCCATCTTCGCAATTGGGGTATAACCCTTTTTTGTGATCCTCTAACATGCGATCGAACTTCAGCTTCTCCTTTTGACTAATGCATTGCGTCCTTGCATCGACAATGACCCGGCGGAGATCATCATCATCAGGCACATCGTCTGGTTCCTCTTGATCTTCAGCAGCTTCACCCGTGGCAGCATCATTGGGCACATCGTCTGGTTCCTCTTGATCTTCACCAGCTCCCCCCGTTGCAGCATCACCGTATTCAGGGGGCACATAGTTGTCATCGTACTCTTCTTCTTCGCCGTCTTCCATCATAACCCCTATTTCTCCGTGCCTCGTCCAAACATTATAGTGTGGCATGAAACCCTTGTAAAGCAGGTGGGAGTGAAGGATTTTCCGGTTAGAGTAAGACCTCGTATTCCCACATTCAGTGCATGGACAACACATAAAACCATTCTGCTTGTTTTCCTCAGCCGCATCGAGAAACTCATGCACGCCCTTAATGTACTCGCGGGTGTGTCTGTCACCGTACATCCATTGCCGGTTCATCTGCGTGCATTATATATAATTAAGTGTCCAAATTAATAGAAGTTCATCATCACATTAAAACCAAAGTGCATACATAGTTCTCATCTAACAACATATAGCTCTCCAGAGCATCTAATTAATTAAACCATACATTGAAACTATGTAAAACATTTCAATGCGAAAACAAATGCGATCATAATCGCAACCAAGGTAACAATTGATCCAACGGCATAATGATACCAAGCCTCGGTATGAATGGCATATTTTCTAATCTTTCTAATCTTCAAGCGCATTGCATCCATCTTGATCTTGTGATCATCGACGACATCCGCAACATGCAACTCCAATATCATCTTCTCCTCCTCAATTTTTTTTATTTTTTCCTTCAACAAATTGTTTTCTTCTTCAACTAAATTTAACCTCTCGACAATAGGGTCGGTTGGCATTTCCGATTCACATACATCCTAGATAAATAAAATCTATGTCACGTTGGTCGGCATAATTTTCATAAACAATAAATGAACCAATAGTTATAAAGATAATATACATACCAAATCCGAATCATAGACAGGATGAGGGCCGATGGGGGCGGATACCAAAACCATCGCACTATATAAGATGCAATAATAAATGTAAGAAAATGATACAAGTATCTATCTAAACATACAAGTAAGAATATTTTTCCTTTCAGAAAGAAGATAAGAACAAGAGGCTCACCACGGTGGTGTCGGTGATGAGATCGGCGCGGGTGATCGACGGCGGTGAAGACGGGGACGGGGCGTGACGGACCGCTAAATCTAGACAAATCTCGAGGAAAATGGAGCTTGGAGGTCGAGCTTCGAGAGGAGAAAGCTTAAGTAGTGTGGCTCGGGCATTCCATCGAACACCTCATGTGCATAGGAGGTGAGTTAGAGCACCACAAAGCCCTCTCTCCCTCGGCCAGAAAAAACAGAGCACTGTGCTCTGCTCTTGTGCGAGGGGGTATATATAGGCACCTCATTGGTCCCGGTTGGTGGCATGAACCGGGACCAAAGGGGAGCCTTTGGTCCCGGTTCAAGCCACCAACCAGGACCAATGGTGGTGGGCCAGGAGCGAGGCCCATTGGTCCCGGTTCGTCCCACCAACCGGGACCAAAAGGTCCAGACGAACCGGGACCAATGGCCCGCGTGGCCCGGCCGGCCCCCTGGGCTCACGAACCGGGACCAATGTGCATTGGTCCCGGTTCTACACTGAACCGGGACTAATGGGCTGAGCCGGCCTGGACCATAGCCCTGTTTTCTACTAGTGCAGATTGGTGAGATTATTATTCTTGCGATCTGCTTCCTATTAAGGGCTCATTCGGTTTGGAGGATTTCATAACGTAGGAATTAGGACTAGTATAGGAATTTTATAGGATGACACTTGCCATCCTAAGGAATTGACTCGCCTCGTTCCTACGCGTAAAATGAGATTTGAGTGAACGTGTAATTTCCTCCAAAAACACAGGAAATGAATAGTATTCCTATAAAATTCTTGTACACATTTCCTACAAACCGAACGCATCTATAGGAAATTTTCCTCTAGGATCCTTGTTCCTATGTGTTTCCTATGAAAATTCTCCAAACCGAATAGGCCCTAAGCGGCCTTTAGTTCTTAAGAGGCGCGACGGATAGACTACTCGAGACGGTGAGTAGTTCAGAAATATTTAGATTTATATCTATGTCCATTGTCTAGCTTGTTAAGTGGCTCGATAGACTACTCTTTTTAATAAGCTCTTAGAAGTATATATGTTGAATGTGAAGTGTGTAAGTGTACGTATTGTTGTATGAAAACAACTTGTACAAATGAACAATGATGTATTCCTACATATTTTGTTTGTGTGTTTTCATTAATTTCATTTGCCGGGCTGGTGCCAACATAAATAAAGCAAAGCCATGAAGGGGGCAAAGCAGCATGTGATGAACAATTAACAAAGACGGGCTGACGGTCTGTGCTTATACTTTATCACTAACCCCAAGCCACAGACTAGCCAAACGCGCATCAATGATGATATGATTTGGCCAGTCAGTTTTATTCGGCTTTATAGTACTGGATGGGGAAGGGTGGTTGGGGAGGCCTTATTTTCCTTCATGTTTTGAGGGGAGGGGTAGGGTGGGATGGGTGTCCCTAATATATAGAGGTGGGTGGAGGGAGCCATGTAGTGAGTTTTTTTTATTGTTGTGAAAACACCAAAATGGGAGATGGGGGCATGGTTGCCATTGCTCTAACACCAAAATCTCTCACAGACTCACCACACCATAATGAGTAGATTGTACAAGTTGTAGGCCAAGGTAAAAATCAACTAGTAATAATGTGCCTATTAGATAGAATATGCATATATATGGTTGAGATGCACACAATCATATCAAAAGTACATGAGCCTATGATGCAATATCGATATGATTCTTACATAAATGTGAATATAGTAGATAAAAACAAAAATATAAGAGATTACCACACATGCCGTTGAATTAAAGAAGATTGCACTCACACAAGCTAATAAATGCATTGAAACCTTCGTTCACTCCAACAATGTCCAGGATATAAATATAAGTCCCAACCAATATTCGTGATTCCAATTCACAATGCTGGCGAATGGAGAATATGCATATATTCAGTAACAGAGACCGGTTTTCATATGAATGAGTTTCTAAGCTTGGAAGGCACATACAATTTCTTGTTATTGTGGTCTTTACAATCCCTGTTGCCAACTGTGTTGGCGATGCCCATGATGAGTAGGATTGTTTAGATAATCATTGCCTCATTTAGATAGACAATAAGACAACTACAGTATTACTTGCATATGGTCATTCATGTCTAGATTTGGGCAAGTATTATTACAACCTTTTTTAGACAGTTATCACAAATAGGTACAGATGCGGTAACAACAATTGTATGAATTGTTTTTTGTTAGTTTTTTCATAAGGGGGTGTACACCCCGGCCTTTTGATCAGGTAATGCACACAACCATCTTGTAGCAGCGTCTAAGAATCGTACATAAATATGGCTTATAATGGAATAAAAAAAGATACAACTCATGAGGATTGATGGCACTTACTCTGCTAGCTCTGCTTACGACTTCCAGTTTGAGGGATGGTTTGTTCCAAATTTTATAGCTGCATTTGGAAGGGTTGGGTACCAGCCAAGTACAATATCTTCCTTTAGAGGGCGCTACAAGGCAATATCCTAACAACAGATATCCTGATGCTTAGAGGCCGAGAGAACGGTTATTTTTACCCTCTTTGCATGCGCTGCCTAGAGACGACAAAGCATTTACTTTCCGACTGCCATTGGTCAAGGCAGATTTCGGACAACTTCCCAACCACTACTTCCCTCCCATCGTTTTCTCTTTACAATTGGAATGAGGAAGGCTCCTTTATGGACTGGTTTACTCTTCTGTGTGAGTGAACGACGATTGGCGAATAAGTCAAGAAAAGGATTAACGGCGCTGGTAGCATTAACTTGCTGGGAAATTTGGCTTGAGCGCAACAAGAGAATCTTCCAGCAAAAGGACCTCGCAGTGGCAGTCATGATTCAGCGGATTAGAGATGAAGCAGCAATGTGAAAACTTGCAGGTTGTCCAATACCCTTTGACCCTAGCTGAATCGGATTAGCTAGCTTTAGGCCGTGGTGTGGGTTGTGTACAAAGCTCCGATCTTGTTGTTCTTTTGTTATTATTTTCCTTTGATCTATGACCATCTTTGTACTTGGCCATCGACCTCTTCTACTTCAATGGAATCACATCAGTTATTCTGCTGTCTTTCGAAAAAGAGGGGAAATTCCCGATCCCTGTATCAGACAATGTGCAACCAACAGCTCCATGAGGCTATCTAAACTACAGTGATTTTTTTTTGCTACTAATGGAGACACCATTCACAGGCAAAAGACCCGTTCAATCATGGACATGCATAAAAAGTAACAACAGACGTTTTATACCACTAGACCAGGGGATTTCGTAATATATTTTGCCAGTTGAAAAACTAAACAAGGGATATCCAGACAACATCTAACTATCGTCCATTACATACTACTTTTCATATATATCACTGTCCTAGAGATGGTAGGAATTCAGGGTAGGATGGTTGTGGCCTGATCGGTTGGAGGTGGCAGTGGTGCCGTAGATCGCCAGGCCGTATGAGCTATATACCAAAAGATGCTAACACCGAAACCTCCCACCAATGCACCACACAATTCAATACAATTGACTAGTTGCGGGCTTAGGTAATAAAAAACGACTAAATAATATACCCGTTAGATGAAATATGCATGCTTCAGACGCATGCAACCATATCAAAAGCATATGAGACTATGACACGGCGGTGATACAACTCTAACATAAATATGAATATAGCAAACCAACATAATACGAGATATTACTACAATGTGCTAGAATTGAAGAAGTCTGCACTCACATAAGCTAATAAATGCATTTAAACACTAAGCTCACTCCAACAGTGCCCAAGATATATAAATATAGGTCCCTTCCAGTACTCGTTCCAGTTCCAACAACATTGATGGATAGAGATCATGCATACGTTCAAAGAGTAGAAATCGGGTCATATATGCATAGATTATCTAGGCTTGGAAGGCAACAGAAATTATTTTACGGCTTCGCTTCGTATCAATGCGAGTGATTTGATCCCTTCGGCCTCTTCTACAAGACGTCGATGGGCATCCTGCCCATATGTTTAATCCACCTGCTTAGAATCGGCGCCGAGGTACAATGGCTGCACGAACAAGGAGTTCATATGCTTGAAGCTATAAGGATCCCATTCTCCTTCTATTTAGTGACTATTTTGTTGCAAGGGCTTAAGATGTAGCTCTAGCTACTATTATTTTTGACATTCCAGTTGCTATAGTAGTTGGAGATAGTACCTTCATCCGGGTTTATAAGTCTTTCTTGTATTCTGATTCAAACTTCGACCTTTGATTTAACTACCAAAAGATAAGTTTTATGTCATAAAATATTGTCATTGGGAAACTCTTTCTAATATGAATCCAACAATATACATTTTTATAATGTACTCCCTTTTGTAAAAGTAATATAAGACCTTTTAGATCATTAGGTAGTACAACTTATACTTTATTAGTCAAATACATGTTTAAAATTACGCACAAAATATGAAGGGGACCAATGAACCCGGACGGAGGTAGTTGCCCTGATGGCTAGGACTGTTTGCGTAACTGGCAGTGGTGCTACACTTGGACAGACAAAGTAGTGCAGCAACATACTTGCATATAGTCATCCATTCATCCATTTATGTAAATCTTCTTGGAGTCTATATTTTTTTCTTAGACGGCCAACACTTAACACTGATAGGTTTTGCATTTTTACATAAAGTAGCTAAACAGAAATTAGAGAAAAATAATAATCTGTACCACAGCTCCGAAAGGGCGCATGTATCACAAATTCACAATAGGGAGCGTTTTAATCAGTGATACTAGGAGACAATAAATCTGTAAGTGGGAAGATTTAGGTGCTAAGAGTAACTCTATTGGGGTGACCCATTTCGTCAGCCGCCGTCTATTTGGGTCGGCGCGGACAGAAAAGTGGGCCCAATGCGCCGACCCAAACGGACGCGCGTCCGCTTTTCGTCCGCTTGTTGACCCATTCCCGGCTCATTTTTGAGCCAGATTTGCATCGGCGCGGACACAAGACGGACGCGCGTGCGCTCGCCCTCTCTCCTCCCAGGGCCCGCTAGTCGGTCGCACATTGGCCTCTCCCCATCCAACAACACACCCTCGCCCGCCTGCTTCGTCGCAAACGCCGCCGGCCATCTTTTCCGATAGAAAAAGGATGCATAGATAGTTCTAGCATAGAAAGATAAAAGAAAATATCAACTACTAGTCGTTTTCCGACTCCGACTCGATAATGTCCTCCTCCGACGTCTGAATGTAGGCGTCAGCATAGCGCTCGTCCTCGGAGTCCCAGGACGACGCTTCTCCTAGCTTCATGTTCAATTGAGCAGCCTGCTTTCGCGCACGCTTGTCCTCCCGATAGGCGGCTCGCTCCGTCTCCTCGCCTCCCTCTTCGTCCTCCTTTGTTTGTAGAACTGGCGCTCGTGCACAATGTCCTGCAGGAAGCGTTCGCGCCACACCGCCATGGCTTCCACGTCCATCTCGGCGATGGCGAGACGACGCTACCGCCTCCGGTTGTCACGACGATCCTCGTTGGTGAAAAGCCGCAGGAGAGGCGCGAGATCTTGCGCCCGCTGGCTCGTCGACACATCGGGAAAATTCATCTTCCGACGAGGCCGCCGGAGGCGCCACGCCGCCGCGTCGTACGCGCGGGGCGCCTCCTCTGCGGTGTCGAAGGTGCCGAGAATGAGGCGTTTCTTGCCAAACCAGATCTCGGAGGAGAAGGCGCCGGAGCGGCGCTCGCGAACTCCGCGAAAATCTAAAGCGCCCAGGCGGCGCATCGACATGGTGGCGCAGAGACGGCGAGGCTAGTGAGAGGGGGCGAGACGAGTGGGCGGCGGACAGATTGTGGAGGGAGCGCCTTCTTAATAACGAGCGCCGGCCGCGGCACGCCAAAACCAGCGCGCGTTGGGCCGATTTTTCCCCGCACGCGCGAACCTTTCCCGCGCGCTGGAGCGCCAAAACCAGGGCGACGACATGGCCGCTGACATTATCTATGCGCACGCGGTCATGAAATGGATCGGCGCGTTGGGCGCACCGCCGACCCAAATCTAAAAAAGGGCGAACGCCGGGCGGGCAGCCGATCCAAACAGACAAAGAGCAGATAAAAGTGCCGTTCGTTTGGGTCGGCCCATTGGAGTTGCTCTAAGCAGACGCACCAAAACGTTGACACGCGTAGTAAATCTTGTCTCTATTCTAATCTTTTTGTCCAAGTCTAGCATCTTCCTAAACTCCTTTGAGCGCTCCGATGGTGTGTAGCCCCGAGGCGAGACAAACAAGGCAGCATGCAGACACACATGCACAGGTCATGTGAACCAATCCCAGCTCGATCAGGTTTATGCTGATGCTTTGCAGCCTTGGGCGCCAGCTATAGCCTAGTAAATAAAAGAGGAGAGAGAGAGAGAGAGGAGCACACCCACACAAGATGGTAAATCAACGCAGCGGATAATCACACTCGTACATACACAAGGGCGGGCAGCAGGTGCACAGTTTGTGCAAGTGTATATAATATATGCACAACACAAACGAACAAATATGAACATTAAAAAAAACAAATATGAACATTCAAAAAGACTGTCACTTTCTCTTAGTCTCATCTTTAATAGTAGATGCATCTTTTCATTTCAAACACATATCTTGCCTTCATTAATGAATGCTAAACGCAATGCACAATGTTGGTGCAGAAGCAGCTTGTGGGCAAATGACAATGTCTGAAAGCTCACTTGCATGCCTATGCCATGCTACAGCCCACGGCAACATTTCAACGGAATATCGGAAGAATGCTTACTCCGAGTAGCATTGTTGCAACCCAAAACTATTTTTGAATCCTTTCATGCCCCGTCTCCGGCTGTGGCATCTGCTGCATGCATCTCCTGTTCTTGCTTTGATTCTTGTCCCCCGGTCTTCTTTTTTCCCACATCTGCTTCCAAGGGAATACATCTCCATGGAGATCATCCAGATTACAGTAGCAGAGATCAATCTCTGAAGAGCAAAAGTGAACGAGATGTGTTTGGGGATGACAGCACTGGCAAAAACTTCTATGTTGTTTATGCTGGGTCTGACGTGTGGTGGTTAATTGCCGTGCAAGGTTTCAAGTCTTTTTTAACTCCTCTTCAAACTCTGAACAAAAGATGAATGATTTGTTAATGAACAATTAATGATTCATTAACTAATCCCGATGCATGATTAGATTTTGAGAGTAGTATTGAATTATCTCAGCTGTTGATTACCTGGGTAGTTTGGTATTTTATTTGTTTCGTAATATGTAAAATCCCTCCCCTAAGACCACCCTCGTCAGGCTTCATCGTTGCCGTCGTCGCTCATCTGCTGCGCCTAGCCAACAATCAATCACACTTCGGAGCTCATGCCATCCGTTCGCCCTAATGGCGTTGACGAAGTAGCTGCCACCGTTCTGGACACCTGGCGTCATTGTGGCCGCCGGCGACGGCGACGGCGCCGCAGCGCCGACGTTCCGCTTGGTCCACGACATCGCTGATGCTTCGGGGTGTGCTGTACGTCGAGCCTTCCGCCTAGGCATGTACCCCGGCGAAATTAGCATCACCACTGGGACGCGCGTCGCTTGTGACAACGGGATCGTCTGACGTGTTCCGGCGAAATTAGATCGGGGTGCCTGCCTTGCTTTTGTGCAGCGGCTGCAGCCGCTGGTTTGATCGTCGGAGAACAATCAGCCGACCACGTACTCGTACTGGCCTCGTACATGGTGATTTCCTCCGGGCCTAAAATACTGTCCGGCAAGGGTCGATCCACTGCAGTCGTGAACAGGAGAAGAAAACACACGGGCTTCAGCAAGTAGAGTTTTGTATTTGTTTTGTGTGTCTTCCAATTTTGCCCCTTGAACAAAAAATACTTGTGATTTTGTCCGGCAGTATTGGTCGATCTAGACCATTGAATGGGGAGGCCGAAAGTGAACGGCTCACATTATTTAGATGCACGGTAAAAGATCTCAAGATTTTTAGCCTAACCTGTCCCAGCAAGGAGGTTGAGGTCTCCACTTCTTTTCTCGGGTGGATAGCTGTGCCGGCTGTGAAGCTTTAGTAGTAAGAGCTGCAAGTGTTGGGCGCAATGAGTTAGAGTAGAGCAGCGGCCGCCGTGCAGGTGCGCGCAGGCTCCTTATCGGTGCAAGATCACTTGTCGCATCCATCAATTATCAACTCATGAAATCTTTTAGTTTTGTTTGCTCTCTCTGTGTCTCTAGAAAGACACACATAAAACGATGTGATTTTTCTTTTAGGTTTGAGCTCCTTAATGTGTTTGGATGTATGGACGAAGCTCATGGAAGCGGCTGCAACTGAGGATGTATGCACACTGGATAACGCAGCAGCTCACTGTTATTTATGGCATGTATCTGCATGAGGATGGACGGATAGATTGATTGAACACATCATGGAATCCGTGATGGGTAGATCGCTCTCCTTACTCCATCGTGGCTATCTATCCGTGAAATGCAAATGCTGGCACAACAGAAACATATTGCCGCCATATATACCATCAGAAAAGTGTTGCCTCTCTCATTGCAGTACATTTGTCATTGTATATGGATGCAATGCAACATGTAGAAAGTCACCACCAGTGTATATGCAGCATGGCAATACATCATTCATGTTAGAAATATGAGCAAATTAGTACGAGATTTAATCCAAATAAACAGAAGATAATTCATGACTACAGCAACAGAGATAAAACTAATCATGTGAACTAGCATAGCAGATGAACAGATCACATCTATGGCACATACTAGAAACATGAATTCTACCACGATCTCGAACATGAAGGATAGAATCACATACGGTGCAGCGGGAGCAACACCGCCGGCGTTGACGTTGTCACCCATGTCGTCGAGGACGAGGTTGCCGAGGTCGGGGAAGAAGTCGTCGTTCGCGAAGTCGTCGCTGCCAGCAGTCGCGCGAGTGCGCTCCCCAAAAACCTGATCGCCCCTCTCCCGTACAGGATCACGAGAGGCGGGGTTCCGGAGGCCTTCTGTCCCTTCTCCCGGTGCACGCCGAAAGGTGGGATGGAGAAGACTTGCTTGGCGGCGCAATGATCTGGAACGGTGGTGAGAAACCATACGAAGCGGCGGCGGCTAGGGTAGACATCTGCCTGACTATATAGTGCAGGCCGGGTAGGTCGTGGGAATAAACCCCACGTCCGAGTCGTCACGATCCAAAAGAATCGGAAACGGTTCCGTAATTAATGCGTCCGTTAATTATTAATTAATGACTCATTAATTTTCCCGAGCAGCAAAAATATAGACAACGTGCATAGTTCTGTCCTCGGCTCAATCCCGCAACCCGCGCCGCGTCGTGACGAGGCGTGCCGTGGCGAGGCGAGCGAGGAGGAGGAGCGCGCGTGTAGGTCTTCTCTTCTCATGCTCATACAAGTGGTAGAAGAGTTCACCTTATAAAGAGGTGCAACTCTCTCTCAACTTCCGGGATGGGACTAAACTTTAGCCTCACTCACTCCACTCACATGTGTGCATGAATGGGCCAAGAGAATTTCAGAATTTTAGTTGGGCTTTGGGCCAAAGTCCTACTAGCAAAATTCCAACAATCCCCCATAAAGTCTCATTGGCACATCTCATCATTTAGTTCTAAAATATTGTTTATATACCGGTGCTTAGTGGAGACTGTGAAGTTGAACTTCCACTTAGAGATTTATGTTACACTAGATCACAATTTGAATAGTGGACAATGCCTTGAACTACAAGTTTTCTGTGAGACTAGTTTCACACAAATTCTTGATCGATACTTGGCTGCCGCAAGGCTTCCCCGCGGGTGGAGCGTATACGTCATACTCCAGGGCCTTTTAATGAATTTATTAGAGAACACCCAATTCTCACAGACTGCGACATTAACAGTCAAATTCATATAGGTGTGTTCCTCAGAAGATGTTCTGCCGGACAACATCTCTGCTTACCCGAATAAGCCACTTGGAACACATTAAGATAAGTATCAACCTGCCATGCAGATCAGGAGAGTACTGCATCTTCATGGAGTGGGATAGTTAATATAGGGATACTCTTGTATGAGCATGAGAAGAGAAGACCATGGGCTGCTATGACGCCACCAAGGGCAAGCCTGAGGGCGATCTTAATCCAGCACAGCTGGAAACTTTTGAGAAGATCGATACCCTCTTTAAAGGCGCTCTTCTGAGTGTTCTTGATGACTCAATTGTGGATTCGTATATGTCGTTTGACAACGGCAAGGACATGTGGGCTGCGCTCGAGGCCAAGTTTGGTGCCTCGGACACCGGCAGCGAGTTGTACGTCATGGAGCAATTCTATGACTACAAGATGACTGATGAGCGCGCTGTTGTACAGCAGGCTCATGAGATACAGTCGCTCGCAAAAGAACTTGAGTACTTCAAGTGTGTGTTGCCGGAAAAATTTGTTACCGGGGGCATCATTGCCAAGCTTCCACCTTCGTGGAACAATTTTGCTACTTCCCTGAAACACAAGAGACAGGAGTTTTCCGTTGCAGATCTCATTGGTACTCATGATGTTGAAGAGAAGGCGAGAGCAAAGGACACACGTGCTCGAGTTGCTGAGGGAGGTTCTAGTGCCCACATGGTACAGAAGAAGAACTTCCAGCCCAACAAGTTCAAAAACAACAAGAACAAAACTCAGGGCAAAGGCAAGTTTGATACAAAGAACAAGCCATCACATTCTACCAAGTTCAAGAAGAATCCTCATAAGAAGGGGAAGGGACTTTGCCATGTCTGCGGTGATCCTAATCACTCGGCTCCGAAGTGTCCTAACCGCTTTGAGGAGCGCGAACATGAGAAGAGCGGCAAGTCCGCTAATGTCGTCATCGGTGATACTGATATGAAGGAATCAGGGTACGGTATTTTTCCTACCATCCTTTCAGTATTTCAATCCCCTGATTGGTTAATTGACACCGGTGCCAATGTACATGTTTGTGCCGACGCCTCCATGTTTTCTTATTACCAGGCCACTGGGACTTCTCCCGTGCTGATGGGGAACGGGTCACATGCCATCGTTCGAGGTGTTGGTACGGTCGATCTGAAGTTTACTTCGGGGAAGACCGTGCGTCTGAAGAACGTTCATCATGTGCCGTCCATCAATAAAAATCTCGTTAGCGGTTCCCGTTTATGTCGAGATGGTGTTAAGTTGGTTTTCGAATCCAATAAAGTTGTAATTTCTAAGTGTGGACAATTTGTTGGAAAAGGCTATGAGTGCGGAGGCTTGTTCCGCCTATCTTTGTCAGCTATTTGCACTAAAGTTATTAATAATGTTTGCCACAATAATGAGTCTGATATTTGGCATTCACGACTTTGTCATATAACTTTGGATGCATGACGCGGCTAGCCAATATGAATTCAATTCCGAAAATCTCTCCCGACAAGGGCTCTAAGTGCCAAGTATGTGTGCAAGCTAAGCAACCTCGCAAGTCCCATAAGACTGCAGAGGCAAGAGACTTGGCGCCACTAGAGCTTATACATTCTGATCTTTGTGAGATTAATGGCGTGTTGACAAAAGTTGGAAAGAGATACTTCATGACGTTGATTGATGACTCCACTAGATATTGTTATGTGTATCTTCTGAAATCAAAATATGAGGTTTTGACTTTCTTCAAAAACTATAAAGCTGAGGCAGAGAACCAACTTGATCGAAAAATTAAACGGCTTAGGTCCGATCGTGGTGGAGAGTATTTTTCCAATGAATTTGATCTGTTTTGTGCGGAACATGGTATAATCCATGAGAGGACGCCTCCCTACTCACCCCAGTCAAATGGGGTAGCCGAAAGAAAGAACCGAACTCTAACTGATATGGTTAACACCATGCTAGACAGTTCGGGTCTATCCAAGGAATGGTGGGGGGAGGCGCTAATGATTGCGTGTCATGTCCTAAACCGGGTTCCCACAAAGCATAAGACCATGACTCCATTTGAGGAATGGGAAAGGAAAAGGTTGAAACTCTCTTACCTACGTACTTGGGGTTGTTTGGCGAAAGTCAATATACCAATTCCCAAGAAGGGCAAGCTTGGACCAAAAACCGTGGATTGTGTTCTTCTGGGCTATGCTTTTCATAGCATCGGCTATAGATTTTTGATAATAAAATCTGAGGTGTCCGACATGCATGTTGGTACGATTATGGAGTCAAATGATGCAACTTTCTTTGAGGACATATTTCCTATGAAGGATATGTCGAGTTCATCAAATCAGGAGATACCTACTCCATCTAGTGAGGAATTCACTGTAATTCCTGAACCCACCATTGCGATGGAACACGTTGAGAATCCTGTTGAGGGTGACAATGGAACTCCTGTGAGGAGTAAGAGACAGAGGACTGCAAAGTCGTTTGGTGATGATTTCATTGTGTACCTCGTGGATGACACACCCAGGACTATTTCACAAGCCTATGCATCTCCTGATGCTGACTACTGGAAGGAAGCTGTACGTAGCGAGATGGATTCCATCTTAGCTAATGGTACCTGGGAGATCACTGACCGTCCTTATGGGTGCAAACCTGTAGGATGTAAGTGGGTGTTCAAGAAGAAGCTTAGACCTGATGGTACGATTGAAAAGTACAAGGCACGGCTTGTGGCCAAGGGTTATACCCAGAAAGAAGGTGAAGACTTCTTTGATACTTACTCACCCGTGGCTAGACTGACCACAATTCGGGTGCTACTATCACTGGCTGCCTCACATGGTCTTCTCGTTCATCAAATGGACGTTAAGACAGCTTTCCTCAATGGAGAGTTGAAGGAGGAAATTTACATGGATCAGCCAGATGGTTTTGTAGTACCTGGTCAGGAAGGAAACGTGTGCAAGTTATTAAAGTCTTTATATGGCCTTAAACAAGCTCCTAAGGAGTGGCATGAGAAGTTCAAAAGAACATTAACTGCTGCCGGATTTGTAGTAAACGATGGTGACAAGTGCGTGTACTATCGCTATGGTGGGGGCGAAGGAGTTATTCTTTGTCTGTATGTCCATGACCTATTGATATTTGGAACCAAACTTGATTTAATCAAGGAGGTTAAGGATTTCTTATCTCGCTGTTTTGAGATGAAGGATCTAGGAGTAGCTGATGTTATCTTAAACATCAAGCTGTTGAGAGATGAGAATGGTGGGATCACACTGCTTCAGTCTCACTATGTGGAAA
The DNA here is from genome assembly GCF_056163025.1 of Triticum urartu. Taxonomy (NCBI): domain Eukaryota; kingdom Viridiplantae; phylum Streptophyta; class Magnoliopsida; order Poales; family Poaceae; genus Triticum; species Triticum urartu. The sequence continues at coordinate 44,468,191 of NC_141879.1, read as the reverse complement.
AGGTCTTGAGTCGTTTTGGGTATAGCGACTGCACACCTTCTCCAACTCCATATGATGCTAGTGTGTTGCTTCGAAAGAATCGACAGATTGCTAGAGATCAACTGAGGTATTCTCAGATTATTGGTTCGCTTATGTATTTGGCGAGTGCCATGAGGCCTGACATCTCTTTTGCTGTGAGCAAGCTGAGTCGGTTTGTGTCAAAACCGGGAGATGATCATTGGCACGCGCTTGAGAGAGTTATGCGCTATTTGAAAGGCACCGCGAGCTATGGGATTCACTACACCGGGTATCCAAGGGTACTGGAGGGTTATAGTGACTCAAACTGGATTTCTGATGCTGATGAGATAAAGGCCACAAGTGGTTATGTTTTTACACTTGGTGGTGGCGCTGTTTCTTGGAAGTCTTGCAAGCAGACCATCTTAACGAGGTCAACTATGGAAGCAGAACTCACAGCATTGGACACTGCCACTGTTGAAGCAGAGTGGCTTCGTGAACTCTTGATGGACTTACCTATGGTTGAAAAACCAATATCCCCTATCCTGATGAACTGTGATAATCAAACTGTGATCGTCAACATAAGCAGTTCGAAGGACAATATGAAGTCCTCAAGACATGTGAAGAGGAGACTAAAATCTGTCAGAAAATTGAGGAACTCCGGAGTTATTACGTTGGATTATATCAATATGTCGAAAAACTTGGCAGATCCCTTCACAAAGGGTCTATCACGTAATGTGATAGATAATGCATCGATGGAGATGGGTTTGAGACCCACCGCATGAGTTGTCCATAGTGGTAACCCACTCTATGTGATCGGAGATCCCGTGAAGTAGAAGTGGGAGACAAGCTGTTGGTCAGCTGGGAGGAGAGTATCCCTATATTAACTATCCCACACTGTGAAGATGCAATACTCTCCTGATCTGCATGGCAGGTTGATACTTATCTTAATGTGTTCGAACTGGCTTATTCGGGTAAGCAGAGATGTTGTCCTGCAGAACATCTTCCGAGGAACACACCTATATGAATTAGACTGTTAACGTCGCAGTCTGTGAGAATTGGGTGTTCTCTAATAAATTCATGAAAAGGCCCTGGAGTATGACGTATATGCTCCACCAGCGGGGAAGCCTTGCGGCAGCCAAGTATCGGTCAAGAATTTGTGTGAAACTAGTCTAGCAGAAAACTTGTAGTTCAAGGCATAGTCCACTATTCAAGTTGTGGTCTAGTGTAACATAAATCTCTAAGTGGAAATTCAACTTCACAGTCTCCACTAAGCACCGGTATATAAACAATATTTTGGAACTAAATGATGAGATGTGCCAATGAGACTTTGTGGGGGGTTGCTGGAATTTTGCTAGTAGGACTTTGGCCCAAAGCCCAACTAAAATTTTGAAATTCTCTTGGCCCATTCATGCACACATGTGAGTGGAGTGAGTGAGGCTAAAGTTTAGTCCCACCCCGGAAGTTGAGAGAGAGTTGCACCTCTTTATAAGGTGAGCTCTTCTACCACTTGTATGAGCATGAGAAGAGAAGACCTACACGCGCGCTCCTCCTCCTCGCTCGCCTCGCCACGCCACGCCACGCCTCGCCACGACACCAAGTCTCCACGTCACGCCACGCCACGCCACGCCTCGCTATACCCAAAACGACTCAAGACCTTTTCCACATAGTGAGACTGAAGCAGTGTGATCCCAGTGAGTGAGGCTAAAGTTTAGTCCCACCCCGGAAGTTGAGAGAGAGTTGCACCTCTTTATAAGGTGAGCTCTTCTACCACTTGTATGAGCATGAGAAGAGAAGACCTACACGCGCGCTCCTCCTCCTCGCTCTCCTCGCCACTCCACGCCACACCTCGCCTTCTCTTCAACATCAAGAGTACCAATGAGATCCGCAACAGAAAACTCCTGTCTCTTGTGTTTCATGGAAGTAGAAAAATTGTTCCACTAAGGTGGAAGCTTGGCAATGATGCCCCCGGCAACAAATTTGTCCGGCAACACACACTTGAAGTACTCAAGTTCTTTCGCGAGCGACTGTATCTCATGAGCCTGCTGTACAACAGCGCGCTCATCAGTCATCTTGTAGTCATAGAATTGCTCCATGACGTACAACTCGCTGCCGGCGTCCGAGGCACCAAACTTGGCCTCGAGCGCAGCCCACATGTCCTTGCCGTTGTCAAACGACATATACGAATCCACAATTGAGTCATCAAGAACACTCAGAAGAGCGCCTTTAAAGAGGGTATCGATCTTCTCAAAAGCTTCCAGCTGTGCTGGATTAAGATCGCCCTCAGGCTTGCCCTTGGTGGCGTCATAGCAGCCCATGGTCTGAAACCAGTAGACTGCTCTCGTGCGCCACCTCTTATATTGCGCCCCCTTAAAGGCAGGCGGCTTCAGATGCGCAGCAAAACCACTCGAAGTAAATTGCCTATAATCAGGTTTTTGGATTGTTGGAAATATGAGCAAATTAGTACGAGATTTATTCCGAATAAACAGAAGATAATTCATGACTACAACAACAGAGATAAAACTAATCATGTGAACTAGCATAGCAGATGAATAGATCACATCTAGGGCACATACTTGAAACATGAATTCTACCACGATCTCGAACATGAAGGATAGAATCACATACGGTGCAGCGGGAGCAACACCGCCAGCGTTGACGTTTTCACCCATGTCGTCGAGGACGAGGTTGCCGAGGTCGGGGAAGAAGTCGACGTTCGCGAAGTCGTCGCTGCCAGCAGTCGCGCGAGTGCGCTCCCCAAAAACCTGATCGCCCCTCTCCCGTACAGCATCACGAGAGGCCGGGTTCCGGAGGCCTGCTGTCCCTTCTCTCGGTGCACGCCGAAAGGTGGGATGGAGAAGACTTGCTTGGCGGCGCAATGATCTGGAACGGTGGTGAGAAACCATAAGAAGCGGCGGTGGCTAGGGTAGACGTCTGCCTGACTATATAGTGCGGGACGGGTAGGTCGTGGGAATAAACCCCACGTCCGAGTCGTCACGATCCAAAAGAATCGGAAACGGTTCAGTAATTAACGCGTCCGTTAATTATTAATTAATGACTCATTAATTTTCCCGAGCAGCAAAAATATAGACAACATGCATAGCTCTGTCCTCGGCTCGGCTCAATCCCACAACCCGCGGCGCGTCATGGCGAGGCATAGCGTGGCGAGGCGAGCGAGGAGGAGGAGCGCGCGTGTAGGTCTTCTCTTCTCATGCTCATACAAGTGGTAGAAGAGCTCACCGTATAAAGAGGTGCAACTCTCTCTCAACTTCCGGGGTGGGACTAAACTTTAGCCTCACTCACTCCACTCACATGTGTGCATGAATGGGCCAAGAGAATTTCAAAATTTTAGTTGGGCTTTGGGCCAAAGTCCTACTAGCAAAATTCCAACAATCCCCCACAAAGTCTCATTGGCACATCTCATCATTTAGTTCCAAAATATTGTTTATATACCGGTGCTTAGTGGAGACTTTGAAGTTGAACTTCCACTTAGAGATTTATGTTACACTAGATCACAACTTGAATATTGGACTATGCCTTGAACTACAAGTTTTCTGCGAGACTAGTTTCACACAAATTCTTGACCGATACTTTGCTGCCGCAAGGCTTCCCCGCGGGTGGAGCGTATACGTCATACTCCAGGGCCTTTTCATGAATTTATTAGAGAACATCCAATTCTCACAGACTGCGACGTTAACATTCAAATTCATATAGGTGTGTTCCTTGGAAGATGTTCTGCAGGACAACATCTCTGCTTACCCGAATAAGCCACTTGGAACACATTAAGATAAGTATCAACCTGCCATGCAAATCAGGAGAGTATTGCATCTTCACGGAGTGGGATAGTCAATATAGGGATACTCTCCTCCCAGCTGACCAACAGCTTGTCTCCCACTTCTACTTCACGGGATCTCCGATCACATAGAGTGGGTTACCACTATGGACAACTCATGTGGTGGGTCTCAAACCCATCTCCATCGATGCATTATCTATCACATTACGTGATAGACCCTTTGTGAAGGGATCTGCCAAGTTTTTCGACGTCTGGATATAATCCAACGTAATAACTCTGGAGTTCCTCAATTTTCTGACAGATTTTAGTCTCCTCTTCACATGTCTTGAGAACTTCATATTGTCCTTCGAACTGTTTATCTTGACGATCATAGTTTGATTATCACAGTTCATCAGGATAGGGGGTATTGGTTTTTCAACCATAGGTAAGTCCATCAAGAGTTCACGAAGCCACTCTGCTTCAACAGTGGTAGTGTCCAATGATGTGAGTTCTGCTTCCATAGTTGACCTCGTTAAGATGGTCTGCTTGCAAGACTTCCAAGAAACAGCGCCACCACCAAGTGTAAAAACATAACCACTTGTGGCCTTTATCTCATCAGCATCAGAAATCCAGTTTGAGTCACTATAACCCTCCAGTACCCTTGGATACCCGGTGTAGTGAATCCGATAGCTCGCGGTGCCTTTCAAATAGCGCATAACTCTCTCAAGCGCATGCCAATGATCATCTCCCGGTTTTGACACAAACCGACTCAGCTTGCTCACAGCAAAAGAGATGTCAGGCCTCGTGGCACTCGCCAAATACATAAGCGAACCAATAATCTGAGAATACCCCAGTTGATCTCTAGCAATCTGTCGATTCTTTCGAAGCAATACACTAGCATCATATGGAGTTGGAGAAGGTGTGCAGTCACTATACCCAAAACGACTCAAGACCTTTTCCACATAGTGAGACTGAAGCAGTGTGATCCCACCATTCTCATCTCTCAACAGCTAGATGTTTAAGATAACATCAACTACTCCTAGATCCTTCATCTCAAAACAGTGAGATAAGAAATCCTTAACCTCCTTGATTAAATCAAGTTTGGTTCCAAATATCAATAGGTCATGGACATACAGACAAAGAATAACTCCTTCGCCCCCACCATAGCGATAGTACACGCACTTGTCACCATCGTTTACTACAAAGCCGACAGCAGTTAATGTTCTTTTGAACTTCTCATGCCACTCCTTAGGAGCTTGTTTAAGGCCATATAAAGACTTTAATAACTTGCACACGTTTCCTTCCTGACCAGGTACTACAAAACCATCTGGCTGATCCATGTAAATTTCCTCCTTCAACTCTCCATTGAGGAAAGCTGTCTTAACGTCCATTTGATGAACGAGAAGACCATGTGAGGCAGCCAGTGATAGTAGCACCCGAATTGTGGTCAGTCTAGCCACAAGTGAGTAAGTATCAAAGAAGTCTTCACCTTCTTTCTGGGTATAACCCTTGGCCACAAGCCGTGCCTTGTACTTTTCAATCGTACCATCAGGTCTAAGCTTCTTCTTGAACACCCACTTACATCCTACAGGTTTGCACCCATAAGGACGGTCAGTGATCTCCCAGGTACCATTAGCTAAGACTGAATCCATCTCGCTACGTACAGCTTCCTTCCAGTAGTCAGCATCAGGAGATGCATAGGCTTCTGAAATAGTCCTGGGTGTGTCATCCACGAGGTACACAATGAAATCATCACCAAATGACTTTGCAGTCCTCTGTCTCTTACTCCTCACAGGAGTTCCATTGTCACCCTCAACAGGATTCTCAACGTGTTCCATCGCAATGGTGGGTTCAGGAATTACAGTGAATTCCTCACTAGATGGAGTAGGTATCTCCTGATTTGATGAACTCGACATATCCTTCATAGGAAATATGTCCTCAAAGAAAGTTGCATCATTTGACTCCATAATCGTACCAACATGCATGTCGGACACCTCAGATTTTATTATCAAAAATCTATAGCCGATGCTATGAAAAGCATAGCCCAGAAGAACACAATCCACGGTTTTTGGTCCAAGCTTGCCCTTCTTGGGAATTGGTATATTGACTTTCGCCAAACAACCCCAAGTACGTAGGTAAGAGAGTTTCAACCTTTTCCTTTCCCATTCCTCAAATGGAGTCATGGTCTTATGCTTTGTGGGAACCCGGTTTAGGACATGACACGCAATCATTAGCGCCTCCCCCCACCATTCCTTGGATAGACCCGAAGTGTCTAACATGGTGTTAACCATATCAGTTAGAGTTCGGTTCTTTCTTTCGGCTACCCCATTTGACTGGGGTGAGTAGGGAGGCGTCCTCTCATGGATTATACCATGTTCCGCACAAAACAGATCAAATTCATTGGAAAAATACTCTCCACCACGATCGGTCCTAAGCCGTTTAATTTTTCGATGAAATTGGTTCTCTGCCTCAGCTTTATAGTTTTTGAAGAAAGTCAAAGCCTCATCTTTTGATTTCAGAAGATACACATAACAATATCTAGTGGAGTCATCAATCAACGTCATGAAGTATCTCTTTCCACATTTTGTCAACACGCCATTCATCTCACAAAGATCAGAATGTATAAGCTCTAGTGGCGCCAAGTCTCTTGCCTCTGCAGTCTTATGGGACTTGCGAGGTTGCTTAGCTTGCACACATACTTGGCACTGAGAGCCCTTGACAGGAGAGATTTTCAGAATTAAATTCATATTGGCTAGCCGCGTCATGCATCCAAAGTTAATATGACAAAGTCGTGAATGCCAAATATCAGACTCATTATTGTGGCAAACATTATTAATAACTTTAGTGCAAATATCTGACAAAGATAGGAGGAACAAGTCTCCGCACTCATAGCCTTTTCCAACAAATTGTCCACACTTAGAAATTACAACTTTATTGGATTCGAAAACCAACTTAAAACCATCTTGACATAAACGGGAACCGCTAACGAGATTTTTATTGATGGACGGCACATGATGAATGTTCTTCAGACGCACGGTCTTCCCCGAAGTAAACTTCAGATCGACCGTACCAACACCTCGAATGATGGCATGTGACCCGTTCCCCATCAGCACGGGAGAAGTCCCAGTGGCCTGGTAAGAAGAAAACATGGACGCGTCAGCACAAACATGTATATTGGCACCAGTGTCAATTAACCAATCAGGGGATTGAAATACTGAAAGGATGGTAGGAAAAATACCGTACCCTGATTCCTTCATATCAGTATCACCGATGACGACATTAGCGGACTTGCTGCTCTTCTCATGTTCGCGTTCCTCAAAGCGGTTAGGAAACTTCGGAACCCAGTGATTAGGATCACCGCAGACATGGCAAAGTTCCTTCCCCTTCTTATGAGAATTCTTCTTGAAGTTGGTAGAATGTGATGGCTTGTTCTTTGTATCAAACTTGCCTTTGCCCTGAGTTTTGTTCTTGTTGTTTTTGAACTTGTTGGGCTGGAAGTTCTTCATCTGTACCATGTGGGCACTAGAACCTCCCTCAGCAACTCGAGCATGTGTGTCCTTTGCTCTTGCCTTCTCTTCAACATCAAGAGTACCAATGAGATCCGCAACGGAAAACTCCTGTCTCTTGTGTTTCAGGGAAGTAGCAAAATTGTTCCACGAAGGTGGAAGCTTGGCAATGATGCCCCCGGCAACAAATTTGTCCGGCAACACATACTTGAAGTACTCAAGTTCTTTTGCGAGCGACTGTATCTCATGAGCCTGCTGTACAACAGCGCGCTCATCAGTCATCTTGTAGTCATAGAATTGCTTCATGACGTACAACTCGCTGCCGGCGTCCGAGGCACCAAACTTGGCCTCGAGCGCAGCCCACATGTCCTTGCTGTTGTCAAACGACATATACGAATCCACAATTGAGTCATCAAGAACACTCAGAAGAGCGCCTTTGAAGAGGGTATCGATCTTCTCAAAAGCTTCCAGCTGTGCTGGATTAAGATTGCCCTCAGGCTTGCCCTTGGTGGCGTCATAGCAGCCCATGGTCTGAAACCAGTAGACTGCTCTCATGCGCCACCTCCTATGGGATCACAAGAATCCCTACTGTGGTTAGCGGGGCGCGGGGTCGTGAGAAGAGTGGATCAAACAGATAGCACATGGTTCGTTTATCCAGGTTCGGGCCGCGAGGATGCGTAAAACCCTACTCCTGCTTTGGTGGATTGTATCTCTGTGTTCTTGAGCTAGCTATGGGGCGTGAGGAGCTTCAAAAGCCGAATCCTTCCTCTGGTCGCCTCGGGCCTCCTTTTATAGAAAAAAGGGGTTGCCACAGTGGCACATAGGAGGTGGAAAGGGTACAGTGCTGCGAGGTTATCCCTCACATCACGTGACAAGGCGCATTTAATGCGTCTTGCTTAGGTGTCCTTGCTTTATCGGGGACGGGGGAGAAACATGTCTCGTCCGTCGCCGCTCCTTCTTGTGTCGACACGCGCCCTGGCCAGCGACGCCTGCGATGCCATGTAGGTAGGCAAGCAGCTGAGGTGGCGCAGTGGTGGGTCTTCACGAAGATCTGCATGCCTCCACGCAGGTGCCTGCCCAGCTGGTTGGATCGGCAACTGCATGCATGCGGTGGTTGAGGTTTAGTCGGCGTGGGCCTGATGGTGGCCCTGCGGGTGTCCTCGGCAAGGGCCTTGCTGGGGCCCCGGCAAGGGTCTTGCCGAGGCGCCTGCTGTCATCCCCGGCAAGGCGCTTGCCGGGGGCCTTGTGGTCTTCCTCGGCTGGGATCCCGCCAAGGGTTGTCGTCTCCTTAGTGCGTATCTGATCTTGAATGTCTTCACAAAGATCTGCATGCCTCCACGGGGATGTCTCCCGAATCCTTACCCTTTGGGGGCAGTGGACTCAAGGGTGATTTGCTCCGTAGGCGCGGGACGAGTCGCCGCGGCAAGGGTCTTGCCGGGGCTGCTAGAACTGTCTCCCGGCAAGGATCTTGCCGGGGGAGTCCGCTTCGTCCCCTTTGCTCTTCGTGGTCTTGGCCTTGGCGTCGTTCTAGTTCTCTTGAGCTTCGGTCTTACACTGGCTCACCTCCCTTGCCTTGCTTGGTGTGGTGGTATCCGCGGCTCAGACTGCCCGTGCACAGTTATAGGGGTACAAAAAGTGTACCCCTCTTTTTGTACACCGATAGGAGCCTCCGGGCCTGGGCCACACATAAGCGCAACGCGTTGTTGGGCTAGGCCCAAAAACGGTGCGCGGGCAGGCGGGGCGGTTTTTACCGCGGTAAGATTCTTCGCGCGCTGCACTTCCCACGATTCCCGCACGTGGCGCGGCGTGGGGAGGCGCGTGTGACATGGGCGGCATGCGTGGGGTTGGTTCCCGCAGGCATGCGTCACATCATAGTAAAGGGGCGGTTCGCGCCTTCCCCATAAACGGAGGGAGGCGTGGAGGCGTGGCCCATTTACTGAATGGGGCTAAGGCGCGGTCTTCAAGGCGTCCACTCCCCACGATCACGGGGTGGGGAGTGGTCATCTCACCCGTCCCCTCGGTTCTGCACGTCCGCCACGTGTCTCCCATGCGCTTGGGGTGGCAAACGGTGGAGGCGGGAAACCGGGCCGTCGCTGGTTGGGGCGGCGGGTCGGTCCTGGCTCCCTGCGCCTTCCGTATCTTGATTGGCCGAGCGGGGCGGCCGAGCCCCAACCCCGATCCTTTATAAAGAGCGGGAGGGGGGATGGCATCCCACATTCTTTCATCATCTTCTTCCTTCAGCTTCTGCTCCTCCTTTCCATCCGTCATGGAGAGAGGGAATCCTGGTCCTTCAACAGTGGCGGCGAGGGTCGCCGCTCGACAACGCGTCCCTCTTTCTCCTGCGTCTGCGGTGGCAGAGCCAGCCGCGAGGGGAAGGGGGAGGGGGCGAGGCCGGGGCGCTCGGGGAAGGGGAGGACGGGGTGGCGCGCTGGCCTCGCCTCCGCCAGCAGCTCCTCCTCCAACGGAGGGCCATGTTGGGGATGACCCTTGTGAGTTCTTCGTCAGGCTGCGCCGCCCGCCGCGCCGTCGCCTTCGTCTCCCGACTCCATTTGCGCGGGAGATGGAGCTGGATCCGCCGGAGTCGTTGCGGCTGCACATGAGGGGCTGCGGGATCAGTGGCACGCGGGTCCGCGTCGACTTCCCCGCCCCTCACGTGATGTATCTTCGTCGGGGATGGAAGACATTTGCTCATATCCACCGCTTGACGGAGGGGCTCACTCTCCATTTTAAGCTGATGGAGGGTGGCCTTCTCTCCGTCAAGGTCTTCAGGCTCTTTGGGACCCGTGCAAGGTGCTGCGTGGAGAGCTCTTCTAATAGTGAAGACTCCTCCTCGGGCGGGAGTGACGAGGAGGACAGCGGCAGCGACGACGAGGGTAGTAGGCGGCGGGATGACGGGTCCGACTAGGTGTCGGGTGCCGCTCCGTGCGGCATCGGCGACCCCATCATCCATGTCGCCAGCTCCCTGAACTTTTCGGGGTCGTCTCCTTGGGCGGCTGGCGTTGGGAGGCTGCGGAAGAGGAAGAGGGCGGGCGGCAAGGCCGTCAAGTCAGAGTACGCGGGCACCGATGCCTTCGACGCGTGCTGACGTCCTGCCGCGTCGTCTTCGAGCTCTGCTTCCGGCGCCGCCATCACTATCCAGCCTTTGGACGGCCACCAAGATGTTCTCTTGGTGTCTTCTGCCACCCGTAGCTCGCCTAGGCACTCCTTTTGTCCTTTTCGCCTCCTTGACCTGCCTCCTGAGGAGAGGGACAAGAAAGGGATTACGGGCACATTATCTCTTTTTGGTTTGTAAGCCTTCGGGCCTTTGTTGAATTTAAAACTTGTAATCGCATCATTCATGTTTTTCATTCCCTATGGACTGTACCTGAGTGGAATGTTTTTTTAATGAAAAAGGGATGTTTGCCGGGTCATTTGTTTGCGGGTGGAACCCACGACAAGGAGTAAATCCTTGATATCTTCAAGATAAACATTTCCTTGCCCGGCAACAGGCCTTGCCGTCTCCCCACTTCGCTCAACCTTCCTCACGCCTTTGGCGGAGGCAGGGATGAGGCTGGTTCAGGCTCCTTGTTTCATCCTTTCGCTGCCGCGACTACGACCAAACTTGTCCCCAGGAACGAGCCCTAAGGCCTAGAGTTAGGGGAGCACGGTAGCTTAAGGGAAAACGAGGTTTCACATACCTCAGTCCATAATGGAACACATGATAAGGGATGAAGAACTTATCTGAAGCTGTAGTCCCCGGCAACCCTGGTTCGCCGTGGGTAAATCTTTGCTCTTGCAGCCCCCGGCAATACTGGCTTGCCGGGGGCTAGATGCTGGTCTGTTCCTCTTTTTTTTCTCCCCAAGTGGTTCGGTACGGATATCTGTGTGTCCTGTGAACCAAAGAAGACAAAAGAAAGACAAAGAGACGCACACTCGACCTCTAAGCTAGGAGTTAGTCGCCGCTAAGCACTATCAACCTTAACCAAGGACGAGACTCGACCTAGCATGCATGCTATAACTTTGGGCGCCAGCGCTTCATTTATTTATGCTCAGCGTCTGCGCCTGGCTTTATACAAAGGGTTACATGCGTCATCGGCAAGGCTCGTACAAAAGGTGGCTTGCCGGGGGGCCCGGCAAGCCACGCCTCACGGGTAAAACTTGCGAAGATGCTCAATGTTCCAGGAGTTACTCACCGGAATGGCATCTTCGGTCTCCAGGCGGACTGCGCCGGTCCTGGTGACTCGTATTACCCGATAAGGGCCTTCCCACTTTGGCGTCAACTTGTTGAAATTCTTGGCTCAATCCCGCAACCCGCGGCGCGGCGCGGCGTGGCGCGGCGCGTCGTGACGAGGCGCGGCGCGTCGTGACGAGGCGAGCGTGTATGTCTTCTCTTCTCATGCTCATACAAGTGGTAGAAGAGCTCACCTTATAAAGAGGTGCAACTCTCTCTCAATTTCTGGGGTGGGACTAAACTTTAGCCTCACTCACTCCACTCACATGTGTGCATGAATGAGCCAAGAGAATTTCAGAATTTTAGTTGAGCTCTGGGCCAAAAGCCTACTAGCAAAATTCCAACAATTCAGGGCGCTGCCGTATTCAAGATCTTCAGGAGGAAGTCAGAGCTAGCGGGATACCCTGGTGGTTCCCCATTTACTGGATCTAGTGGACAAATTATTGTTGGCACAGGCCATGTGAGTGATGGCAGAGCTAGCAATGCATCTTATGCATGCATGATGATGGCCGGCCTGAACTGGGGGAAGATAAGATGACAAGGGTTTGGTAGTTTTGGTCAGGTACATATAAATAAATCAAACCACGATGGGAGAGAGAGAACAAAAAATACTAGTACAGCCAAGTACGTGCATGTGATAAAGAAACTTCCTCGCTTATCATTTGTGAGCTTTCAACTGTTGCTCCAAGAGGCATGCATGAGCTTCTGAATTTCTTTTTGTCGTGAAAACATTACAAAAAGAAGAGAGGATTTCCTAAAAAAAGGATTAAATGTGCATCTCATTTGCTTATGTGATGATTACTACGACAACACACATACACTGGTGGTTTCACCCATATGATCTCCCATGACAATAATGCTCTGTAGCGGCCCCAACTCTAGAAGTAGTGACCTCCCCTGCTACTAGGAGAGTGTAAGGGAAGAGGAAGAGGAAATCTTCTTACGAATTCGCTCCAAATGGTGCAAGGAAAGAGGAGAGAGATGGATGGGGATGAGAAATGAGTGATGGCCCGCCTCCATCCATCCGTCGATCCATCCTTTTGTGCCCCCAAAAACTGAGGCATTTCTCGATCCACCTTCGAATGGCATGCTTCATCGATCTCGTCTTGTGTATGTTTGTTTGTGCACTATTGGTTCTACTAGTTACTCCACCTTGGAGTAGCATTAAGCAGTAGGATGTGATGTTTCTTTTTAGTAGTAGCTTGGTTGCAGAAAGTGGCTGCCATGGGTGGATTGACAATCGAAGCTAAGGCTGGTGCTACCATTTTAGGAGTGTGGCACATGATAGATCAGAGCTGAATGGAGTGGACGCTGGAAAAGTCACCACTCCAAAGCCCCCCCTATCCTGTCACCTCTACCTACCTACGTGTGTGGGTGCATGTGTGTGCATGCATAGAGTTAAGGATTGGACAAAAGATATTGCACTCTGGATAGATGGATGGACATTTGAGTGGAGAGCATTTGGAGAACACTACTAGCAGCCAGCGTTGCTTTTTGTCTACCGTTAGGCTATTCCCAGTAATCCCGTGACACTATTTAACAGGAGTACTGTAAGTCTTTTTTTTTAATTGTTTGAAAAAAAAGGAGCACCGTAAATTTTGCAGTTCCAACTGTTGCTGAACTGCATTTCACCAAGCAGAGCAGAGGAAAGAACATTCAGAGCCAAATTACCATCGGGTCTACATACTAGTTGGTTGGCCCACTCACAGGATCGTCGATCGACCCAGAGAGTAATGATCTTCGCTTGATTTTGTTCATTGCTGCCGGCACGGGCTCTCACGCTCACGGGCAGCTTTGCCCAGGGACCACATAACATGGACTCTTCTTTCTTTTAGCATTCCGTTGGTTCGGTCTGGCCACTCATGTATGCCGTTGGATGTATCTGTAAAACGAAAGCGTATGCTCATGATAGGGACGTGCGACCCACCGGTGCCGCTGCCACCAATCAAGATGAACCACAATTCTCTGGGCGACGGCACATACGCCTCTCCGTCGGTGGTGTAGATATCAAGCCCGGTACGGCGATCGACGGCGACGGCCGGTACGTCGGATTCCTCCGAAATGATTAGTCCGTCGCCATCCCGCCACAGTTATATACATCTAGCTAAGCTTCCACTGGTCATTTGATCCCTTCCCTTTTTCGCTTCGACCGTGACAATTGGCCGTTTCCACCGTGCCTGCAAGCAGCTGTGGCAAACCAATGGAAACCGGAAGCATTTTACATTGCTATATATTTGAGACGTGAAGCAAATCTCTCGATTTAAGAGTCCCTATTGTACTTTTGGATAAAGTTTGACCACATGTTTAACGAGAAAAATCTTAATGCATGTCATCAAAAATTATAATGTTGGATTCAAATTTGAATGTGGTTTCCAGTGATATTATTTTTGCTACATATAACATACTATATTTTATTAGTTAAAATTATGATCAAAATATGACCCAAAAAAGATTAAGACTAGTAAATCTGACGGAGGGAGTACACTATGAGGTGTTCGTTTCGTCTATAGTTTTACTTTTACGGCCTGATAGACTTCCTTGTTACAGACTGGCTGGCTGGCTGGCTGGTTGAGCGTGTCTGCGTGTGTAGTAACACTGAGCTTTGTCGCAGTTATCACGCTGTTGGAATCTTCGTATCTGAATGGTCGCAGCTGCAAATAGTAAACAGAAAGTTGATGATTTTGTTCCTTCAAATATAGGTGAACTGTCCGTGTGTGTATCATGGGTTGTCTAGGCTCGAAAGACATCTGGAATTATTTCACGACAGAGGCCAGGTCCGATCCACGACCATGCGATTCCTCAAGTTCTCCTATTGTCTTCTAGATCGGCGGTCTTGGAGGTGACTTGCCTTGATGTTGGAAGGCCTTCTTGCCTAATGCGGCCGGGGATATGGTCTAGTTAGTGATGGCGAACTTCTTAGCACATTTACAGCTGGAGCCCCCAAAACCGCTCCAAACGCCCGGGCAGGTTACCCAGTCAGTGACTGGACGCAAAATTGTCACCAAACCGGTTATATCGGGCCCAAACGTTCGGACTGACCGCCGGGCCCGTCCCTGGCCCATATATGGGCCGGATATGGTGACTCCTGAATCCCCCCCTTCCCCCATGTGGATTGACCGGTAGGACCAACATGGTAAACCGTATAAACCAGTGGTCTGACGAGCGCCTCATATGTTCCTCGGTGAGGACATATTCATGGTACCGTGTGGCGCCGCTTCGGCACGCAGCCCGAGGAACCAAGTCCTACTAATTAAGCCGGACGACGGCAACCAAACCGTAGCGTCTCCCTATTTCTTTCCCTTTCTGCTCTTCGTCGCCGCCACTTTCAATTTGTCCACTTCTAGCAATGCCAAGGCACCTAATCACTACTTACGCAATGCTCACTCTCGAGAGGTAGCTCCAACTGCTAGAGGAGATCCGGGCTAGGTGCGGGGCTCGAAATGCAGCCGGCCTACCTCCGGATTTAATGCAGCCCGAAGAGGAGGATGAGGAGCCAGGGAAAGAGGAGGAGGTCGCCGCCATGGAGTAGGAAGCCGAGGAGGAGGATGCCACCATGGAGAAGGGAGCAGAGGAGGCAGTTCCGGTGCCTGCAGGCTTCGACATGTCCGAGGCGTTAGCGAAGTACGAGGTCGCGGACCAACAAGCCATCCTTGACTCCATCCATTGGAGGCCAACCTCCGATTCCTCAGTGCCAGCAAGCCACGAAGATCAATGAGATCTTCGCCGATACGGAGTCCAGCGAGAAGCCAGAGGTGCGCCCGATCGCCAATGACCACGAGGTCGGTGGCTCCGGCACCAATTTCATCAACATCTCCAACAAAGACAAGTACCGTAGTTGATAGTCGGTAGTACGTAGATCTTGTCTTTTGCATTGTTTTGTATAAACATGCTAACCGAAAAAATGCCTATTATGGTTGTTGGAGTTGCAATGTGGGGTGTGAACATCACCGTGTGCCCGGGCGCATCCACGAGCATTTGTCAACTCAATTTAGGCACCCATGGAATTAGATGCTTGTACTGATCCAGTGAAGGCGGACGTTACCGCGCGGGGGGGGGGGGGGGGGGGGGGGTGTGTTTTGGCTCCCGGGAGAATTTGCTCCAGGATAAACAGTACCGCAAAAAAGTGGTTATATATTTTAAAAATATTCCGGTCATTTTTGTGGATCTTCGTGTTAGTGTCGAAGCCATGCTTGACAATTTTCATCCAAAACCGAGTCTGAGTGTTTCGTTGGTGAGAAAAAAATTTGGGGTAATAGTTGATGTTCAAATTTGTTGTTTTTGTACGGGCCGAAATCTTTAACATTTTTTCCTAAAACTTCGCAGGTACCATGTAGATGTGACTATAAATACATATAAATTTTGTTGGGCTATTTTGACATTTCAAAAATTATTTTTCACGTGCAGGACCACACATGGTGCCGGGAGGCCCGGGACCAAACTGGATTTCCGGGCGTTACCTCCCTATTCTACTTGTGCACAATTTGTATGGCGTCTTTTTATTTTACCTTCGCTGCACAATTTGTACACGCGCAGGACCAAACGTAATACCACATTCTGTGGCAATGGATGCAATACCACATGCTTCTCTCACTTGATGAAGGCGTCAAGGGGTGTCTTTGTCTTCTCACTTTGTCCCTGTAAGGAACTCCCGCGGTGGCTTTGGGCCTGTTAATAAGGTCGTGGATTAAATGTTTCCTTATGAACGACTTTACGGTATATTTCTCCCTTATGAAACATATTTGGAACATAATGCTTATATAGGCGAGGTCGTGGAATAAATGTTTCCTTATGAAACACATTTGAATGGATTATGAGATTTGTGTGATGAATGAATTGCGTACGCTTTTGTGTATCTAATGTAAGAGGAAATATAAAAAGCTTGTTTCTTCAAAACACACACACACAAGCGGTTCTAGTATACAAACCATCTATAATGATCGCATATTCGATGCGGCGGGAAAACTAAAGCCGCCTCCGGGAGACAACACATTGGAGGAGGTTGTTTACGTAAGCTGCATGCAGTAGATTATTGTCACATGCTTCTAGAAACCGCTTGCACCAAGCCAAGTATTAGTGACATAGGCTTTGAGGTGGAATGAGGAACCACCGCTGGCCTATGTGCTGAAACATCCTGCAAAGCCCGGCTCAGTACTAGTGATAGGGTTTGCATTCGTGATGTTGGTGTGCCTTTTTTTGGTAACACTCATCCCTCCAATGATGTAGCTTCCCTATAAGAAAGTGAACATCGGAATAACTCCTCGTATGAGGAGCTTCGGTTACCAATTGACCTTGCACTTACTATATCTTATTGTTTTCGTTTAACTCATATAATTGTGGACATCTTTAGTACACTTGTTATCTCACCTGAACAATTGGTTAGGCCAACCTTATATTCCGCACTTGCCTAAACTTGCTGATTTTCAATTAATATTTGCAATAGTACCTACTCACCCCCCCTCCCTCCCTCGAGGGAGTCCTGAATTATGAAGTCCTCGGGTGTCCGGGCTATGTGATATGGGCCAGACTGATGGGCCATGAAGATACAATATATAAGGTCTTCCCCCGTGTCCGGATGGGACTCTCCTTTGCGTGGATCGCAAGTTTGGCGTCCGGATGTATGATTTCCTTTCTCTGTAAACCGACTATGTACAACTCTAGGCCCCTCCGGTGTCTATATAAGACGGAGGGTTTAGTCCGTAGAGGCTATCGAAATTTACATAAGCTAGACATCTAGGGTTTAGCAATTACGATCTCGAGGTAGATCAACTCTTGTAACCCCTATACTCATCAAAGTCAATCAAGCAGGAAGTAGGGTATTACCTCCATTAAGAGAGCCCGATCCTGGGTAAACATCGTGTCCCCTTTGTCTCCTGTTACCTTCGATCCTCAGACGCAAAGTTCGGGATCCCCTACCCGAGATCGGCCGGTTTTGACACCGACATTGGTGCTTTCATCGAGAGTTCCACTGTGTCGTCGGAAGAAGGTTCGATGGCTCGTTCGATCATCAACAACGATGCTGTTTCCGGGGAAACTTTCCTCCCCGGTCAACTTTTTGTGTTCGGCGGCTTGGCTCTGCGTGCCAATTCGATTGGTCACCTCGAACAGGTCGACAGCTACACCCCTAGTCAACAGATCAGATTTGGAAGCCTAGATTACATCACCGACATCTGAGTAGACTTGATCTTCGAAGGGTTCACGGCCTCGACCACCGAAGGAAGCCCGTCGGATCCTCCACCAGGCTCCGTTCAAGGACCAACAGTCATCCCTACCCTGGCCTTATATCCAGAGCAGACTACTTCATCCGAAGATGGGTGTCTGAAACCCACCGGACTCTCTCCTACTATGGAGCTTTTCTCCGAAGGCGTGGAGGCAACTATGTCTTCGGTGAGCCTGCGATCAAGCAGGACTCTCCATGTCATCAGAGAGTCGAACTCGCCTCGGGACGCCAACACCGAACCCTCAAGGTCTGCGTCTAGTGAGCTCAGCCTGGTGGAATCTGTCGTGCCTAGCCCCGTAGGTCCCCGGTTCCCCGTCCGTCCTGCGCTCTTAACTGAGGCCATGAACTTAATGTGATCCCTCGCCATTATGGAAGTATCGCCTCCGAACTACACCTAGCCGGGACTAGGGGCTGAGAGCGGGGAATTTCACGTCCCACCCGCCACCCACTTAATAGCCACTGTCGAGGATTTGACCGACATGCTAGGTTATGCCTTTGAAGACATCGACGGTATGGACGACGATGCCAGAGACAAACAAATCCAAGACCCGCTATTCACGGGGCGTTGGACGGCTACCTCCACATATGATGTGTATATGGTCGATACACCTAAAGAGGATGACGACGAAGGCGGAAAAGATACGATCGAGGACAAGCCCGTGGATGCACCACCAAAACATCGACGTCAGCGACGCCGCTCAAAATCACGTCGCGGAAAAGAAAGTAACACCGGCACCAGAGACGATAACACTCCGAACAATGCCGAAGACCCTATTGAGCATGCGTCCGAACATGACGAATGGGAGGAGGGACAAGTTAACCCAGACGAGCCGGTCAGGAATGAGGACTCGGAAGATAATAACTGTCTAGCGATCTCCGAGGATGATGTCAGCCTCGGCAATGAAGACTTCATCGTGCCAGAGGAACCCCTCGAGCAAGAGCGCTTCAAGCGCCAGCTAATCGCAACTGCGAGAAGCCTAAAGAAGAAGCAGCAACAGCTCCAAGCCGAACAGGATACCCTCAACAACAGATGGACCCAGGTCCTAGCTGCCGAAGAATATGGCCTCGAGCGACCAACAAAGAGTTATCCGAAGCATCGGCTACTACCACAATTCGACGACGAGGCCCTTGAGCCAATACTGTCAAGATATGACCGCGCTGATGAACCAGACTGGCCACCACGTGGGCAAGATAAAGCGGCTACTTATGCCGAACACCAGCCCCTACCACCTCGCCGTCGAGGCAAAGAGGTAGCAGCTCCGGCTATACCTACGACTTACGACAGGACCTCGACAATAAAGCCGGTCAGGCCAGATCAATCTATGGATAAAGGGGGCGTGCCCCAACGCGAGACGACGGCCATCAAGCCTGGCGCGACAGGCATAACCTCACCCGGGCCAAAAACCAAATACGGATGTCATCCGAACTCCATCGTCACGTTGCCCAATACAGAGGTGCCGCGCATCCCTTATGCATTACCGATGAGGTAATGCAGCACCAGTTCTCAGAAGGGTTCAAACCCGTAAACATTGAATCATACAATGGAACGACCGACCCCGCGGTATGGATTGAAGACTTTCTTCTCCATATTCACATGGCTCACAGCGATGACCTCCACGCCATCAAATACCTCCCCTTAAAGCTGAAAGGACCAGCATGACACTGGTTAAACAACATCCCCGAGAACTCCAATGGTAGCTGGGAAGATCTGGAGGATGCCTTTAGAGACAACTTCCAAGGTACCTATGTCCGGCCTCCGGACGCCGATGACCTTAGTCATATAGTCCGGCAACCCTTATAGTCAGCCCGCAAACTCTAGACTAGGTTCTTAATTAAAAAGAACCAAATCATCGATTTTCCGGACGCCGAAGCCCTCGCGGCCTTTAAACATAGCGTCCATGACGAATGGCTCACCCGACACCTCGGCCAAGAAGAGCCGAAGTCCATGGCAGGCCTTACCACACTCATGACCCGCTTGTGCGTAGGAGAGGACATCCGGTTGGCTCGTAGAAGCAACAGTACCAACGACCCTAGCACCTCCGAAGTCAGGGATGGCAATGGTAGGCCACAACGCAACAACCATAAGCGTCGAAGTAACAATGAAGAAACTGAAGACAAAACAGTTAACGCCGGATTCAGTGGCTCTAAATCTGGTCAGCGGAAGAAGCCATTCAAAGGGAATAAATATGGTCCATCCAATTTGGACAAAATACTCGATCGGTCTTGCCAGATTCATGGCACCCCTGACAAGCCTGCCAACCACTCCAACAGAAATTGTTGGGTCTTTAAACAGGCCTGGAAGTTAAATACCGAACATAAGGGGAAAGGACCGCCGAGAAAGGACGATGACGAGTCATGGCCACCAATCACAGGGGATCAAAAGAAATTCCCCCCTAAGGTGAAAACAGTGAATATGATCTATGTCACGCATATCCCCAAGAGGGAGCGCAAACGTGCGCTAAGGGACGTCTGTGCCATAGAGCCCGTCGCCCCTAAATTCAACCCGTGGTCGGCTTGTCCGATCAGCTTCGATCGTAGGGACCACCCGACCAGTATCGGTCATGGAGGTTCGGCAGCCCTGGTCCTCGATCCAATCATTGACGGATAACATCTCATTCGAGTCCTTATGGACGGTGGCAGTAGTCTTAACTTGATCTATCAAGACATCGTCCTAAAATGGGTATTGACCCGTCAAGAATTATGCCTAGTAATACCACCTTTAAAGGAGTGATACCTGGCGTTGAGGCCCACTACACGGGCTCACTAACATTGGAAGTAGTCATCGGTTCACCGGACAACTTCCGGAGCGAAGACTTGATCTTCGACATCGTCCCCTTTCGCAATGGTTATCATGCACTGCTCGGACGTACCGCCTTCGCCCGCTTCAATGCGGTCCCGCATTATGCTTACTTAAAGCTCAAAATGCCTGGGCCGCGTGGCATTATCACAGTCAATGGAAACATGGAGCGCTCCCTCCGTACCGAGGAGCACACCGCAGCCCTCGCAGACGAGGTATAGAGCGGCCTTATCAAGCCGAACACTTCATCGGCCATCAAGCCCCCGGACACTGTCAAATGAGTCCGGCCTACCCTGCAGAATGACAGCTCAGTCCATCCAGAGCTGGACTAGCAATTCCGCCTCCATCAGCCGCCCATCTAATCGCGATATATGTACCGCGCGTGCATAACTACGCACCCAAAATACCTTGGACAAGGACGGAGGCACATGGTGGACAAGGTCCATAATGCGGCTCGGCCCTATTTGGACCTTAATCTTTTTTTCTCTTTTTTATTTCAAGTTCTTTAAAACCTAAATCACTTTTTGGTGGTACAAGGGCCCTTTCCCAGGCCCCTTTTATATACACGATCATCGATCCTCTCAAAGTATCCTACACCAAGGCGAAAAGTGGCGCAGACGTGCGGCAGGGTGTCCAAAGGATCTTCAAGACCATCTTTTCTTTTTTAGGGCCTGTATACAGCTCTCCCTTCTTTCCCTTCTTTAGACGTGCGGCGCAGATGTAAAATAGCCTTGATGCTTATGGCATTCTCTGTAAGAGCAAATTTTGACGCATCAATCAGACTATAATGGAAACAGTTTTGTCAAACCCTATTCGGTATTGGTTTATTTCATAATCTGTATTCCCTCTTCACGTCAGATTGGCATATACACCTCGGCATGATTCAAAATTCTAGGGGCTCTATTCGGCCACATATCTTTTCAAAAAAAAAAGTCCGAACACTTTTAGAGTATACTTCGACGTCCCGAACACTTCATTATATGCATCGGCTCTGAATCATGTCTTTGGTCAATAGTTGGGTTGCCAGCTCCTGTGGTTACTATCTTACATTCCGCTTGTTCGGCTAAGGTAGTAAAGGGAGAACTACTGCGATTGTGTTTCCGATTCGTCCGGTCAAACGCCTCAGTAGAGAAAGCCGAAAACTGAATGTCATGATGTGATGAGAGCTGGTCAGCAGTTCGGCGACTTGATATAAATCTCTTGTGATTTTTTCCGTCTTACACGAAGGACTGGCCTTCGTACAGTTACACCTCGAAGGCTTCCTAGTTGGGATAGTCGCATACGCACCAGGGCTAATCCCTAGCCCCACCGTCAAACTCCTATGGCTAAGTCAAAATGATAAAGCCGCATAGTCTGATTGCCCGGTTCGCTGCGCAGACACCTCCTTCATGGACCAAGACATTGGGACAAGTGTGATCATGCGCTAATCCGAACACACCCATAGCATCTACGTGGGGGCTGAAGCCGACGACTGGCAAACTCTCAAGATTAATAAACGACCGCACAGGAGGAAAGTAATTTCAGATAAAAGGCACAAATATATTACAAAGCCTTGGTTCATAAAACAACGCCCGGGCAGCCCAGATACATTCACTCAAATATGATATCCTTCGAGCATTGACCTTCTATTAAACGGGCACCCTCTAGGACGCCTTCAAAATACTGCTCCGGCTTGCGGTGGTCCTTGCCTTCGGGTGGGCCCTCGACCGCCACGACGGCGGCCTTCATCTTTGCCCAATGCATCTTGACACTGGCAAAGGCCATTCACGCACCCTCTATTCACGTCGAGCGCTTTACAACTTCAACTCGGGGCAGGGTGTCGCCAAGCCGCTTGACCAGGCCGAAGTAGCTGCTAGTAATGGGTCCGACTGGCCACAGCCGGACTATGATGTCCTTCATGGCCAACCCGGACATCCTATGCAGCTCCGCCAGCTGTATCATATGGTTGTTCAGCAGCGCTGGACGCTCCGGCGCTAGGTACTGTGACCAGAAGAGCTTCTCCGTTGTGTTCCCCTCTTGGGCCCGGAAATACTGTGTGGCGTCGGCAGCACTCTTCGGAATATCCGCGAAGGCGTCTGGAGAAGTCCATAGTTGAGTGAGCAAAGGCATATTTCTGACTGCCAAATTTACTCTGCAAAAGAAAGGGCTTACCAGCCGCTATCTGTTTGGCATGTTGATCTCCTCACGAGCCGGCCGAGACTCGATCCGCGCCTCCTTGGCCTCCCAGGGAGCCTTGGCGAGATCGACTGCTTGGGCCTTATTCTTCTCCTCCAAGGTCTCACACTTGCCGGCGGCATCCTTGAGCTCTTGCTCCACTTCGGTCACCCGCTCCTCATACTGGTGGCGGGCAACTTGCTCGGCCTTTAAATCCGCAGCTGCTTTATCAGCAGCCACTTAGCTCACTCGTTCCTTCTCCTTGGCTTGGGCGAGGGCACTCTTCAGGGTCTCGACCTCGGCCGCACTACCTGCAATAATGATCAGGACAACGCATGAGCTTAAACTCTGCATTGGCATATCACTTCAGGTGTGTAAATAATTTTTCAAACATACCTTGCGCCTCATCGAACCGCTTGTTAATGCAGACAATATCATCATCGGCCAGCTTCAGCTTCCGCTGAAGTTTGGACACTTCAGCGGCCTGGGCGGTCGCCGCTAACAGGGAGGCCTGTTTACCAATAGACCAGTAAGTTACCTCCTGTGATTATTATTTCATCCTCTGTTCAACCGTTTTTCAGAACGGAACAGAGTCCCAGGGGCTACTATCTATACACAGGCATATTTTTGATATGAAATGCGGCTAAGAATATTATATCGCATACCTTGAAGCCTGTTAGCAGGCTGGTGAAGGCTTCGTTCATCCCGCTCTTGGGGGACTGAACCTTCTCAACCACCACACCCATCAGGTTGCAGTGCTCATCCACGATGGATGCACGTCGCAGTGCCTCCATCAGAGTGTTCGGCACCTCCGGAGTTGGCGCTCCCCCTCCTTTGAAGGGGGTTGCTCGCTCGATTCCGGAGCCACATGGGTCTCCCGAATGGTGTTCGGCTGGGGGCCAGACTGGTCAGGGCCCCCGTTGCTAGTCTCCATGGGGCTTGCACCCCACATGTTTTCGGCAGCCAATGCATTACCCTCCGGTGCGGTCTTGGCGGCCTCCCGCACCTCTCCATGGCCCGGAGAGGCCCTTTGGGACAACACTTCAGTGTCATCCGCGGCAGTTAGCGGAGAGGCTCGCGGTGGCGTCTCGCTCTCCACCATCTCCGACGCTAGAGAGTTCCCCTCCGATAATGATTGTTGGGGGCGGTCGCGGGCCGGACTGAAGCACACGGTATAATGTGTTAAACTACAATCATAAAGACCTGAAATATGTAAAGCATCCTTGGACACTTATGATGCGGCCAGGGGCTTCACCCTGGGGCGCCACTCAGGGATGGCTTCGGCATCCGAATCCGAGCCGTCTGAGAGGGATATCTTCCCTCTCTTGGACGCCTCCGACTCTGGGTCTACAGAGGCCGCCCTTTTCTTCTTCCTCCCCTTAAGGGAAGAATCACTTTCTGCCTCCTCCTCCTCTTTGTCTTGATCTCCCTCGTGGGAGGAGGGAGCCTCGGTCTCTCCGGACACATCATCTTAAGCACCTTTATGGTGGAGGCCACCTTTGGCCTCCTTGATCTTCTTCTTGGCCTTCTTCTCCGGTGCCTGGTACGGCACCGGGACCAGCATCCTCGTTAACAGAGGAGTGGCTGGGTCTTCTAGTAGCGGAGCCGGACACTTGATCCGCTCTGCCTTCTTTTTCCAGTCCTAAATAAAGGATGAAGGGCTCAACATACCCTCTGATTTGTGAACCAATGTTGTGTTTGAAAATTAAATGCTTACCGGGGTGGCCGGATGAGCGCTGTCGAGGCCGATGTCGTCGGTCTTCTTCGACCACATCTTATGGGCTTTGAAGAGCAGCTTCCAGATCTCTTCATTCGTTGTGCTGAAGAATCACTGCAGGGATCGCGACCCTTCCGGATTGAACTCCCACATATGGAGAGGCCGGCGCTGGCAGGGGAGGACCCGACGGAATAGCATCACCTGGATCACGTCAGTGAGGTTGGTGTTCTTTTCTATCATGTTTTTGATGCGCTTTTGCAGCATCAACACTTCGTTGGTCGATCCCCAGTCTAGGCCCTTGTTGGTCCACGATGCGAGCCGCATTGGGGGTCCGGATCTAAACTCAGGAGTGGCCGCCCATGTGGCGCCGTGAGGTTCAGTGATGTAGAACCACTCCTACTACCAAACTTTGATGGTCTCCACAAAGGATCCTTTGGGCCAGGTGGTGCTGGGGAGCTTGCTCACCAGGGCGCCACTGCAGTCCGCATGCTGCCTGTCGACCACCTTCGGCTTCACGTTGAAGACCTTGAGCCATAGGCCAAAGTGTGGAGGGATGCGGAGGAGCGCCTCGCACATGACGATGAATGCCGAGATGTGGAGGAAGGAATTTGGGGCTAGATCGTGAAAATCCAGCCCGTAATAGAACATGAGGCCGCAGACAAAGGGGTGAAGGGGAAACCCTAGTCCGCGGAGGAAGTGGGTGATAAACACCACTCTTTCGCCGGGCTCCAGAGTGGGGATGGTCTGCTTCTTAGCAGGGAGCCTATGCGCGACGTCCGCAGTCAGGTACCCCGCCTCCTGGAGATCTGTGACGTCCTTCTCTG
Organism: Triticum urartu; assembly: GCF_056163025.1. Lineage (NCBI taxonomy): Eukaryota > Viridiplantae > Streptophyta > Magnoliopsida > Poales > Poaceae > Triticum > Triticum urartu. The sequence continues at coordinate 44,443,000 of NC_141879.1, read as the reverse complement.
TGACGGAGGAGGCCACCCACTTGCCTTGAGAGCTGGATCCGGACATGGCCGGAGATGTTGGTGGCGGTGGGAAAGATTGAAGCTTGGGCGTTGGAGCTTGAGGATGGGGAAGCAGAGGAAGGAAGAAGGCGTGGGTAAAAAGATGGATCTTTATCCGCTTATATAGGCAGTGAATATCAAGCGCCCCCCCCCCACACACACACAAGCCTTAAAACTCGCCTGTTACCAAGGGATTGTGCGAAGGCACGGTTGGATTACCCAAACCCGTGATGAGGATCCCGCAATAAGCGGACACGATATCTATTTTGACAAGACGTACCAATAGAGGCCGTGCCTCAAAACGCGAAGCGGGAGGTCAAAAAACAGCTCGAAATGATAAAGAGGCTAGACGTAATGTTTGGACGAAAAAGTTGTCAGTAGACATACCTTAATTTGATTAAGTATTGTGCCCTTGTGGTTGAGGGTTGTGACTGCTATACAGATCTGGATACAATTCTCTTATTCAGAAGACTACTTTGAAGTATTCGGAGGAGGAACCCGCCTTGCAATGCCGAAGACAATCTGCGTACCGAACACATCGTCATCGAAAGACTAGTTCAGGGGCTACTGAGGGAGTCCTGGATTATGGGGTCCTCGGGTGTCCGGGCTGTGTGATATGGGCCGGACTGATGGGCCGTGAAGATACAAGATAGAAGGCCTTCCCCGTGTCCGGATGGGACTCTCCTTTGCGTGGATGGAAAGTTTTGGCGTCCGGATGTATGATTTCCTTTCTCTGTAAACCGACTCTGTACAACCCTAGGCCCCTCCGGTGTCTATATAAGTCGGAGGGTTTAGTCCGTAGAGGCTATCAGAATTTACATGAGCTAGACATCTAGGGTTTAGTCATTATGATCTGGAGATAGATCAACTCTTGTAACCCCTATACTCATCAAAGTCAGTCAAGCAGGAAGTATGGTATTACCTCCATTAAGAGGGCCCGAACCTAGGTAAACATCGTGTCCCCTTTGTCTCCTGTTACCTTCGATCCTCAGACGCACTGTTCGGGACCCCCTACCCGAGATCGGCCAGTTTTGACACCGACACCCCCTCCCCCCTTCTTGATCCATCTGAATATTTTCAGTGGGCATTGCTGGACTTTCTGTAACACTCAAATTTCCCACCAACTCATCGCAACATAATCAATACAATTAACTTGTTGCATGCTTATGCAAAAAAGTACAGGTAATAAGCTGCCCATTAGATGAAATATACATGGTTGAGATGCAGGCAATCGTAAGCACATGATCATATGACACGACAATAACATGGTTCTAGCATAATTGCGAATATAGAAAATCAAAACATAATCGAAGAGATTCCACACATGTGGTAGAATTGAAGAAGCATGCACTCACATATGATAATAAAGGCATTGAACCAGTACATTCGCTCCAACAATATGTCCAGTAGTATATATAAACATACGCCCCTTCCAATACTATTGGTTCTAATTCCTACAACAACGGGTAGACATAATACATATGTTTAGACTAGAGATAGGGTTGTACATGAATGAGTTGTCTAGGATTGGAAGGCACCGGGAATTATTTTATAGCTGTAGGACATACCCATGCGAGCAATATGATCCCTTTATCCTCTTCCATATGACATCTATGTGCATTGTGCCTGTATCTTCGATATATATGATGTGATTTGGCCGCAAGACTTTCTTGTTGCGGAGACAATGAAACCATACGCGTGAAGCCATAAGGAACCAATGTTCCTTCTATTTAGTGACTATTTGGCTCGAAGAATATAAGACGTAGCACTAGCCTATGTTAATTTTCCGATTATGGATGGCATTTTTGTAGGATATAGCCATGGCAACTACTGTTTTCTATGTAACCAGTGGTGGTGGCGCGTTAGTTCGAACAACAATAGCGGCGCAATATTACTCAGATGTAGCCATTCATTTCTTGATTTGTGTATTTTAACTTGATATATTGTATTGTTTCCTTCTTACTTTTCGGTAGACACTAAAAATACAGTAATGTCAGTGGTATGAATTGTTGTTTTGTTCCTAACAGAAGACCATTAATAGGCAGAGGACACATTTTGTCACTGGACATAATCGTAGGCTCTAACCACACAACCATGGTGAAGGAACAATAATTGATGCACGTGATTATGGAAGTTAAGAACAATGCAATATTGATGCCTTCCTCGAGAACTATATAGGACATATATGAAACACACCATGATTGTACTTGGCATAATTCAGGATTGGCCCACTTGCTACACACTTCCATATTTCTTGATATTTACATTTCTGCAACTCTCCAACACTTTTTAGCACTTTTATTGATTCCTTGCTATATTCCAGCTCATCAATCCGTTCTGTTCCTTATTGGGTTCGACACTCTTATTTACTAAAAAGATCCACCATTGGTCCCTTACATTCATGGGATATCACGTTGTGATGGAGGAGCTATGTGGAATTTACTGTATTGGGGTATATTTTATTGGAATAGCCACACATGATTACATGTTTTAAGGAATGATGTTGATATGTCCTTTTGGATGCAAGAGAAGCTTCAAGGAAGAGCTTATAGCATCTACATACACGATTACCAAATCTAGCTCCCTATACGTCTACCGATGCGCCTGCATGCGTCTGCGGACAGTGATTAGTCGGTCCTCAAATTCTCGCCAGCATAGCCGTGTACCTCATATCCAGCACCCTATATCCATACTATGCATGCAACGTGATGAACTACTCTATGTAGATCAAACAACGGACAAAGAAATCGGCATCAAACGGACAATGAAATGCACATAAACTCACTTTACATAATCCAAAAGGTCACCACAATTCATCGCCGAACGGGATCTAAACTTAAACAACTAAAAACGATAATAATAAATGGAGCAGGAGCGTCTTCAATCACTTCCTCGCTGGCCCTTTACCCTTCTGGTCGCTAGCGCAGCAGTAGGCATCTGCGGCTGGTGGTGGATCATCTGAGTCGTCGTCGGAGGAGTTGTGGTCGTCGCCATCGTCCGACGAGGAGTCGGAGATGACAGTAACCCGCGGCGGCAGTGCATGGAATGCTCCATCACATCCCTCTCCCGGAGGTTTGAGGCCGGCTTGAGGCATCCGAGTAGGTCGGGTTTTTTTGACCAGTTAGTTACCGAGCAGCCTGCCCGGGTGTTTAAGACCGATTTGAGGCTCCCTGCTATAGATGCTCTTATGATTGTTTGATTTGAATATTAGATATATATATCTTAATTTGATTGTAACCTTTCGCATTCCCCCCTTTTCTTTACTATATTGCATTACATCACTGTTGTTTTCGGGGAAACAACTTTTGGCTAGGGCTATCCTTAGTAGGAAGATTGTAAGGAAGTTAGTGTTATCAAGGGTGTGTACGATGACCTTATAATGAAGGTCGGTGTACACTTGACAAGAGTGACACAACACCGGTTTTTTAAAGGTTCAACCACCTTGTTGGACCATGACCTAGTCTTACATTAGGAAGGCCTCGCGTAGGGTTGTATGGTCTTAAGGCGTTGACTCGTGCGTGACTCCCTGAATCCCTCTCTTGAACTCTTGGCCTAGTTCGATCCAAGTCATGCACGACTCCTCAGACTTGACCCTAGAGCGACTTGGGAACTATAAATACGTCCATGAGTTTATTCAAGTGTGGGTGGAATAATGTGCATGCCCATGGGGGCCTTATATCGGTGAGGATGCCTTGACAGATGACTAGGGCTATCATTGGCTATGGTAGGTATGATTTATAGTATGTTAACCTAGGTCTATGAGTCCATGAAGACTAGTCAAAGGTGGGGGTGTCCATAGTCCATGGTGCTCCACTCTCCTTCATCAAAGCATGAATGGGACTTTTGGCTAGTTGGCCTCATGTAGACTTGAGATTCTTCCCTTCATTGTTGAATTTGGCTTTATATTTTGCCTTCTCCTTTGACTCGTTGACCATGGGTATTTTCTTGGATTTTCTTTGATCAGTCCTGATCCTCCTTGACTAGGTTGGAATTTTTTTCACGGCCTTGGTAGTTGTTATGTGCCTTGATTTTTCTTTTGACTAGCCACGTAGGACTAGTGGGACCTCCTAATGGGATTATTTAGTTTCCTTCAACGCAGAGGTGTTGAATAGCAAAGGTGAGGAGATCTAGACCAATGGATCCAAGATTTGGATAATTGGGAAAATAATCGAGTGTCAAACGTCTAGTCTCGTTTAGTACAACTAGACAAGAGGATTTTCCTAAATTAATTCTCCATACAAAAATCTAAACAATGGAAATGGATATCCAAAGAACATCTAATTATCATCCAATACATACTAGTTTTCATATGTCTCGCCATCCTAGGAGATGGTAGGAAGTCAAGGTAGGTAGGTTGTAGCCCGATCGCAGGGAGGTGGGCAGTAGTGTCACCAATCACAAGGACGCGTGAGCTATACACCAGAAGATCCTAACACGAAAAACTCCTAGCAACTAACTACAACATAATTGATGCAATTTACTAGTTTCGGGCTTAGTAATAATAAATGAGTACTAGTAATGTGCCCATTAGATGAATATGCATGGTTGAAATGCATGTAACCATATCAAAAGCACATGAACCTAGATGGTACAGTGATATGGTTCTAACATAAATACGAATATAGCATGAAACATAACAGAAGAGTTTACCACAGTGTGCTGGAATTGAAGAAGCCTGCACTAGCGTAAGATAAATGCATTAAACTACTAGATAAAACAGCGCGCTACAGCATCGCTATAGCATGTAGAAAATTATCTCGCCAAATAAATCACTGTACAGTGTGTCACTAATAGCACGCTGCAGCGCGTTATAGCATGATAATAGCATATTTAAAGGGGCGATGCTATTTTGCATAGCGCGCTATTTTATTTCTTGATCCACAGTCATTTTATTCCTGGAGTATATTCTTTCATGTTCTTTCTTTCTGCCCGAAACAACGAAGGTGGGCTGAGATGCATTTAGGCATTCACAAAAAGTTGAACATATATTTATCTTCCAGGTCGCTCTAAACTATTGTATGGATATCATGACTGCAGAAGCACAAAGCATCTAAATCCCTTTTGTTTCATTGCTTACTATTTCGTTTGGTTATTTTTTGTCAATCAGCTTTGAGCGTGATTGAAGGAAACACAGACAAAGCATCAGAGTTTGGTAGACATGGTGTACTTTCCCAATGAAAGTTATTTTATTATCCCCTTCCATATTTCTGATTGTATGGAGCTTTAAATAGCAATGAATTTTACAATGTAGATATTCAAAATCTTTTTAGCATGATGCCGCTGCTGGTTTGATGATTATTATTAGAACTAGTAATAATGTACGTGCAATGCACGTTTATATTAGATAGGATATTAGTTGCACGTTATATTAGGTAAGATCTATCTGTTGCATGTTGGTATTTGGTAAAATATCAATTACTTTTTCGCGGGAATGGTAAGATATTAATTAGATGACAGATTTCAAGGGATGGTGTTGAGTCAAAACATGTTTATAATCAATGGCAGTGGTGGGTAATTAGAGTGTTAAACGTGTTTGGTGCTCAACATTGGAGCGATTTGAACCACTAGATAACATGATTTGACGGTCGAGATGGTTTGGATCTGCCCATTTGGGTCTTTTTATATTGGTATAGATATAGATGCGACTGATGTCGCTGCTATTTTTTTCACTGTCAAATTAATTGGAAATGCCTTTTATCATTGTTGGTTTCATTGCTACAAATGTAATTAAGGTGACCATGACAAGACATAAGGAAGGTGTCCCTCGTCCCCCTTGTGTCGCCCCTGCGGGCGACCCAGGGTGAACCCTAGCCGCCGTCCTCTCGGCCCTCCTCCAGCCTCCACCTTTCCTCGCCGCTGTCCGCAGCGCCGTCGGGCAAAGCTTGGCCGGCTGGGCGGCGGTGGGGCGTCTCTCCTCCTTGTCCATTGCGGCTGGTGCGGGGCGCCGAACTAGCTGGTGTCAGGCAGTGCGGCGGGCGGGTTTCTTGGCGACGTCGTGCGCGGCACGGCGGTGGCGGCCTGCTCACGGCAAGGTGACGGCTGCGTGGTGGGCAAGATCGATAGTCGTGGGCGCTGCCAGGTTCAGATCGGATCCAATCTGGGTCTTGGGCTTGAACACCGTCAGCCGCCACGGGGTGGTGGTGGTCGTCGCAGACCACGCCGGATCACAGGATTCGGCGCATGGAGATCTACAATGGATTCTTCGTGATCTTCCTCCATGGTGGGTTGAACCCCATGGCTCTCTCATCTCTGCAGGTTTCCGGTTCATGGTCAATTGCCGGATCCGGAGTCGACGGAGTTTTGGTGGTATAGGATGAGGACCGGAGGAAACTTTGATCGACTTGTTCGGTCCGGCATCGGCGGCGTCTCTCGACGTCGTTACCCTCCGTGGAGGCGACGTCGAGGTCTCCTATCCATCTTTGAACCCCTCCCGGACGAAAGTCCAAAATTCAGTCTGGATTGGGCTGCGGCGGTGTCCTTCGCGTCGTACCCTCCATGGAGGCGCCGTCTTGGGAGGTTCTGCTATTCGGCGGAGAGATGTTGTGGGTGATGGACCCCGTGTAGCTCCAGCAGCGGCGACGGTGTGGAGGTTTCCAGGAGGTGCGGCTTTGTTTCTACCGCGTCGATGACGACGTGTATTGGCGGCATGGTGCAGCTGGATATCGACGACAGATGTGGCTGGATAGACGAGTGCATGACGGTGGCGCTGTCTGGCGTCATGGTGGAGTTGACAGCTCACCTGGCAAGGTCTTTGCGTCGGTACCTGCTCTGAAGATGGTTAGGTGGATGACGGCCGCGGTAGCCCCGGTGAGTGTGCCAGACCAGTGTGTGACCCATTTCCGGTACTTTGCTGGGATGGGGCAACCGACATTAGTTATTAGGTTTTGGTGTGTGCGACTCAGAGAGGTTGGTTGAAATTTTGAGTCGATCCTCAGCAAGCAATAAACTTGGGTGTGTATTCATTGAAGTCTACACCAACTACAACTGATATAAGACTAGTCACAGTGGGGAGTAACTTAGAGTAGTAACATGCGTATGTTACTACTCTATGTTACTACCTCCACAATGGATAGTAACATGTCGGTGGGAACGACACCTATGGGATCACAAGAATCCCTACTGTGGTTAGCGGGGCGCGGGGTCGTGAGAAGAGTGGATCAAACAGATAGCACATGGTTCGTTTATCCAGGTTCGGGCCGCGAGGATGCGTAAAACCCTACTCCTGCTTTGGTGGATTGTATCTCTGTGTTCTTGAGCTAGCTATGGGGCGTGAGGAGCTTCAAAAGCCGAATCCTTCCTCTGGTCCCTCGAGCCTCCTTTTATAGAAAAAAGGGGTTGCCACAGTGGCACATAGGAGGTGGAAAGGGTACAGTGCTGCGAGGTTATCCCTCGCATCACGTGACAAGGCGCATTTAATGCGTCTTGCTTAGGTGTCCTTGCTTTATCGGGGACGGGGGAGAAACATGTCTCGTCCGTCGCCACTCCTTCTTGTGTCGACACGCGCCCTGGCCAGCGACGCCTGCGATGCCATGTAGGTAGGCAGGCAGCTGAGGTGGCGCAGTGGTGGGTCTTCACGAAGATCTGCATGCCGCCACGCAGGTGCCTGCCCAGCTGGTTGGATCGGCAACTGCATGCATGCAGTGGTTGAGGTTTAGTTGGCGTGGGCCTGATGGTGGCCCTGCGGGTGTCCTCGGCAAGGGCCTTGCTGGGGCCCCGGCAAGGGTCTTGCCGAGGCGCCTGCTGTCATCCCCGGCAAGGCGCTTGCCGGGGGCCTTGTGCTCTTCCTCGGCTGGGATCCCGCCAAGGGTTGTCGTCTCCTTAGTGCGTATCTGATCTTGAATGTCTTCACAAAGATCTGCATGCCTCCACGGGGATGTCTCCCGAATCCTTACCCTTTGGGGGCAGTGGACTCAAGGGTGATTTGCTCCGTAGGCGCGGGACGAGTCGCCGCGGCAAGGGTCTTGCCGGGGCTGCTAGAACTGTCTCCCGGCAAGGATCTTGCCGGGGGAGTCCGCTTCGTCCCCTTTGCTCTTCGTGGTCTTGGCCTTGGCATCATTCTAGTTCTCTTGAGCTTCGGTCTTACCCTGGCTCACCTCCCTTGCCTTGCTTGGTGTGGTGGTATCCGCGGCTCAGACTGCCCGTGCACAGTTATAGGGGTACAAAAAGTGTACCCCTCTTTTTGTACACCGACAGGAGCCCCCGGGCCTGGGCCACACATAAGCGCAACGCGTTGTTGGGCTAGGCCCAAAAACGGTGCGCGGGCAGGCGGGGCGGTTTTTACCGCGGTAAGATTCTTCGCGCGCTGCGCTTCCCACGATTCTCGCGCGTGGCGCGGAGTGGGGAGGCGCATGTGACATGGGCGGCATGCGTGGGGTTGGTTCCCGCAGGCATGCGTCACATCGTAGTAAAGGGGCGGTTCGCGCCTTCCCCATAAACGGAGGGAGGTGTGGAGGCGCGGCCTATTTACTGAATGGGGCTGAGGCGCGGTCTTCAAGGCATCCACTCCCCACGATCACGGGGTGGGGAGTGGTCATCTCACCCATCCCCTCGGTTCTGCACGTCCGCCACGTGTCTCCCATGCGCCTGGGGTGGCAAACGGTGGAGGCGGGAAACCGGGCCGTCGCTGGTTGGGGCGGCGGGTCGGTCCTGGCTCCCTGCGCCTTCCGTATCTTGATTGGCCGAGCGGGGCGGCCGAGCCCCAACCCCGATCCTTTATAAAGAGCGGGAGGGGGGATGCAATCCCGCATTCTTTCATCATCTTCTTCGTTCAGCTTCTACTCCTCCTTTCCATCCGTCATGGAGAGAGGGAATCCTGGTCCTTCAACAGTGGCGGCGAGGGTCGCCGCTCGACAACGCGTCCCTCCTTCTCCTGCGTCTGCGGTGGCAGAGCCAGCCGCGAGGGGAAGGGGGAGGGGGCGAGGCCGGGGCGCTCGGTGAAGGGAAGGACGGGGTGGCGCGCTGGCCTCGCCTCCGCCAGCAGCTCCTCCAACGGAGGGCCATGTTGGGGATGACCCTTGTGAGATTTTCGTCAGGCTGCGCCGCCCGCCGCGCCGTCGCCTTCGTCTCCCGACTCCATTTGCGCGGGATATGGAGCTGGATCCGCCGGAGTCGTTGCGGCTGCACATGAGGGGCTGCGGGATCAGTGGCACGCGGGTCCGCGTCGACTTCCCCGCCCCTCACGTGATGTATCTTCGTCGGGGATGGAAGACGTTTGCTCATATCCACCGCTTGACGGAGGGGCTCACTCTCCATTTTAAGCTGATGGAGGGTGGCCTTCTCTCTGTCAAGGTCTTCAGGCTCTTTGGGACCCGTGCAAGGTGCTGCGTGGAGAGCTCTTCTGATAGTGAAGACTCCTCCTCGGGCGGGAGTGACGAGGAGGACAGCGGCAGCGACGACGAGGGTAGTAGGCGGCAGGATGACGGGTCCGACTAGGTGTCGGGTGCCGCTCCGTGCGGCATCGGCGACCCCATCATCCATGTCGCCAGCTCCCTGAACTTCTCGGGGTCGTCTCCTTGGGCGGCTGGCGTTGGGAGGCTGCGGAAGAGGAAGAGGGCGGGCGGCAAGGCCGTCAAGTCAGAGTACGCGGGCACCGATGCCTTCAACGCGTGCTGACGTCCTGCCGCGTCGTCTTCGAGCTCTGCTTCCAGCGCCGCCATCACCATCCAGCCTTTGGACGGCCACCAAGATGTTCTCTTGGTGTCTTCTGCCACCCGTAGCTCGCCTAGGCGCTCCTTTTGTCCTTTTCGCCTCCTTGACCTGCCTCCTGAGGAGAGGGACAAGAAAGGGATTACGGGCACGTTATCTCTTTTTAGTTTGTAAGCCTTCGGGCCTTTGTTGAATTTAAAACTTGTAATCCCATCATTCATGTTTTTCATTCCCTATGGACTGTACCTGAGTGGAATGTTTTTTTAATGAAAAAGGGATGTTTGCCGGGTCATTTGTTTGCGGGTGGAACCCATGACAAGGAGTAAATCCTTGATATCTTCAAGATAAACATTTCCTTGCCCGGCAACAGGCCTTGCCGTCTCCCCACTTCGCTCAACCTTCCTCACGCCTTTGGCGGAGGCAGGGATGAGGCGGGTTCAGGCTCCTTGTTTCATCCTTTCGCTGCCGGGACTACGACCAAACTTGTCCCCAGGAACGAGCCCTAAGGCCTAGAGTTAGGGGATCACGGTAGCTTAGGGGAAAACGAGGTTTCACATACCTCAGTCCATACTGGCTTGCCGGGGGCTAGATGCTGGTCTGTTCCTCTTTTTTTTCTCCCCAAGTGGTTCGGCACGGATATCTGTGTGTCGTATGAACCAAAGAAGACAAAATAAAGACAAAGAGACGCACACTCGACCTCTAAGCTAGGGGTTAGTCGCCGCTAAGCACTATCAACCCTAACCAAGGACGAGACTCGACCTAGCATGCATGCTACAACTTTGGGCGCCAGCGCTTCATTTATTTATGCTCAGGGTCTGCGCCTGGCTTTATACAAAGGGTTACATGCGTCATCGGCAAGGCTCGTACAAAAGGTGGCTTGCCGGGGGGCCCGGCAAGCCGCGCCTCACGGGTAAAACTTGCGAAGATGCTCAATGTTCCAGGAGTTACTCACTGGAACGGCATCTTCGGTCTCCAGGCGGACTGCGCATGTCCTGGTGACTCGTATTACCCGATAAGGGCCTTCCCACTTTGGCGTCAACTTGTTGGAATTCTTGGCCGATTGAACGTGCCGAAGAACAAGGTCGCCTTCCTCAAAGCTTCGGGCATGAACCCTGCGGCTATGGTATAGCGCTGCTCTCACAGCCGCCCGAAGACGATCTTCCTCAAGGAGTGTTGCATCATCTTGCCGCAATTTCTCTTGCTCAAGCTCGTCATAAGCGAGTACTTGAGGTGACCCGTATATGAGTTCCATGGGGAGAACTGCTTCTGCCCCGTATACCAGGGCAAAGGGTGTCTGGCCGGTGGCTCGATTTGGTGTCGTTCTGATTGACCAAAGAACCGCCGGCAATTCATCAATCCAGCGCCTTCCACTCTTGTGCAGTCTGTCAAAGGTCTTTGTCCTCAGGCCTCGCAGTACTTCAGCATTTGCCCTCTCAGCTTGACCATTGCTTCGTGGGTGAGCAATGGAAGCGAAACAGACCTTGCTGCCAAGGTCTTGAATATATTGCATGAAGGTGTGGCTTGTGAACTGCGTGCCGTTGTCGGTGATAACCCTATTGGGTACACCAAAACGACACACCAGTCCTTTGAAGAACTTGACGGCTGACTGCGCTGTGACTTTCCTCACTGCTTCCACTTCTGGCCACTTTGTGAACTTGTCGATTGCAACGTACAAGTACTCAAAGCCCCCGATAGTGCAGGGGAAAGGGCCTAGTATGTCGAGCCCCCAGACCGAGAAAGGCCAGGAGAGAGGAATGGTTTGAAGGGCTTGAGCTGGCTGATGAAGCTTCTTTGAATGGAACTGACACGCTTCACACCTGGTGACTAGTGTCGTCGCATCCTGAAGGGCGGTGGGCCAGAAGAAGCCTTGCCGAAACGCTTTGCCGTCAAGGGCCCTTGACCCGATGTGGGATCCACATATGCCTCCATGTATCTCCGCCAACAGCCCCAGTCCTTCCATTCGAGGGATACACTTCAATTTCACGCCGTTCGGCCTCTTTCTGTACAGGACGTCATCGACGAACTGGTACAGAGTAGAGCGACGGGCTACGTTTTCCGCTTCTTCCTGCTCCTCAGGAAGTTTCCCTGTTTGGAGGAATCGGACGGTATGATGTGCCCACGCTGGAGCCTGGGGCTCGACGGCGAGGACTAAAGGCATTTCCTCTGCTATCGGAGCGGCTGTCTCCATGGCAAGAGCTTGATGCTCTGTCGGAGCTAGCTGTCCCGTGGCGGGCTCAATGTCTCCGGCAACATCCTTGCCGGCGGCTTCGGGGATCTCGGCGGGAAAGTACTTCCCGGGCCCTGATTTTCTCCTCTTGTTCTGCTCTGTTGATGGATCAACGGATGGCTGAGTTAGCCGAAGCACAAAGGTACCTGGTTCCACAGGTAGCTTGAGGGCAGCGCATTTTGACAGGTAATCGGCGATATCATTCTCTGCTCGGGGAACGTATTCTGCTAGTATACCGTCAAAACGCTCTTCCAGCTTTCTCACTTCATCGACGTAGGCCTTCATCAACGGGCTCTGGTAATCCTTGTTAACTTGCTTGATGACAAGTTGCGAGTCGCCTCTGACGACGAGTTTCTTGATTCCGAGGCCCGCCACGATCCTAAGACCGGCAAGCAGCCCTTCGTACTCAGCTGTATTGTTTGTTGACACCTCCCTGGGGAAGTGCATCTGGATCACGTACTTGAGGTGCTCTCCGGTGGGCGCGACAAGCAGTACGCCGGCCCCGGCGCCCTGTAAGGAGAAAGCTCCATCAAAGTACATGATCCAGTCGCAAGGTGCCTCCTTGCCAGGGAGAGCAGTCTCTTGGGTTTCTTCGTCAGGCGTCGCGGTCCATTCTGCAACGAACTCCGCCAGGACTCGGCTTTGAATCGTCGAGGTACTCTCAAACTTGAGGCCAAAGCTGGACAGTTCCAGTGCCCACTCTACGATCCTTCCCGTTGTGTCTGGATTGTGCAATATCCGTTGCAGAGGGAGGCGAGTGACGACAGTGATTTCGTGCGCCTGGAAGTAGTGACACAGCTTCCTTGAGGCCATAAGAAGGCTGAAGAGCAGTTTCTGCACACCGGAGTACCTCGATCTAGCCCCCTGCAGGAGGGAACTAACAAAGTAGACCGGGTGCTGCATCATTTTCTTCTTCGGCGGCACTTCAATTGGCTGTGTCGTCTCGGCATCGGTGGCATCGGGCTCCGTCGCTGCTATTACCTCATCATCAATTTCTCTCTGCGCCACTAGTGCGGCGCTGACCACCTGGTTCGTTGCCACCAGGTACAGCAGCAACAGTTCCTGTGGCCTAGGCGCAACTAGTATTGGCGCGGAGGAGATGTTCCTCTTCAAATCTTGCAATGCTGCTTCGGCTTCTGGCGTCCACTCCATCAGGCCCGCCTTTTTCAAAATCTTGAAAAAGGGAAGGGCGCGCTCGACGGACTTGGAAATGAACCTGCTCATGGCGGCAACGCAACCAGCAAGCCGACGCACATCCTTGACTCGCTTGGGCGCTTCAATCTGCACTATAGCTTTGATCTTGTCCGGATTGGCCTCTATCCCACGCTGTGACAGAAAGAACCCGAGAATCTTGCCAGACGGGACGCCGAAGACGCACTTCTTAGGGTTCAGCTTGAGATTGATCTTGCATAGGTTTGCAAATGTTTCTTGTAAATCTGATATGAGGGTTGCCCTGTTCTTGGTTTTGACCACTATATCATCCATATAAGCTTCCATATTGCTATGGAGCTGGGGTTCAAAACCAATCTGAACCGCCCTTGCAAACGTTGAACCAGAACTCTTCAACCCGAAAGGCATCCATATAAAGCAATACGTACCACATGGGGTGATGAATGTCGTTTTCTGTTCATCTTCCCTTGTCATGAAGATCTGGTGGTAGCCGGAGTAGGCATCGAGGAATGACAACAGATCACACCCAGCTGTGGAGTCAACAATCTGGTCGATGCACGGTAACGGGAAGGGGTCTTTGGGACAAGCCTTATTAATATCTGTGTAATCAATACATAGCCTCCACTTCCCATTTTCCTTGCACACTACCACCGGATTGGCCAACCACGTTGGATGGAGCACTCCTCTTACGAAACCCGCTGCTTCCAGTTTCCGGATCTCCTCTGTGATGAACTCTTGTCGTTCCAAAGCTTGCTTTCTGACCTTCTGCTTGACGGGCCGCGCATGAGGACAGACAGCAAGGTGGTGCTCAATCACCTCCCTGGGAACGCCGGGGATGTCGGATGCTTGTCATGCAAACACATCGACATTCGCCCGCAGGAAGGTGACGAGCGCGTCTTCCTATTTGTCGTCAAGGGTGGAGCCTATGGTAAAAGCCCCTCCCGTGCCATCCTCCTTGACAGAAACCTTCTTGGTTCCCGGCGGTGTGGCCCTGGACTTCTTGTTTCTGTCGGCGGAGCTCTCTGGCACGTCCTCGACGGGAGCGCTACACTCCGAAGAGGTGCGCTTGCCGGAGTGGGTGCCTGAGGTCTCACCGGTCTTCTTCTTTTGCCTTCCCGGGGCTCCAGCGGCAGGAGCAAGTGCCTTAGCAGTGGCGGCTGCTGCAACTGCTTGTTGGTAGAGTTGGCCAGCGCATATTAGCGCATCCTTCTTGTCTGATGGGACGGTGATGATCGTCACAGGCCCTGGCATCTTCAGGGTGTTGTAGGCGTAATGTGACGCCGCCATGAACTTGGCCAGCGCTGGGCGGCCAAGGATCCCGTTGTAAGGCAAGGGGATCTTGGCAACGTCGAACACAATCCTTTCTGTCCTGTAGTTTAGATCACTCCCAAAAGTCACGGGCAACATGAGCTTTCCCTTTGGTTGACTTCTTCCCGGGTTGACCCCCTGAAACGTGCCCGTCTCTTCGAGGTCCTCATCAGGAATCTGCAATTTCTCGATCACGGCAGGCGAGATTAAGTTCAGACCGGCCCCGCCATCAACTAGCATCTTTGTCACCTTGAGGTTGCGTATTGTTGGTGAAACCAACAATGGCAAGCACTCGACTGCAGTATGTTGGAAATATGCCCTAGAGGCAATAATAAATTAGTTATGATTATTATATTTCATTGTTCATGATAATCCTTTATTATCCATGCTAGAATTGTATTGATAGGAAACTCAGATACATGTGTGGATACATAGACAACAACATGTCCTTAGCAAGCCTCTAGTTGACTAGCTCGTTGATCAATAGATGGTTACGGTTTCCTGACCATGGACATTGGATGTCGTTGATAACAGGATCACATCATTAGGAGAATGATGTGATGGACAAGTCCCAATCCTAAGCCTAGCACAAAGATCGTGTAGTTCGTATGCTAAAGCTTTTCTAATGTCAAGTATCATTTCCTTAGACCATGAGATTGTGCAACTCCCGGATACCGTAGGAGTGCTTTGGGTATGCCAAACATCACAACGTAACCGGGTGGCTATAAAGTTTCACTACAGGTGTCTCCGAAAGTGTCTGTTGGGTTGGCACGAATCGAGACTGGGATTTGTCACTCCGTGTAACGGAGAGGTATCTTTGGGCCCACTCGGTAGGACATCATCATAATGTGCACAATGTGACCAAGGAGTTGATCATGGGATGATGTGTTACAGAATGAGTAAAGAGACTTGTCGGTAACGAGATTGAACAAGGTATCGGGATACCGACGATCGAATCTCGGGCAAGTATCGTACCGCTAGACAAAGGGAATTGTATACGGGATTGATTGAATCCTTGACATCGTGGTTCATCCGATGAGATCATCGTGGAACATGTAGGAGCCAACATGGGTATCCAGATCCCGCTGTTGGTTATTGACCGGAGAGTTGTCTCGGCCATGTCTGCATGACTCCCGAACCCGTAGGGTCTACACACTTAAGGTTCAATGACGCTAGGGTTATAGGGAAAGTATGTACGCGGTTACCGAATGTTGTTCGGTGTCCCGAATGAGATCCCGGACATCACGAGGAGTTCCGGAATGGTCTGGAGGTAAAGATTGATATATAGGAAGTATGGTTTTGGCCACCGGAAGTGTTCCGGGCATCACCGGTAGTGTACCGGGACCACCGGAGGGGTCCGGGGGTCCACCAGGTGGGGCCACCAGCCCCGAAGGCCTACATGGGCCAATAGTGGGAAGGGACCAGCCCCTAGGTGGGCTGGGGCGCCTCCCACCAAGGCCCAAGGCGCCTTCCTAGAGGGGAGGGGGGCAAACCCTAGGGCAGATGGGCCTTAAGGCCCACCCTAGGAGCGCCTCCTCTCTCTCCCCCCTTGGCCACAACCCTAGATGGGTTTTGGGGCTGCCGCCACCCCTAGGGAGGGAACCCTAGATGGGGGCGCAGCCCCTCCCCTTCCCCTATATATACTTGAGGTATTGGGGGCTGCAACATACACGAGATCATCTCCCTCTTGGCACAGCCCTACCTCTCTCCCTCCTCGTCTCTCGTAGTGCTTGGCGAAGCCCTGCTGGAGTTCCACGCTCCTCAACCACCACCACGCCATCGTGCTGCTGCTGGACGGAGTCTTCCCCAACCTCTCCTTCTCCCCTTGCTGGATCAAGGCGTAGGAGACGTCATCGGGCTGCACGTGTGTTGAACGCGGAGGCGCCGTTGTTCGGCGCTTAGATCGGAATCAACCGCGATCTGAATCGCTACGAGTACGACTCCTTCATCCGCGTTCTTGCAATGCTTCCGCTTAGCGATCTACAAGGGTATGTAGATGCACTCCCCTTCCCCTCGTTGCTAGATTACTCCATAGATTGATCTTGGTGATGCGTAGAAAATTTTAAATTTCTGCTACGATCCCCAAGTGTGGTATCAGAGCTAGGTCTATGCGTAGTTTCTATGCACGAGTAGAACACAAAGCAGTTGTGGGCGTCGATATTGTCAATTTACTTGCCGTTACTAGTCTTATCTTGATTCGGCGGCATCATGGGATGAAGCGGCCCGGACCGATCTTATACGTACTCTTACGTGAGACTGGTTCCACCGACTGACAAGCACTAGTTGCATAAGGTGGCTAGCGGGTGTCTGTCTCTCCCACTTTAGTCGGATCGGATTCGATGAAAAGGGTCCTTATGAAGGGTAAATAGAAATTGGAATATCACGTTGTGGTTTTCGCGTAGGTAAGAAATGTTCTTGCTAGAAACCTATAGCAGCCACGTAAAAACTTGCAACAACAATTAGAGGACGTCTAACTTGTTTTTGTAGCATATGCCTTGTGATGTGATATGGCCAAAAGGATGTGATAAATGATATATGTGATGTATGAGATTGATCATGTTCTTGTAATAAGAATCACGACTTGCATGTCGATGAGTATGACAACCGGCAGGAGCCATAGGAGTTGTCTTAATTTATTTATGACCTGCGTGTCAACTTAAACGTCATGTAATTACTTTACTTTATTGCTAAAGCGTTAGCCATAGTAGTAGAAGTAATAGATGACGAGACAACTTCAAGAAGACACGATGATGGAGATCATGGTGTCATGCCGGTGACAACGATGATCATGGAGCCCCGAAGATGGAGATCAAAAGGAGCAAAATGATATTGGACATATCATGTCACTATTTGACTGCATGTGATGTTTATCATGTTTTACATCTTATTTGCTTAGAACGACGGTAGCTTAAATAAGATGATCCCTCACTAAAATTTCAAGAAAAGTGTTCCCCCTAACTGTGCACCATTGCGAAGGTTCGTTGTTTCGAAGCACCACGTGATGATCGGGTGTGATAGATTCTAACGTTCGAATAGAACGAGTGTTGACGAGCCTAGCATGTACAGACATGGCCTCGGGACACATGCGAAACACTTAGGTTGACTTGGCGAGCCTAGCATGTACAGACATGGCCTCGGAACACGGAAGACCGAAAGGTCGAACATGAGTCGTATAGAAGATACGATCAACATGAGATGTTCACCGTTGATGACTAGTCCGTCTCACGTGATGATCGGACACGGCCTAGTCGATTCGGATCATGTTTCACTTAGATGACTAGAGGGGTGTCTATCTGAGTGGGAGTTCATTAAATAATTTGATTAGATGGACTCAGTTATCATGAACATAGTCTAAATTGTCTTTGCAAATATGTTGTAGATAAATAGCTCACGTTGTAGCTCCCTGTTTCAATACGTTCCTAGAGAAAGATTAAGTTGAAAGATATTGTAAGCAATGATGCGGACTGGGTCCGTACTCCGAGGAGTGTCCTCACTACTACACAGAAGGCTTACGTCTTTGATGCACCGCTCGATGTGCAAACCCCTACAACGTCGTCTGTGGATGTTGTGAACACCTGACAGACACATCCTGATTACTACTTGATAGTTTAGTGCACCAAACTTTATGGCTTAGAATCGGGATTCCAATGATGTTTTGAACGCCATAGAACATATGAGATGTCCCAAGAGCTGAAATTGGGATTTCAGGCTCATGCCCGTGTTGAGAGGTGTGAGACCTCTGACAAGTTCTTTTGCCAACAAGATGGAGGAGAATAGCTCAGCTAGTGAGCTTGTGCTCAGAATGTCTGGGTGCTAAAATCACTTAAATCAAGTGGGAGTTAAAATTCCAGATAAGATAGTGATTGATAGAGTTCTCTAGCCACTATCACTAAGCTACTATATCTTCGTGATGAACTATGACATGCAAGGGATGGAGTTGATCCTGGAGCTGTTCGCGGTGCTTAAGACCGCAAAAGGTAGAAATCAAGAAGGAGCATCAAGTGTTGATGGTTTGACAAAGACCACTGGTTTCAAGAAGGGCAAGGGCTAGAAGGGAAACTTCATGGATGGCAAACCAGTTGCCACTCCAGTGAAGGAACCCAAGGTTGAACCCAAACCCGAGACTAAATGCTTCTATTGTAAGGGGAACGGTCACTGGTAGCGGAATTACCCCAAATGCATGGTAGATAAGAAGGCTGGCAACTTCAAAGTATATACGTGTTATTAATGTGTACCTCACTAGTACTCCTGGTAGCACCTGGGTATTGGATACCGGTTCATTTACTATTATTGGTGACTTGAAGCAAAAGCTACGGACTAAACGGGGACTAGCTAAGGGCGAGGTGACGATGTGTGTTGGAAGTGTTTCCAAAGTTGATGAGATCACCATCGCACGCTCCATCTGCCTTCGGGATTAGTATTGAACCTAGATAAATGTTATCAGGTGTCTATGTTGAGCATGAATATGATTAGATCATGTTCATTGCAATATAGATTCATTTAAGTTAGAGAATAATGGTTATTCTGTTTACATGAAAGATACCTTTCATGGTCATGCACCCTATGTGAATGGTTCATTGAATCTCAGTCGTGGTAATACACATGTTCACGCCAAAAGATTTAGAGTTAATAATGATAGTACCACCTTCTCGTGGCACTGCCACTTAGGTCATATTGGCGTAAGATGCATGAAGAAACTCCATATCGATGGATGTTTGGAGTCACTTGATTTTGAATCGCTTGACACATGCGAGCCATGCCTCATGGGCAGGATGACTAAGACACCGTTTTCAGGTACAATGAAACGGGCAAGTGACTTGTTGGAAATCATGCATGCTGATGCGTGTAATCCAATGAGAATTGAAGCGTGCAGTGGATATCGCTATTTTCTCATCTTCACTGACGATTTGGGTAGATATAGGTATATTTACTTAATGAAGCACAAGTCTGAAACGTTTGAAAAGTTCAAGCGATTTCAGAGTGAAGTTAAGAACCATCATAACAAGAAGATCAAATTCCTACGATCTGATCGATGAGAATTTCTGAGTTATGAGTTTGGCAATCACTTAAGACATTGTGGAATTGTTTCACAGTTGAAGCCACCTGGAACACCACAGGGTAATGGTGTGTCCGGACGTCGTAATCGAACCTTATGCGATATGGTGCGATCTATGATGTCTCTTACCGATCTACCGCTATTATTTTCAGGTTATGCATTAGAGACAGCTGCATTCACTATAGATAGGACACCATATAAGTCCGTTGAGACGACGTCGTATGAACATTGGTTTGGCAAGAAACCAAAGTTGTCGTCTCTTAATGTTTGGGGCTGCGACGCTTAAGGCTTCAGCCGGAGACGCTCGAACCCAAAGCGGACAAACACATCTTCATAGGATACCCAAAGGTGACAGTTGGGTACACCTTCTATCTTAGATCCGAGGGCAAATTGTTTGTTGCTAAGAACGGGTCCTTTCTCGAGAAGGAGTTTCTCTCAAAATAATTGAGTGGGAGGAAGATAGAACTTGATGAGGTTGTCGAACCTTTACTTCAACCAGAGAGTGATGCAACACAGAAAGATGTTTTCTTTGGCGCCTATATCTGTTGAATAGGAAGTTAATGATAGTGATCATGAAGCTTCGGATCAAGTTGCTTTTGAACCTCGTAGGTCGACAAGGATATGTACTACTCCTAAGTGGTATGGTAATACTGTCTTAGATATCATGTTGTTAGACAACAATGAACCTACGAGCTATGGAGAAGCGATGGTGGGCCCGTATTCCGACAAATGGTTAGAAGCCATGAAATCCGAGACAAGATCCATGTATCAGAACAAAGTATGGACTTCGGTGGACTTGCCCGATGATCGGCAAGCCATTGAGATAAATGGATCTTTAAGAAGAAGACGGACGTGGGCGGTAATGTTACCGTCCATGAAGCTCGACTTGTGGGAAAGAGTCTTTTCACAAGTTCAAGGAGTTGACTACGATGAGAATTTCTCACCCGTAGCGATGCTTAGGTCCGTCGGAATCATGTTAGCATTAGCTGTGTTTTTCGATTATGAAATCTGACAGATGGATGTCAAAACAAGTTTTCTTACCAGTTTTCGTAAGAAAAAGATGTATGTGATACAATAAAAGGTTTTGTCGATCCTAAGGATGCTAAAAGGTATGCTGGCTCCAGCGATCCTTCTATGGACTAGAGCAAGCATCTCGGAGTCAGAATATATGCTTTGATGGAGTGATAAAGCTTTTAGGTTTATACAATGTTTGCTAGAAACTTGTATTTACAAGAAAGTGAGTGGGAGCACTACAACATTTCTGATAAGTATATGTGGATGACATATTGTTGATCCGAAATAATGTAGAATTTCTGGAAAGCATAAACGGTTGTTTTAAGAGTGATTTTCAAAGGAAGACCTAGATAAAGCTGCTTACATATTGGGCATCAAGATCTATAGAAATAGATCAAGACGCCTGATGATACTTTCAAAAAACTCACACCTTGACATGTTTTTGAAGGAGTTAAAAATAGATCAGTCAAATAAGGGGTTCTTACCTGAGTTGTAAGGTGTGAAGTTGAGTAAGACTCAAAGATTGACCACGACAGAACAAAGAGGAAGGACGAAGGTCGTCCCCTATGCTTTTGTCATAGGCTCTATACGGTATGCCATGCTGAGTACCGCACCTGATGTGTGCTTTGCCACATGTCTGGCAAGAGGGTATAAAGGTGATCTAGGAGTAGATCACTAGATAGCGGTCAAAATTATCCTTATAGGAATAAGGAAATGTTTCTCGGTTATGGAGGTGATAAAGAGTTCGACGTAAAGAGTTACATCGATGCAAGCTTAACACCTATCCGGATAGCTCTGAGTAGAGATACCGGATACGTATAATGGAGCAAAAATTTGGAATAGCTCCAAGTGGAACGTGGTAGCAACATCTACGATATGACATAAAGTTTTGCGAAATACATAGGGATCTGAATATGGCAAGCCCCATTGACTACAACCTCTCTCACAAGCATAACATGATCAAACCCAGAACTCATTGAGTATTAATCACATAGTCATGTAAACTAGATTAGTGACTCTAGTAAACTCTTTGGATGTTGGTCACATGGCGATGTGACCTGTGAGTGTTAATCACATGGCGATGTGAACTAGATTATTGACTCTAGTGCAAGTGGGAGACTGTTGGAAATATGCCCTAGAGGCAATAATAAATTAGTTATTATTATTATATTTCATTGTTCATGATAATCGTTTATTATCCATGCTAGAATTGTATTGATAGGAAACTCAGATAAATGTGTGGATACATAGACAACACAATGTCCCTAGTAAGCCTCTAGTTGACTAGCTCGTTGATCAATAGATGGTTACGGTTTCCTGACCATGGACATTGGATGTCGTTGATAACGGGGTCACATCGTTAGGAGAATGATGTGATGGACAAGACCCAATCCTAAGCCTAGCACAAAGATCGTGTAGTCGTATGCTAAAGCTTTTCTAATGTCAAGTATCATTTCCTTAGACCATGAGATTGTGCAACTCCCGGATACCGTAGGAGTGCTTTGGGTGTGCCAAACGTCACAACGTAACTGGGTGGCTATAAAGGTTCACTACAGGTGTCTCTGAAAGTGTCTATTGGGTTGGCACGAATCGAGACTGGGATTTGTCACTCCGTGTAACGGAAAGGTATCTCTGGGCCCACTCGGTAGGACATCATCATAATGTGCACAATGTGACCAAGGAGTTGATCATGGGATGATGTGTTACGGAACGAGTAAAGAGACTTGCCGGTAATGAGATTGAACAAGGTATCGGGATACCGACGATCAAATCTCGGGAAAGTATCGTACCGCTAGACAAAGGGAATTGTATACAGGATTGATTGAATCCTTGACATCGTGGTTCATCCAATGAAATCATCGTGGAACATGTAGGAGCCAACATGGGTATCCAGATCCCGCTGTTGGTTATTGACCGGAGAGTTGTCTCGGCCATGTCTGCATGACTCCCGAACCCGTAGGGTCTACACACTTAAGGTTTGATGACGCTAGGGTTATAGGGAAAGTATGTACGCGGTTACCAAATGTTGTTCGGAGTCCCGGATGAGATCCCGGACGTCACGAGGAGTTCCGGAATGGTCCGGAGGTAAAGATTGATATATATGAAGTATGGTTTTGGCCACCGGAAGTGTTCCGGGCATCACCGGTAGTGTACCGGGACCACCGGAGGGGTCTGGGGGTCCACCAGGTGGGGCCACCAGCCCCGGGGGCCTACATGGGCCAATAGTGGGAAGGGACCAGCCCCTAGGTGGGCTGGGGCACCTCCCACCAAGGCCTAAGGCGCCTCCTAGAGGGGAGGGGGCAAACCCTAGGGCAGATGGGCCTTAAGGCCCACCCTAGGTGCGCCTCCTCTCTCTCCCCCCTTGGCTGCAACCCTAGATGGGTTTTGGGGCTGCCGCCACCCCTAGGGAGGGAACCCTAGATGGGGGCGCAGCCCCTCCCCTTCCCCTATATATACTTGAGGTATTGGGGGGTGCAACGTACACATGATCATCTCCCTCTTGGCGCAGCCCTACCTCTCTCCCTCCTCGTCTCTCGTAGTGCTTGGCGAAGCCCTGCTGGAGTTCCGCGCTCCTCCACCACCACCACGCCGTCATGCTGCTGCTGGATGGAGTCTTCCCCAACCTCTCCTTCTCGCCTTGCTAGATCAAGGCGTAGGAGACGTCATCGGGCTGCATGTGTGTTGAACGCGGAGGCGCCGTTGTTCGGCGCTTAGATCGGAATCAACCGCGATCTGAATCGCTACGAGTACGACTCCTTCATCCGTGTTCTTGCAATGCTTCCGCTTAGCGATCTACAAGGGTATGTAGATGCACTCCCCTTCCCCTCGTTGCTAGATTACTCCATAGATTGATCTTGGTGATGCGTAGAAAATTTTAAATTTCTGCTACGATCCCCAACACAGTAGTGCGATCAGGGTGATCCTCAGTGTCAAAAACGATAGGTGTGCTGGACCACTTCAGCGGCCTTTGGGCATAAAACGATGGTTCCGCCGCTGTAATCTCACACGCCCACTGTTTAAGCTGGCGGTGAGAGGTATGCAGCGAGGCGCCGCCATCGACGCACATGGCCTCTGTAGCTTTCTGAAATTCTTGGCCACCAGACTCATCGTCCTCTTCGTGATCGTCTTCTGGCTTTTTGTCACGGCCCCTGGCGGGCCTCTCCTGCTGTTTATCTCTGCCGCGATGGCCCGCCTGGCCGTCATGCTTCTTGCCGGACCCCTCAGCACCGTCCTGCCTCTCATATTCAGCCCTCTGCTTCTCAGCAAGGACCTCAACCTGTCGGCAGTTCTGGAGATCATGGCCTTTGGTGCGATGGATCTTGCAGTATTGCTTGTTGGAGTTTCCTTGCTTCTCGGCAGCCGCCAAGGCCCGGCAGGCGACACATCCGGCAATTTCCTTGCCGGGGTCATCTGCCTTGGTTTTCTTGGTGGAGCCGGCGTCGTCAGATCCCTCGACGGCAAGCACATTTTTACCATTGCACTTCCTGTTGCGGCGCTGGCCTTTCTTCGCCGGGGCGGCAGTATCCTCATCCGAGGAGTCGGTTTCCACGCCGGCATCTTCGCCAGTGTACTTCCTTCCCTCTTCAGCTCGGGCACATCTGTCAGCAAGAACATAGAGTTCTGCCACATCTTTCACCTTGTTCATTGCCAGTTCTTCGCGCATCTTGCGGTTACGCACGTTCTGATGGAACGCGCTGATGATGGCGGCAGGGTGAACATCAGGGATATTGTACTGTACCCGGCTGAACCTCTGTATATACTTGCGCAGACTCTCGCCTCCCTTCTGGGGAATGACATGCAGGTCGCTTTCTTGGCCATGGGCTTGGTGACCTCCAGTAAAGGCGCCCACAAACTCATGGCACAAATCCGACCAGGAGGAAATAGAGTCTACCGGCAAGTGCATCAACCACGACATGGCGTTGGGTTTAAGAGCCAATGGAAAGTAATCCGCAAGCACCTTATCGTCGCGGGCTCCGGCGGCTTGCATCGCAATGGTTTAGATGCTGAGGAACTCAGACGGGTGAGTTTTGCCGTTGTACTTTTCGCCAACGTCAGGTTTGAAGGTGCGGTGAGTGGGCCACTGGAACTGCCGCAGCTCACGGGTAAAAGCCGGACAGCCTACCTCGTAAGGTAGGCCTCCAGGGCTCTCCGGGGCTGGGTGGTTCACAGCAGGCCCTGCTCGCCTGTCTGACTAGTGGCGCGCTCCGCGCCGGCGCTCGATAGTGGTTCGAGCGTCTTCATGGGCTCGTTCCCGAAGAACTTGGCACTGGTCACAGTGGGTCCGTGGGTCAGACGATGCTATGGAGATGTCGTCGCCCGCGACGAGCCGACGTCCGCGGTACCGGATGGGAAACAGGTGAATGCACCGTGGTCGCGGCGCCGCCGGCTTTTCCGCCACTGGTCCGCGGGACTCCATCGGAGCGTCGACCCGGGGGCCCCACCGGACTTGGTTCGTTTTTGTTGGCCACCGCAACAAGGCTTCGGATAGTGGCTCTCCATTCGTCGAGTTTCCCCGTAGTGGGAGGAAAGTCGAGGAGCAACTGTGCGCGCGCCAGGGCCTCTGCTGGCGTTGGTGGCAGCGAAACCTGCACGGATCGCGAAGCGCTTCGACTTCTGACCATGTCAGAAGGAGCTCTATCATGACCCCGCGGTCGCATGCCGTTTTCACCAGCGCCTCAGCGAGTGGGCAAGTCTTCTACGTCCCGGGAGTGGCGCTCGGGGCTCTTCCCGCCGCGATGCCCGGGATCTTTGGCGTGATTACGCCGTTCGTCGCGCGCTGCCTGGGAGGAGCGCGCTGTTGGCGCCGGTGTGGGAGTCTTGGAGGCCCTTGCGTCGCCTTCGGGCGGGGTGGCGATGACCTTGGAAGGCCCCGCTCCACCCGCGAAGGGCTTGGCTCCGCCTCTGGATTTGGCGACGTGTGGCCCGTTACCAGGCGCACAAACATCGCCGCCTCCCAAACTCCGGCTGCTAGGATGGTGTTGGTGTTCGCGAGCAGCGCCCCAGGTCCTTTCTGCGACCGGTCCGCCGCTCGCCCGCGTCGGGACGGGCTGTCCGGCTTCCGACTGGCCAACCGCCACCGCCGTCTTCTTCTTGGGCGCCATGATGATGAAGAAGCGCCTAACTAACTGCTAAAGCCGATTCTCACAACTGCGCCCCCTACCTGGCGCGCCAAAGATGTCGGTGGGAACGACACCTATGGGATCACAAGAATCCCTACTGTGGTTAGCGGGGCGTGGGGTCGTGAGAAGAGCGGATCAAACAGATAGCACACGGTTCGTTTATCCAGGTTCGGGCCGCGAGGATGCGTAAAACCCTACTCCTGCTTTGGTGAATTGTATCTCTGTGTTCTTGAGCTAGCTATGGGGCGTGAGGAGCTCCAAAAAGCCGAATCCTTCCTCTGGTCGCCTCGGGCCTCCTTTTATAGAAAAAAGGGGTTGCCACAGTGGCACACAGGAGGTGGAAAGGGTATAGTGCTGCGAGGTTATCCCTCGCATCACGTGACAAGGCGCATTTAATGCGTCTTGCTTAGGTGTCCTTGCTTTATCGGGGACGGGGGAGAAACCTGTCTCGTCCGTCGCCGCTCCTTCTTGTGTCGACACGCGCCCTGGCCAGCGACGCCTGCGATGCCATGTAGGTAGGCAGGCAGCTGAGGTGGCGCAGTGGTGGGTCTTCATGAAGATCTGCATGCCGCCACGCAGGTGCCTGCCCAGCTGGTTGGATCGGCAGCTGTATGCATGCGGTGGTGGAGGTTTAGTCGGCGTGGGCCTGATGGTGGCCCTGCGGGTGTCCTCGGCAAGGGCCTTGCCGAGGCGCCTGCTGTCATCCCCGGCAAGGCGCTTGCCGGAGGCCTTGCGGTCTTCCTCGGCTGGGATCCCGCCAAGGGTTGTCGTCTCCTTAGTGCGTATCTGATCTTGAATGTCTTCACAAAGATCTGCATGTCCCCACGGGATGTCTCCCAAATCCTTGCCCTTTTGGGGCAGTGGACTCAAGAGTGATTTGCTCCGTAGGCACGGGACGAGTCGCCGCGGCAAGGGTTTTGCCGGGGCTGCTAGAACTGTCTCCCGGCAAAGATCTTGCCGGGGGAGTCCGCTTCGTCCCCTTTGCTCTTCGTGGTCTTGGCCTTGGCGTCGTTCTAGTTCTCTTGAGCTTCGGTCTTACCCTGGCTCACCTCCCTTGCCTTGCTTGGTGTGGTGGTATCCGCGGCTCAGACTGCACGTGCACAGTTATAGGGGTACAAAAAGTGTACCCCTCTTTTTGTACACCGACATAACATATGTGTTGTGTCATGCATTACTTCATTTATTAGGTTATAGACTCATATTTTCTTAATATGTGTGATGTTACCACATGCCTATCTTTCTTCAATAATTACATGCCACATTATTTATTTTATCTAGATAAATATGATATTACCATCTATGTTACTCCCACTGCAGATAGTCTAAACCATGCCGTGCACTTAATTCAGATCCTTCTGCAAGTATTTAAAAGATACATGTATATGTGCATATCTGTTTCAAGATATGGCTGCGCGTCGGTGTTCTCCTTTTGCATGTTTTAGTGACCATGCTCGAGAACACGCATGCATACTGGGAGAGGTTACTTCTAGATTAGTAACTGATTTGATGCATGCTACCCTACCCTTAAGGAACCGCCATTATTGCGAGGCCAACAAAAAAAGGGAACGATAGGCGTCGGTGTGCCGGCCGAAGCCGGTCGCACCCGGTACGTTGGATTAGCCTATAATTAAACATCCATATTCCATCCTTATCCTATACGCAAAGCCCATCGTTCTCGTTTGCCTGTTTCCTTCATGCTCGCCGCACAACATGCCGCCCCCGTGCCTAATCGCCATGGCTCGCGGAGACGCAGCACCGCCAGCGCCCCCCCCCCCCCCCCTTAAGGAACTGATTTGATGCATGCTACCCTACCCTTAAGGAACCGACATTATTGCGAGGCCAACAAAAAAGGGGAACGATAGGCGCCGGTGCACCGGCCGAAGCCGGTCGCACCCCGTACGTTGGATTAGCCTATAATTAAACATCCATATTCCATCCTTATCCTATACGCAAAGCCCATTGTTCTCGTTTGCCTGTTTCCTTCATGCTCGCCGCACAACACGCCGCCCCCGTGCCTAATCACCATGGCTCGCGGAGACGCAGCACCGCCAACGCCCCCCCCCCCCCCCCCCGGGCTTGCATCACTGCCTTCTCCTGCTCGCCCGTGCTCAACCCCTCGCCGCCCACACGCTCACCGCCGTCGCTCGTAGAAACAGCAGCCGCCCCGCTTACAGCTTCCCAAATGTCGTGTGCAGACCCCTATTTGTGGGTTCCAGCTCCTACACACGCCGGTTACAGCTCACCTTTTGAGGGGTCAGAGCTCGCCGTCATCTAGTCGCCGTTGGATGCAGCTCGCTGGCCACCGGTTGTACCACTGCATGTGCCGGTTGCAGCTCCCGGCCTTGCCAGTTGTAGCACTTTCCTTCGTCCGTTGTAGCAAAATTCAGTGACGGTTTGCAACAGAAATGTCGCCACCACCGTCATGGGTCGCGTTGCGAACATGGACGGTTGTAGCAATTCTCATCGCTGGTCGTAGCAAAAGTCGATGAAGGTTGAAGCAAAATCATAGTTGCCACCATCGTGGGTCACATCATCATGAAATACTTGTAGCAATTCTCATCGTCGCTCCTAACAAAAACTGACAAAGGTTGAAGCAAAATCGTCATCGTCGTTATCGCGGGTCGCAGGTCGCGACATCGACATGAATGGTTGTAGCAATTCCAATCGCCGGTCGTAGCAAATACCGATGACGGTTGAAGCAAAAATTGTCATTGTCGCTATCGACATGAATGATTGCAGCAATTCCCGTCGCCGGTCGTAGCAAAAGGCGACGAAGGTTGCGGCACCGGGACTCATCGGTTGTATCTTTGCTCGTGAATGATGAAAGGAGCAAGGGATGGCTGGTGCATAACGAGGCAAAGAAGCAAAAGGCAAGAGCAAGAAAAAAAAAAGCAGAGAAAAAACGTTGTGTAGGAGAGATAAGAAAAGGGATATCTCATTTGAGGCCCAGGAACGCACCTGACCCAGTCGCTTCTGCGTAAAAAGGCTAGCGAGCGAGGGGTGACCGGACGAGCGCTCCGCCGGTCATCCGTCAGAAAACGTTTCCCAACAAAAATGGCGGGGTGAAGCACGCATTTTTCTTCTAGTCCTCTTTATGCTGGGTCTGACGTTTGGTGGTTAATTGCCGTGGAAGGTTTCAAGTTTTTTTAACTCCTGTGCAAACTCTGAACTCTGAACTCTGAACAATGAATAAATGGTTCACTGCATCAAAGGATTGATGAACCATATTCATTAGCTAATCCCGATGCATAATCGGAGTTTTAACCTAATCTGTCCCGACAAGGAGGTTGATGTTTTCACTTCGTTTCTCGGGTGGATAGCTGTGCCTGTTCTGAAACTCAGTGCTAACTGCAAGTTTGGGGCGCAATAAGTACAACAGAGGCTGCAGTGCAGGTGCGCGCAGGCTCCTTATCCATGCAACCTCTCGTGTCCCGTCCATCAACCATGAGCTCATGAAATTTTTGTATTCATTTTCCTCTCTCTATACACACACACAACGATGTGAATTGCAGTTTATTTTTTTCAACCTAGAAAATATATTAATATTGTGAAGATACCAATTACACCCGGCCTCTGTACCAACAAGATGCCCAAAAGCATCAAGGATACACACAGCCAAAAAAGAAAAAGAAAAGAACAGAAAAAGGAAAAAGGAAGAAGAAGAAAAGACCCCGCCATGATAAACAGGGTCTTTTCTTGTTTATCATGATAAACAGTCACTAGCTGTTGCACCGAGGCCAGCTGCAGGGGGGGCGATGAGGGCGACTGGGGCTACTCCCCGGGAAACCGCGGCGGCCTCGGCCGCGCCGTGTCTTCCGGCCGCGGCTGCTCGGGCGGGCATCGGCGGCCGCTTCTGGGCCCTATTGGCTTCGGACGAGGAGGAGGCTGACGGAGACAACGACGACTCAGAGGGTTCGCCGCCGTCGCCTACGCCTTCGGATCTGATTTGCGATCTTTTTCATGCAGGATATGACGAAGATGAGGTGGCCACTACCGTAGACACGGTTGTGCCGGTGGAGGATCCGGCGAGGGTTGGGCTTCTTCCGGACGAGAGGAAGGAATTGGTACGCCGTGTCGTTCATCGGAGAAATGCGGCATCTACGGTCAGACCGTGGAAGGGACCGTTGCCTAAGGTACGCCTCCCAAACCTCACTTTGTTCGATTTAATCCATCCCGATTCATGGAGGGTAATCAAGAAGAGAAAGGCTGCTCGTCGATCGAGAGCCGGATCAATGTCGGCGGCGGCGCCTGTGATGCCGTCGAGGCTGCCGTGCGGGATCCAAGCGGCTCGCAGCGAGCGCTTGGACGCACTACTGGGCCAATGTGGGCCGGATCCTAAGTGCATTGACGCACTGCAACGTGGGCCGGATATGGCTGGGTATGAGGCCCAGGCCATATCGGGCGACACATGCACAACATCTAGCGCCGCATGCACGGACGTATTCTCCTCCTACGCGTGCGTATCTGTTTCTTCGCCTAGGGTTCGTCGGCGTGGAACGCCCGTTCTACCTCCATGCGGTCCTGGTCGTGCTCGCCGGATCCCGCCACTGCGTGTGATGGCCGGTCGAGGAGCGGGTGGACCACCGACGGCGCAGCCCCATGCGGCTACGAGTACGGTCGGGGCCGTCGTGCCGCCGCCGCCGCCTGGGAGGGCTGGTCGAGGGGCCCCTGGCGTGGGGCTCAGCGCAGCCGGCGCTGGCCGTGCTGTAGTCGGGGCCGGGCGTGGCGCTTCGATCCCCTCAGGACGGGTGGGCGGCAACCAAGGGGCACGGCCGCCTGGGCCTGCGGCGGCTCGGCCGCCGGTGGTACCTACGGGCAGTGGAGGGCTCGCTGGTCCCCGACCTCTGGGGCCATCGCCTGCCAGGCCGCCGGGATTACCCGCGGGAAGAGGAGGCCCAGTAGGGCCGCGACCTCCGGGGCCGTCGCCTCCGGTGGCCACTGCCATGGGTCGTGGTGGCGGGCCTGGTCCTAGACCTGTGGTGCCGGCCCCGGGTGGTGCTCCGCCTCGGGCTGCTCCGCCGCCGCACTATGCCGCGAGGCCGGCTCAGTTTCGGTCAGGGTCTTCGCAGCCTAGGAAGGAGTTGATAGTTCGAGAGTCTTTTGAGGCGCCCCAAGGTCAGTGGGGTGATGACGGTGTTGATGCGTACGGAGACAGACAACACCGCGGTTCCTCGTCTACCGGTGGAGGCCAAGGCTATACTTGGCAGAGTGACGGGTCTGCTGAGAGACCTTTCCTCGGTCCTCCTGGTGGTTTTGTCGAGGGGGCATCCAGTCCGAATCATCACCAGAGAGGTGGATTCCGTGGACATCGGGGTGGTCGGGGTGGGGGCCGTGGGAGGTTTCGTCGGCAACCTCCGCCTCTGGTTGTTGTTGACCATGGGGCTAGTACGGTTGAGACAGATTCTGCTCAGTCTACGGATATTACTACTCAGGCAATGGAGGTGGTAACGGCACTGGCCAAGGTTGATGTTCCGGTGCCTGGGGCTGTGGGTGAAACATCAGACAGGTCTGACTCCGAGAGGGCGGCCAAGTGGGCATGCAAGAAGGAAAGGATGTTGTGTTACCGGTGTGGTGAGAAGGGCCATTTTATTGCAGAGTGCGTCGCAGAGCTGTGTGACTCGTGTGGCAAGCTTGCACATGATTCGGGAGATTGCCCGTTAGTGCGTGACCAGGCTCCATCTCTGACTATGTATGGGCTGTACTGTGCGGAGTTATTGTTCTTTGAGTCCCCGGCCGCGAGGGAGATTCCCGAGGATACACAGTGCCTGACTACCGGGATTGTCAAAGCAACTCAGGGCGAGGTGACTGAGGCTCAGATTATCCAGAGGCTTCAGGAGTTGGCACTGGGGGACTTTCAGTGGGAGCTGGTCAGACTCGAAGCTAATGTCTTTAAGGTGGATTTCCCTTCTGTGGAGGATTTACAGAAATTGCTGAGTTTTGGCTTGTGTAGAGTTCCTGGTACTACGTGTATTTTGGAGTTTCACGAGTGGACGAAGGTGGAGCCTCAAGGTAAGCCGCTTACGCAGATCTGGTTGCGGTTTTCTGGGGCCCCATCTAAGCCTCTGCAGGACGTTCGAGTTGTAGCCAGTATGGGTATCATGGTTGGAAAGACGGAGAGAGTGGATATGGCTTTCACTCGGGCTCATGGAGTGGCTCGGATGTTGGTGAGTGTTCTGAATGTTGACTTCGTGCCTGATGTCGTTCACTGGACATATAGGGGAGAGGTATTCCCGCTCGACATAGAGTTTGAGGACGTTGAGATGTTCGCTGAAGAGGTTGCTGGGGATGATGTTGATATGCACAAGAGTGATGGTGGTGCCGGAGCCAAGGGGGCGCCAGGCGAGCCTGTTCAAGAGGGGTCGACCGGACCTAGTCCAGATGCTCAGTTGCCTGGGGAGGGGACCGGAGCTGCCTCGACACCGTCACCTTCGGTGCCCACGACGACACTGCGTTTTGGGTCCTTTGAGCCTGCTTCTGCGCCCCCCAAACTGTGGAGTGATAGGGTAGAGACTGATGATGAGTTTGAGCACACGCTTCCTTCTTTGGACTTTGCGGGGACTGCAGTTCGGGATGTAGAGCCGGAGGTCGCTCCTATTTCCCTTGCTGTACAGGTTGAGGTGGCTCCGGCTTTGTCATCTATGACCGAGGTGGGCCTTACGGGACGGGGGTCTGGGCAGGTGGCCTTCTCCTCTCCCATCCCTATACAGGCACCGGGGACACCGGCCACGTCGAGGGCCGCCAGCGATAGGAGCGGGAGCCCGAGGCAGGTGGCTTCGGCTCTCCCTCCTCAGGCCCTAGCAGTGGCGCCAGCATCCCCCGGGACGCTGGGGGAGGAGGGGCTGGGGCAGGTGGCCCTAGACTTCCCACCCTCGTCTGCGGTCAGGAGGACCGCTTTCTCGGCGACTTCGACGCTTCGCTCTGAGTCGGTGGGCGGGGTAGGAGGAGGGAGTGGGCAGGTGGCCCCAGTTGTCCCGCCTCTTGCCATACCCGCCGGGCACTTGTCCGAGGGCATCGGGAGCCCGCAGCTTCCTCATTCTCGAGAGGAGGTCGTTGCCTTTGGCGGTATCCCAGATCCGGTCTCGACGGGGAGACGGATGAGTGCTCGCGTTCTGGACCTTCCGGAGGTGGACGATATGCAGCAGCGGTGCGCTATGAGGGCGGCCAAGCTCCACGATGCTGCGATATCTACTGGTATGTCTGTTAACATATCTAATTCTCTATTGCATTTTGATCCTGAGGTGATTGTTAATAATGCAAACCAATTAGGAGTTTCACTAGGCGCTACTGATTTTGAAATCTCCAATTCGGTGAATGATATGTTAGATTTAGAGGCGGAGCGGGCCTTAGAGACTATTCGCAATCTTGCTGCGGTCAAACCCATGAATGATGAGGAAATTGATGCGTTAGGGGTTAGAGTGCTAAATAATCTATGTGCGGACCTAGCACCTTCTGATCAGGAGTCGGAGGGCGATGATGCGCCCTTAGATGATGTAGATATCAATTCCGTTCAGTCCGGTTATGAGGACCGGGTGATGGAGAACACTAAGCCGAGGTGTAAGTGGAAGCGAAAGATTTATCCCGACTCTGCAGTTCGTAGGAGTGCTAGGATTCGGACTGCTAAAAAATTCCATGATGAACTATGAAAGGAATCTTTTGGAATAGCAGAGGTCTGAAAGACTTGGCTAAAAGAAGGTTTCTTGCTGAAGCGTCTCTGGAACATTGGTTAGATTTCATTGCTCTGTCGGAAACCGGTCGAGATAATTTTGCGCCGCAATTTCTTTCCTCTCTTGTGGGTGGTCTTGATTTCGATTGGCATTGCCTCCCGCCACGAGGTAGATCGGGAGGCATCTTACTGGGTGTGAGATGTGACTCCCTTGAAGTCCGGAGTGTAGTAATGGGTGACTTCGCGGTAAAGTTTCGTGTTAGGTCTAAAGTTGATGGGTTCAACTGGGCCTTGGTAGCGGTCTATGGTGCCGCCCAACCTGAGCTTAAACCGGAGTTTCTGGTGGATCTTGTTCGGATATGTGGGTCCGAACAGCTTCCGATTTTGGTCGGGGGGGATTTCAATATCATTAGAAGGAGAGAGGAGAAAAATAATGATAACTTCGACGGCAGGTGGTCGTTTATGTTCAATACTATTATTGAAAGCTTAGATCTAAGGAAGATAGAGCTTACTGGTAGACAGTTTACCTGGGCTAATGCTATGCCAAACCCGACATATGAAAAGCTTGATCGGGTTCTCGCCAGTGTGGAGTGGGAACAGAAGTTCCCTCTTGTTACAGTGCAAGCTCTCACGCGGGGAATCTCCGATCACACACCTTTGTTCGTGGACTGAGGGGAGCCGAACCATATAGGAAACAAAAACACCTTCTCTTTTGAGATGGCTTGGTTCGAACGCGAGGGATTCTTAGACATCATAGCCAGGGAGTGGGCTAAGGGTGTTGGAGGAAGGACGGCGGTCGAGCGCTGGAAGAATAAAATTAGGCATTTGAGAAGTTTCTTACGGGGTTGGGCTAAGCATCTCAGTGGGGTGTATAAGATTGAGAAGGATAGGCTCCTCTCTCTTGTGCAGGCCTTGGACGTAAAAGCTGAGTCCGCGTTGTTGCTGCCCGCCGAGCTCCAGGTTAAAAATGAGGCGGAGCAGAGGCTGAAAGAACTTCTCCGTGAAGAAGAACTGAAGTGGGCTTTGTGTGCCAAGGTCCGCAAAGTAGTCCAAGGGGACGCGAATACTCAATTTTTCCACCTCATTGCTAATGATAAACACAGAAAGAAGCGGATCTTTCAGCTAGAACAGGATGAGGGTACTATTTTAGGGCAGGATAATCTCAAAACCTATATTACTGAATACTATAGACAGCTATTTGGACCGCCGGAGGCCAATTGTGTGTCCCTCGATGAGTCCAGGATTGAGGAAGTGCCTCAATTGACTGCTGCTGATAATGATATCCTGGTTGCCCCTTTCTCAGAAAAGGAGGTGTTCGCTGCTATTGCACAAATGAAAAACAATAAGGCTCCCGGCCCGGATGGGTTCCCGGCTGAGTTCTATAAAAAGTGCTGGCACATTATTAAGGGGGATTTACTACCTATGTTTCATGATCTATTCTCTGGACAGATTCAATTATTTCACTTGAATTTTGGAACTATCACATTGCTTCCGAAGAAAACGGATGATGCGAGGATTGAGCAGTTCAGGCCGATCTGCCTCCTCAATGTTAGTTTCAAAATCTTCACCAAGGTCGGGACTAATAGGCTCACACAGATTGCGCAATCTGTGGTGCAGCAATCCCAAACTGCTTTCATGCCGGACAGGAACATCCTTGAAGGGGTGGTTGTCCTTCATGAAACACTCCATGAAATCCATTCCAAAAAATTAGATGGAGTGATTTTTAAGGTGGATTTCGAAAAAGCGTACGATAAGGTTAAGTGGACATTCCTCCAACAGGCATTGCGTATGAAAGGTTTTGATAAAGCCTGGCGCCGACAGGTCGAATCATTTACGCAAAAAGGGAGTGTGGGAATTAAAGTGAATGACGACATAGGTCATTATTTCCAGACACATAAAGGCCTAAGACAAGGAGATCCGATGTCCCCTATCCTGTTTAACATTGTGGTGGATATGTTAGCAATTTTGATAGGACGGGCTAAGGAGAATGGTCAAGTGGGTGGGTTGGTTCCTCATCTTGTTGAGGGAGGTGTTTCCATCCTTCAGTACGCCGATGATACAATCATCTTTATGGAGCATGATTTGGCCAAGGCGAGAAATATGAAGCTGGTGTTATGTCTGTTTGAACAATTGACCGGGTTAAAGATTAACTTCCATAAGAGCGAATTGTTCTGCTTTGGTAGAGCCAAAGACGACAAGGAGTCTTATAGGCAATTGTTTGGGTGCGAGTTGGGGAGTTTACCCCTCTCTTACCTTGGTATTCCGATTCACCATCGTAGACTAACAAACAGAGAATGGAAGTGCATCGAGGATCGATTTGAGAAAAAACTGAGCTGTTGGAAGGGTAAGCTAATGTCATACGGAGGCCGTTTGATTTTGATTAATTCGGTGCTCACGAGTATGCCTATGTTTCTCTTATCTTTCTTTGAGGTCCCAGTTGGTGTTAGGAAACGACTGGACTTCTATCGGTCGCGCTTCTTTTGGCAGGGTGATGAACTTAAAAGAAAATACCAGCTTGCTAAATGGGACATCATATGTAGACCGAAAGACCAAGGGGGTCTTGGTATTGAAAATCTTGAAGTCAAGAACAGATGTCTTCTTAGTAAGTGGTTGTGGAAGCTGTCTTCCGGGACTGACGCCATGTGGGCGCAGATCCTCCGCAACAGGTACCTCCAAACTAAAACATTGTCCCAGGTCGCAGTCAGGCCGACTGATTCGCCTTTCTGAAAAGGACTAATGAAAGTCAAACAATCTATGTTCAATAGGACGAGATTTGTTATTGGAAACGGTACAAGTACCCGTTTCTGGGAGGATACTTGGCTTGGTGAATTACCTTTAGCCATTCAATATCCGTCTTTATATCGGATTGCTCAACGACGTCAGGTGTTCGTGGCAACGGTATTCCAATCTATCCCCCTTAATATTCAGTTTCGACGGTCGCTAGCGGGCAATCGTTGGGAGGAATGGCTTCATCTAGTTAGGAGACTGATGGAGGCTCAACTTTCTCACCAACCCGATATATTGTGTTGGAAGTTGACTAGTTCTGGAGTATTTACAGTTAAATCAATGTATATTGATGTTATTAATTCGACTGCTATTCCAACTTCCAAGTTTGTTTGGGCTGTCAACGTGCCTTTAAAAATTAAAGTGTTTATGTGGTTTGTCCATAAACAAGTTATTTTAACAAAGGACAACTTGATTAAACGCAATTGGACAGGACCTACTAGGTGTAGTTTCTGTGATCGGGATGAGACGATTAAGCATTTATTCTTTGATTGCCCGTTGGCTAGAGTTCTTTGGCGGACGATCCATATTGCTTTTAATCTTACTCCGCCGATTTCTGTCAATACTTTATTTGGGACATGGCTCAATGGGGTTGAGCCTGTTCTCGCAAGACATATTCGGGTTGGAGTTTGCGCTTTGTTATGGACTATCTGGAATTGCAGAAATGATTTGGTTTTTAACAGAACATCACGGATTCATTTTTTGCAGGTTATTTTCCGAGCTACGGCACTGATCCGTTCGTGGTCGCTACTCACTCCGATGGAGGCCAGGGAGCATTTAGTTACTGGATCTATCCGTTGGGAGATGGTCGCTCGGGATATCTTCAACCGGTTTGGATGGTGGCCATGTAATAGGATAGGCAATTAGTTTCCCTATCTATTATTAGCCAGCCGGTTGTGGCATCTTTTTTGGGCTAGTTTGTATATCTAGCCATCTGTAGTTCTGTGTGAGCTGCATTTTTCTTTTTCCTTTTTGCTTAGCTGGAGACTGTGGAACCTTGTTGGCACTTTTTGCCTTTTTTTTGGTTAATAAGATGGCCGTATGCATCGTTCTGATGCAGAGGCCGGGGAGACCCCCTTTTCGAAAAAAAATGATAAACAGTCACTAGCAGCAGCAGCACTCTAACCTCCACGAAAGACAACACTCAAAATAAAAAAGAGGTTCTCCACAAGCAACGACCGCAAGGGGGAAACAATGCTCAAGCGTTGTCGTTGCCCGACCCAAGACCTTGGGCTTTCACCTTGGAGAAAGTCCGAATTCAACCAAAAACAATGTCTTCAACAAGGCCATTGCTAGTTACAACTAATAAAGGTCAGACCTTGGGTTTTCACCCTGAGAATTGAGACTCGGTTTATTAGACTGTCTTTCTTAGTTTTCAATTTATTAGATGCGCTTGGATGGATGGATGATGGTAATGGAGGTGGCTGAAGCTCAGTGCACATTGGACAAGGCATGTGTGTGTAGACCATGCATGAGGGGGGTGGATAGATTGATTGAACACATCATGGAATCCGTGATGGGTAGATCGGTCTCCTTTACTCACACCTAACCATCGAGCCGTATAATGATGGCAGAAACATATAGCCTCCATGTGTCACTGTGTGTGTTCCTCAGTTTCTGAGTTTTTTTTTTTACATTTTAGAAACTACAATATATGGAGTATACACGTGGCCTAAAGGATGCAAATTTTGTGAGGATCTCACATCCATGCTTGCCATTATCCATGTAACTAAGAAGAGGCATCTCTACAGCAAAGACAGTCATTGAGTGACACCATGGACAATATGCCATGCCCATCTCCATCGATATCTCTATTTTTTTTCTCCATCGATATATCCAGCCGTGCACGAAATGCTCCATGTTTAGGCAAGGAACAGAAAGCTGCATCATATAGAAAGTCGGAGTCGACACCTATACATATGCAGCATGGCAATGTATCATTCAGCGAGTTGCCATGCACTCTTGAAGATTATGGGCAATGAGTTTGCAAAGACGTGAGGCCAAAAGTGAGAAGATTGGATGGTGGTCGGGTACCCTGGTGCCCCATTACTGGATCAGTGAACATATTATTGTTGGCAAGCACAGGCCATGTGAGTGAAGGCAGAGCTAGCAATGCATCTTGTGCATGCATGATGAGGGCATCTTCAACGACAACCTGTAAATTTTCTCTCGTATCCGTCCGCGGACAGGAGAAAAGTCTGCAGACACAGATGCGGAAGAACGACATCCAACTATGGCCGCATACATTTCAAACCGTATTTTAACTAACCAAGCTAAATTCACGCAAACCAACGGATATTCATCAAAATTGGGATAGAAAATAACACAAATTATCCATGCTTATCATGCAAATAAGTCTAGTACAACAATATCTCAAATTTGAATAGATTAACCAGATGTCCAACAAGTTTTTCATCAACGGATCATGTCATTCCACACATACTGCACCAGTGTGTATACGTAAATACCTGTCCCTCTGTCCTGTAGTACACCACGGCAGCTACATATAATGTGTAGACCAACACTGAATGAATGAATCAATCAACAAGTTGAACAAGATGAAGTAAAATTTATGATCTCGTCCTCTGCCACGTGCAATGGCCACCTTGCCTCGTGCTGACGAACCACGACGCAAAACTTGGTGACGCTGATCTAAATAGCGTGCCAGCTGTACGACAACGACTTCACGTTGCGTGGTTGAGTGATGTACATGTCGTAGGGTGCAATGTGCTTTCGTGCATGAAACTTTTCATGCTTGCTCCGAGAAGGGGTCCCCTCTGCTCCTACCTACGAAATCCATGGATACGGCCAGCCATGCATCGCACAACAACTCATCCTGCATGGTTGAGTAGCTCACCATCCTTCGTACTCTAAAAAACGACATAAGATTTGAAAATAAGATCAATGGCATTTGATCGAACACCTGCCGAGCGTGGTGTCCACCATGGAGGTCGTCGATAGGGGCGGAATGTACTCCAGGGTGGACAGCTCCATCGTAAAAGGCAAGCGGATGCGTCGGTACTGGTTGCGGACGTCCGGCAATCACTCTGTGATGACCGGTGACATACTGCAGCGGTGGTGGAGGAGGGTGCGGATGCAAAGCAATGGCGAGAATGGGTGGAGTGGAAGGAAATGGGACCGGGAGGGGGGATTGCATGGGTGGTGCTCGCGGGAGAGTGTCAGCGTCCTCGGCCATGTCGACGGTGCAGCGATGACAGTTATGGTTCAGGGCTGGCGGTCTGCTCCGGTGGTTCTTCTAGCCTCATATCTGAAGGTCGCTCCTTTTTCTCATCTGGTTCACTTCCCGCCGGATCTCGCGCCGGTAATCTTGTCTCACCAGGCTGATGGTGGCTTGGCACGATGGTGTGAGGTGGGTTCGGGAGAAATCTTTTGGTGGCTTGGCCATCCACGTCGGTGACACCGCCTACCGGCGCTGCTCCCTTCCTTGGAGGCACCGACGAGATCCCTTCTCCCCACCCTCTCTTCTCCGGCCCAAGGTTAACTCATGTTATCCCTGCGGACGCGACGGTGGCGGCGCTCTGTATCGTTACCTCCCTAGAGGCGTCGTTTGGCTAGGAAAGGTTGGTGTGTGGTGCCATGTGATTAATTCTGGTTGTTGCAGGTTTCGAGCGACATTTTGTGTGCAGCACTCAATACTATCTTCAGTGAGGTGATCACTGCCCTATTCGTCGGTGATTCGTTACCCTCGAACCTAGGTGAGAGCGGAAAGGGTTCCTCTTCCCGTGTTTGTTCCATGGCGGCATGAAGTTACCTGGTCCTTCCTCTTCTGTGCTTACTTTGAGTGCTTGTTGTCAGCCTTGAGCTCGTTCTTCTTCGATTTTTGTGAACCGTGCGTGCATGTTACCCCTTCTTGTTCCAGGCATTGCGCGGTCGTTTCTTCATGTCCGACATGTTTTCGCCGCTGCCACGACTTCCCGACTGTCTAGTACAATAAGGATTGCCCGGCTCCGGTGATGGATGGGAGATGACAGTGGTGCGCCTTCGGCTCGCTCCCGTTCTTTTAGTCTTTGCTAGGTGGTTCTACAGACCTGGATGTAATCTTTGCTTATGGTGTTCTTTGTACAACCTTGATAGTTGATGAATAGATCGGAAGTTTTCTCCGCAAAAAAGAAACAACTCCAGAAGGCTATGTAAACTATAGAGAGAATCGTTTTTTATCCTAACAGAGACATCATTGACACGCAAAAGACTCGTTTAATTACGCACATGCATAAAAGTTAACCACTGTGATGTTTAATCACCGGTGGACGCAAAATGTGTAAAGGGAAAGATTGAATGAAAAGCACATGAACATATGACACAATTACAATACGGTCCTTATATATTGTGAATATAGTAGATCAAATCAAAATAGAAGATATTGTCACACATGTGCTGGAATTAAAGAAGATTGCACTCACACAAGCCAATAAATGCATTGAAACCCCACCTTCACTCCAACAATGCCCAAGATATAAACATAGGTCCCTTCCAATACTCTTGATTCCAGTTCCTACAATACAATGCTTGGCGAATGGGGACAATGCATATATTCAGTGAGTCCAGATTGGGCTTTATGTGGATGAGTTTCTAGGTTTGGAAGGCATCGGAAATTTTTTGGCAACGAGGAGGCACAATCCTACGAGTGATTTGATCTCTTAGACCTCTTTTACACCGTACCATGACACCAGTGACCATCATGTCCAAGCAAAACTCATGGGTGCCTAGGGCTCATCTGGATGTGATATCACCTCATTCTATAACAAGCCTAGCCTCTCTCATGCTTTTGTTTGTTGGTTTGTCAATTTATTTTTTTGAAACAAGTCAATTTTGGTCTCTCTTGGATCCAATTTCATGCAGGCCACACACACAGCAGGCCGCACATAGAACATGATTAAAATACATTGATTGACACCCAGGGCCATCACTCATCAGGAGACGGCATCAGTCAGGACACGGGTAAACCTAATGGTTGCTTTCTGTGACCCAGACAAATCCAAATTAATTTGTTGTGTATCGTGTCGGGTACTTGATCATGTCGGCCGCTGGAACCAATAAAATACACACACAAATTATACAGGTGAGATACATAGGTACGAACGCCAGTAATGTTTTTCACCTTCTCGGCTGCTCTCTGCAACCGTGCGATCTTTGGTTGATGCTAGTCTGGTGGTAAAAAATGTTTTTTCTGTTAATTTTAATTTTTTTGGTGTAATAAAAAATTGTTTGTAAATTTTTAAAAGATCGCGAATTAGTAAAGGGTTAGCAAATTCGAAAATTGTTGACGAATTCAAAAAATTTAGTACATACAAAAATATTCATGAACTTAAAACATGTCCACAAATTTGGAAGAAGATCATGACTTTTTTTTCAAGGAAAACAAGAATTTGGAAAAAGAACTCTTGATATTTAAAGAAGTTCATAATTTTAAGAGAAATGTACATGACTTTTTATTAAAAAATAATTGAAAAAATGTAATGAATATATTTTTAAATGTGGAGATGCAACTAGCTGACAATCCTCCTCTTGCCCCTAATTGTTGTCTCGTTGCGGGCATGCAGTTGTGTACTGAGGATGGACATGCAACTGGGAGAAAAATGGGTCGGGCCTAGTTGCTTGTTGAGAGTGCACTTGCAATTCGGACAAAAATGAGTCGGGCCCCCAATTTCGTATCGAGGATGGAGTTGCAGCTGGGATAAAATTATCCAGGCCACCCAGTTGCACACTGAGGGTACAAATATCACAAATAGATACAAATGCCGTTACATCAATTGGGTGAATTGTTTTTTATCAGTTTTCTTTAAAAAGAAGGTAGACGATGGGCTTTGGATCAGATAATGCACACAACCATGTATTGCAAACTGTAAGAATTATACTCAAAGATGGTTTATAATAACTTCTCAGAAA
The DNA here is from genome assembly GCF_056163025.1 of Triticum urartu. Lineage (NCBI taxonomy): Eukaryota > Viridiplantae > Streptophyta > Magnoliopsida > Poales > Poaceae > Triticum > Triticum urartu. The sequence goes on along the minus strand of NC_141879.1, from coordinate 44,401,067 downwards.
AAAGATGGTTTATAATCTATATCTATACCTATACCTACTAATAAAGCAAGGTGTGTTTCACCGATTTTTTTCATCCGTTCACCATCGAATTTTTCTTCTACCCGAGGTGGTACTTAATTCTTATTCGTTTGTCTGCTTGAAAAAGAATTTTCGTACATGTGCCGCGCGCTGTGGCCCAGTGAAGACAGCCCACTTATTTTTCCGCCCATGCACCTAGGAAATTCTATTTTCTGGACTGGGTGAGAAATAGTCAGAGTTTCGCATAGGACAACCAATAATAGGCTGGTCCATTTTTCGTTTTTTCTGTGTTTTATTTCTATTTTTATTCTCCTTTCCCTATCTCCTTTTCCCTTCCAAGTTTATTTTATTTTAGAATTTATTTAATAAATTAAAAATTCTCGAAAAACATTCAGAACTAATAATAATAATTTTCTTGAAAATGTCCAATTTCCAAAATGTTGTTGCTATTTCCAAAAATATTAGGAACTTGCAAAAATTTGCCCATTTTTAAACTTTTATTTATAGTTTTTCAAAATTGTTCAAGATTTCTAAAAAAGAAAATGGCATTTCAGAAAATCCTCAAAATTTAAAAATGTTCATGTTTTAGTGAAAATTTCAAAATTTCAAATAATGTTCATGTATAAAATATACACATTCTCTCAAAATCTTATGAATTTTCAACACATGTTCCTGTTTTAGAAAAATGTTCACAAATTTAAATAATGTTCATGTTTTTTATAAAAAAAGTTCGTGTTTTTAGGAAATGTTTTTGAATTTTAAAAGATGTTTCGTTTCATAGTTTGTTTGTGTTTTTTTGAAAATGTACATAATTTAAAAAACGGTTCAGGATTTAAAAACTGTTCATATTTTCTAGAATATTCAGAAATTCGTACCTTAAGATCACCTTGATTGAAAGTATTGAAAGGAAGAGTAGATTGGATAACTCATTTCCTGGGAAAAAAAGATTGAATAACTAGTGGGCTTTCTCTGGCGTACGATGACGTAACAAAACTGTTAAATGTCATCGATCAATGAATGAAAAAAATAGCGGATTGATTCCTTCACACGCGCCGAAACCGAGAAACTAAATGTTCCTTTGTCGTGTGCACAAAGGGTTTTGCTTGCACATATAATTCTCACAGACTTTAAATGCATATTATTTCATCTCCCGCTGCAACACACGGGCATATGTGCTAGTAATGGAATAAGATAAGTAATAGAGGAGCTGCCACTCCAGGACCAGGAGGCTTTTTTTCAAGAAGGGGTAAATATCCGGTGTCTGCATGAGACAATGTTGAGCAAACAGCTCCAGGCGGCTATATAAAACTAGAGTGAGAATTGTTTTTGCTCCCAAGAGTTAAAAATCCGGACACAGACGCGCGCACCAAAACGTCCTAAATCCTGTCACTGTTCTTCTCCTTTTTTTCCCTTGCCTGGCTGGTCTTTTGGTACCCAAGCCCATGCCAAGCATGGTTTTACGTGATGTACTAGGCTCCTTTGAGCGCTCCAATGAGCTGTAGCCTAGAGCCAGAAAAACAAGGTAGCATGCCAGCCAGATACACACACATGCACAAGTCATGTTAACCCAGCTGAGCTCCATCAGGTTTGTGCTAGTGCTTTGCAGCCTTGGCCAACAGCTATAGCCTGCATTGCATACAACAAAACCTACTACTCCTACGTACACAAGGGCAGTCAGGGAGGCAGGAGGTGCACAGTTCGTGCATGTGTGTATATGCACACCACAAAACGAACAAATATGATCCAAAGAGCTCTGTCTCTCTCGCATCTTAAACATATTTTGTCTTCACTGATGAATCCCAAACGCAACGCAATGCATGCCAGAACTCTATTAGACTAGCACTCCCTCTGTCCTAAATTACTTGTCTAAGATTTGTCTAGATATCGAATAGTATTAGAACTAAATCGTGTCTTAGGACCGATGTAATACTACTATGCATGCCAAAGGTAGTGTGCCTTTGTAACCGTCGTGCCCTGACGCGACAGACAACCACGTAGGAGCAGGAGTAATGCTACTACACCTGTTGGGGATCGTAGCGGAAATTTAAAATTCTCTACGCATCACCAAGATCAATCTATGGAGTAATCTAGCAACGAGGGGAAGGGGAGTGCATCTACATACCCTTGTAGATCGCTAAGCGGAAGCGTTGCAAGAACGCGGATGAGGTATTCGTACTCATGGCGATTCATATCGCGGTTGATTCCGATCTAAGCGCCGAACAACGGCGCCTCCACGTTCAACACACGTGCAGCCCGGTGACGTCTTCCATGCCTTGATCCAGCAAGGAGAGAGGGAGAGGTTGGGGAAGACTCCGTCCAGCAGCAGCACGGCGGCGTGGTGGTGGTGGAGGAGCGCGGTACTCCAGCAAGGCTTCGCCAAGCACTACGAGAGACGAGGAGGGAGAGAGGTAGGGCTGCGCCTTGAGGAGAGAGACTTGTGTTGGGCAGCCCAAAACCTCCACTATATATAGGGGGAGGGGAGGGGCTGCGCTCCCACCTAGGGTTCCCTCCCTAGGGGTGGCGGCAGCCCCCAGATCCCATCTGGGTGGCGGCCAAGGGGGGGGGGGAAAGAGAGGGGGGCGCACCTAGGGTTGGCCTTAGGGCCCATCTGCCCCTAGGGTTTGCCCCCTCTCCTCTTGAGGGCACCTTGGGCCTTGGTGGGAGGCGCCCCAGCCCACCTAGGGGCTGGTCCCTTCCCACTCTTGGCCCACGAAAGCCTCCGGGGCAGGCGGCACCTTCCGGTGGACCCCCGGAACCCTTCCGGTGGTCCTGGTACATTACCGGTGATGCCCGGAACATTTCTGGTGGCCAAATCCACACTTCATATATATCAATCTTTACCTCCGGACCATTCCGGAACTCCTCGTGACGTTGGGGATCTCATCCGGGACTCTGAACAACATTCAGTAACCGCATACATACTTTCCCTATAACCCTAGCGTCATCGAACCTTAAGTGTGTAGACCCTACGGGTTCGGGAATCATGCAGACACGACTGAGACATCTCTCTGGTTACTAACCAACAGCGGGATCTGGATACCCATGTTGGCTCCCACATGTTCCACGATGATCTCATCGGATGAACCACGATGTCAAGGATTCAATCAATCCCATATACAATTCCCTTTGTCTACTGGTATGATACTTGCCCGAGATTCGATCGTCGGTATCCCGATACCTTGTTCAATCTCGTTACCGGCAAGTCTCTTTACTCGTTCCGCAACACATCATCCCGTGATCAACTCCTTGGTCACATTGTGCACATTATGATGATGTCCTACCGAGTGGGCCCAGAGATACCTCTCCATTACACGGAGTGACAAATCCCAGTCTCGATTCGTGCCAACCCAACAGACACTTTTGGAGATACCCGTAGTGCACCTTTATATCCACCCACTTACATTGTGATGTTTGGTACACCCAAAGCATTCCTACGGTATCTGGGAGTTGCACAATCTCATGGTCTAAGGAAATGATACTTGACATTAGAAAAGTTTTAGCATACGAACTACACGATCTTGTGCTAGGCTTAGGATTGGGTCTTGTCCATCACATCATTCTCCTAATGATCATTCTCCTAATGATGTGATCCCGTTATCAACGACATCCAGTGTCCATGGTCAGGAAACCGTAACCATCTATTGATCAACGAGCTAGTCAACTAGAGGCTTACTAGGGACATGGTGTTGTCTATGTATCCACACATGTATCTGAGTTTCCTATCAATACAATTCTAGCATGGATAATAAACGATTATCATGAACAAGGAAATATAATGATAGCCAATTTATTATTGCCTCTAGGGCATATTTCCAACAGTCTCCCACTTGCACTAGAGTCAATAATCCAGTTCACATTGCTATGTGATTAACACTCAAGGTCACATCGCCATGTGACTAACACCCAAAGAGTTTACTAGAGTCAACTATCTAGTTCACATTACCATGTGATTAACACTCAATGAGTTCTGGGTTTGATCATGTTATGTTTGTGAGAGATGTTATAGTCAACGGGTCTACAACAATCAGATCCGCATGTACTTCGCAAAACTTTATGTCATATCGTAGATGCTGCTACCACGTTCCACTTGGAGCTATTCCAACTGGTTGCTCCATTATACATATCGGGTTTTTTTTCTACTCATAGTCATCCGGATAGGTGTTAAAGCTTGCATCGACGTAACTCTTAACGTCGAACTCTTTATCACCTCCATAACCGAGAAATATTTCCTTATTCCTCTAAGGATAATTCTTGACCACTGTCCAATTATCCACTCCTGAATCACCTATGTACCCTCTTGCCCGACATATGGCAAGGCACAAATCAGGTGCGGTACTCAGCATGGCATGCCGTATAGAGCGTATGACAAAAGCATAGGGGACGACCTTCGTCCTTCCTCTTTCTTCTGCCGTGGTCAAGCTTTGAGTCTTACTCAACTTCACACCTTACAACTCAGGTAAGAATCCCTTCTTTGACTGATCTATTTTGAACTCCTTCAAAATCATGTCAAGGTGTGTGTTCTTTGAAAGTATCATCAGGCGTCTTGATCTATCTCTATAGATCTTGATGCCCAATATGTAAGTAGCTTTATCCAGGTCTTCCTTTGAAAAACACTCTTCAAACAACCATTTATGCTTTCCAGAAATTCTACATTATTTTGGATCAACAATATGTCATCCACATATACTTATCAGAAATGTTGTAGTGCTCCCACTCACTTTCTTGTAAATACAAGTTTCTAGCAAACATTGTATAAACCTAAAAGCTTTGATCACTCCATCAAAGCATATATTCCGACTCCGAGATGCTTGCTCTAGTCCATAGAAGGATCGCTGGAGCCAGCATACCTTTTAGCATCCTTAGGATTGACAAAACCTTTATTGTATCACATACAACTTTTTCTTACGAAAACTGGTAAGAAAACTTGTTTTGACATCCATTTGTCAGATTTCATAATCAAAAAATACAGCTAATGCTAACATGATTTCGACGGACTTAAACATCGCTACGGGTGAGAAAATCTCATCGTAGTCAACTCCTTGAACTTGTGAAAAGACTCTTTGCCACAAGTCGAGCTTCATAGACGGTAACATTACCGTCCACGTCCGTCTTCTTCTCAAAGATCCATTTATCTCAATGGCTTGCCGATCAATGGGCAAGTCCACCAAAGTCCATGCTTTGTTCTGATACATGGATCATATCTCGGATTTCATGGCTTCTAACCATTTGTCGGAATATGGGCCCACCATCGCTTCTCCATAGCTCGTAGGTTCATTGTTGTCCAACATGATATCTAAGATAGGATCACCGTACCACTCAGGAGTAGTACATATCCTTGTCAACCTACGAGGTTTGATAGCAACTTGATCTGAAGCTTCATGATCACTATCATTAACTTCCCCTTCAGCCGACGTAGGCGCCACAGAAACATCTTTCTGTGTTGCACCAATTTCCGGTTGAAGTAGAGGTTCAACAACCTCATCAAGTTCTATCTTCCTCCCACTCAATTCTTTCAAGAGAAACTCCTTCTCGAGAAAGGACCCGTTCTTAGCGACAAACACTTTGCCCTCGGATCTGAGATAGAAGGTATACCCAACTATTACCTTTGGGTATCCTATGAAGATGTATTTGTCTGCTTTGGGTTCGAGCTTTTCCGGCTGAAGCCTTAAGCATCGCAGCACCAAATATTAAGAAACGACAACTTTGATTTCTTGCCAAACCAATGTTGATACGACGTCGTCTCAACGGACTTAGATGATGCCCTATCTAAAGTGAATGCAGCTGTCTATAACGCATAACCTCAAAATGATAGCGGTAGATCGGTAAGAGACATCATAGATCGCACCATATCTCATAAGGTTCGATTACGACGTCCGGACACGCCATTACGCTATGGTGTTCCAGGTGGTGTCAACTGTGAAACAATTTCACAATGTGTTAAGTGATTGCCAAACTCATAACTCAAAAATTCTCCATCGATCAGATCGTAGCAATTTGATCTTCTTGTTATGATGGTTCATAACTTCACTTTGAAATTGCTTGAACTTTTCAAACGTTTCAGACTTGTGCTTCATTAAGTAAATATACCCATATCTACTCAAATCGTCAGTGAAGATGAGAAAATAGCGATGTCCACCGCACGCCTCAATTCTTATTGGATCACACACATCAGCATGTACGATTTCCAACAAGTCACTTGCCCGTTTCATTGTGCCTGAAAATGGGGTCTTAGTCATCCTGCCCTTGAGGCATGGCTTGCATGTGTCAAGCGATTCAAAATCAAGTGACTCCAAACATCCATCGACATGGAGTTTCTTCATGCATCTTACGCCAATATGACCTAAGCGGCAGTGCCACAAGAAAGTGGTACTATCATTATTAACTCTACATCTTTTGGCGTGAACATGTGTATTACCACGACTGACATTCAATGAACCATTCACATAGGGTGCATGACCATGAAAGGTATTATTCATGTAAATAGAATAACCATTATTCTCTAACTTAGATGAATAACCGTATTGCAATGAACATGATCTAATCATATTCATGCTCAACGTAGACACCTGATAACATTTATCTAGGTTCAATACTAATCCCGAAGGCAGATGGAGCGTGCGATGGTGATCTCATCAACTTTGGAAACACTTCCAACACACATTGTCACCTCGCCCTTAGCCAGTCTCGTTTAGTCCGTAGCTTTTGCTTCAAGTCACCAATAATAGCAACTGAACCGGTAGCCAATACCCAGGTGCTACCAGGAGTACTAGTAAGGTACACATTAATAACACGTATATACTTTGTTGAAGTTGCCAGCCTTCTTATCTACCATGCATTTGGGGTAATACCGCTACCAGTGACCGTTCCCCTTACAATAGAAGCACTTAGTCTCGGGTTTGGGTTCAACCTTGGGTTCCTTTACTGGAGCGGCAACTAGTTTGCCATTCATGAAGTTTCCCTTCTAGCCCTTGCCCTTCTTGAAACCAGTGGTCTTGTTAAACCATCAACACTTGATGCTCCTTCTTGATTTCTTCCTTTTGCGGTCTTAAGCACCGCGAACAGCTCCGGGATCATCTCCATCCCTTGCATGTCATAGTTCATCACGAAGATCTAGTAGCTCAGTGATAGTGACTAGAGAACTCTATCAATCACTATCTTATCTGGAAGTTTAACTCCCACTTGATTCAAGTGAATGTAGCACCCAGACATTCTGAGCGTATGCTCACTAGTTGAGCTATTCTCCTCCATCTTGTAGGCAAAGAACTTGTCAGAGGTCTCATACCTCTCAACACGGGCATGAGCCTGAAATCCCAATTTCAACTCTTGGAGCATCTCATATGTTCTATGGAGTTCAAAACGTCATTGGAATCCCGATTCTATGCCGTAAAGTATGGTGCACTTAACTATCAAGTACTCATCAGGACGTGTCTGTCAAATGTTCATAACATCCACAGACGATGTTGGAGGGGTTGGCACACCGAGCGGTGCATCAAAGACATAAGCCTTCTGTGTAGCAGTGAGGACACTCCTCAGGCAACGGACCTAGTCCGCATCATTGCTTACAATATGTTTCAACCTAATCTTTCTCTAGGAACGTATTGAAACAAGGAGCTACAACGCGAGCTATTGATCTACAACCCTTTTTGCAAAGACAACTTAGACTATTGTTCATGATAAATAAGTTCATCTAATCAAATTATATAATGAACTCCCACTCAGATAGACATCCCTCTAGTCATCTAAGTTATACATGATCCGAGTCAACTAGGCCATGTCCGATCATCACGTGAGACGGACTAGTCATCATCGGTGAACATCCTCATGTTGATCGTATCTTCTATACGAATCATGTTCGACCTTTCGGTCTTCCGTGTTCCGAGGCCATGTCTGTACATGCTAGGATCGTCAAGTCAACCTAAGTGTATTGCGTGTGTAAATTTGACTTACACCCGTTGTATTCGAACGTTAAAATCTATCACACCCGATCATCACGTGGTGCTTCGAAACAACGAACCTTCGCAACGGTGCACAGTTAGGGGGAACACTTTCTTGAAATTATTGCGAGGGATCATCTTATTTAAGCTACCGTCGTTCTAAGCAAATAAGATGTAAAACATGATAAACATCACATGCAATCAAATAGTGACATGATATGGCCAATATCATTTTGCTCCTTTTGATCTCCATCTTTGGGGCGCCATGATCATCATTGTCACCGGCATGACATTATGATCTCCATCATCATGATCCCCATCATCGTGTCTTCGTGAAGTTGTCTCGCCAACTATTACTTCTACTACTACGACTAACGGTTAGCAATAAAGTAAAGTAATTACATGACGTTTATGTTGACACGTAGGTCATAAATAAATTAAGACAACTCCTATGGCTCCTGCCGGTTGTCATACTCATCGACATGCAAGTCGTGATTCCTATTACAAGAACATGATCAATCTCATACATCACATATATCATTCATCACATCCTTTTGGCCATATCACATCACACGACATATGCTGCAAAAACAAGTTAGACGTCCTCTAATTGTTGTTGCAAATTTTACGTGGCTGCTATAGGTTTCTTAGCAAGAACGTTTCTTACCTATGCCAAAACCACAATGTGATATGCCAATTTCTATTTACCCTGCATAAGGACCCTTTTCATCGAATCCGATCCGACTAAAGTGGGAGAGACAGACACCCATTAGCCACCTTATGCAACTAGTCATGTCAGTCAGTGGAACCTGTCTCACGTAAGAGTACGTGTAAGGTCGGTCCGGGCCGCTTCATCCCACGATGCCGCCGAATAAAGATAAGACTAGTAACGGCAAGTAAATTGACAAAATCGACGTCCACAACAACTTGTGTTCTACTCGTGCATAGAAACTACGCATAGACCTAGCTCATGATGCCACTGTTGGGGATCGTAGCAGAAATTTAAAAATTTCTACGCATCACCCAGATCAATCTATGGAGTAATCTAGCAACGAGGGGAAGGGGAGTGCATCTACATACCCTTGTAGATCGCTAAGCGGAAGCGTTGCAAGAACGGGGATGAGGTAGTCGTACTCGTGGCGATTCAGATCGCGGGAGATTCCGATCTAAGCGTCGAACAACGGCGCCTCCACGTTCAACACACGTGCAGCCCGGTGACGTCTCCCATGCCTTGATCCAGCAAGGAGAGAGGGAGAGGTTGGGGAAGACTCCGCCCAGCAGCAGCACGACGGCGTGGTGGTGGTGGAGGAGCGCGGTACTCCAGCAGGGCTTCGCCAAGCACTATGAGAGACGAGGAGGGGGAGAGGTAGGGCTGCGCCTTGGGGAGAGAGACTCGTGTGTTGGGCAGCCCAAAACCTCCACTATATATAGGAGGAGGGGAAGGGCTGCGCCCCCACCTAGGGTTCCCTCCCTAGGGGTGGCGGCAGCCCCCAGATCCCATCTGGGTGGCGGCCAAGGGGGGGGAGAGGGGGGCGCACCTAGGGTGGGCCTTAGGGCCCATCTGCCCCTAGGGTTTGCCCCCTCTCCTCTTGAGGGCGCCTTGGGCCTTGGTGGGAGGCTCCCCAGTCCACCTAGGGGCTGGTCCCTTCCCACTCTTGACCCACGAAAGCCTCCGGGGCTGGTGGCACCTCTCGGTGGACCCCCGGAACCCTTCCGGTGGTCCTGGTACATTACCGGCGAAGCCCGGAACACTTCCGGTGGCCAAATCCACACTTCCTATATATCAATCTTTACCTCCGGACCATTCTAGAACTCCTCGTGATGTCCGGGATGTCATCCAGCACTCTGAACAACATTCAGTAACCGCATACATACTTTCCCTATAACCCTAACGTCATCGAACCTTAAGTGTGTAGACCCTACGGGTTCGGGAATCATGCAGACATGACTGAGACATCTCTCTGGTTACTAACCAACAGCGGGATCTGGATACCCATGTTGGCTCCCACATGTTCCACGATGATCTCATCGATGAACCACGATGTCAAGGATTCAATCAATCCCGTATACAATTCACTTTGTCTACTGGTATGATACTTGCCTGAGATTCGATCGTCGGTATCCCGATACCTTGTTCAATCTCGTTACCGGCAAGTCTCTTTACTCGTTCCGCAACACATCATCCCGTGATCAACTCCTTGGTCACATTGTGCACATTATGATGATGTCCTACCGAGTGGGCCCAGAGATACCTCTCCGTTACACGGAGTGACAAATCCCAGTCTCGATTCGTGCCAACCCAACAGACACTTTCGGAGATACCCGTAGTGCATCTTTATAGCCACCCAGTTACGTTGTGACATTTGGTACACCCAAAGCATTCCTACGGTATCCGGGAGTTGCACAATCTCATGGTCTAAGGAAATGACAGTTGACATTAGAAAAGCTTTAGCATACGAACTACACGATCTTGTGCTAGGCTTAGGATTGGGTCTTGTCCATCACATCATTCTCCTAATGATGTGATCCCGTTATCAACGACATCCAATGTCCATGGTCAGGAAACCGTAACCATTTATTGATCAACGAGCTAGTCAACTAGAGGCTTACTAGGGACATGGTGTTGTCTATGTATCCACACATGTATCTGAGTTCCCTATCAATACAATTCTAGCATGCATAATAAACGATTATCATGAACAAGGAAATATAATAATAGCTAATTTATTATTGCCTCTAGGGCATATTTTCAACAACACCTACGAAATTTATTGTACATGATTTACGTACGAGCTTAGGTGGAAGTTTTTGGTTGGCGAAAATCAGGGGAAGGGCCCCCACCCACTTGAAATTTAGGGGGGGGGGAGATTATAGAGGAAGGTTGGGTAATGCTACACTCACATAAATAAACTAGGTGTTTTACCTAAAAGGCAACGTGGATAATTCAGATTGGAGAAGGGAGAGGAGGGGGCCCACCCACCTGAAAATCGAGAGGGGGTGGGGGGTGAGATTGATTATTAGGCAGTTTACGTAAATCATTTCGTAGCTTCTCGTAGATGTAGGATTATCGGATGAGGGCTACGTGAAAATTTTGTAACACGTTCTTAGGTGTTGG